>NC_141699.1:159926471-160579438 GCF_964263255.1 Lissotriton vulgaris | reverse complement strand
GGACTCTCTCCGGGGGCACACAAATGTCTCCTCTATACGAATTCCAGGCCCCCCAGACCAGCCCCCACATCTTGGGCTTACCCCGGGCTAAGTAGACAGTCTTCTCCCGCAGCATGCACCAGTCCATATTAGTTTTCCAAAGACTCACAGTGGGGGGGGGTGTCGGAGCACCCCATCTCTGGGCAATGTCCCTCTTGGCCACCATATTCCCCAAGGTGACCCAGCGGGTTTGAGCGTTATTGTAGTCGGTCGGACCCCACACATTCAGCAAGCATCGTCGAGCTTCCGCAGGCAAATCCACACCAGTCACAACACGCATAACCGCATGCACTCTCTCCCAATAAGAGGCTATGGCTTGGCACTCCCAAAAGGTATGCATGAAAGTGGCCAGAGCACCACATCCCCTTCTGCAAAGGCCGTCCTGGGAAAGCCCCATATGAATCAACCTGGGGCCAGTGACATACACCCTGTGGAGTACTTTCAGCTGAACCAAGCGCAGTCTGGCCGAAATAGCTACTTCCTTAGGGGAAGAAACCGCAGACTGCCAGTCCTCGTCATCCATCTCAATCCCATCATTCATCCAAAGGTCTCGTACTTTCACCAGCAGGTCCGTCCGAACATTGATAAGTTTTTTGTGGGTCAGGGAGATGGCGCTGTCCGGCATATGGCCGTCCAGCACCCTGTCCTCCAGCGGGGATGACTCAGGGACTTTTTCACCCACAGGCAAGGAGGACGTAAGGGCATGCCTCAACTGCGCGTATCGGAAGTACTCCGTGGCCCCCAGTTGAAATTCCGCCTGTAGAGCAGCAAACAATTTGATTTCTCCCCTGGCCATCACATCCGCCACTTTGGAAATACCGATGAGGTCCCACCGATCAAATCCTTTTGAGTGCCACAAGTTCCCCAGCAAGGCAGAGTCGTAAAGGGGAGTAGCCATGGTGAGCCTACCCTTCCACCCCAGAGTCTTCGTAACCGCCCTCCACAAGTGCACCGCGGTCCTGGTGGGACAGTCAATTTCCGGTCCAGAGATCTAGAATACAGCGCTCTGTAGTACATCCCGTCGTTCATGAGCCATCGATCCATGGCATACCCCGGATTAGCCTCCGGTCCGTAGAAGCCATGATTGATAGCCGCCAGTTGAGAAGCCCAGTAGTACTGGCGCACGTCGGGCAGGGCAATACCGCCGTCATATCACGGAATGGTCAGTTTGACTACGGCAATGCGCGGCCTTCCGTCCCACAAGAGGGTACGCTGCAAGCCCTCGATATCTCTGAAGTATTTAGAAGGTACTGGGTCCTGCGTGTTTTGAAGCGCATACAAAAATCTCGGCAGGGACATCATTTTGAACAACGCCGCTCGGCCCAACAAGGACAGCGGCAATCTTTTCCAACCCTCCACGTCCCGCCGAAGGCGTGCCAGAGGAGGGAGCAAGTTGTTCGCGTACCGTGCCCTGGCATCCGTTGAAATATAGATGCCCAGGTACTTGAAGCCCTGTTGCGAGACCTGTATCGCACAGCCCCTAGGGAGACGTGGAGTGTCCCCGCGGAGCACGTAGAGGTAGGACTTGGACCAGTTAATAACCAGGCCCGAGTAGCCACCAAAGGTACCCAGTACATCAAATACCACAATCAAAGACTGACAGGGAGAGGTGAGGTAGAGAAGAATGTCGTCCGCGTACAGCGAGACACGATCTTCAAACCCCGGTGACCACTTGATCCCATTAATATCAGGGTGAATGCGGATCCAAGCAGCAAGTGGCTCCAGCGCAAGGGCAAAGAGGAGCGGTGATAACGGGCAGCCCTGTCTGGTACCCCTGCGCAAGGCAAAGGAGGCTGACATGCGGCAATTTACCGTTATGTTGGCCATCGGGGAGGAATAGAGAAGTCAAACCCAACTGATGAAGTCAGGGCCGAACCCAAACTTAGACAGCACCGCCCAGAGGTAGTTCCATTCAAGCGAGTCAAACGCCATCGTCGCGTCCAGCGAAGTCAGGACTGTTGGCTCGCAGAGCATGTGCGCCCGCGCCATGACAGCGTGTAGCCTCCTAAGGTTAAGGGCAGTGTTACGGTGAGGTATGAAACCGGACTGGTCTGGGTGGACCAAGTCCGCGATCACGCCCACGAGCCGATTGGCCAGCAACTTAGCCAGGATTTTGGGCTCGGCATTCAGCAAAGAAATAGGGCGATACGACCTACAAAGGTCTCTAGGCTTCCCCTCCTTATGGATGACCACAATGGTAGCCAGGCGTTGATCCATTGGAAGTTCACCAGCGTCTCGGGCTTCCAAGAACATATTCCTCAGGGGCGCGGCGATAGTGTCTGCTTTGATTTTATACAGCTCCACCGGGAGACCATTGGGACCAGGAGCTTTCCCGGAGCGCAAGGACCGTATCGCTAATGCCACCTCATCAACCGTGATGCCCCGGTCCATGTCATCGCGCTCAGCATCAGACAGGCAAGGGAGCTCAATCCCCTCTAAGAAGAAGGCAGAGTCCGATTCAGTCAGAGCGGAGACTGACGTATAAACCGTCTCAAAGTAGTCGGCAAACGCCGCAGCAATAGCAGTGGGATCGGTAACAACCAGACCATTGTCACCTAGGATCTCAGGCACCACACGGGAAGCCAACTCCTTCTTGTCCAGCCAGGCAAGTAGTTTACCCGCCTTGTCTCCGGCGTCATAAATCCTCCCTTGCTGTTTCCTGCCCATCGCCTTGGCAGCGTCAGTGGCAGTGGCTCTATATTCCGACTGCTTCAGGGAGAGAGCATGTAACAGTTCGGGTGTCGGTCCCAGCGCCAACTGGGAGTTCAGTTCTGTAATATCCAACTCCAACCGTACCATGTCTTCATCCCTTCGCCTGCGCACCTCAGCTATCAAGGAGAAAGCCTCTCCTCTAAGGACAGTCTTAAAGGCCTCCCAGAGGGAAAGGGCCGACGTTACCGTACCTGTATTCTCAGTGAAGTACAGATCCATAGCTTTAGCAAGGAGGTCTCGAGTCTTGGGGTTGCGGAAATACCAGGGATTGACCGGCGCCACCCTGGTCGCCGACACGATGCCAAAGTCAAAGGACACCCAAACTGGAGAGTGATCCGATATACCCCTGGCCATGAGGCGAGCCCCAGAGACGGTCTGTGCCTGAACCGCGGGTGTCAAAATGTAATCAATTCGAGAAAGACTACCGTGGGCCCCCGAATGGAAAGTGTACTGTCGTTGGGCGGGATGTAAAAGTCGCCAACAATCAATAAGGCCAATGGTGCTCATGAAGTCAGGGAGCCATGCTTTGTGCGCTGCGTAGATCTCTGGACGGAAAACGATCCAAAGTGCCTGAAACCACAGAGTTAAAATCCCCGCCCAGTATCAACAGCCCCTCCGGGAGGCCCAAAATGGCGCCTCCAAGATCCTGGAAGGTAGTCGCTTGCAACCCCAGGGGGACATAAACAGAAACCAAAACCAGGGTGCGTCCCTCCCATCTGCTCACCACGGCAACATAGCGGCCCCTATCGTCAACCACTGTGGACTCCACCTCTAGGGGAAGAGACATGCGCACCATTATCCCCACCCCTCGGGATCCCGAGGAGAACCCGGAATGGGCCACCATTTTGAACCCCTTTCTATTCAGAGCCCTACAGGTATTGCCAACGAGATGAGTTTCTTGTAGGAGGATAACATCGGGAACACAACGTTTAAACATTTGTAATACAACACCACATTTAATACGATCCCCCAACCCATTCACGTTCCAACTAAGTACATTCAAAATCTTACCCCCCATCATCAAAGATGCCCCGTCCCAGCCATCCCCCCCGGAAAGCAGCCACCGATACGGTGTACTCAAGACAGTAGTAGCCTCGCCATGAGAAAAGTAAGAAAGGAAGAGCAAAAGAAGAACACACGACCCAACTGCCCCCCACCCTGCACCCCTGCATTAGACCAAAAGCCCCCCCAACTAGCAGTGTGCCTGTCGCCCCGTATAAAATAACCTACAAAAAGCCCCCAGAGGAGAAAGGAGACATCCTATCACCCCCCGTTACCCTCCAAGTTGAAAAAACAGGAAAAATAAAAAAGAAACAAGAGTCAATGAACGATGCCATCCGCAGAGCCCCTCGCAGAAAGAAGACCAACATGTTAAAGTTTATTCCTGGGAACATGGGCCGCCCGACGCCCCTTCCGACAGATCCTCCGGAGTAGTCCGACGCTGAGGCAAAGTGTCCAACCAGTCCCCCGCAGCATCTGGCAAATCAAAGAACAGCGTCCGATCACCATGTTCTATTCGCAGTTTCGCTGGGTAGAGCATGGAGTACCTCAACCCCATCTCCCTCAGTCTTCGTTTCACTCCCATAAAACTTTGCCGGCGTTTCTGTACAGCCTGAGTGAAGTCGGGGAAGAAATTCACATCAGCATTCTGAAACCGCAGCGGACCGCCACTTCTCGACGCTTGTAGGATTGCGTCCCGGTCCCTGTAATTGAACAGTCTGGCAATGATGGGGCGCGGGGTCGCACCTGACTTCGGTTGGCCACCAGGCAGTCTATGAGCTCTCTCAACCGAAAAGAATTTACTCAGGCCTCCGGGCACCAAGTGCTTCACCACCAGTTCCTCCACAAACAAATCCGCGGCGTCCTCCTCCGCTCCCTCCGGCACACCTGTAATGCGGACGTTCTGGCGCCGTGCCCGTCCCTCAAAATCATCAAGCAGGCGCGCAAGCATCAAATTAGCGGCCTACAAGTCCCGAACCTCGGTCTGCACGTCCGACATATCAGTAGTCAGACTCGACGTCTTGATGTTGAGTGACTTGACCCTGTCGTTCGTCTTCCCGAGGTCGGCCCTGATGAGATTGAGCTCGATCTTGAGGGTATCAACCTTGCTGGACAGCGCTTCATGTTGGCTGTGCATCTCAGCCTTCACGCCAGCAATGGCTCCCATCACGTCCCGGAGGGTGGGTTCGGTATCTTCCGGGGACACGTCCCGCTGCGGGTCCTTGGTATGGCCCGATGCACCTGGTGAACCTCTAGAGTGAGAAAATCGTTCAGGGATGGTGGACTGCGAGTGGAGGGGTTTCCTGCTGACTCTCGGAGGCTTCCCTTTGTCTGGATCTCCTCTGCCCGCCATGTTGGGCGACGGGGATCGTACGATCCGAGAGGGGGCAAGCCAATAACACCACCTCCACCTGATCAAAGTCAACAAGCCCCTCCGCCGTCCCCAGGGAACAGCAAGCCTCCAGGGAGATCGGCAGGGCCGCCGGGCCTCGCAAAGCAGTTAGTCCCACTCAGAATGCCACCGCACAGGGGCTCCGTCACCGCCCCAACAATGCCAGGCAGCTATGGCGTCGTCGTCACCAGGCCTCCCGACGGCGTAACTCGGTGCTGGAAGCTCAGATCTTCAATCTGAAAACGGGCGCCGCATCAGCATCAACACCGCAACTGATTCCCACCGCCGTGGGACAGGATAGTTGACAGGATCAATACGGAGGATCGGAGGGTCTTCGGAGCTCCGAGCTTACGCGGCCATCTTGGTTGCCCGCGAAGCTCCTCCCCCCTTTAATCACTTTTTTAATAACTCCCCACCCTATTCCCCTAAACACCCACATCCCTCTCCTAAATTGTATTATATATTAAATTATAAATTTAAAATATATATATATTTTTTTATTTAAAAAAAAAAAATTTAAATAAAATTTTTTAAAACACTCCCCACCCTATTCCCCTAAAAACCCACATACCACTCCTAAATTTTATTATACATTAATTTATACATTTTAAATAAAATTTACATTTAAAAAAAAAAAATGTACAATACAAATTTTTAAAACACTCCCCGCCCTATTCCGCTAAAAACCCACATCCCGCTCCTACATTTTATTATACATTAATATATAAATTTTAAATAAAATTTAATTTTTTTTAAAAGTAAAAAAAAAAACAAATACACATTTTTAAAACACTCCCCACCCTATTCCCCAAAAAACGCACATCACGCTCCTAAATTTTAATATACTTTAAAAAAAAAATGTTTTTTAATTATTTATTAAAAATTATATAATAATATATATATTTTTAAATAAATTACAATTAATATTTAAAAAAATAAAATACAAATATAAATATTCTTACACTCTATATTTATAATTAGGATATTTTAACTTTCTATATATTTACATTCGATATTTTCATACTCGATATTTTTACTTTCGATATTCTGACATTCTATATTTTTACTATCGATATTCTGACACTCTATATTTTTACTTTCGATATTAATTAATTATTAACAAAAACGATATTTTACACACTCGATATTCTCAACTCGATATTACTACATTCGATATTTTTTTAACTATTAAAATCGATATTACTTACCTCAATATTACTTACCTCGATATTATTGCAGACTCGATAGTCCTGACTCGATATTATCTCCATTCGATAAAAAAAACTCGATATTTAGACTGCATACCCAACAAAGCGAGGCACAAGCAGGGTTGCCCTTCTCCCCCATCAGGTTTGCCCTACCACTAGAACACCTGGCATGTAGATTACGACAACACCACTAAGATACTACCCTGAAATTCACTGATCATAAACTACTTGTAATGCTAAACGCTAACAATATGGTGGTCTACGTGTGAAACCCTAGAAACAATATATCTTCTATCAGTAGAGAATGTATAAGGTTTAACTTTCACTCTGACCTTCAAATACATTGGAATAAGTCCCTAGTATTCCCCTTACTTCTAACAGCAATGAACAAAATCCCACTTGACCTGTATTTCTTCCTGAGTGCAGAGTCCAAACTTTTGGTTCCGACCCACAAAGAAAAATCCTTCTACTCTGTGTTAAACATAGTTTATTCTTTATTTCTTATTATTTATCTTTTCTTGACATCACCAAAGATTAAATACAACTCAGATCCGTAATTGCTTTTACATAATTAGAACATGTTATTCCATAGGTTGCTTTGATGAAACATTATACATTGGGCACATTAAACACATTGGAAATTTAAAAATTGAAGATCACCCTCACACAACATCCACTCGCTCATACACACAACCACAATCACCACCTATCATACCCTACATACGCACTGACCCAGCCACTCTTCACATACACAAAACAAGTTTGATTTTAGCTCTTGTAGTGTTGTGAGCTGGAGTCACTCTCAAAAAATGGTCTACGCACGTTTCGGTGTAGAAACTACTTTCATCCCGCCACCTTCTTCAGGACCACACTACCCTACATTCTGATTCAAGAGGTGGTCCGTGGGGTAATATAAACATAACGAGCTACAGCATACATGTATCGAAGTGAGGTAGCAAAATCCTCAAAATTCTTGTAACTTTTTAAAATCTTCAACTTCAAGAGACTAAAAGAGATCGTCAAACCAAAATGTCTACTCACTGTAAAACAATATCTCCTGATATGCTTCTGAGAAGTCCTCTTCAATATACAAAACGTCCTAGTTCTGTGAAGGAGTAAATCTATAAAGGCCCTTCCTGTGAATCGATCTGTACAAATGCCAACATCGTGATCAGGTTCCCACTGAATCTGCAGAGATCAACTGACCAGTGTGGGATAGATGGGTACAATAGTGTTCTAAAGTGGATATTGATTCCTTGGGGACAGATGTTACACTTGCAGTCAATATCTTGGCAATCTTGGTGGCAGAGGGCCTCTCTTACAGGACTATCAATTCAGAACAGTCAGACGGGTCAGCCATCTCCGCAGGACATAATCCCAATGGTGGATCATGTGGAGAAAAATATCCCCTTCCTGGACTCTTCAGAGTTTCACAGTCATCCATTTTGTTTCTCGCAAATGTCCTATCCAAGTTCTCCTGAAGATCCCCAACTCTGAGTTGTGAATTGTTTACATATGTATGAAGATGTCTCAAGAGAAATCAAAGTTTCTGTCTGGACAGCTTCTTATTTCACACGTAGACCACCATGCACTTCTTCCGTCTGACCCTTAAAACCAATTATCACTCCCAATTCTCCCGGCATGGGTACTTTGGATTCTTTCAGAGGCAGGTATTGATACTTCATTTTAGGGGCACATTTGGTCAGAGGTGACACAGCTTCAAAAATATTCTCTTTGGGGTCATGTTTGCAGATATCATGCATTTGGTAGACTGATCTTCAGAATTCACTTTTAAGCAATTCTAATTTAAGCTCGTAGGTAACCCTTTTTCGATGATTATTTAACAGGATTATACCTACATAATCTTAAACCTCTGGTTCTGTCACGGAATCAAGCAATTTTTAGCATTTGAGAACTAGAATTTTCAATTTTATTAATGACAGACTACGAATATCCTACGCTTGTATTGTTAATGTGCTTAATGATTAGGACAAAACTTTGATGGAGAGCTTCGTCTCTGGGACCTAGCTCTGTTTAGGGCAATTGATGGGGATATGTCTATGGCTCTCTGGAGGGCCAGGGGTTGCGGGAGGTGGGGGACCTGTACCACGGGGAGGTCTTCATTACCTTCCAGGAGGCTTTGGAGACCTTTGAGGTGGGGCCGGGTCACTTTTCCATTATGACAAGTTGGAGTGTGGCGCAGGAGATCTGGGCTGGTTTCCCTGCAGCTCCACGACCCTCCTTGTTGTTGGGAGGCTTGCTTCAATGGGGAGAGGGGAGTCATCCTATCTCCTTATTCTACAAAGCAATCTGAGGCAACATGGCGAATGCCCCATTCGCTTCCGTGGGGCCTGGAGACATGAGCTGGGGGGAACCCATTGAGGATGCTGACTGGGACCGCTGATTATACTGACATTTTACCAAGCAGGGCAAGTAATTACTTCGTTTTGCTTAGTTTCAGATAAAAAAACGCAGTAATAGATGGGTTACATGGATGGTGAAGAAGTCCTTGCAGTATTAAAAGTGTTATCATGCACTGCATTTATTATGATGCATCGGGGCAAACTGAGTGCTGGAGTGTGAGGCAGTGTGCGCCCACCCCCCCTCCTCCTCGCAGTAAGAAGATGTGGTTCTACAGTGGGAATCAATATTTAGGTGCTTACCTTTTTTGCTATTGTTTGATACACTCCTATAATGGGAGTTGTAATTGTTCTTCGAAGAACTATGGATATTTTCGCTTTTAGTATTGGTCTTCTATTTTATTGGCATTCATGATGGCTGCTGTTAAATAAATAGCAATAAGCAGAATGCATAATCCTTGCCTCTGTCCACTTAAAGAATTGAAATGTCTTGTTAACAAATGCTGGACATGTTTTTATAACTGCAACAGGGATTTTTGAGTGACTCTCAAATGTAAGGCTGATCTTAGGATGGCCTCTTCCATGCCGCAGCTTTCAGTGAGCATGTCCAGCAGCGACTCTCCCCTAATTCACTGGCTATTTGTGTATGTTTATAGTACGTCTTCTGTCCTTGCTCCATGACAGCATGGAATCAGCCATGTTTGGGCTGCATTTACAGGACAAAAACAGATAGTTAATGGCATTGGCCCCAGATGCTTAGACACCTTGCAGATCCTCTTGTAGGGTATGGTACAGCAGCACAGCTACCATATTATTTCTCACCAACCATAAGTGTACAGTGTTAAAACCTGGCGTTTAAAATCACAGTAATAGCAATAGCTCACCTAAGCGAGACCTATTAGCTTTGCCAATTTTTGTTTAGCCATGTGATTCACAAATGAGGCCTATTTTATTTTAGTGCCAAGGCCTATTTTTTGCCCCAGTCCGACCCTGCAAGTTAACAAAATCTATAGCAAACAGATGCGCATAACATTCTTAAAGTACACAGTTCACAGTGTACTCTATAAAAATCTAATTCTCAACAATGATAGCATGAAATTACGATAATACCAGGTCTTTGGCCCAAAATAATTACTAAAATGAATAAGCAGCATTGCTCACATAAACTAGATGCAGTTTTTTGTACCTTTATCAATGTTAGCATTTTTCAGTATATGTTTCCAACAGTATTAAATAATAACAAAGGGACTACTCATATTTATGTAATATGCAACAATGTCACTCAGGACTGGAGTAGAGGGATAAGCTCTCAGTTTAACAGTCCTCACGAGTTGTATCGCCTTCCGGATGTGAGTTGATGAAGCATCCTGCACCGCCCTTTCCCCGTTCAAGGTCGAAGGTGCATGCAGCGCCACGCTGGCTCCCCGCTTGGACTCAGACTCGTTACCTAGGTGGTTCGGAATGTAGGTTGGCGAAGGAAGGTTGAGATGGCCTGGGAACAGCGCCGCCTGGTGGTGGAGGAGGAGGGGAAAGACGTGCGATAGTGACTGGCGTATTATGGTTAAGGTGGATGTTACGCTAAAGCACCCCCTGTAATCCTGTGCTGCGTGTCATATCTCTTGGCGTGTCTTAAAAAACACCAATAATCCAAGTCCTTCAAGGCACACCCCAGGGGTCTCAATATTACACTCGAGAAGGCGGGCGAATATCAATAGGACACAAACCCTCCGTTTTCTCTCAGCCTCGGTGTCATGAAGTAAACTGGGTGCCCTCGTGTGTGATTCTCATCTAGGCCTAGATGCCTGGATTGCTTCCACGCAGTCTCTTGCCCCCTTTAGGGGGCAAGAGACTGTGTTAGTACTCGTTTGTAACATGCACACGTCTTACATGCACACCTCTTACATTTTGTTTGCTTTCGATACCTGCACAAGTGCCACCATTCCCTACGTAACATTTGTTCTTGTGTTTGAGTGTCCTCCATATATTGCAGTATTATACCTCTATGTTTACTTTGTACGCTTTAGTAACCTGCACATGTCACTTTTTCCTCCTGTAATGCACCGTTTGCTACCTCTTGTATTTTGTTGGCGCACGATTGTCACTTTTGCCTCATGTAATGTAACGTTGGCTTTTGTAATTTTTTCACTTGTAATGTTCTCATGTTCAGTTCTGTTCCTATTGTGAAGCGCTCTGACACCTTCGGGTAAAGTCAGCGCTATATAAAATCGCATAAATAAATAATAAATAAAAACAGGAACAAGGATCCGAGTCTCCGCTGCCGCCCACCTCACTAGGGTCCCTATCTGAGCTCACAATACCTGGGTGCTGCTCCCTCCAGTGATCCCTAGCAACCTGCTTGCCCTCTTGTTTCTCTCCCATTGCCTCTGGGTCTTCGGGTTCCCTGAAGGACTCTGCGATGCAGCATTCATAGTCTCCATCAGTTGCTACTCTCCAGCGTCACAGTTGCCTCAGACTGGCTGGTTCCCCAATCTCCACTGCCCCACATCTTAAAATGCTGTGTTTCCCCTACTAGTGTGAATCCCTCAAAAAAGTAGTCTATCAAGTTCCTGGGGAGCTGTAAAGAGACTCTCTCAACTGCACAAAGCAAGTCCTGCAGGTTCCTCCTCATTTCTCTGGAGAACTTCACAACTGCTCATGTGCCTCATCGTTCAAAACATCTGCACAGGCAAAGATCCAGATCAGCCTCTGGAACCTCAGCTCCCCTCCACTGCACTGCTGTAATGTCTGTCTCCACTACAGGCTCAGGAGAGTCCAGGCAACTAGATCACTGGAAATGAGCCATGGGCAGCAATCCTATTATCACCCTCCTCTCTGTTCAGAGCCCCCTCCTCCGGCCTGCCCATCCATCTCATCAAGTCAGATGGCACCTCTGGGAGTTCCGCATCCGCCGTCCTGGCCACCTAACCAGACTCAATTATTACTACGTGGATTGAGGTGGAAACCCTACATCCTTCGCCTACCTCGCACCTAAAGCCTGGATCACCCTACCCACCGACCTCCGGCAATCTCCCACATTGCCCAGAATGCTTTAGGTTCTTAAAGGAAAGGCCAAAAGTAGAAAGTGGTGCCAGTGTTAATATGAGGTATCTGATGGTCTTATGCTTGGCCTTCCTTGCTTTTTGTACTCTACTGCAGACTTACAATTAACTACAGAAGGCTAGTACGAGATGATCCAGCTACATTAAAGGTTCAGGGGTCAGTGTCCTGCTGGTTTAGCGCTGCTTTGGGAATTACCAAGTCTGCAAATTGAGTTTGTGTATCCCTCGTGTAGCTTCTTTTCCAGGAAATCCTCTTGTGTGCCTTTGTTTTTTGTCCATGACGTGCTTGACATGGAAAGCTGTGTAGTTGGTCCAAATGGATTGCCTTTTGTATTTCATGGCTTCTAAAACAAACAGTGGGTACAATGATGTAATTAATGACTGGAGTGTGTTTTACGTCATTGTCCATGCTCACCTTTTTCTTCTTCATCCTGTATTGACAACGAATTCATGGACTCGTTGATTGATGCCTTCTCTACATTATTTTCATTTGTACCAGATTCAGGCTGCTCAGTTGAATCTATGTGAGAAGAAGAATTTGGTTAATTCAATGTATTATTTTGACTCAGACAAGTAATGAAAAGTTAGGCCAGTAAACCAGGAAGATAAAAATTCTGATAAACGCCCTAACACCTCCCCAGCTAAACGCTGTGGCCAGGTGTGCACCTTATTAAAGATCATACATTCATTGATTAATCAAATTGCACTCATGCTCCCAGTACTAATTTCCCATCCAACCACGCGAGTTAGGCAGGTTAGGAGAACCTCCCCATTCCAAGAAACGTCCTCACGTTGGATAACCACCACCCTGCAAACAATGGCTGCTCACTCAGACCTCCAATGTTTCCTTGCCCTCCACTCCGTAACCATGAAGCAAATACATGATGATCGCACTCCGATAGGCTTGTTGGTTGGTTACAGGACATACCTCCCTTGTTTAAGAGAATGCCTGCTCTTACACACTGAGTCAATAACTACTACACCGTCTAGACATCTCAGGATGGGCTACACACAAGGCCAACCACAACCTCCTCCAAAGGCAAATCTCCCAACCTGCAAGCAACACTGGTCTCATTCATACAGGAGGACAGTATTGTTACAAATAACAAGAATAATGTACTCAAAGTGGTTCTTCTGCAGAGTTGAGAAACTAGCAACAATAAAAGGATACCCAAATTTCACCATGCGTGGTTTAATAAAGGACTTTCATCAATGGATCACTGACTGTACTGAGAACCATGAGGAAAAATATGTGAAAAAGGTCACACCTCTGTTGCATTCCTCAACCTTGCACCGGCCTTTGATTCTGCAAATAGCAGTGAACTATGAGGGCCCGATTCACAAAAGGACTCCACATTCGTGGCGGTGGCCCTGCAGTAGTGGACGGGGTCCTCGCACTCGTAGGGGGGGTCACCGCACTAGTGGTGGGACCTCCACAAAGAGTAACTACAGTGCGAAAGTCCCGCCACGAGAGCGGGCCCCCACCATGACAGCGGGGTATCCACCACGAGTGTGGAGGCTCTTCGTGAATCAGGGCCTGAGGCTTTAGATAAGTCTTGGATGAATCGTGGCCTGATATCTTTAATTAAGGCCCTTCATATAGGCTGGGGAGTTGTTGGCAATCAACCACACCATTTAACACAAATGAAGGCGTAACGCAGGTCTATTTTTGCTGCCCTGTCGAGGAGCATGAGGGAAAAAATGATGCTCCCCACAATGGTTAGCATAAAGTGAATGCCCTTCTTTAGGCTGACAACATTGGACCGATTGCAATGCATGGGCTGCAAAAATAGCTCCAAATTGCCCCACAATATATTGAGACAAAATAAAGAAAACGGACCCTCTCGCAAACAAAATTTGAGTAAACTAGAAAGGGCAGAATAAAGGAACCTGTCAACTAACCAAGCAGAACATAGAGTTAGTAAAGGATTACGTCCACCTAGGTGTTACCTTCACGTGGAACAGACAATGGAATCAGATGCCCCCACAGGGGTGCTCCAATACTCAATGCTTAATGAAGCCATAGGAAAGGTGGTTACTTGTATAAAAATGTGACTAGCATAACAAAACAGCCTAGTTTCAACTGATGAATATTTGGAGAATCAGTCCATATATTTCCTTTCACAAAGCTAAGACACTGATGTGTACACTTATGCTTAGCAAACTTGGCTATTGTAACCATCTGCTTGTGGCTCTTTTACTCCATCAAAAGGTAATAAACATTGTCACAAGGACTCTTTGTATTCTTTCCAAACACATTCCTTGCACTGATTATTGTCACCAAGCCGGCAGGCTGTCAGCAGAAAATTGAACCCTCTAAAAGTTTGTGTCTGGGACTTCAAATATATGAATGGCTCAGCTGCAACCACCTCGCTTCTCTCTTTACCAGGTGCCTCCCAACTCCTAACTTACACTCAGTTCAATGTAATCCCCTAATTACTCTCAAACCTCCTTGAACAAAAAAGTTTCCCAGTTTCGGTCTCAAATTATATTGAAACCCTTGTTACAGGAAACACGGCTAGGACTTACCCCGCTGAATGGAGATGCTTCTCCTGTGCCTGCCTCATAGCTGATAGTGATCTACTGGTTGCAGCCAGCAAGAAGCCTGGCCCCTCTTCAGAGTCTGCATCAGTCTCATCTTCTCTCAGTTTCCCAACCTCCAATTTACTCTTGGAATGCTGCCAGTGGTCCTTCACCAAACTCATCTGCCCTTTTGAATGCTGATGTTTTACTGGGGCTAACATCACAGGTATCAGTCACAGTCAAACACCATTCTAAAACTTTTATCAGGGCGACAGTTTATTACAAAGGAATGGACACCTTCTCACTAGCCGTAGGCTCTGGTGCCTCCACATCTCAGGTTCATGAGATAATTGTTCTTGCTCTAAAATCCCTCAATCTGTATCGCGTTCAGACAGAACGTCTTCTATGGAAAGTGCAGGATCACCACCCCACCAGGAACGTTGGTACAAGACTGGAGAACGGCTCAATACAGATTGATGATTCAGTAGGACAGGTCCAGATTAGTACCCTACTCAGAGGCAACCCCAGTTTCTTCCTGAGGGTTCTTGAGACTCTTTCAGCTTCCCCCATTCTGTTATATTACATATAGGTACACTAATATAGGCTCAGGTCACATTGTAACCCTTCACCTATATTCTTCCCTACAATACATACATAACGGTTCTTAAAGACTGGCCATTTACCTAGATAGGACACTGCATTCCGAACGCAGGATTTTCCCTGGTAAAAACCTAATACATTATGCATGATGTTATGTTATGTTATGTTATGTGGTTTTTATTAGGCGCGCAAATGCTCCAGCTAAGGAGGAGTTTTGGGAGCACAGCAGGGCTAACATCTCCTGTATAATATCTATTTACAAAGTTCATTCTCAATGTCATCCTAAGTCCGACAAAGTAATACCGCGGGGTAGAACCCACAGTAAGACCTATGGGTATATGTACATTACATCTTGCTAGGATATCCAGAGGAGACCAGGACTTCCCGGCTGACACACTGACACAAGACGCTGACCACTCTGCACACAGACACTCCAGCTCACATTGGTCTAACATCCCTCGTGGGGTGTCCAACCCGAGACCAAGACAAGGTCTCGCAGTCTCTCAATTCAGATAATGGGGTTGACTTTATCCAAGAGGGATTCTTGGCTTGACACCTACACGCATGCTAGGTACACTTAGGTACATCTAGTTAGGGAGGCATCAAAGGAATACGCACTTTTATTGTCATGTATTTTATATACTCGTATGTATTCATGATTCTCGCAAGATGGTAGAACTCTATCATCCTTTTACTTTCAAAGTGCTTCTAATCATTTATATCTGCTAATGTCTGACGGTTGTTGCAGCTCATCTATTTTACACCAGAATAACAACTGTTCAATAAATACTTATTGAAAATGCCCAGACTGCTATTCTGTGTATTTTTCAAAGACAGACTAAGTGAGCTCGAGTCACTGAGCGAAAGGTAGTATATTGTTTCCACGGTTGTAAGGGATCAGGGTTGTCATGTTCGATGGTTGCCGAGATCTATTCTCTCCTTGGTTAGAGGAGATTCTAGTGGCACTGTGAGCTAGCAGATAAAGAAGGCCAACATATCGGGTGGAGGTGTTTAGAATCAGTCTGACACCAGTCCTACGGTGTATGTTGTCATGATGAGCAGATCCTGTATAAGGTTTTATAGGAACTACACAACAATTCCTCCTGGCCATCAAGATGTGCTATGCACATGCAGGTTACCCACAACTTCCAGGTATTGTTGAAATTACAGTCTCTGAAGCGGCGAGCGTAGTACTTTTTTGCCTTTGTGTGCAACAAAATCAACACTGAATTTTTCGCATAACATGGTGCTGAGCTCCTCCTAAATGTATGCTGGTTTGAGGGGCACCAATGATACGTGACACAAGGCTGTAAGCTACTTCCAGTTCCACATGCTCAATTAATTATGGGAAACAAGTGTTTTCTTGAAGGTAGTTTGATGAATTGTCAGCAGCAGGCTTGTAGGCTACACTGAACAGATATTCCTGGAGCTGAAGTGTCCATTTCTCAATGTGAGGAGGAGGGTGACTTGCTGATACTTGGAGCACTCGCTCCAGGAGTTTATGGTGTCCGGTCATGGTGAAAGAATGTCCATAGAAATACAGATCAAAATGACAGTTACTCATATCAAGGCCCAATGCTCCTTCTTAATGTGTGTGTAATGCTGTTCCATCGCTAGTGAAGGTCTGACTTGCACAGACTGGGGCTGGCTTCCACCACAAAATCTGTGTACTTCATGGGCTTAAATATGCTACGGTTGTCTTGATCAATAGAGCATCTTTGGTGTTTTGCAACATCTCTTCATGCAAGTCATTCCACACCCTATAATTTAGTAAGAGGACTCTATTACGCTGCTTGTTGTTTTCTGGACATTTCCCCACTTTTCACAGGAAAACACTGTGCAGCAGGAGCAGGTGGAGAGATTTGCAGGGGCACAGGTGAGGCCTGTGGGAGAGATGCTAGTAAAATGCTAGGTTCCATGGAACTTGTGCTAATTTTATATCCTGCAATTATGGGGTTAGGCCACAATGTCAGCTGCTGTGAGCACATGGGTTTTCTTTCCTGAAGCCTTTGAAAGGTGCAGTTGTGCATACTGTCATTCTCAGTCCCTGATATTTTGGGGCCTCACATGATCTAGAAGGTGGTGATGTAATTGGACATGTGCACTGTATGACATTGGGCTCAGCAGGCCTCTCCATAACGGGAGTGCACTACCTTTCATCACATAATACATGGGATTTTGCAATCCCTTTATGAAAACCTGTCTGTAATTTCTTTATGATTGGCAACTTGTGCTGTTTTCCCAGTGGTAACGGGGATATTTATGGCAACATGTTTATTTTTTGCATTCCTTAGGGAATTATACAAAAGTTAGAATCCTTCCTGCATGTTTTGTTGTAGGGATCATGTTTTCTAGCGCAGAGGCCCCTTTTTCATTTCAGTTTGAAGACGTTATTGAACTTGCAACAAGTGATGAATCACTATCTCATCAAATGCACGTTTCTTACATATGCTTTTATTCTGTAAATGTATAATGAATATTTCAGATAAGCAAGATCAATCAAAAACACATTAAGTGATAATTTAGTGACTATTTAGCTTAGAAATTATTCCAGGAATGTAATAAATCTTATGACTGATTACCTCCATAATTCTATTATTTTAGATTTTTAAATAACCTGCTCTTAGGCTTCTTTCTTTTAAGTTTTAGGTTCTTAAACACTTACAGGATGGATTCCATTTTAGATATAGTCTCTATTTTAGTTGGACTGTCCAGTCTGTTTACCTTTGGCCCAAATCCACGCTAGGTAATTGAGATCACCATCTTAGACCCTGGAGATCGCCAACTTTCCTCAAATTATGCAGAATCATCAACATGTCTGCCTTTGATGCAGATGTCATCTGTGCCTTTCTTTCCATGAACTGTGAATGTGTCAAGTCATTCAGATATAGACATCAACAAATCCCCCATTGTGGCATCAGTCTGGGACATGTGTCATTTTCAAGTTCCTATAACAAGCATAACCCAAATAATATAGTTTATGTATTTTTACCTTATTAGTATATCCACTGATGTATATGTCTATGTCAAAACATTCCTAAGGTGACATTGCACATTCCATCTTAGATAAGATACAATATATAAGGACTACCACTTGGCCACTTAGGAGAGAAACATCAGCCAGGTCAGAGACACAGATCCAGATGAGCACTGCACCAGATTCCCTCTCGACAGAAGAAGTCTATAGCAAGACTCTCAGAGGCTCTGGGAAGCATTCCATTCTGCCATCACCAACTGGTGCCAGGATTGTGTTCTCTCGTAGACCCAATCTCCTAGCTCTTGGCCTTGTGCTCAAACTAGCAGACACACTATTACAAACAGAAAATAAACCCTGTTGTCCAAGGAAGCGCACTACCTCCGAAACGCAGGCTTATTATTTATTCATTTGCTAGAACTAGAATAGCACTCAGATATAACACAGTGAGGATGTAAGGGCTATAAATTGTGATGCTACAATTCTCCCCTGATTTCACTTCTCTTGAAACAAAACGCTTAGCTGCTTTTATTATCTTCTGTGATGTTACCAATAATATACGCACTAGATCCCGCCATTTTTAAATAACTATTTTAAAATAAATATGTTTCTAGTGATCCTCAGTGTGTAAATCATGAATGAGCGATCATTAGGATTACCACTGCTCCCTGTTTTTAACCCAAAAGCATTGACACCACCTCATTTATGTACTAGTTGTGGGTTCTGCTGGGCTGCAATGACCTGCTTTTTATAGTCAGCGCTGGTGCATTGATCTTAGTTCACTAGTGACACCCATAGGTTTGAAAACAAAACTGGTAGAGCTGAGCAAAATCTCAGTTTACGAAACAATTACTACACATTACGAGCTACTGCACCTTTAAAAAACACGGAATGGCACAAAACTGATTCTAATATCTTCTTGTAGCAAATATCTAATTAGGTTTTTGATGTATTTAATTTTGCACTATAGGTGCCATTTGGATTCTTCATGTTTGCAAACATGCTCTCTATTGTATATGCAAGAGCTACATACCAAGGATTTAATTAGTTTGTGAGAAGGGTGATGGTGTGACCATGAATTATGCCATACATGATGAGGATATTGTAAGTCACCTTGGAGTTCCATAACACAATAAAAGAACTCAGCCCTCGGCCTTTGCAAAAACCAACAAAAAAGATACTAACTTGAAAAAAAAGATGAAAACAAAGTAGTTGCCCTAAGACGTCAAGTAAATATAAAAATGCAGAATTAAATGCAGCTTTCAAAGAATGCAGCACTGTTCCAAGTCTTGCTCAGCAAACTGTACATGATGAAAGATAGCAACTGCTGTGGTTCTAAAAGTGACAGGATCAGTTCTTTCCTCATTCCCAATCTAAGAAGAACTATTTTCTTTTCTGTTAATGCAAATGAGCAGGTTTGTGTTTTCAGTCAAAGACACTTTATGATGATTGGTTTAGCAAACGGGATTATGAGGATCAAAAGTAGCTGAAAATGTTCCCTCCTTCAGGCATGATTTCTTGATATTCCACAGTTTCAGAATTTTGAGACAATTCCATGCTTGAGAAAATATAGTTCAGAAGTATTGACCACATATTTATATCGAAGCCTACAAGACATGGCGGTTGCGAGACATATTGTGGCTCATCAAAAACATACAGGGGCTTCGAGCCTGCATATTGCTTAGCTTTCTTTGTCACTCTCATTTGCCTACTTCTCATTCGCATCGCAGCATTCCTGTGTCGCTTCCATGATGACAAGTGTTTCTTTCGTCCTCGTTGCTTCTGCTCCCTCCAACCTGCATTTTATTTTAGAGCCTCTGCACATTACATTTTATTTTTATTTTCATTTTTATCTTCTGATCCAATTCGGATCAGTTACCACTAAAAAGTAGAAAAGCACCGACTCATTTTGTGGGTTTGTGCATAGGTGCTTTGCTCGCCTACAAAACGACGAGGGTGCCCGCATCAAAGGCCTTTTAAAAAATCTTTAGCCATGCTGTGCTGCATCGGGGATGCTGTGCAGCATTGCTACAAGCAAATGGCAAAGCGAATAGGTATCAAAAGTAATATCTATTGGCTTTGCCAATGCTTCTTTTCTATGAGAAGGGTTTTAAGTATTTGAGTCTCAACCCATAGCCTGTGTGTAGTAGGTTTTGAAGTGTTGTCTGTATCATCACAATGCCTGTGTGACTTGGGATTGGAGTTGTTTCCCCTGATTCACACTATGGGGCCCATTAGGACGGCGGGCGGGTCCGCGGCGGAAGGCAAGAACGTCTGCCGCTTTTCCGCCCCGGTCGCCTTGCGATTGAGCAGAAAAGGGTTCTGTATGGTGGCGGTGTCTATCAGACACCGCCAGCCATATTAGGATGGGCAATTTGCAATGCCTTTCCGTGGCGGCATGCATGCGGAGTCTGCTTTGGGGGTCCATTGCGGGCCCCCAAGGACACCGGGGGGATGGAGGGTGCACATGGGGGGGTACCATTACCTATGGTACCCCCCTAGCAGTTCCATGGACAACATAGCAGGCACTGCGCGGTGCCTGCCATGTTGTGCATGGAAGTACACAGCATGCCTTTGTGGCGAGCGGTGCTGAGTGCACCGCCCACCACAATGCCAGGAATGCTGGATGCGGCCGCCAATGGCGGGCGCATCCAAATGCCACCAACGGGAACCCCCCCCCTTATGGCGGGCAGTCCCTTTTTGCGATGGGATGCCGGCCATCATCCTAATGGGGGGCCTAAGTTGCCTGTATGATATGGTGGATGGATTTTGTGCCTCGGCCCCACCCTATAGCTTCATTGGGAAAGGGAGGTAGGGATTGGGTGCATCAGCCACGAAAGGTAACTCAGGTACAGGAATGAGGCACATTAGGCTGAAAAAGGTGCAAACATGATGGAGTGACATTCAGAGAAAATAAGTAAAAAGGTTTGTGGACGGGAGGCAGTCTCATGCGACTCGAGGCAATAGAAATGCTTACATCAGGTCTCACTGTAATACAACAGCTGTGAAATGTTGACGTATTTATTGATTCGTAGCGTGCACAGTCTAAAAATAATCACTATAATGAAGCTCAAACTTTACAATCATCACATCAAAGTTGCGGCCTTTACTAACACCCCTCAACACTTCCAAAAACGTAATCAAGTTTTAACAGTAATTACCTTTCTGGCTAGGAGGTCTTTCTTTGCATGCCTTTGAGGTATTTTTTGATTTACTTCTCACTTTGGGTACATTTTGAGATTGTGACCTGCAAAACATATGCATCCATTTGTCAAGAAGAGAACTTTAACCAGCTTTGCAAGCGTTACTGTGGGCGCGATTGCTCAGTGGGAGTAGTGTCTAGGGTAGATAAATCAATAGAGGGCAAGGTCGAAGCAAATATATATTACGTTAGTTATTAGGTAATTGCACATAGAAACAATCCGTTTAAAGTGTAAAGTCAGCTTTATTATTTTTGATTTTAAAATAATCTTTATTGATTTTCATACAAAAATAACGGCAAAATAAACGATAATTGTTACAGCCATTAAAAGAAAAAATACAAAGAGAAAATGGACCCAGAAAAAAATGAAATGGAATTATAATCATATAAGGATCACAATTTCGTTTGAGAAGGAAAAATGCAGTATTACAAACATTTATGACGAACCTTCCACAAGTTTTCGCGTAAATGTATAAATAGCACCAATACTAAGAAAAAAAAAGGAGCTACAAGATAAAGTCATACCAAGGAAGCAGAAAGGCAAGAGGGCAGATTGTCTCGCTCGAGCCATATGTGATGTTCGCACAGACGTGCTTAAAAATTCAGCCATATTGGTTTCTAAGATGTAAAGCAAGGACTACCAGCTCAAGGGACTTTGGTGACAGCAAAGAAGTCATCTAAGGATTTCCACATAGGGTTTAGTCATGATTTCCAGGGTGAATTTTGCAGAGCACGTTATCAGCCACTCTGATGTCTAATATCCAGTTCAACCAGACTGTAAAATCAGTGCTTAATTTGTGCTGCTGCTTTCCGGTGCTTAGCACCGACACTTTATTATCAGGGCCGGGTCTACAAGCATCTTGCTGCACGTCATTCATTGATATATTGAATTGACCTCACTACTTGTACTTGGGGCAGAGTGTTGTGTTTAACTTCTCGTCCATCTCCCCAGTGAGTCAGACCCGCCTCGGTGAAGTGTGTTGCGGGCGCGGATGTGAGGCTGAGCCAAGAGGGATTGAGTGGCTTTCAAGTTAGAAGTAATCGACAATAAGAGATCGAGTAGGAGAGGATCAGCAGGGCAGCTAATGTTCAAGTCAAGGAATCCATTGATAAGAAAGCAGAATTCTTTCTTGGGGCATATATTAAAGCGCTTAGAGATAAAGGAGAAGACACTGTCCCAGAAAGATCTCACTGATTTGTAATGAAAGATTAGTTGGGCAAGGTCTCCGGTTTCTTCCTTACAATTCCAACATGTAGGACTTTCTAAACTTTTCAGGGTGTGTAGGCGGGAGGGAGTCCAGTAGGCGTTGTCGATTAGCCAATATTTAGCTTGGGAGGGTACGTTCCTTTTTGTTGAGTGACCGATTTCTAAATGGCATTCCTTTGGGCCTCAGACGTGTAGGTGCATGAGTGGGTGTCACAGTGTTTCATTGCTTTCTTTTTTGCTTTCGATGTGCTAGGCTGCAGAAAATTATAACATGTGACCCACTTTATTGAGTTTCGAAATGACAGATGGGGGGGACGGTTCTCTGTAGTGGGTCTTGGATTTGGTAATGGCCATTTTAATTTGGAGGAAGCTGTAGAATTCCCGGTCATCTACATGGTATTGCGTTTTTAGATTCTTGGAGGCATATTGACAATAACTGGCGCATCCCTGCAAATCAGAATGGATGCGCCGCATTTACAATGCATTGCATTTACAATGCAGCACACCATGGGGCAAAAACGGCACAGATGTGTGACGCATCTGTGCCGTAAAAGTGACGCATTGCTGGAGTTGCGTCGCAAGCGTGACGCAGCTCCAGCAATGCTCTGGGGGCCCTATCTAGTTAATGCTGCGTCAATCCTTACGCCTGCTTCAGGCAGGCGCAGGGTTTTGACGCAGCATGGGCCTAAAAGTCACTGAGTGAAATCTTGTAGATTTCACTCAGCCACTTTTAGGAGGCGTTCCTGCGCCAGAACGCCCCCCCCCTGCACAGGAACGCCTACATGTGGTGCAGTGCTTTACAAGGTGACGCATCTCCCAGATTCGTCACGTTGTAAGTACCCCGCACCATGGAGCAGGATTTGCGCCGCCGCTGCGTCACAAAAGTGACGCAACGGCGGCATAAGTGATACACAAGGGGCTTGTAAATCTGCTCCATAATGTTTTGGAGGTGAATATGGAGCCTAGTTGTCTAGGGAAATATATACCTTTGGTGACCCATGAATCCCACTAGAGGTTCTGGTCCTCATATTTGATGTTCAGGTTGTGCCAAAGAGAGGTAAGAATGGAAAATTTCATCTTGGAAGGTAGTTTATTGTCAATGGCCAATAAGGCATTTCTGGTGTTTTTGAATATATATTTGGATTTGGTGAGGTGTGGCCTTTTCAACTTCCAGCCGCATGGGAGTGTAAATTTCAGGTGTGGAGAACAAATATGTGCTCCGTTTGGCCAAGAAGGCTATCTGAGCATTTCTAAAGTTAGCAAGGTTTTTTTCAGCGCTATTCTAGCCTTGTTATCTTACCAAATAAAGTTTATGATCAGTTTATCTAACTTCTAGTGGAAGTCATCGGACAGCAATAGTGGTAGCATACCGATTAAGTAATTAATTATTGGGGTAACCATCATTTAATGGTTTCAATACGGCCCCATCAAATGATGAATTTTGGTCTACAACTGTCTAATAATTCCTTGATTTTCAGAAGGGTTCTTTTTTCATTGTGATGTAAAGTATCAATTAGATCAGAACCGAATTCTATACCAAAGTTCTTGCCGTATTGGGATTGCCAAATCAGACATGTGTTTCCTAATAGTTCCTTTGCTCGTAGGAAATTGACAGATGTAGCTTCTGACTTTTCCTATTTAATTTGTATCCCGAGTCCTTTGAGTATTGCTCAATTGTTTACATGACGGCTTGTATGGATGAGTTTGGATCGCCTATGGCAATTAAGATGGCGTCTGCATATGCAGACAGTTTCACTACCTTTCCTTAGAAGTTGATTTCTATCATATTAGAATTACTTTTATATCTAGGAGGAGAGGCTCGAGGGCCAAACAGGAAGAGGAAGGGTGAAAGTGGGCAGCCCTGTCTAGTTCCTTTTTTAGGTCTCGCCTGTCGATGCGCATGCGCATCGAGCAAGGCGAGAGTATTGCGAGTTATCCACTCTTTATCTACACTGCAAGGAATCGTGGCGATTCCTTGCAGTGCCCGTGACTTTTAAGGTCAATGCGCATGCGCATTAAGCTTATGCGCATGCGCATTGACCTTAAAAGTCACGGGCGCGTGCATGTCCGTCTTTTTTTTACCCGCTCCGCCCCCTCCCGCCGTGTCGCCTTGCCTACTCTCTTCCACAGCCTCCCCCAGCTCCGCCCCCTCACTACTTGATTGCACGGCCTAGCGGCCGTGCCTCCCCTACTCTCCTCCCCCCTCCTCCTCTCCTCCCTTGTTGACTTTCCTGGGCAGGGCGTAACGCAGCTCTCTTCGTTCACCAATTTGAAATGCAATTGGTTTTGTTTCGAAGATAGCGTCTTCCCAGCTCATCAGTACTTTTGCAGATGGCTTTCCTCGAGATATGCAGCTGTCCTGGTAAGTGTGGCAGTTTCCGGTTTGCTCGGGAATGGTGTCGCCACCTTTGTGCCTCCCCTACTCTCCTCCCCCCTCCTCCTCTCCTCCCTTGTTGACTTTCCTGGGCAGGGCGTAACGCAGCTCTCTTCGTTCACCAATTTGAAATGCAATTGGTTTTGTTTCGAAGATAGCGTCTTCCCAGCTCATCAGTACTTTTGCAGATGGCTTTCCTCGAGATATGCAGCTGTCCTGGTAAGTGTGGCAGTTTCCGGTTTGCTCGGGAATGGTGTCGCCACCTTTAGTCAAATTGAGTGCACTAACCGTGTCGCCTCCATGTTAACTTTTTCCTATGAGTTTTTACACTCGTCACGTTCATTCAGGCAGTCTCCTCATTTCCTCTTACCGACTAATTTTACTTCCGTGTACCGACCTTGTGGCGATACAAATGTTTGTACATGATTTTACCTCCAGTTTGCAAAAGGAGATAGAACAAATGCTCGTTACCTGGCAAGGGAGGTATGTGCATTCAGTTTTTGGTTCTAATTCTACCAGTACTTTCAATTTTTTTCCCTCTGCTTTGTACAGTTGAGTATCTTTCGGTTTCAAAATTCTGTTGTCTGCCATGGGAAACCCTGTCCACTAAGTCAGACACTGCAGGGAAGGAAAGAAAGCTTATTTTTTTGTGCTGCAATTATATTCTGTGTGAGTTCTACAATCTGTACCAGGCAGTCTCCTCATTTCCTCTTACCGACTAATTTTACTTCCGTGTACCGACCTTGTGGCGATACAAATGTTTGTACATGATTTTACCTCCAGTTTGCAAAAGGAGATAGAACAAATGCTCGTTACCTGGCAAGGGAGGTATGTGCATTCAGTTTTTGGTTCTAATTCTACCAGTACTTTCAATTTTTTTCCCTCTGCTTTGTACAGTTGAGTATCTTTCGGTTTCAAAATTCTGTTGTCTGCCATGGGAAACCCTGTCCACTAAGTCAGACACTGCAGGGAAGGAAAGAAAGCTTATTTTTTTGTGCTGCAATTATATTCTGTGTGAGTTCTACAATCTGTACCAGGCAGTCTCCTCATTTCCTCTTACCGACTAATTTTACTTCCGTGTACCGACCTTGTGGCGATACAAATGTTTGTACATGATTTTACCTCCAGTTTGCAAAAGGAGATAGAACAAATGCTCGTTACCTGGCAAGGGAGGTATGTGCATTCAGTTTTTGGTTCTAATTCTACCAGTACTTTCTGTCCTGGTAAGTGTGGCAGTTTCCGGTTTGCTCGGGAATGGTGTCGCCACCTTTAGTCAAATTGAGTGCACTAACCGTGTCGCCTCCATGTTAACTTTTTCCTATGAGTTTTTACACTCGTCACGTTCATTCAGGCAGTCTCCTCATTTCCTCTTACCGACTAATTTTACTTCCGTGTACCGACCTTGTGGCGATACAAATGTTTGTACATGATTTTACCTCCAGTTTGCAAAAGGAGATAGAACAAATGCTCGTTACCTGGCAAGGGAGGTATGTGCATTCAGTTTTTGGTTCTAATTCTACCAGTACTTTCAATTTTTTTCCCTCTGCTTTGTACAGTTGAGTATCTTTCGGTTTCAAAATTCTGTTGTCTGCCATGGGAAACCCTGTCCACTAAGTCAGACACTGCAGGGAAGGAAAGAAAGCTTATTTTTTTGTGCTGCAATTATATTCTGTGTGAGTTCTACAATCTGTACCAACACTACGTTATGTTAATCTGTTGGCTTTATTCCATTTATTAAATTGATAGATCCCTCCTTGCAGCCATGATGCCGTTCAGCTGGTCGCTTTTGTTAGTGTTACTGGTATAATCTTTCCTCTTACACATCTATAGATGTATCTGAAATAATGCTACTTTTTCAGTTATTCTTATTTTGTTATATGGTATATCTCTCCCCCACCCACCCCCATCCAATATCTGTCAAGTGCTGCTTTCCACCAGTTGACCAGTTGGAGCTGAAGCCTGCCTTAGAATGTTGTGAAAGGTATTTCTGTGAGGCTTGGAGGCAGCTTGGAATTGCGGAGAGTGGAGACTCTAAATAAAGGCTCTTCAATTCTTCTCCTGTGTGCAAGTGTCTTTGTAACACTGGTTTTATGCACCACTGGTACAGCATTAGGTTTCGGTTTGATTTTATGCTGAAAATCCTTAAGCAATCCTGAGCTTTCTGTGAACACCAGGGAACTTGTCACATATTGTTTCTCCTGTGGTTGATTTGTTTATGGCATAGACCTGTTCAGGGTTATTAGAGTCTAGTTTTGTCCCAAATTCTTTTTGATGTTGCCATCCACGGAGGTTGAAACCCCCTTCTACGACATTACACCCTCACCCACCCTCACTCACCCTCACTCAACCTCACTCACCCTCACTCACCCTCAACCCCTCACTCACTCACCCTCAACCCCTCACTCACTCACCCTCACTCACCCTCACCCTCACTCACCCTCAACCCCTCACTCACCCTCACTCACCCTCACTCACCCTCAACCCCTCACCTCACTCACCCTCACTCACCCTCACTCACCCTCAACCCCTCACCTCACTCACCCTCACTCACCCTCACTCACCCTCACTCACCCTCACTCACCCTCACTCACCCTCACTCACCCTCACTCACCCTCACTCACCCGCACCCTCACTCACCCTCACTCACCCTCACTCACCCTCACTCACCCTCACCCTCACTCACCCTCAACCCCTCACCTCACCCACCCTCAACCCCTCACCCACCCTCAACCCCTCACCCTCACTCACCCTCAACCCCTCACTCACCCTCACTCACCCTCACCACCTCAGCCTCACCCTCACTCACCCTCAACCCCTCACCCTCACTCACCCTCACTCACCCTCAACCCCTCACCCTCACTCACCCTCAACCCCTCACCCTCACTCACCCTCACTCACCCTCAACCTCATGCTAAAGATTTACAAAAAAACCCATAAACAATTCTAAAAGCACTAACTCTAATGCTGCGAGACCTATTGCATTTCTAATGCTTGTCTAGTTTGAGCGGTTGAGCCAGGAAGCCGCCACTGGAGATACAGGCACTTTGCTTACAATTTAAGACCACAATCATTGATATAAACCGATCGCCTAGATTAAAGGTTCTAAAAGATTCCTCAAGAAAGGTCCACAATACCGTCAATTACTTTCTCAGCATCAAGTGCTATCGCCACGGAGGCCGATGTGGATGTTTCCGACCTTTCTAGAATAGGATACCAGTGTTATCATTGGACATACATTTTATTAGGAATCCTACATGTGTATTACTTATTAATTGTGGTAGAAAGACATTTAGACATTTGGCAAACTTGTTTGCGTATAGTGTACAACCCAAATTTAATAATGAGTTGGGCCAATAGTTTTTTGGTAGCAACATGTCTTTCCCTTCTTTGAAGATCACTACGACGTTGACTTTTGCTGTGGTACCATTAATAATACCGGAGGTTGCAAAGTGAATAAATAAATCTAACATGATTAGCTAAAGTGACTGGTCGAATGATTTCTAAAATGTTGCAGTGAAGCTGTCAGGGCCAGGAGCTTTGTTCTTTTTCAGGGTACATCAGTAATCTCAAGCAAGGAAATTGGTTTGGATAAGAATGCTTTATATTCTTCTGATAGGTGAAGGATTTGTAACTTTCTTAAATAGTTGATACACTGAGCAGGAGTTATATAGTCAGAATATAGGTCTTCATAAAACTGTCTAAAAGTGTCCAGAAATTTCTGAGGATTGGTATGGGTTGTCCTTATTTGTCTTTCTCTTTTTTTGGTTCTGTTTATGTTTAAGATACGAGGCCAGCATTTTTGCTCATTTTATTGGCTTCACAAAGTTCAAGACGTTAACATTTTTTAATCCTCACACCTGTCGTTTCGCTAAAAATTTGATTGTACTACTATTTCCTACTTGTGAGCAAGGAAAGGATGTTCTTACTTAGATTCTTGATGTGTGTTAGTTCAAGTTTCTTAATTTCTACTTTGAGTTTCAGTAATAAAGATTTATTTGGTTTATTGATCTTCATCTTCATACACATTAAGGTACCTCTCAGTGTTGCCTCAAGAGAGTCAAAAAATTTCTGTATATTTATGTCTGGTGAAGTGTTATCCATAATATATTTGAAATAAATACCTCAATTTTCCGTATGTTGACCTGATCAGCCAAAACATCATTATTATTATTTTTTTATTTTATTTTTTTCATTTATTTATTCATACGATGTATGCAGCTTCCTATACGCAGCCATTCAGCCCACAACCCGAAGGTTGGGCGGCGTATAACTTATGAGTACCATATATTAAGTATTGTTTCAGCTTGCATCTTAAAACATCCATTTTTGCAACATCGCCTTTTATAGTGAGGGTAGAAAAAACCAAAACGAATAAAAAACCCAACCTAAAACAAACCAGAGGTGTGAGTATTCCAATAGGCAACCCGTTACTCTGGGACGCTCTTCTTGAAAGGTTTGGCTCTAACCCAGCTAGACAGTTGAAGCCTTGACCCACCAATGTATGTGTAGCTCCTGGCCTAGAAGAGAGCGCTCAGTAGATCTATCTCATTAGACAGCTGCACTATTGTCTGCGTGCCCTGCGGAGCTTCCCTGGCCAACCCCTCCATCCCCTGTTGTCTCCGTTTCACTTCTCCTTCTATAATCAAAAAATAGTCCCCAGAAATTCTTTTGTCTGCTCTTGGGGGGAAGGAGTTCGCTGTAGTTCTCAGATTGTGTGCAACAGAATGTCAGATCACTAAGCCACTTCGCTTTCGTGGGGAGCGGGCCTCTCATCCAGCTCATTGCTAGCCTCCTCTTCGCCATCAGCAGCCCAATATCCACAATTCTACGCTGCGCCTTAGGCAGTGCCCTGGAGTAACCCAGCAGTGCAAGCAGCGGGGACGGGACTATCTCCCCTTGTAGAACATCACATTCTCTAATTATCTCCCTCCAATAGCGTTGCACACCCGGACACTCCCACGCCAAATGTAGAAAATCTGCGTCTGGAGCATTACATTTGTCGCAAGACGTGCTGTTGCGCAAACCGAACCGGTGGAGTCTTTCTGGGGTGTGGTATACTCTGTTAATTTACTTGAAGTGAACTAGCCTGTGCCTGCCATTCATGGAGACAGACCGCGTGTTAGAGCAGCAATAGCGTCACATCTCATCAGAAATGGTTGTGTCCAAGTCTCGCTGCCAGGCTAAGCGTGCCTTGTTGTACCCGGCCACTCGTTCAAACATCGTCAGCTTGTACAGTGCAGCAACCATTTTCTGCGGTTCTTCAGTTTTAACCACATGTGTGAGTTCCATTAGCTCTGGGGGCTCCTGCAGGTCGTCCCCTAGTTGATCCCGCCAGGCCTCTCTGACTCTATGAAATTGGAAACGCTGTAGCAGGTTAGGTTGTGTCTCCAACGTATCCGTATCGTCAGAGCGCCCACCTTGCCAGTGAGCCAGCCGCTCTTGCTGGTTGTCGAACCTGGGTATGTCAAGGCTTCCTGTACTGTGTCCGTAGACCGCTTATGGGGGACCCCGCAGGAGAAAGGGCCGCAATATACTTGTGCTCTTGGTCGGGCCACCACGCCACGTCTCATCCGCAGCTCGAAACCCAAGGTCTCTCCGGTCTCCAGAGCCTATCTCAGCGCACTCACCCTAGATACAGGCACTGTGACAGCGAGGGTCTGCTCTGCGCTCCTCATCTTCATGACGCCATTTTGGGCCCTATGCATCCTCCAGGGGGCGTCCGTCGTCAGCCAGGGGGGCCCACCGACACCCAGATTGGCTGTGCCCGAGTGCAGGGCCCCCGATATTGTCCGCTTCCCTTGTTCCGGGATCGCGGGTCGATTCCGCCGCACTTCTTTGTCCTGGGCAGGCCCGTCTATCGTCCCAGGCCGCACGCAGAGTGACGCTGCTGGGGAGCCTAACCACGCAAGGCCGGTGCTTTGAGGCCTGCGCCGGCGGTCCGCTACGGCTCCACTGATCTCCGTTCGTGGCCGTCAGACAGCCTTCCAAGCCGGGTGGCGAGTGTCGGAGCGTTTCCTGGTCCAAAGCAGCCACAAAATATGGGTCAAGAGACCAAGGGGGCCAAGGATAATGAAGTATATTACGCCGGCTCGGCGGAGCTCGGGAGTCAAGCGGCCATCTCTGACTCGAGCAAGCTCCGCCCCCGCCAAAACATCATTATTAAACCGCCGTATCTTAGTAGGGGCTGTAGAATTGGTGCCGGCAAGGAGTGTGCTAATACAAGAGTAATCAGAGATACTTGATAGGCAAATCGGGAGAGGGTGAGTTGGTCTTTGAGCGCTTAAAGTTTGGTTTGGACTCTTTTGGCTGATGGAGGAGGGAGGCGGTCAGTAGTTAGACTTACGGGCGCGCCCAATGTTTCCAAGAGCAGTAGCAGGCATTTTGAATTTGCAGTAATGCAGTGGGTCAAAAAGAAGAAAATAAGGCTCCCCAGGGGTCTAATTGTTGTTTAGGACCTCATGTCCAATGCAGGGCCCCTTCCAATGTCTGGAAAAACCATTACCTTGGCAAGAGCAGGACTCCAAGCGGTCGAATTTCCCGCACTATGCTCCGTGCTACAAGGAGAGATGGAGTCAGGCACCCATGTGCTCCTCCATCAAAGCCACACCCCCAGTCAGCTCTATTAAAGGGGAATTTCTGCCAAATGCACTTTAAATGGATCACATTTTTTCCTGTGCCACTTTTGAAGCCTTTTTTTGACAGCATGTTAGCATCAATGAATTGTAAGCCAAAGATCAGCTTGCACCCTCAAATCAGATGTAATATTTAGTAGCAGTACCAACGATTTCTAAGCAATTGTGATGTTATAAAAAGTCTCAGTGGCCACAATGGTGCTTTCCAGATGGGACTTTAAAGAACTTTTAATATACTGTTTACATTTTCCTAATGTTTACAGTAGAAGCAGTAGCAGTAAACTTCAAAATATGCACCTTTCTGATCGAAAATCAGGATCAATACTAAAGGAAGGGATCAGGGTAATAGAAACTAACAGAAAAAAGTAAAAAGGGGAAGGAAGAGAAAACAGAGAGTATGTCATAGAGACAACTATTGGCGAATCCAATAGGTTTACAGAACATGCTCTAATGCATAGAGACTTACTAGTTCATAGAAAAACAGCTTTATCACATTATAGCGAGAAAAAAAGCTAAGAAACAAAAGGCAGTGGATTATAAAGACACCTATGCCTTCATCACAGTCCTGTTTTTGTTTCCATGTGATCTGAAGCTCAGGAGGCAAAGGAGCCTTCATTAATGTATTTGTATAATTAGGTCAAGCCTAGAGTCAGCTGCTCTGGTGAAGATCCGCTGTAGTTCAGTACGTGATAGAAAGTCCGCCCACTCCCCCGCCCATATTTTTCATTGGCTTGTGTCTTTGTCCTTTGTAAATGCTGCCTTCGGATTCGTTTATAGGCTTGCTAGTCCCTCCTTATTATGGCCATGTCTTCATTTGTATTCTCCCATGGATACAGGCCCCTTTGCTTCGAGTGTTACACAAAACGTGTTATTTAGACTGTGAGCACTATTTTCTTTAATGAGATTCTCCTACTGCCTTCTCTACTCCCCCCTCCCTCCTGTTGTTCGTGCCTTCTCTAATTCCCTCCCTCCCGTTGTCCGTGCCTTCTACTCTAATCTATTCTGCACCACTGCACTCTATGCCACTTCACTCTACACCACTTTACTCTACGTCATTACATTATATGCCGCTCTATGTAACTGCACTCTACCCTGCACTTCTCCACTTTACTCCACTTCAGTCTACTCTGAAACAATCTATGCTATGCTACTGCACTTTACTTCACTCTATACCACTGCACTCAGACACTCTACTCTGAAACAGTGCAATCTCCGCCTCTGAACTCAATGCCACTCTACTCTGCACTACATCGCTCTACGCAACTCCACTCTGCACCACAACAATTTATGACACTGCACCCCACTGTACTATTCTTTACTCTGTACCACTCTATGCTACTCTATTCTGCACCACTCTATGTCACTATACTCTATGCCACTCAACTCTACTCTGCACTCTATGCCATAGCACTATATGCCATTTGACTCCACTCTGCGCCACTGCCCTATGCATCACTCAACTCCACGCCACTCTACTCTGTGCCACTCTACTCCGCGCCACTCTTCTCTGCGCGATTCCACTCTGCGCGACTCCACTCTACTATGCACAACTCTAATCTACACCATTGCATTCTATGACTCTGCATTGAATGCAGCTGAATTCAATGCCACTGCATTCTATGCCACTATACTATGCAACACACTATGCCAATTTTCTCTACACCAGTACACTCCACTCTTTGCCACTCCAGTGTATGCCCCTCTACGCGACACCACACTAAATCATTCCAATAAACAACACTCTCTTCTACAATACTCTACTCCACTCTTCACCATTCCACTCTACGACACTCTACCACACTCCACGCAACTCTCCTCTATGCCACTAACTTTTAGCCATGCTGAACTGCAGCCATGCCATTGTACAACATGGCAAAAACACACTGGAAAAGCCAATAGGTCTTGCAAAGGTGAGACCTTTCGGATTTGCCAATGCTTGTTATGATATAGATAGGAACGAAGGTCTATAATGAAGGGTCCCTTGCCACCAGAGCTTCATTTTAAAAGGAAGCAAAAAAGGTCTATAATGAAGTCAAGGGAACCTTCAATACTGCCTTCTTTTGTTTATATGAGAAACAAGCATTGGCAGAATGGGAATCCGTGGTTGGTTGCCACTCCTTGCGTGTCAATCTTGGAGTCCTGGTAGTGTGCCGGGAAAGAGAACTGAATGGATAGTGCATTCAGTGGCATAGCTAGATCTACTGCCACCTGGGGCAGACCCTAACTTTGCCCCACCCCCATTTGAGAGAAATAATGAGAGGGTGAGAAAAGGAAAACCACAGCTGGGCAGCCAGATGTGGGAGAACGAAAGAAAGAGAGAGAGAGCGAGAGAACGAAAGAGAGAGATGGCAGTCAGCAGGATCAGCTTGGGAAATCAGGCATCCAGCTGGTGCCCAAGACCTACTGCCGTAGCCAGCTGTGCGAAGGTTTTTAGGTCAAAGCCTACCGGACAGCACAGCTTTCTAAGTTGCTAAACACATCTTAAAGACATTTGGAAAACTTCCAAGGGAATGCATTCCATTCATTGCTACCAATGGCTTTTTGGTTTTGAACTTACATTTGCTTCCATCTTCTTGCTTTATTTGTTTTAGGCTGTCCGGCTTCAGTTCATCTCCTGGAGAGCTGATGTTTACTGCATCCTTCCACCAGTGTTCAATTTCTGTAAACAGGCCTTCAAATCCTGTCCTTATCTTAATAATAATATTAATAATAAAACACACATTTATAAAGCGCAAACAACTACCTCAAAAGAGAGGTGTCCCATGGCTTTGGCAGTAGGCAGCACACCAAGGTGACCAGAAGAGCAAATCCTAGGAACACTAACCTAAGCTAAAGAGCTATGTTTTCACAGCATTCCTAAATAGTGGCTCTGATTCAATCAATCAATCAATCAATTTCTTTATTCGGATACAGGGAAATATCTCTGATTGGCTCTGATTCACTATGGCAAATATTGTTTGGCAAAGAGTTCCATAGTTTGGAAGCCCCTAATGTGAAAGATCTGCCCCCTAGCCGAGCTATCTTGGCACATTTGCTTTGCATTCGAAGAAAGAGGGCCCATGTCAGACTCTGTCTTCCTCGGGAGCTTGTTGTTTACCTTTCTTTCTCTGACTTCAAAGTGAGAGGATTTATGTAGTAATCATGCTAGCTATCGGGGTGTGCTGGAGGAAGGCTGTAGGATGTTATTTTTTTCTAGCACATATCAAAATGTAAATGTCTGTAAATGAACTGTGCAGATAATTAGGACTATATCAGCATTAGGAAAGCACAAATGAAGCACATTTTGCTGAATACTTTTATAAGTAAAACCATGTCTGTACAAATATAATGATCATTTCAAGTCAAGTATAACTTTATTCGGTTATCAGATAAAAACAACCAGAAAAGTACAGATATAAAAAATCATCACAGTACACAGTATCCGTAGCATGATTAGATTATGACAAAGATAAAATGAATCCATCTTAATTTAGTTCATTCAAATAATTGTCCTTTGAAATCTAAAAACAGATGTAAGATAAGCAGATAAATATGCAATAGTTAAAATATTATCCTATTTTGCAGTGCTAAAAATTCAGGGCGACACTGTGTGCATTCCATAATCTTCAACAGGGGCACAACCCATCTTTTCCTGGGGATGGTATAAAATCTACAGAAAAAGAGGATATGAATATCTGACTGTTCCGACAGATCGTCACAAGGGCATTTAATTAGTTGTTTAATCCAGATATTCATAACAGGGAAGCTGAGGGATCGGTGTAACAGTTTTAATCTAAAACGTGTCAGTAAAAACCTTTCAAAATCACTCATTTTTAGTTTAATGTACGGTTGCATGTGATCAGAAGTCATTATCAATTGGTGTGCGAGCACAGTTTTCTTTGCCATTTCTATGTTAGCTCTAAGGTCGCACAAATACCTCATGCAAACATCTTTGAGGAATTTCCTAGATATGTCGCACACACTTGTGGGGTCATTGTAGTATTCCCTATGCCCTATTTTGAAAAAAAACATTCTTACGTAGGTTAACCACGCCACCTTACCAACATTTTCTAGGCTCATAGCGTCCATTAAAATAGAGCGATTGAACGCACATTCCTCAATTGACCAAATCCTGTGCCACAGGAGTACCAGGGCAACCTTGATGATATCTTCTATATACGGTACCCCTAACTCAGCGTCTCTAACATAATTTAAGACACTATATGGTACCGCTAAGAGGGATTTAAAAAAGTTATTCTCCATACCCCTGCACTGTATGTAGCAACTGCCACGCAAGTTTCTCTGTACACAGTTAAAAGCTCCCCAATTGGTTTTTTTCCCCAGTCTTCTACTAAAGGTTTTCAAGGCTGTTACAGATTTACAAAACAGTAATCTCCTCGATTGTAATGATCATTTCAATTGAAGCTGTGTTGTCTGTAATGGCAGTGCGGTACCACATCACTCCACTTTACACCACTCGACTCTACTCTACTCTGCACCACCCACTCCATGCTACTGCACTTTACTCTGCACCCCTCCACTCTAAGCCTCCCTACTCTATTCTGCAACACTATTCTCTATTTTACTCTGCACCATTGCACTCTTTGCCACATTAATCTAAACCACTGCAGTCTAGGCCCCTCCACTCTACTCTGCACCTCTCCATTCTGAGCCACTCCACTCCACAACATTGCACTCTATGCCACTGCACTCTACTCTGTACTACTCCACTCTATGCCTATCCCTGCTACGTCACTCTAATCTACTCTGAACCACTGCACTCTGCACCACTGTACTCTGCGCCACTGAATTCTACTCTGCATCACTCCACTCTATGCCACTCTACTCTGCACCACTCTACACTACGCCACTCTACTCTAACCACTGCCCTCTACACCACTTTATTCAAAACCAATGCACTCTAGGCCACTGCACTTTTATGCCGATCTACTCTGCACCACTGCACTCTATGCCACACTTTTCTACTCTGCACTACTGTACTCTATGCTACTGCTTTCTACTCTACACCACTTTACTCTGCGCCACTGCACTCTATGCCAATGACCTCTATGCCACTCCACAACTTTCTGTTCTACTCTGCAACACTACTCTATGCCACTGGTCTCTACGCCACTGTTCTCTATGCCACTCTACTCTACATCACTCTACTCTGCGCCACTGCACTTTACGGCAAGGCCCTCCACTATATACAATTGCGCTCTATGATACTCTACTCTGGAACACTGCACTCTCTTGCCACTTTATTCTGCACCACTGCACTCTATACCACTGTACTCTATGCCACTGCACTCTACTCTGTAGCACTCTACTTCATGGCACTGCAATGCACTGCTTATGACCTCACATATTACATCACTCATGACATGGTCAGTGACATCATTATTTGGCATCACTGACACCATTCAGTGAGTGTAAGTATTTCCTAAGAGTTTATGAGTGTTAAACAAATATGTCAAGCTAATAAAAAAGTTACATTAGCATACTAGTTGTAATACTAATAGTGATACTACTTATAATATATAATACGTGAGTGGCTGTGTGACTCTGTGTATCCGTGTGTGAGTGGGTGTCTGAGTGGCTGTATAGGTGTGAGAGTGGCTGTGTGGGTGTATAAGTGAATGTGTGAGTAGCTGTGTGGATGAGTGAGTGGGTGTTTCAATGGCTGTATGGGTAAATGTAAATTGTAAATTGATACTTGTATAGCGCACTACTCACCCGCAAGGGTCTCAAGGTGCTTGTACGAATACCGCTGTGGAACCCATCCTGGCTTTCCCTGTGAGGCATCCACTCCTGGGCACCCCCAAGGTGGAGGCCAGGCATCCTTAGTGTTGTGGGGGCCGTTGTGGAGATTAAGCAGGCTATTGCCCAGAGTTGCAGAGTGGGACTCCATGATTGGAATAGGCACCGAGGCTAGAATTATCAGGTCCGTGGAATTTTTGAGCCCAAGACCCGCCGAGGCGGGGTATTGAACCCTGGTCCCGGGCTAGACCTCTGCATCAGGGTCTGCCGCTCTAACCATTGAGTGGCTGTGTGAGAGGCTTTATGGGGGTGAGTGAGTGGCTGTCGGAATGGGTGTTTGGTTAAGTGAGCTGGTGTGTTAGTGGCTATATTGGAGAATGAGTGTGTGAATGTCTGTATGGGTGAGTGAGCGGATATGGGAGTGCTTATATGGATGTGTGAATGGGTATGTAAGTGGTTGTGTGGGAGTGGAAGTGCTTGTATGGGTGAGTGAGTGCCTATGTCAATAGGCTGTATGGGTATGTGAGTGGGTGTGTGAGTGGCTGGTAAGGTGAATAAGTAGGTGTGTGAGTAGCTGTTAAGGGTGTGTGAGTAGCTGTATAGGTGAGTGTGGCTATTTGAGTGGATGTATGGGTGAGTGACTAGTTGTATGAGTAGCTGCATGGGTAAGTGGGTAAGTGGGTGTGTTGTGGTAAATAAAATAATTACCCTGTTATAATTTCTATACATTAATAAGGATAACTCATATAATGAGAGGCAGAGTCCGTGGTGTCCGATTCAGAGGGGCTTTATTACATTAACTGCAGTCAATGGAGAATCGGGTTCCATCACCACTAAGGTTCAGGAAGTATCGTCATCTGAAGTTTATTTCACAGAGTACAATATTTATAGTTCAAACATACATTGGCTTGCATAGGAAAGGTGGAGCAAGTGCAAGAGAGAGATAAGAACACATGGGCGTGTAAAGAAGGCGTACATGTGGGTGTTCCCTTGATGAGTCATAGGTGTGTCATAGGTGGGTGGATACATAGAGGGGATCTATAGGGGTATCTGGAACCTTTACCCTACTTGTGTGCGTAACCTAATCATGACGTGTAACTGACGCGTAACCGGGGGAAACCGGAGGGGCTGACTTTCGTGCTAGTAGAGAGGCCTTCCGTGTCAGGGCGACCTGCACATCTAGTAATATCTGATATCTTGGGTTCGGGGAAGTATTATCTGACTTAAAGGTCGCTCGAGTAAAGGCTACTCATCACTAAATGCTAGTGTGTGCCTATATTTCTTTATACATAGCGTGGGGGCTGTGGGCTTTCTATGGCTGTGAGCTCTGTAAATCACTTGAATGGAGACAGAAAGGCTAGGCCCTATCTTCGGCAGGCGGAATATGTTTACCCCTTTTCATTAGACAGGAATGTGTTTCTGTGGAGCGGAGCAGATAACTGTAGGCATAATACTGTCTTGGCAGGCCAGGCTGGGCACCTCTCGGCTGAGCAGGAAGTATGTGAGAGGTCAGGGATGCATTGTTAGACTGCAGCTTTCAGAGTGTCAGAAGGCTTGGAGCCTGAATTCGAGTCCTGGCCCTACGAAGCTACAAAACGGGTGCATCTCGATATTTGAACGTGCACTATGTAAATACATTGGCAACATAGGCCTTAAAGCAGAATTATCGTTTCTTTCATGGAGGGCCTGGTAACTGACATGTTAACGTTGGATGCAAATGCAGATGCGTCATCATTTCGGCCATAGAGGGAAAATGCATGGAGGTCATGCATATATACTACACGTTGGGGTACACGATAGGGGACGATAGGGGACATACCGGCCATATAAAATTTCATTTACCTCATTCCCTCCTTGTCCCCTACGTTCCCTTCAAGTCACATCTATTTGCATAAGACCTTGTATATGGTCATACTGCATCATTTGCTCTTCTTTTCTCTTCTGGATACGTGGATGGGGAATACAGGCGGTGGCACACAAGCCGCAAATCGCTGGGCCACATTGTAAACAGAGGCAGCAACTGAACATGATGAACAGTATTATTCCTAGGAACGTTAAGACTGTCCAACCCCATCCTGATATTACCCTCCAGAGCCAACTGGACCAAGTCCATGGGTCTTGATGCATCTCACGGGCTATCTTGTGGAGTCTTGTTATTGCTGCATACACGGATGGCGCGTTATTAGGAATAAACACGCAACAACTGGAGCCGATCACTCTACAAGCTCCGCCCCTATCTGCCAGGATGACGTCAAGAACAAGGCGGTTCTGAAGAACAACAAGTCTCATAGCAGACTGCTCTTCTGTTAAGTTAGCCAGAGCAGATGTAATCTCGTTTACTACTGCTTCGAAAGTTCTTGTTAACCTGCGTATTAATTTACTGTTTTGGACGGGACCTATGAACCAGAAATATCCTTTAATGAAATCTGTATATTGCTCCCAAGCTGTCTCGGTCTGATCAACAACTGGGGAATTTGTCTCCCACTTGTGTTTAACATGCACTAGTCGGGAATCACGATGATAATGGGATGGGGCTAGAAAGACTGGTGGCAAAAGGAATGCTATATACCACTAAGTATGGGCGGAAAATCCGTTCCGCTCGCGGATTTTGCGGATTTTCGGTAAATTCGCAATCCGCGAGATTCGCGAATTTCCCGCAAAATCCGCAAAATCCGCAAATCCGCGAGCAGCGGATTTTTGGCTTGCTCACACTGTTCGCGTGAGTTCGCGGCTTCCCAGTTCAACTTCGCGCCCCGCGAATAAGCGCTAAATTGCAGAAATACGATCTTAGCAAAACTGAAACTACTTACCAGGTTCAAAAGTTCAAGCTCATCATTAGTAGCCATTTCCTGTAGTGCTTCCTGAGGGGCCCCTCCAGAGTTCAGTTGCCTACTTGCAACTATTATGTGACCCTGCTCTGACCCTCAGAATAGTTACACATATGCCACAAAGGTCCTGAATTACAGCTAAGGGAGACAAGCAGGAGCCAGGCTGGAAGTTCAAATCCAGTGACACATTAATCAGCCCCTAATTCATTATTGTCGGTTGGGGCAGGGCAGGTGTTGTAACTAATTTTGCAACAATGAAAGCACTTAGCAAGTGCAAAAGATCACTAATCAGGAAGCACTAAGGAAGCAGGTGCCAGCTAAAAAAATATTCTGTGACACATTAATCAGCCCCAAATTAATTCAGGTCACTTGAGGCAGGGAAGGTGTGCTTTGCTTTGCCACAATAATGTACACTGGACAACCAGAGGGTGCTGTGATGAAACAGAGGGTGGCATGGGTGAGCCAGAGGGTGGCATGTGGTGACAGAAGGTGGCAGTGATGAAGAAGAGTGTCCCAAACAGGCTGGACACGTAGAAACAACAAGTTCGCAAAACTTGCGACCCGACAGGTAAGTTCGCGTTTGCGAAATTGTACAAAAACCCTCGCGACCTGGCAGAAACCCGCGCGAACACAAAAAAAAATAAATCTGCAAATTCGCGAGAATTCGCGGATTTTGCGGATTGCGAGTTCGCAAATCCGCAAAATTCGCGAACGCGAGATTCGCAAAATTCGCCCATGCTTATAGAACACGTCCCACCCCAGTCTAAAGGCAGACGTATATAGGCTGTCTGACCACAAATGAAATAGGAATGGCGGGAAGCTTTGAAAGTAGACTTTCCTTTATCATTGAACTCGATTACAGTATTACAATCACTGTGTCCTAAATGTACTGATCCTTGCTTTCTGACGCATAATTCACCTTTTACTGGTAAGACTGTTATGAACGGTGGACCTGTACGTTTCTCGGACCGGGCATTTAAAATCATAAAGTTAAGGGAAGCATTTCCTTGTTCGTACACTTCGTTTTCTAGATCGGTTCCTTTTCTCTGGGGAAAACCATCTGTGTCTGGAAAACATGTTTCATTCATTACCTTATTCAGGTTTCCATATATCCATTCATCCTTGTTAACTATGGACTTTCTGTCTAATGATGTCATTAAAGGAAACCATGCTCCGCACGAACCATTGTGCGAGAACGGGAAAGGAAAAAGAGGCAGAACTCCCTTCGTTTTCTGGTAAGGTGGGAGTCGGCCACATACCCCGCAATTCGTTACATTGCTGGCCTGATGGGAATGGTGCAACATTCGAATAAAGGTATTGTTGCGCAGTGCTAGTCGGTATGACAATTCGTGGGGTGGCAGATCACTGAATGTGTGCTCTGCAGTGTCATTGAAAGAAGAATGTATATGTGAAGCAATAGGAGGAAAGAAAACATGTAGTGTCAAGCTGATACATATAATCGTTATACTTAGAAGGAACATAATAATCAGAGTTACTATACATCTACTGCGTAGGGTCTTGCAGTATATCTCTCTCTTATCTCTCTGTCTAGTACTATTCTGGTCTACGATCTTATTCATGTCAGGAACCTGTCTAACCGATTCACCCGAGAGGGACTTAAACAATTAAACTGTATGACTTACTAGATCGTAACTTTAATTTGTACTCCTGCTGCAGAGTTTTTTCTAGCAAAGGGGGCTTTGAGTCACTGGTTTCGAGGCAGTTCTTGGTTTTAATATTATTGTCTATTTGTCCATGGAGTTTTTTTATGTGCTGGGCATGGATCCAGCCCTTTCTTCCCTCGACCTTCACTGCGGTCCTCGTGGTGAGCAGCACTAACTTTGGCGTCTTCCAACGGGGCTCGAGAGGGCTTGAACGATCGAAGTTGCGGACGAGGACAACGTCACCAGGAACGACGGTGTGTCTTTCACTTGGGTGTTGTCGGGGAAGGCGGCTGCAACCTGTGAACGACAAGAGAGTAGTGCAGACATCAAGGAAGCCAGGTAATCTGTCAGCATATTACTGTCAACATCGGTTATTCTTTTGGGCATCGGCGTACCCCACATATTTGGCGGTCTGCCGAAAATCACCTCGTAAGGGGACAGTCCTGTTCTGGAATGAGCTACCATACGCATGTAAAAGAGGGCAACAGGCAAGGCTACCATCCAATCCACGCCTTTTTCTGCACAGACTTTTGCTAACTTTGTTTTGAGTGTCTGATTGTGTCTCTCTACAAGTCCAGCTGCCTCGGGATGTCGTACACAATGGAACTTCCACTGGTATCCTAACAGAAGAGATACTTGTTTCATTAATTCAGAGGAGAATGGCTGACCGTTATCTGAATATACAACACGGGGCAGCCCGTAGCGTGGGAAATACTCTCGAACCAACTGCTTGGCAGTTGTTACGGCAGTGTACTCTGGGACTGGATATGCTTCTGTCCATCTAGACAGTGCACATACAATTACGAGGACGTATTTATAGCCTCTACATCTGTCCATCTGGATATAATCCATCTGGAGGACTTCAAAAGGGTGGTCAGGGGGATGGAATCCACCTTGTTCCACCGGAATGCCTTTGCCTGGATTGAACTGGCAACAGATCATACAGGTGCGTACTTTCTGTTTAGCTGCTGCACGCAGATGCTTGTTAAACCAAATGTTCTATAAACTGTCTAGCATAGCCTTTTCTCCTAAGTGTGCTGGACTATGTGCTGTGTTTATGATGACTTGAACCATGGAGTCTGGTAGGAACCATGTAGCTTTGCCTTTTGTCATCCAACCCTGGTCAGTCTGGACCCCTCCTTGTTCAGTCCATTTCTTTATCTCGTCTGGAGTGGCATGTGTCTGTATATCGAGTACATCTTGTGAGGGATCCCTGACTGTCATGCTATTCGTCAGTGAGGGTACTTCTGTCTTTGTCGTGTCTGTTGGAGTCTGAGCTGTCAATTTAGCTGTTCGATCTGCCAGGTCGTTACCCTGGGAAATGGTGTCTGTAACTTTCGTATGTGCTTTGCATTTCATGATGGCTCTGGCTGAAGGGAAATGTATTGCTTCTAACAGAGCTTGAATGAGGGGACCATGCTGTATTTTGGCCCCATGGGAGGTCAGGAAACCTCTCTCCTGCCACAACACGCCGAAGTCATGTACGACTCCGAAAGCGTACTGTGAGTCTGTATAAATGTTTACTTTCAAGTTCTTGGCTCGTATGCAGGCTTGTGTCAGAGCAATGAGCTCTGCTGCTTGAGCGGACAGTGTGTCTATTCTCTGTGTCTTTATGACTTCAGTATCAGTGGTCACGGCATATACGGCCACTAACTCTCCTGTGCTCGTTCTCATGCATGAACCATCAACATAAAGTGTCATGTCAGGGTCGGGAAATGCAACGTCTGTCAGGCCTTGTCTTGGTTTCGTTACTGTATCAACTACTTCCACACAGTCATGTGGTGCAGTGTCTACTGTACTTGAGGGCAAGAGTGTAGCAGGGTTCAGTATATTGCATCGTCTGATTTCTATGTGTGGCTGGAATAATGTCAGTTCATATCCTGTCAGTCTTGCTATAGTCAGGTGCTGTGTCTGTGTTCGGTTCAAGAGAACTTCAACTGCATGTGGGACCTGTACTGTCAGGGGATGGCCTAACACAATAGAGTCGCTTTGTCTGATAGCTAGTGCTGTTGCTATTACTGATTTCAGGCACGCAGGCAGAGCCTGGGCCACTGGATCTAATGTACTAGAAAAATAAGCACACAGCTTGTGTTTTCCTGCATGATCTTGTGTAAGGACAGATAATGCTGTTCCATCTCGTTCAGTGACAAAAAGCGTGAAAGTCTTGCTGTAACAAGGAGTCGCTAAAACTGGTGCTTGACATAGGGCTTTTTTCAGTTCTTCAAATGCAAGTGTATGTTCTTGTGTCCAAGGGAGGACAGTCGAAGACGCTGCCTCCTGTGTTGTCAGGTGTATGAGTGGTTTGGCTAGATATGCATACTGGGGAATCCATTGTCTGCAGTAAGAAGTGAGGCCAATGAAGGCCAGTACCTCCTTCTGTGTCTTGGGCCGGGAAAGATTGGCAATTAACTGAATACGGTCTTGTGTCAGCTGTCTACCCCTCTTGGACAGCAAGTGTCCAAGGTAAACGACTTGCTGGGCACAGAATTGTAGCTTCGAAGGGGACACTTTGTGCCCCTTGTCTGCCAGAAAGTACAAGACTGTCAGTGATGCACGTTAGCAGTCTGGTTCTGTACGAGCTGTGATCAGGATATCGTCTACATATTGGAGCAGTGCGGTGTTGGCAGGCATGTGAATACTGTCTAGTTGTCTCTTTAATGCTTGACTGTAAATACTAGGACTTTCTGTGAACCCTTGAGGAGCCCTCGTAAATTTGAAGCTGCGTCCATTTAAACAGAATCCGAAGAGGTATTGGCTCTCTGGATGTATTGGGACACTGAAGAAGGCGTTCTTTAGATCAATTACAGTGAAGAACGTCGCTTCGGAATCAATTGCAGTCAGTAAGGAAGAAATGTCTGGGACCACTGGGTATTGGGGTACTATACACTTGTTCAGTTCTCGAAGGTCAATCACTAGTCTGTAGACTGGTGGTGCATTAGGGTCTGTTCGTTTGAGAATAGGGATGACAGGTGAATTACATACATTCGAGTCAGTTTCTACTACCACTCCTTGAGCAATGAGTTCGTCAACAATTTTCAGTAATGCTACTACGGCATCAGGTGGCAATTTGTATTGTCGGATTCGTGGCAGTACTACTCCAGGTTTGAGAGTGACACGGTATGGTGTAATGTGCATGTAACCTACATCAGTCGGACCTTGTGCCCATAAGTGCTGTGGTACATTCTGGAGTCTGTGATCAAAATCTCTCATAACATAATGTCCTTTAAAATCACGTAAAAACAATCGCACTCCTTCCGGAGAACAACAAATAACTGCTCCTAGTTCTTTCAAGGTCTTTATACCAAGCAAATTTTCTGGACATGACTTAGTCAGTAACAAGTCTGTAGTAGGAGACAATGGACCTACTCCTAGGGAAACTGGTTTTGACACTTCATTAACAATAGGCATTCCTGAAAATCCCAGGGAAACATTCTGTGAGCCTGAGAGGGGTGCCCCTGGAACCTCGTCATGACTGATGGTAGTTCTACTTGCCCCCGTGTCAATCAGAAATTTTCTGTCTTTTCCCAATACACGGCTATGTACATAGGGACCTTCTTGATCTACAGGAACCTCAATAAGAGGCAAGCCAACCTCCCTCTCTAGGCTGTTTCATGAGTACTGCTGAAATTCTGGATAGTCTGACTGTGCGTACTGATACATTTGTTGCGTGACCTGTTGAGTGGCAGCTATCGGTTGTGGTAGGGCTACTGTCTGTTGCGTGTTCTGTGGGGTGCTATTCTGTCTAGGAGGATGCGGTCTTTCCTTTGTCTTGCCTGTAGCTATATTGTGTTTCAGAACAGCACATTCATTTACATAGTGACCTGGTTGCTTGCAATAATTACAGTTCCCTTTAACTGGTGGAGTGCCCTTTCTATTTCCATTGGCTGGTACTGATTGTGCAACTAGCACCTTCATTTTCGTATCTTTCAGACGTTTCTTTTCATGTTCCTGTTCCTCTCTAATTCTGTTCTGGTGGTACTGTAACATTTGTAACATTTGGGAAGGGCTATTTGCTTGCCAGGTACTCTCAACCTTCAGTACTCTATTCTTGATCAAGGGTGAGGAATTCTCTACTAGTTTGCTCACAAAAAGATGTGGATATGATTCACTACTTGGCTTAAGGCCACTATTAATAGAAAAACATTTCTTGAATCTAGAATAAAAATCACTAGTGTCTTCATCTGGTTTCTGTTTACAGGCTGAAATAGCATCCCAATCTTCCTTTTTAGTAATCAATAACCTCGGCAGGACCTGTATCAAGAGTTCAGGTAATGCTTTAGCTTGCTCCCCAAGACCAGTACCAGGGAGCCGACCTTTATCCTCTGTTTCCAATTCGGTCCAATTTATCTTTTTCTCTCCCAATTCTCAATCTTTTTCCTTAAGCTTTTCATAAATACCAGCCGGTAACAGTACTTTCAATAACTTAATAATGTCAGCGTACGTGTAATCCCCTATGCGGAGAATGTCTTTTAATTCACGGTGGAACCCCCCCGGATCTTTATCATGGCAGGGCAACATCTTTTTCATTTCCAGTATTTCTATTTTCGTCAAGGGTGTGTAAACATATACTCTTTGAAGTGCACCGTCAGTGTCTTTTACGGGATGGACCTCTCGTAGGGGGTTCTGTCTGTCTATGTGGAAACACTTTTTATCGTGGTGTGGGGCAGGAATCATGCATGTCGATAGAAAAGTCACGTACTTATGTCGTTGGTCTAGAATGACATTAATTAAGTCGGTACCTAGACCTGCCCATCTGTCTAAAAGTATATTGTCCAGTAATTTGTACAAGGGACCGGGATCAGAGTATTGACTTTCATACAACGTGATCAGATGTTGAACCATGTAAATACCAGCTAAACGCTGTTCGTTCGGGGAAAGGCTTAAAAAGGTCTGAGCCACTACGTCACCGTTATATATACTAGAGTTAGACACCCATTGAACGGCTGACCGGGCTAATTCTTGTTCGTGTGGAGTGTGGGGTCTATCGCACTCGACTCGCTTTTTCAGTGCATTCTCAGTAGCTTGGAACAGATTTTCGAGAGAAAATCTTTCTTTTATGGGGGGTCCCTTTTTGTGATAGTCAAGACATAGGGGTCTGTCAAATGGTCGTGCTCTACCTACGTAAGCTATTCTGTCTGTCTCCTCTGTTTCAGCATCCTCTGAAGCTGAGTCCTCTTTCTCTTCGGACTCTTTCTTGTGTAAGTTTAGAATCTCTTTTCGTATTTTCCTATACATGCATTCTGTCTTTCCCACTGTATCATGCTTGCCGGCAGATATGTTGTCACTCCAATCAGTCATACCTCTAGTTACTCCTCTGTCTGGTTGATCTTGTTCCCTGATCAGACAATTAATCAAAAAACGTAAAATCATGTTTTTAACCTCTATCTTTCTTTGTTTCATGGCATTTTCTATACTCTCGGGTCCTTCCCCTGTTCAAATAAAATGGTATATCTTGTCTAAGTGTTCCTTCATGTCTGGCAATGGAAGTAGATAGTCTACAGCGCGTCTTAGTCGTAGCGAGTATACGAGTAAACCACCCGTACCTGGTACTGGATCATATATACATTGTGATATTGTCACAGTCCTAAACGGTGATGCTGGTGCTGGTGGCGTTCGTTGTAAACCTAAATCTTGCAATGATCGTGTTGCTGGCGGTGTTTGGGGTGTTGCTGGTAGCCCCCCTCCCACTGCCCCTTGTCCTGAGTCGTCTCTCACAGTCGGTGGAGGAAGCAATTGCGTAGGCTGAGTCTGTAATGCGGGCGGAGGGAGAAAAGGATTGTTGACGGGAGGGACAGGAGGAGGAAATACTGCATTTACATAATCCGGAGCAGGCTCCGCTAGATAGGAAGAAATAAAAGCTTCAGCTTCCGTCTGTCTATGCCTACGTACTTTAGTCAGTATCAGGGGTGGCGGTAAATTACTAGGTGCTTCTGGGGGGGTCATTTTAGCTAGTCCTTCAGCGAGGATGGGATACATGCCCGTGATGAGGGCATTTCTTTCTCGATCTACTTGTTCTGTCCTGACCCGTTCCCCCTCTTCCTTTAATTCTTTTTCTCTGGCCTTTTCCCCCGCATGTCTAGCTCTCTCTGCTTGATGCATTTCCTTCTCTGTCCTCCTATGCGCTTCTTTACGCCATAACTCAATGGCATCTTTCTGGGACTGTCTTGATTTCTTTTTCCATAGTGCTTCCTCTACTCTCATGATGCATTCAGCATCCCATGTTCCTGAGACAGGCCATCTATATTTTTCTTCCAGATCCTTTGTGTAATCTACCCATAAGTCTAAAAACAGTATGGCATCTAGCCCGTGTTTCTGGTACATAAAATGGCCAGGGGTGTCTCTAGGCGGGACGGGAACTGACTCTTCGAGAATCCCTTTTCTAGTCCCTATCTGACGTAGTTTCGAAAACAGTGGCATGTTGGAACTAACTTTAATGAAAACACGATATGCACAAAAATAGACTGAGAACAACCATTCATACAACAACACTAAAACATTAAGAACAGATACATCCTAACTAGTACATAGGAATAACACGATCGTGGAAAACTGCTTACTTTATGTACTGCAAAACAGCACAATCATACCGGTCTCATAAAGAGACACGTCTTTACCGTGCCCACACAAGGGGACACGTCTTTACCGTAACTGTGTACCCAGATACGTCTTTACCGGACTCAAATCAATGAACCCGTCTTTATGCGTTCCCAATAATGGTACTCACCGGGAAGCAGAACTTGAACTCGAAGGCCTCGGACACTCGATACTTCGCAACTGCTACGGCTGCGTCTGCTGCTGCGCATGCGCCTTGGAACAGGTGGGCCTCGGGATACCTCGGACCTTGCTCTCTCGTCTTGGGCTCTGGTTGGGATGGTCCGCAATCCTCACCGCCTCGTGTGGATGCCTGTTCGCAGTCTCCGTCTCCTCCGTGGGCCTGAGGGAGTAGGCAGGAAGTCCCGCTGTCGTGTACACTTGAAGTCCGTCACGGCTGTAGAAGGGGTAGGGGGCTGGACCTACATCGCCGGCGCGTGGGGAAGGGGACGGTCCCTATTCGGGCGCCTGATTAATGTGGTAAATAAAATAATTACCCTGTCATAATTTCTATACATTAATAAGGTTAACTCATATAATGAGAGGCAGAGTCCGTGGTGTCCGATTCAGAGGGGCTTTATTACATTAACTGCAGTCAATGGAGAATCGGGTTCCATCACCACTAAGGTTCAGGAAGTATCGTCATCTGAGGTTTATTTCACAGAGTACAATATTTATAGTTCAAACATACATTGGCTTGCATAGGAAAGGTGGAGCAAGTGCAAGAGAGAGATAAGAACACATGGGCGTGTAAAGAAGGCGTACATGTGGGTGTTCCCTTGATGAGTCATAGGTGTGTCATAGGTGGGTGGATACATAGAGGGGATCTATAGGGGTATCTGGAACCTTTACCCTACTTGTGTGCGTAACCTAATCATGACGTGTAACTGACGCGTAACCGGGGGAAACAGGAGGGGCTGACTTTCGTGCTAGTAGAGAGGCCTTCCGTGTCAGGGCGACCTGCACATCTAGTAATATCTGATATCTTGGGTTCGGGGAAGTATTATCTGACTTAAAGGTCGCTCGAGTAAAGGCTACTCATCACTAAATGCTAGTGTGTGCCTATATTTCTTTATACATAGCGTGGGGGCTGTGGGCTTTCTATGGCTGTGAGCTCTGTAAATCACTTGAATGGAGACAGAAAGGCTAGGCCCTATCTTCGGCAGGCGGAATATGTTTACCCCTTTTCATTAGGCAGGAATGTGTTTCTGTGGAGCGGAGCAGATAACTGTAGGCATAATACTGTCTTGGCAGGCCAGGCTGGGCACCTCTCGGCTGAGCAGGAAGTATGGGAGAGGTCAGGGATGCATGGTTAGACTGCAGCTTTCAGAGTGTCAGAAGGCTTGGAGCCTGAATTCGAGTCCTGGCCCTACGAAGCTACAAAACGGGTGCATCTCGATATTTGAACGTGCACTATGTAAATACATTGGCAACATAGGCCTTAAAGCAGAATTATCGTTTCTTTCATGGAGGGCCTGGTAACTGACAAGTTAACGTTGGACACAAATGCAGATGCGTCATCATTTCGGCCATAGAGGGAAAATGCATGGAGGTCATGCATATATACTACACGTTGGGGTACACGATAGGGGACGATAGGGGACATACCGGCCATATAAAATTTCATGTACCTCAGTGTGTGTGAGTGGCTCTATAGATGAGTGAGTGGTTGTGTGAGTACTTGTAAGGGTCTGTGAATGGATATGTAAGTGGTTGTGTAGTTGTGTGAGTGGGTGTATGAGAGGTTATATAGGGATGTGAGTGGGTGTGTGTGGTTCTGTGGATGATGTCATCAGTGATGCCATTAGTAATTCCATTGGAGATGTCATCTGTGATGTCACTGACCATGTCATGAGTGATGTAATATATGAGGTCATAATCAGTGCATTGCAGGGGTGTTATAGTTAACTGCTGAGTTTCACCAGTGAAATCTGCCCCACTGGAACCTTTGTTTTTTACAGTGAATGTCTACGTTTTTTAAAATTCTATTTCCCAACTTTAACATTCCTGTAACCTCTGCTTTTTTCAGTGAATTTCTAAGTTTTTTCTTAAGGTTGTTTGCTAACTATAACATCCCTGTAACATTTTTTTTGTGTGAATTTCTACGGTTTTTCAATGTTATTTCTTAACTATAATATCCTTGTTACCTTTGGTTTTGTAAGTGAATGTCTAATGTTTTTTAAAATGTTATTTCCTAACTGTAACATGTAACTTTGAGAGTGAGTGCATGAGTGTCTCTGTGGGTGTGTGAGTGAGTGTGAGTGTGTCTCAATGGGTGAGTGAGTGGGTCTTTGAGTGGGTGCGTGAGTGTCTGAGTGGGTGCCTGAGTGGGTGCATGAGTGTCTGAGTGAGCATCTGAGTGGGTCTCGGAATGTGAATGAGAGTGTTTGAGTAGGTTTGTCAGTCTGTGAGTGAGTGTCTGAGTGGGTCAGTGAGTGGGTGCATGAGTCTCTGAGTGGGTCTGTGAGTGGGTGTGTGAGTCTCTGAGTGGGTCTGTGAGTCAGTACATGAGTCTTTGAGTAGGTCTGTGAGAGAGTATGATTGGTTCTGTCAGTGAGTGTTTGAGTGGGTCTGTGAGTGGGTGTATGTGTCTGAGTGTTTCTGTGAATGGGTGCATGAGTGTCTTAGTGGTTCGATGAGAGCGTGAGAGTCTAAGTAGGTTTGTGAGTGGGAGTGGGAGTGTCTGTGTGTTTCTGTGAGTGGGTGTATCAGTGTCTGAGTGGGTCTGTCAGTGGGTGTGTAAGTGCCAAGGTGTGTGAGTGGATGTCTAAGTGTCTGGGTAGGTGTGTTAGTAGCTGTGTCTTTGACTGGGCCACAATGGACTGCACCTGCCCCTTTAACCAAAAGAGTCCACAGTTTTGCACAAAATATCTACCCCAGTGGAGTACTTTCTACTGATTCATTTGTTTTTTGCACAAAATATCTACCCAAGTGGAGTACTTTCTACTGATCAATTACTAAGTGCTACCCTTTTGGTAAATATTCAGTACGTATTCTACACTACAGCTGCAAAATGGAGCACGAGGAAATGTCACCAGTGACCTTGTGTGCATTTTGGTGATGTGATTATTACTCATGCATCTTTATCCAGAAATTTGTGATAACATGAATCTTCCTATAGAGAAGAGGAAGAGAGTACAAAGAAATACATTTCTACCAAAAGATGTCCTCATTTCTGAGCATCAAGAAAACATCACCAACATCAGCAGGGAAAAGCACTGGGGGCTTTTGGTAAGCTGCCCGTCGTTCTGGCAATAGGCAGGAAGACCACTGCATACTACTAAGGTGGACAGGGCCAAACGGGCAGACCTTCAGGTAATTTTGAACATTTGTATAATTCCAGTCATTTAAAGAGAGAACCATGGGCTCTGCTCTCAACGGGTAAGGAAAACAAAGAACCCACTCATCACAGTCACTACACATTGTGCTCCAACAGATCAACGATGCATTCAACTTCATAAAGCATTTCACATCATCTTTTAATGTGGAATTGCCTTTGTCAAGCCCAAGACGTCAGGATGATTTATCCTTTACAGAAGTTGAGCTTCAATTGGGGCACTTGCTATTTTTATATATGTAAGTGTTTTCCATTGAGATTTAATATCTGTAAAAATGAAGTAGGTTCTCACACCAGGTCCCCTGGCTACAGATCTTCTGTCCAACTTTTCCACAGTCTGCTACCCTTCACTGCCTGTCTCCTTGCTGCCCCTTTTTGTGCCCCCTCTGCTCGTTTCTTGCTCTGTTTTGCCTTTTCTGTTCATTTTTCTGTCCTCCATTTAGCATTTTCTGCCCTCTGTTCAGCCCTACTCTGCTTTTTTTGCTTTTTCTGCTTCTTTTTCTGCCTCATTATTCTACCCTGCATTTTGCCTTTCTTCTTGCTTTTCTTATTTCTAATTTGCCTTTCTGCTTGTTTTTCTGCTTTCTGTTTTGCTTTTTCTGCTTGTTTTTCTGCCCTCTGTTTTGCCTTTTCTGCTTGCTTTTCTGCCCTCTGTTTTGCCTTTTCTGCTCGTTTTTCCCCCTCTTTTATGCCTTTTCTGCTAGTCTTCTATCCTCTGTTTTGCCCTCTTCTGCCCTGTTTAGGTTTTCTGCCCATTTTTCTGCTCCTTGTTTTGACTTTTCTACTACTTTTTCTGCCCTCTGTTTTGCCTTTTGTGCTCATTTTCTGTCCTCTGTTTTGCCTTTTCTGCTAATTTTTCTGCCCTCATTCTTCTACGCCTTGTTTTGCTTTTTCTGCTAGTTTTACTGCTCTCTGATTTGCCTTTTCTGCTACTTTTTCTGTCTTCTGTTTAGCTTTTATCTGCTTGTTATTCTGCCCTCCTTTTGCCTTAACTGCAAATTTTTCCATCCTGTTTTGCCTTTTCTGCTAATTTTTCTGCCCTCTGTTTTGCCTTCACGGCTTGTTTTTCGGCCCTCCGTGTTGTATTTTCTGCTTGTTTTTCTACCCTCTGTTTTGCCTCCTCTGTTTGTTTTTCTGCCCTCCATTTTGCCTTTTCTGCTTGCTTTTCTGCCCTCTGTTTTGCTTTTTCATTTTGCTTTTCCGCCCTCCGTTTGCCATCACTGCTTGTTTTTCTGCCTTCTGTTTTGCTTTCTGTTCATTTTTTTTCCCTCCATTTTGCATTTTCTTCTAGTTTTTCTGCCCTCTGTTCAGCCCTACTCTGCTTTGTTTTGCCTTTTCTGCTTCTTTTTCTGCCTCATTTTTCTACCCTGTGTTTTGCCTTTTCTGCACAGTTTTTCTGCTTTACATTCGGCCTTACTGCTTGTTTTTCTGCTTTCTGTTTTGCCTTTTCTGCTTGTTTTCTGCTCTCTGTTTTGCCTTTTCTGTTTGTTTTTCTGCCCTCTTTTTTGCCTTTTCTGCTTATTTTTCTGATCTCCATTTTGCCTTTTCTGCTTGCTTTTCTGCCCTCCATTTGCCTTCTCTGCTTGTTTTTCTAGCTTCTATTTTGCTTTTCTGTTCATTTTTCTTCCCTCCATTTAGCATTTTCTGCTAGTTTTTCTTCCCGCTGTTCAGTCCTACTCTGCTTTGTTTTGCCTTTTCTGCTTCTTTTTCTGCCTCATTTTTCTACCCTCTGTTCTGCCTTTTTCTGCTCAGATTTGTGCTTTCTATTCGGCCTTTCTGCTAGTTTTTCTGCTTTCTGTTTTGCCTTTCCTGCTTCTTTTTCTACCGTCTGTTTTGCCTTTTCTGCTAAGTTTTCTGCCCCCTGTTTTTCCTTTCTGCTCGTTTTCCTGCCCTCTGTTTTGTCTATTCCTGCTTGTTTTCTGCCCCCTTTTTGCATTTTCTGCTTGTTTTTATTACCCTCTGTTTTACTTTCCTGCTCGTTTTTCTGCCCTCCATTTTGCTTTTCTACTTATTTCCTGCTCTGTTTTGTCTTGTCTACTCGTTTTTCTGCCCTCCGTTTAGCCTTCACTGCTTGTTTTTCTGCCCTCTGTTTAGCCCTCTCCTGCTCAGTTTTTTTCTGCTAGTTTTTGTGTCTTCTGTTTTGCTTTTCTGCTTGTTTTCTGCTATCTGTTTGGCCTTCTATGCTCGTTTTGTTCTGCTCTCCTTTTCTGAAAGGTGGCCGGAGCCTAATGGAGCCTAAAGGCAATACGGTGAATTGATACAGGCCACCTAGTATAGAAATGCTGTTTTCTCTTTGTCCTTCAGGTTTAAAGGGATCTGCCAATATCCTTTACACAAATGAAGCATACTAATATATTGAGTTTGTCCTATTCGCTGTATCATCCAGTCAATACAAGGAATTGTGTATATTTAAATCTTAGAGATTTTATTTCTCTGAAGTCTATACAGAAGCGTATAGTACCATTAAGTTTTAGGGCTAGAATCACTGACAAATTCTATTCGCTTACTGATGATTTATTTATTTATTTATGTGGAGCACTACTACCCGAGGGCATCTAGGCGCTTGCAGCTCAACATACAGAGCAACAGACAGATGTTGCGTTTCTATTACATGAAGAAAGGGTATAAGATATATAGCCAGGTTTTGAGTCCTTTCCTGAAGGAAAGTAGATTCGGGGAGTTTTTTAACTTTATTGGTAGCTTATTCCGCCATCTGGTTGTGATACTTGTGAAACTTTTTCCGCCCCATCTATGAAGTCGGACTTTGGATCTTTCACCAACTTCAGAGAGGCCGACCGGAGTGTACATGCTGGAATATGCCATTGGAAGTGGTTGGACAGGTAGGCAGGCAGGAACTAGGTTATGCAACGCCTTAAAGGCGATGCAAAGTGCCTTAAACTTGATTCGCTTGAAATAGGAATGGCGGGAAGCTTTGAAAGTAGACTTTCCTTTATCATTGAACTCGATTACAGTATTACAATCACTGTGTCCTAAATGTACTGATCCTTGCTTTCTGACGCATAATTCACCTTTTACTGGTAAGACTGTTATGAACGGTGGACCTGTACGTTTCTCGGACCGGGCATTTAAAATCATAAAGTTAAGGGAAGCATTTCCTTGTTCGTACACTTCGTTTTCTAGATCGGTTCCTTTTCTCTGGGGAAAACCATCTGTGTCTGGAAAACATGTTTCATTCATTACCTTATTCAGGTTTCCATATATCCATTCATCCTTGTTAACTATGGACTTTCTGTCTAATGATGTCATTAAAGCAAACCATGCTCCGCACGAACCATTGTGCGAGAACGGGAAAGGAAAAAGAGGCAGAACTCCCTTCGTTTTCTGGTAAGGTGGGAGTCGGCCACATACCCCGCAATTCGTTACATTGCTGGCCTGATGGGAATGGTGCAACATTCGAATAAAGGTATTGTTGCGCAGTGCTAGTCGGTATGACAATTCGTGGGGTGGCAGATCACTGAATGTGTGCTCTGCAGTGTCATTGAAAGAAGAATGTATATGTGAAGCAATAGGAGGAAAGAAAACATGTAGTGTCAAGCTGATACATATAATCGTTATACTTAGAAGGAACATAATAATCAGAGTTACTATACATCTACTGCGTAGGGTCTTGCAGTATATCTCTCTCTTATCTCTCTGTCTAGTACTATTCTGGTCTACGATCTTATTCATGTCAGGAACCTGTCTAACCGATTCACCCGAGAGGGACTTAAACAATTAAACTGTCTGACTTACTAGATCGTAACTTTAATTTGTACTCCTGCTGCGGAGTTTTTTCTAGCAAAGGGGGCTTTGAGTCACTGGTTTCGAGGCAGTCCTTGGTTTTAATATTATTGTCTATTTGTCCATGGAGTTTTCCCATGTGCTGGGCATGGATCCAGCCCTTTCTTCCCTCGACCTTCACTGCGGTCCTCGTGGTGAGCAGCACTAACTTTGGCGTCTTCCAACGGGGCTCGAGAGGGCTTGAACGATCGAAGTTGCGGACGAGGACAACGTCACCAGGAACAACGGTGTGCTCTTTCACTTGGGTGTTGTCGGGGAAGGCGGCTGCAACCTGTGAACGACAAGAGAGTAGTGCAGACATCAAGGAAGCCAGGTAATCTGTCAGCATATTACTGTCAACATCGGTTATTCTTTTGGGCATCGGCGTACCCCACATATTTGGCGGTCTTCCGAAAATCACCTCGTAAGGGGACAGTCCTGTTCTGGAATGAGCTACCATACGCATGTAAAAGAGGGCAACAGGCAAGGCTACCATCCAATCCACGCCTTTTTCTGCACAGACTTTCGCTAACTTTGTTTTGAGTGTCTGATTGTGTCTCTCTACAAGTCCAGCTGCCTCGGGATGTCGTACACAATGGAACTTCCACTGGTATCCTAACAGAAGAGATACTTGTTTCATTAATTCAGAGGAGAATGGCTGACCGTTATCTGAATATACAACACGGGGCAGCCCGTGGCGTGGGAAATAGTCTCGAACCAACTGCTTGGCAGTTGTTACGGCAGTGTACTCTGGGACTGGATATGCTTCTGTCCATCTAGACAGTGCACATACAATTACGAGGACGTATTTATAGCCTCTACATCTGTCCATCTGGATATAATCCATCTGGAGGACTTCAAAAGGGTGGTCAGGGGGATGGAATCCACCTTGTTCCACCGGAATGCCTTTGCCTGGATTGAACTGGCAACAGATCATACAGGTGCGTACTTTCTGTTTAGCTGCTGCACGCAGATGCTTGTTAAACCAAATGTTCTATAAACTGTCTAGCATAGCCTTTTCTCCTAAGTGTGCTGGACTATGTGCTGTGTTTATGATGACTTGAACCATGGAGTCTGGTAGGAACCATGTAGCCACCTAGTATAGAAATGCTGTTTTCTCTTTGTCCTTCAGGTTTAAAGGGATCTGCCAATATCCTTTACACAAATGAAGCATACTAATATATTGAGTTTGTCCTATTCGCTGTATCATCCAGTCAATACAAGGAATTGTGTATATTTAAATCTTAGAGATTTTATTTCTCTGAAGTCTATACAGAAGCGTATAGTACCATTAAGTTTTAGGGCTAGAATCACTGACAAATTCTATTCGCTTACTGATGATTTATTTATTTATTTATGTGGAGCACTACTACCCGAGGGCATCTAGGCGCTTGCAGCTCAACATACAGAGCAACAGACAGATGTTGCGTTTCTATTACATGAAGAAAGGGTATAAGATATATAGCCAGGTTTTGAGTCCTTTCCTGAAGGAAAGTAGATTCGGGGAGTTTTTTAACTTTATTGGTAGCTTATTCCGCCATCTGGTTGTGATACTTGTGAAACTTTTTCCGCCCCATCTATGAAGTCGGACTTTGGATCTTTCACCAACTTCAGAGAGGCCGACCGGAGTGTACATGCTGGAATATGCCATTGGAAGTGGTTGGACAGGTAGGCAGGCAGGAACTAGGTTATGCAACGCCTTAAAGGCGATGCAAAGTGCCTTAAACTTGATTCGCTTGAAATAGGAATGGCGGGAAGCTTTGAAAGTAGACTTTCCTTTATCATTGAACTCGATTACAGTATTACAATCACTGTGTCCTAAATGTACTGATCCTTGCTTTCTGACGCATAATTCACCTTTTACTGGTAAGACTGTTATGAACGGTGGACCTGTACGTTTCTCGGACCGGGCATTTAAAATCATAAAGTTAAGGGAAGCATTTCCTTGTTCGTACACTTCGTTTTCTAGATCGGTTCCTTTTCTCTGGGGAAAACCATCTGTGTCTGGAAAACATGTTTCATTCATTACCTTATTCAGGTTTCCATATATCCATTCATCCTTGTTAACTATGGACTTTCTGTCTAATGATGTCATTAAAGCAAACCATGCTCCGCACGAACCATTGTGCGAGAACGGGAAAGGAAAAAGAGGCAGAACTCCCTTCGTTTTCTGGTAAGGTGGGAGTCGGCCACATACCCCGCAATTCGTTACATTGCTGGCCTGATGGGAATGGTGCAACATTCGAATAAAGGTATTGTTGCGCAGTGCTAGTCGGTATGACAATTCGTGGGGTGGCAGATCACTGAATGTGTGCTCTGCAGTGTCATTGAAAGAAGAATGTATATGTGAAGCAATAGGAGGAAAGAAAACATGTAGTGTCAAGCTGATACATATAATCGTTATACTTAGAAGGAACATAATAATCAGAGTTACTATACATCTACTGCGTAGGGTCTTGCAGTATATCTCTCTCTTATCTCTCTGTCTAGTACTATTCTGGTCTACGATCTTATTCATGTCAGGAACCTGTCTAACCGATTCACCCGAGAGGGACTTAAACAATTAAACTGTCTGACTTACTAGATCGTAACTTTAATTTGTACTCCTGCTGCGGAGTTTTTTCTAGCAAAGGGGGCTTTGAGTCACTGGTTTCGAGGCAGTTCTTGGTTTTAATATTATTGTCTATTTGTCCATGGAGTTTTCCCATGTGCTGGGCATGGATCCAGCCCTTTCTTCCCTCGACCTTCACTGCGGTCCTCGTGGTGAGCAGCACTAACTTTGGCGTCTTCCAACGGGGCTCGAGAGGGCTTGAACGATCGAAGTTGCGGACGAGGACAACGTCACCAGGAACAACGGTGTGCTCTTTCACTTGGGTGTTGTCGGGGAAGGCGGCTGCAACCTGTGAACGACAAGAGAGTAGTGCAGACATCAAGGAAGCCAGGTAATCTGTCAGCATATTACTGTCAACATCGGTTATTCTTTTGGGCATCGGCGTACCCCACATATTTGGCGGTCTTCCGAAAATCACCTCGTAAGGGGACAGTCCTGTTCTGGAATGAGCTACCATACGCATGTAAAAGAGGGCAACAGGCAAGGCTACCATCCAATCCACGCCTTTTTCTGCACAGACTTTCGCTAACTTTGTTTTGAGTGTCTGATTGTGTCTCTCTACAAGTCCAGCTGCCTCGGGATGTCGTACACAATGGAACTTCCACTGGTATCCTAACAGAAGAGATACTTGTTTCATTAATTCAGAGGAGAATGGCTGACCGTTATCTGAATATACAACACGGGGCAGCCCGTAGCGTGGGAAATACTCTCGAACCAACTGCTTGGCAGTTGTTACGGCAGTGTACTCTGGGACTGGATATGCTTCTGTCCATCTAGACAGTGCACATACAATTACGAGGACGTATTTATAGCCTCTACATCTGTCCATCTGGATATAATCCATCTGGAGGACTTCAAAAGGGTGGTCAGGGGGATGGAATCCACCTTGTTCCACCGGAATGCCTTTGCCTGGATTGAACTGGCAACAGATCATACAGGTGCGTACTTTCTGTTTAGCTGCTGCACGCAGATGCTTGTTAAACCAAATGTTCTATAAACTGTCTAGCATAGCCTTTTCTCCTAAGTGTGCTGGACTATGTGCTGTGTTTATGATGACTTGAACCATGGAGTCTGGTAGGAACCATGTAGCTTTGCCTTTTGTCATCCAACCCTGGTCAGTCTGGACCCCTCCTTGTTCAGTCCATTTCTTTATCTCGTCTGGAGTGGCATGTGTCTGTATATCGAGTACATCTTGTGAGGGATCCCTGACTGTCATGCTATTCGTCAGTGAGGGTACTTCTGTCTTTGTCGTGTCTGTTGGAGTCTGAGCTGTCAATTTAGCTGTTCGATCTGCCAGGTCGTTACCCTGGGAAATGGTGTCTGTAACTTTCGTATGTGCTTTGCATTTCATGATGGCTCTGGCTGAAGGGAAATGTATTGCTTCTAACAGAGCTTGAATGAGGGGACCATGCTGTATTTTGGCCCCATGGGAGGTCAGGAAACCTCTCTCCTGCCACAACACGCCAAAGTCATGTACGACTCCGAAAGCGTACTGTGAGTCTGTATAAATGTTTACTTTCAAGTTCTTGGCTCGTATGCAGGCTTGTGTCAGAGCAATGAGCTCTGCTGCTTGAGCGGACAGTGTGTCTATTCTCTGTGTCTTTATGACTTCAGTATCAGTGGTCACGGCATATGCGGCCACTAACTCTCCTGTGCTCGTTCTCATGCATGAACCATCAACATAAAGTGTCATGTCAGGGTCGGGAAATGCAACGTCTGTCAGGTCTTGTCTTGGTTTCGTTACTGTATCAACTACTTCCACACAGTCATGTGGTGCAGTGTCTACTGTACTTGAGGGCAAGAGTGTAGCAGGGTTCAGTATATTGCATCGTCTGATTTCTATGTGTGGCTGGAATAATGTCAGTTCATATCCTGTCAGTCTTGCTATAGTCAGGTGCTGTGTCTGTGTTCGGTTCAAGAGAACTTCAACTGCATGTGGGACCTGTACTGTCAGGGGATGGCCTAACACAATAGAGTCGCTTTGTCTGATAGCTAGTGCTGTTGCTATTACTGATTTCAGGCACGCAGGCAGAGCCTGGGCCACTGGATCTAATGTACTAGAAAAATAAGCACACAGCTTGTGTTTTCCAGCATGATCTTGTGTAAGGACAGATAATGCTGTTCCATCTCGTTCAGTGACAAAAAGCGTGAAAGTCTTGCTGTAACAAGGAGTCGCTAAAACTGGTGCTTGACATAGGGCTTTTTTCAGTTCTTCAAATGCAAGTGTATGTTCTTGTGTCCAAGGGAGGACAGTCGAAGACGCTGCCTCCTGTGTTGTCAGGTGTATGAGTGGTTTGGCTAGATATGCATACTGGGGAATCCATTGTCTGCAGTAAGAAGTGAGGCCAATGAAGGCCAGTACCTCCTTCTGTGTCTTGGGCCGGGAAAGATTGGCAATTAACTGAATACAGTCTTGTGTCAGCTGTCTACCCCTCTTGGACAGCAAGTGTCCAAGGTAAACCACTTGCTGGGCACAGAATTGTAGCTTCGAAGGGGACACTTTGTGCCCCTTGTCTGCCAGAAAGTACAAGACTGTCAGTGATGCACGTTCGCAGTCTGGTTCTGTACGAGCTGTGATCAGGATATCGTCTACATATTGGAGCAGTGCGGTGTTGGCAGGCATGTGAATACTGTCTAGTTGTCTCTTTAATGCTTGACTGTAAATACTAGGACTTTCTGTGAACCCTTGAGGAGCCCTCGTAAATTTGAAGCTGCGTCCATTTAAACAGAATCCGAAGAGGTATTGGCTCTCTGGATGTATTGGGACACTGAAGAAGGCGTTCTTTAGATCAATTACAGTGAAGAATGTCGCTTCGGAATCAATTGCAGTCAGTAAGGAAGAAATGTCTGGGACCACTGGGTATTGGGGTACTATACACTTGTTCAGTTCTCGAAGGTCAATCACTAGTCTGTAGGCTGGTGGTGCATTAGGGTCTGTTCGTTTGAGAATAGGGATGACAGGTGAATTACATACATTCGAGTCAGTTTCTACTACCACTCCTTGAGCAATGAGTTCGTCAACAATTTTCAGTAATGCTACTACGGCATCAGGTGGCAATTTGTATTGTCGGATTCGTGGCAGTACTACTCCAGGTTTGAGAGTGACACGGTATGGTGTAATGTGCATGTAACCTACATCAGTCGGACCTTGTGCCCATAAGTGCTGTGGTACATTCTGGAGTCTGTGATCAAAATCTCTCATAACATAATGTCCTTTAAAATCACGTAAAAACAATCGCACTCCTTCCGGAGAACAACAAATAACTGCTCCTAGTTCTTTCAAGGTCTTTATACCAAGCAAATTTTCTGGACATGACTTAGTCAGTAACAAGTCTGTAGTACGAGACAATGGACCTACTCCTAGGGAAACTGGTTTTGACACTTCATTAAGAATAGGCATTCCTGAAAATCCCAGGGAAACATTCTGTGAGCCTGAGAGGGGTGCCCCTGGAACCTCGTCATGACTGATGGTAGTTCTACTTGCCCCCGTGTCAATCAGAAATTTTCTGTCTTTTCCCAATACACGGCTATGTACATAGGGACCTTCTTGATCTACAGGAACCTCAATAAGAGGCAAGCCAACCTCCCTCTCTAGGCTGTTTCATGAGTACTGCTGAAATTCTGGATAGTCTGACTGTGCGTACTGATACATTTGTTGCGTGACCTGTTGAGTGGCAGCTATCGGTTGTGGTAGGGCTACTGACTGTTGCGTGTTCTGTGGGGTGCTATTCTGTCTAGGAGGATGCGGTCTTTCCTTTGTCTTGCCTGTAGCTATATTGTGTTTCAGAACAGCACATTCATTTACATAGTGACCTGGTTGCTTGCAATAATTACAGTTCCCTTTAACTGGTAGAGTGCCCTTTCTATTTCCATTGGCTGGTACTGATTGTGCAACTAGCACCTTCATTTTCGTATCTTTCAGACGTTTCTTTTCATGTTCCTGTTCCTCTCTAATTCTGTTCTGGTGGTACTGTAACATTTGTAACATTTGGGAAGGGCTATTTGCTTGCCAGGTACTCTCAACCTTCAGTACTCTATTCTTGATCAAGGGTGAGGAATTCTCTACTAGTTTGCTCACAAAAAGATGTGGATATGATTCACTACTTGGCTTAAGGCCACTATTAATAGAAAAACATTTCTTGAATCTAGAATAAAAATCACTAGTGTCTTCATCTGGTTTCTGTTTACAGGCTGAAATAGCATCCCAATCTTCCTTTTTAGTAATCAATAACCTCGGCAGGACCTGTATCAAGAGTTCAGGTAATGCTTTAGCTTGCTCCCCAAGACCAGTACCAGGGAGCCGACCTTTATCCTCTGTTTCCAATTCGGTCCAATTTATCTTTTTCTCTCCCAATTCCCAATCTTTTTCCTTAAGCTTTTCATAAATACCAGCCGGTAACAGTACTTTCAATAACTTAATAATGTCAGCGTACGTGTAATCCCCTATGCGGAGAATGTCTTTTAATTCACGGTGGAACCCCCCTGGATCTTTATCATGGCAGGGCAACATCTTTTTCATTTCCAGTATTTCTATTTTCGTCAAGGGTGTGTAAACATATACTCTTTGAAGTGCACCGTCAGTGTCTTTTACGGGATGGACCTCTCGTAGGGGGTTCTGTCTGTCTATGTGGAAACACTTTTTATCGTGGTGTGGGGCAGGAATCATGCATGTCGATAGAAAAGTCACGTACTTATGTCGTTGGTCTAGAATGACATTAATTAAGTCGGTACCTAGACCTGCCCATCTGTCTAAAAGTATATCGTCCAGTAATTTGTACAAGGGATCGGGATCAGAGTATTGACTTTCATACAACGTGATCAGATGTTGAACCATGTAAATACCAGCTAAACGCTGTTCGTTCGGGGAAAGGCTTAAAAAGGTCTGAGCCACTACGTCACCGTTATATATACTAGAGTTAGACACCCATTGAACGGCTGACCGGGCTAATTCTTGTTCGTGTGGAGTGTGGGGTCTATCGCACTCGACTCGCTTTTTCAGTGCATTCTCAGTAGCTTGGAACAGATTTTCGAGAGAAAATCTTTCTTTTATGGGGGGTCCCTTTTTGTGATAGTCAAGACATAGGGGTCTGTCAAATGGTCGTGCTCTACCTACGTAAGCTATTCTGTCTGTCTCCTCTGTTTCAGCATCCTCTGAAGCTGAGTCCTCTTTCTCTTCGGACTCTTTCTTGTGTAAGTTTAGAATCTCTTTTCGTATTTTCCTATACATGCATTCTGTCTTTCCCACTGTATCATGCTTGCCGGCAGATATGTTGTCACTCCAATCAGTCATACCTCTAGTTACTCCTCTGTCTGGTTGATCTTGTTCCCTGATCAGACAATTAATCAAAAAACGTAAAATCATGTTTTTAACCTCTATCTTTCTTTGTTTCATGGCATTTTCTATACTCTTGGGTCCTTCCCCTGTTCAAATAAAATGGTATATCTTGTCTAAGTGTTCCTTCATGTCTGGTAATGGAAGTAGATAGTCTACAGCGCGTCTTAGTCGTAGCGAGTATACGAGTAAACCACCCGTACCTGGTACTGGATCATATATACATTGTGATATTGTCACAGTCCTAAACGGTGATGCTGGTGCTGGTGGCGTTCGTTGTAAACCTAAATCTTGCAATGATCGTGTTGCTGGCGGTGTTTGGGGTGTTGCTGGTAGCCCCCCTCCCACTGCCCCTTGTCCTGAGTCGTCTCTCACAGTCGGTGGAGGAAGCAATTGCGTAGGCTGAGTCTGTAATGCGGGCGGAGGGAGAAAAGGATTGTTGACGGGAGGGACAGGAGGAGGAAATACTGCATTTACATAATCCGGAGCAGGCTCCGCTAGATAGGAAGAAATAAAAGCTTCAGCTTCCGTCTGTCTATGCCTACGTACTTTAGTCGGTATCAGGGGTGGCGGTAAGTTACTAGGTGCTTCTGGGGGGGTCATTTTAGCTAGTCCTTCAGCGAGGATGGGATACATGCCCGTGATGAGGGCATTTCTTTCTCGATCTACTTGTTCTGTCCTGACCCGTTCCCCCTCTTCCTTTAATTCTTTTTCTCTGGCCTTTTCCCCCGCATGTCTAGCTCTCTCTGCTTGATGCATTTCCTTCTCTGTCCTCCTATGCGCTTCTTTACGCCATAACTCAATGGCATCTTTCTGGGACTGTCTTGATTTCTTTTTCCATAGTGCTTCCTCTACTCTCATGATGCATTCAGCATCCCATGTTCCTGAGACAGGCCATCTATATTTTTCTTCCAGATCCTTTGTGTAATCTACCCATAAGTCTAAAAACAGTATGGCATCTAGCCCGTGTTTCTGGTACATAAAATGGCCAGGGGTGTCTCTAGGCGGGACGGGAACTGACTCTTCGAGAATCCCTTTTCTAGTCCCTATCTGACGTAGTTTCGAAAACAGTGGCATGTTGGAACTAACTTTAATGAAAACACGATATGCACAAAAATAGACTGAGAACAACCATTCATACAACAACACTAAAACATTAAGAACAGATACATCCTAACTAGTACATAGGAATAACACGATCGTGGAAAACTGCTTACTTTATGTACTGCAAAACAGCACAATCATACCGGTCTCATAAAGAGACACGTCTTTACCGTGCCCACACAAGGGGACACGTCTTTACCGTAACTGTGTACCCAGATACGTCTTTACCGGACTCAAATCAATGAACCCGTCTTTATGCGTTCCCAATAATGGTACTCGCCGGGAAGCAGAACTTGAACTCGAAGGCCTCGGACACTCGATACTTCGCAACTGCTACGGCTGCGTCTGCTGCTGCGCATGCGCCTTGGAACAGGTGGGCCTCGGGATACCTCGGACCTTGCTCTCTCGTCTTGGGCTCTGCTTGGGATGGTCCGCAAACCTCACCGCCTCGTGTGGATGCCTGTTCGCAGTCTCCGTCTCCTCCGTGGGCCTGAGGGAGTAGGCAGGAAGTCCCGCTGTCGTGTACACTTGAAGTCCGTCACGGCTGTAGAAGGGGTAGGGGGCTGGACCTACATCGCCGGCGCGTGGGGAAGGGGACGGTCCCTATTCGGGCGCCTGATTAATGTGGTAAATAAAATAATTACCCTGTCATAATTTCTATACATTAATAAGGTTAACTCATATAATGAGAGGCAGAGTCCGTGGTGTCCGATTCAGAGGGGCTTTATTACATTAACTGCAGTCAATGGAGAATCGGGTTCCATCACCACTAAGGTTCAGGAAGTATCGTCATCTGAGGTTTATTTCACAGAGTACAATATTTATAGTTCAAACATACATTGGCTTGCATAGGAAAGGTGGAGCAAGTGCAAGAGAGAGATAAGAACACATGGGCGTGTAAAGAAGGCGTACATGTGGGTGTTCCCTTGATGAGTCATAGGTGTGTCATAGGTGGGTGGATACATAGAGGGGATCTATAGGGGTATCTGGAACCTTTACCCTACTTGTGTGCGTAACCTAATCATGACGTGTAACTGACGCGTAACCGGGGGAAACAGGAGGGGCTGACTTTCGTGCTAGTAGAGAGGCCTTCCGTGTCAGGGCGACCTGCACATCTAGTAATATCTGATATCTTGGGTTCGGGGAAGTATTATCTGACTTAAAGGTCGCTCGAGTAAAGGCCACTCATCACTAAATGCTAGTGTGTGCCTATATTTCTTTATACATAGCGTGGGGGCTGTGGGCTTTCTATGGCTGTGAGCTCTGTAAATCACTTGAATGGAGACAGAAAGGCTAGGCCCTATCTTCGGCAGGCGGAATATGTTTACCCCTTTTCATTAGGCAGGAATGTGTTTCTGTGGAGCGGAGCAGATAACTGTAGGCATAATACTGTCTTGGCAGGCCAGGCTGGGCACCTCTCGGCTGAGCAGGAAGTATGGGAGAGGTCAGGGATGCATGGTTAGACTGCAGCTTTCAGAGTGTCAGAAGGCTTGGAGCCTGAATTCGAGTCCTGGCCCTACGAAGCTACAAAACGGGTGCATCTCGATATTTGAACGTGCACTATGTAAATACATTGGCAACATAGGCCTTAAAGCAGAATTATCGTTTCTTTCATGGAGGGCCTGGTAACTGACATGTTAACGTTGGACACAAATGCAGATGCGTCATCATTTCGGCCATAGAGGGAAAATGCATGGAGGTCATGCATATATACTACACGTTGGGGTACACGATAGGGGACGATAGGGGACGATAGGGGACATACCGGCCATATAAAATTTCATTTACCTCAGTGTGTGTGAGTGGCTCTATAGATGAGTGAGTGGTTGTGTGAGTACTTGTAAGGGTCTGTGAATGGATATGTAAGTGGTTGTGTAGTTGTGTGAGTGGGTGTATGAGAGGTTATATAGGGATGTGAGTGGGTGTGTGTGGTTCTGTGGATGATGTCATCAGTGATGCCATTAGTAATTCCATTGGAGATGTCATCTGTGATGTCACTGACCATGTCATGAGTGATGTAATATATGAGGTCATAATCAGTGCATTGCAGGGGTGTTATAGTTAACTGCTGAGTTTCACCAGTGAAATCTGCCCCACTGGAACCTTTGTTTTTTACAGTGAATGTCTACGTTTTTTAAAATTCTATTTCCCAACTTTAACATTCCTGTAACCTCTGCTTTTTTCAGTGAATTTCTAAGTTTTTTCTTAAGGTTGTTTGCTAACTATAACATCCCTGTAACATTTTTTTTTTGTGAATTTCTACGGTTTTTCAATGTTATTTCTTAACTATAATATCCTTGTTACCTTTGGTTTTGTAAGTGAATGTCTAATGTTTTTTAAAATGTTATTTCCTAACTGTAACATGTAACTTTGAGAGTGAGTGCATGAGTGTCTCTGTGGGTGTGTGAGTGAGTGTGAGTGTGTCTCAATGGGTGAGTGAGTGGGTCTTTGAGTGGGTGCGTGAGTGTCTGAGTGGGTGCCTGAGTGGGTGCATGAGTGTCTGAGTGAGCATCTGAGTGGGTCTCGGAATGTGAATGAGAGTGTTTGAGTAGGTTTGTCAGTCTGTGAGTGAGTGTCTGAGTGGGTCAGTGAGTGGGTGCATGAGTCTCTGAGTGGGTCTGTGAGTGGGTGTGTGAGTCTCTGAGTGGGTCTGTGAGTCAGTACATGAGTCTTTGAGTAGGTCTGTGAGAGAGTATGATTGGTTCTGTCAGTGAGTGTTTGAGTGGGTCTGTGAGTGGGTGTATGTGTCTGAGTGTTTCTGTGAATGGGTGCATGAGTGTCTTAGTGGTTCGATGAGAGCGTGAGAGTCTAAGTAGGTTTGTGAGTGGGAGTGGGAGTGTCTGTGTGTTTCTGTGAGTGGGTGTATCAGTGTCTGAGTGGGTCTGTCAGTGGGTGTGTAAGTGCCAAGGTGTGTGAGTGGATGTCTAAGTGTCTGGGTAGGTGTGTTAGTAGCTGTGTCTTTGACTGGGCCACAATGGACTGCACCTGCCCCTTTAACCAAAAGAGTCCACAGTTTTGCACAAAATATCTACCCCAGTGGAGTATTTTCTACTGATTCATTTGTTTTTTGCACAAAATATCTACCCAAGTGGAGTACTTTCTACTGATCAATTACTAAGTGCTACCCTTTTGGTAAATATTCAGTACGTATTCTACACTACAGCTGCAAAATGGAGCACGAGGAAATGTCACCAGTGACCTTGTGTGCATTTTGGTGATGTGATTATTACTCATGCATCTTTATCCAGAAATTTGTGATAACATGAATCTTCCTATAGAGAAGAGGAAGAGAGTACAAAGAAATACATTTCTACCAAAAGATGTCCTCATTTCTGAGCATCAAGAAAACATCACCAACATCAGCAGGGAAAAGCACTGGGGGCTTTTGGTAAGCTGCCCGTCGTTCTGGCAATAGGCAGGAAGACCACTGCATACTACTAAGGTGGACAGGGCCAAACGGGCAGACCTTCAGGTAATTTTGAACATTTGTATAATTCCAGTCATTTAAAGAGAGAACCATGGGCTCTGCTCTCAACGGGTAAGGAAAACAAAGAACCCACTCATCACAGTCACTACACATTGTGCTCCAACAGATCAACGATGCATTCAACTTCATAAAGCATTTCACATCATCTTTTAATGTGGAATTGCCTTTGTCAAGCCCAAGACGTCAGGATGATTTATCCTTTACAGAAGTTGAGCTTCAATTGGGGCACCTGCTATTTTTATATATGTAAGTGTTTTCCATTGAGATTTAATATCTGTAAAAATGAAGTAGGTTCTCACACCAGGTCCCCTTGCTACAGATCTTCTGTCCAACTTTTCCACAGTCTGCTACCCTTCACTGCCTGTCTCCTTGCTGACCCTTTTGTGCCCCCTCTGCTCGTTTCTTGCTCTGTTTTGCCTTTTCTGTTCATTTTTCTGTCCTCCATTTAGCATTTTCTGCCCTCTGTTCAGCCCTACTCTGCTTTTTTTGCTTTTTCTGCTTCTTTTTCTGCCTCAATATTCTACCCTGCATTTTGCCTTTCTTCTTGCTTTTCTTATTTCTAATTTGCCTTTCTGCTTGTTTTTCTGCTTTCTGTTTTGCTTTTTCTGCTTGTTTTTCTGCCCTCTGTTTTGCCTTTTCTGCTTGCTTTTCTGCCCTCTGTTTTGCCTTTTCTGCTCGTTTTTCCCCCTCTTTTATGCCTTTTCTGCTAGTCTTCTATCCTCTGTTTTGCCCTCTTCTGCCCTGTTTAGGTTTTCTGCCCATTTTTCTGCTCCTTGTTTTGACTTTTCTACTACTTTTTCTGCCCTCTGTTTTGCCTTTTGTGCTCATTTTCTGTCCTCTGTTTTGCCTTTTCTGCTAATTTTTCTGCCCTCATTCTTCTACGCCTTGTTTTGCTTTTTCTGCTAGTTTTACTGCTCTCTGATTTGCCTTTTCTGCTACTTTTTCTGTCTTCTGTTTAGCTTTTATCTGCTTGTTATTCTGCCCTCTTTTTGCCTTAACTGCAAATTTTTCCATCCTGTTTTGCCTTTTCTGCTAATTTTTCTGCCCTCTGTTTTGCCTTCACGGCTTGTTTTTCGGCCCTCCGTGTTGTATTTTCTGCTTGTTTTTCTACCCTCGGTTTTGCCTCCTCTGTTTGTTTTTCTGCCCTCCATTTTGCCTTTTATGCTTGCTTTTCTGCCCTCTGTTTTGCTTTTTCTTTTTGCTTTTCCGCCCTCCGTTTGCCATCACTGCTTGTTTTTCTGCCTTCTGTTTTGCTTTCTGTTCATTTTTTTTCCCTCCATTTTGCATTTTCTTCTAGTTTTTCTGCCCTCTGTTCAGCCCTACTCTGCTTTGTTTTGCCTTTTCTGCTTCTTTTTCTGCCTCATTTTTCTACCCTGTGTTTTGCCTTTCCTGCACAGTTTTTCTGCTTTCCATTCGGCCTTACTGCTTGTTTTTCTGCTTTCTGTTTTGCCTTTTCTGCTTGTTTTCTGCTCTCTGTTTTGCCTTTTCTGTTTGTTTTTCTGCCCTCTTTTTTGCCTTTTCTGCTTATTTTTCTGATCTCCATTTTGCCTTTTCTGCTTGCTTTTCTGCCCTCCATTTGCCTTCTCTGCTTGTTTTTCTAGCTTCTATTTTGCTTTTCTGTTCATTTTTCTTCCCTCCATTTAGCATTTTCTGCTAGTTTTTCTTCCCGCTGTTCAGTCCTACTCTGCTTTGTTTTGCCTTTTCTGCTTCTTTTTCTGCCTCATTTTTCTACCCTCTGTTCTGCCTTTTTCTGCTCAGATTTGTGCTTTCTATTCGGCCTTTCTGCTAGTTTTTCTGCTTTCTGTTTTGCCTTTCCTGCTTCTTTTTCTACCCTCTGTTTTGCCTTTTCTGCTAAGTTTTCTGCCCCCTGTTTTTCCTTTCTGCTCGTTTTCCTGCCCTCTGTTTTGTCTATTCCTGCTTGTTTTCTGCCCCCTTTTTGCATTTTCTGCTTGTTTTTATTGCCCTCTGTTTTACTTTCCTGCTCGTTTTTCTGCCCTCCATTTTGCTTTTCTACTTATTTCCTGCTCTGTTTTGTCTTGTCTACTCGTTTTTCTGCCCTCCGTTTAGCCTTCACTGCTTGTTTTTCTGCCCTCTGTTTAGCCCTCTCCTGCTCAGTTTTTTTCTGCTAGTTTTTGTGTCTTCTGTTTTGCTTTTCTGCTTGTTTTCTGCTATCTGTTTGGCCTTCTATGCTCGTTTTGTTCTGCTCTCCTTTTCTGAAAGGTGGCCGGAGCCTAATGGAGCCTAAAGGCAATACGGTGAATTGATACAGGCCACCTAGTATAGAAATGCTGTTTTCTCTTTGTCCTTCAGGTTTAAAGGGATCTGCCAATATCCTTTACACAAATGAAGCATACTAATATATTGAGTTTGTCCTATTCGCTGTATCATCCAGTCAATACAAGGAATTGTGTATATTTAAATCTTAGAGATTTTATTTCTCTGAAGTCTATACAGAAGCGTATAGTACCATTAAGTTTTAGGGCTAGAATCACTGACAAATTCTATTCGCTTACTGATGATTTATTTATTTATTTATTTATGTGGAGCACTACTACCCGAGGGCATCTAGGCGCTTGCAGCTCAACATACAGAGCAACAGACAGATGTTGCGTTTCTATTACATGAAGAAAGGGTATAAGATATATAGCCAGGTTTTGAGTCCTTTCCTGAAGGAAAGTAGATTCGGGGAGTTTTTTAACTTTATTGGTAGCTTATTCCGCCATCTGGTTGTGATACTTGTGAAACTTTTTCCGCCCCATCTATGAAGTCGGACTTTGGATCTTTCACCAACTTCAGAGAGGCCGACCGGAGTGTACATGCTGGAATATGCCATTGGAAGTGGTTGGACAGGTAGGCAGGCAGGAACTAGGTTATGCAACGCCTTAAAGGCGATGCAAAGTGCCTTAAACTTGATTCGCTTCTCTCAAGGTAGTCACTGCTAGGTGCAGAGAGCATGTTTGGCTGATGAATATTTGGCTAAGCCAAAGAGCAACTGAGCTGTAGAGTTTTGGAGTACCTACAATTTTGTTACTACTTTTTTGATTCACACCCAGCTTTAACGTATTCTGCACTATCTCCTCTATCACATTTAGTCTTGCTTCTGGTATTCAGTAAGGTTTTAACCTTATTATTTTCCATGGCTCTGTGGTTATTGAATGTTGAATAATACAGTTATGGCCAGGAGTCGGTGAAAATATTTCGGACAGGACTTTAAACAGGAATATAGATCCTGTCATTTTACAACACTTAGACCTGGATCTAAACACTTTGGGCCCGATTAAGAACTTGGCGGTACGACGCCGGATCCGCCCCGCTGCAGCACCGCCAAACCCGTGTTGAGGCCGCCCACCAGTTTACGAGTGTACCTCATGTCTTGCGGGCTTTTTTTGGGCGTTACCACGGCGGTGACGTTAAAAACAGGCAACACAATGGGAACGCCAAAAACAGTTCCTGCATGGCATGGACTGAAAAGTCCATGCCATGCAGGAACTTGTGTGCATGCACACTGGTGGGCACATATTGTAATCTCCTGTGTGCATCCACAGGGTGCAGAGGCACCTTTGTTTTCTCTTTGCAAGGGTTTGAATGGAGGAGGAACTTCAATGTAAACCCGGGAGAAGAGGACACTTCTAATATGCTTAGTGGGACCGCCACGGTCCCTGACTGCCGCAACACCACCGGGGAACAGCAGTTCCCTGGCAGCTGTGGCGGGGCAGAGGCAGTCCCACCACCCATCTCAAAAGATGGTGATGGGAAGACCACTGCACCTCCGCGAGTCAGGACTGCAAGACTCTTAATCGGGCCCTAAAACTTTTTCATGTTCTAAACCTGTTATATATATATATAAAGCAGGCAGTGGTCCCTCCCATTTTTTCAGGACATTTACATGGTAACCTTAGGTTTCTTTTCTCACTTTATTAACTTTGAGTTTATATGTCACAGGAGTTACTTTCTCTAGTATTTATACATCCCTTCCCATTGACTCAACATTTTGCTTTCAGCTGTAGATAACAGAAGTAATATATCATTTCCAAGTGAGAAGGTTCTCAACTTTGTCTTTTTATTGTATTGCCCTTTTTGTACACGTTGAGGATGTTCTACATTTTGCTTCATAATCTCTCCCATAATCAGATTTTTAAGTAGCTTACATATTCCAAAATATTTCTGGATTCATCCTTCTCTTTTTCTAAAGTTTATCTTGCCATTTCAAGTAATGTTCTGGGTTTCCTTCCAAGCAGCAACTCACACGCAAAATATCTTGTACTGCTTTGTTCTTGGCATCAACTGGCAAACAGAGCTACTGGAAGCATCTGAGCCCACTTGCTAGTTTCCATCTCAAGTTATTTTTTTAGGGTGACTTTTAAGGTGGCATTATAACGTTCTACAAGGCCATCAGTCTGAGGGTGGTATGATGCTGTTTTAAACTGTTGAATAGCTAGGTGCTGGCATACTTATCCCATTAGTTTAGAGGTAAAAGAACTTTTTTCTAGGGAGACTCACCCTTGAGAATATCTCTACCAAGGCCTTGACCATCTGTGTGGTATTAAGCTGACTCAGTGGATTCGCCTTGGGACACCTTGTTGCATAATCTACCATAACTATGACAAGTTCAAGTTCAAGTTCAAAGATTTGTATAGCGCACTACTCACCCAGAGGGTCTCAAGGCGCTTGGGGGAGGGGGGCGGTACTTTACTTATCGAATATCCAAGTTTTTAGTTGCTTTCTGAAGGAGAGGTGGTTCTGTACAAGGCGGAGGTGGGTGGGGATAGAATTCCAGGTTTTGGCCGCTAAGTAGGAGAAGGATCTTCCCCCCATGGTGGATCTATGGATGCGCGGAATTGCGGCGAGGGCTTGATTGGACGATCGTAGTTGGCGGGTGGGGGTGTAGAAGGACAGTCGCGTGTTGAGGCATTCGGGTCCTAGGTCGTAGAGGGCTTTGTGTGCGTGGGTGAGGAGGCCGGAAAGTTATTCTCTTGTTGACGGGGAGCCAGTGGAGGTCTTTCAGGTGACCGGAAATTTGAGCTTGACGGGGGATGTCCAGTATGAGTCTAGCTGAGGCGTTTTGGATGCGTTGGAGTTTTTTCTGTAGTTTGGCTGTGGTTACGGCGTAAAGGGTGTTTCCGTAATCCAGTCGGCTTGTGACCAGTGCATGGGTGACCGTCTTTCTTGTTTGGGTGGGGATCCAGTGGAAGATTTTTTTGAGCATGCGTAGGATGTTGAAGCATGAAGATGAGACGGCGTTGACTTGTCTGGTCATCGAGAGGGAGGAGTCCAGGATGAAGCCCAGGTTACGTGGGTGGTCCGTAGGTATGGGTGCGGTTCCTAGGGCCGGTGGCCACCATGAGTCGTCCCAGGCGAAGGGGGATGATCCTAAGATGAGGACTTCCGTTTTGTCAGAGTTCAGTTTTTTTTTGTTTTTTTTTAAACCTTTATTGTGCAGATGAAAGCATACAAATACTGACCTACATCCAATCAGGCCGGCCACGACACATTATGAAAATCACAAAAAACAAGAAGGAGGTTTCCCGGTCGTGCCCAGCATTGTGCAAGCAATTAGTTCAGTCTGAGAAAAGCTGAGCACAGCCGCTGAAAACAGGATCAAAGAAGGTTAATTTTATAATAGGGAGTATAGCAGGATCAATTGCAGTTTTAAGTCATCTGAGTTCCCTTAACAGGCTACGAACCAAGCATCAGGATATAAGGGCATCAATGAAGACGATCATCAGCAACAGTTCACATCAATTAGGATATAGACGCCATAATACAAAGCAGTGCTCACCGTGGACCGTCACTTGGCCACCGACCACCTAATTATCGTACTGGTACATAACGAAGGAACCAGAACAGCAACAATAGTTACAATTATCCTCTATACTAACCTAGATAATAAGAAAAAAGGGGGGGAAAGGGAAATATTATAAAGAAGAAAAGAAAGAGCGCCGCGCTGCTGCACGCGCCCCACAGCGATAAAGGTACGCAAAGTAACTTAAGATCCCACTATCGGGGTTAGGGCGTGCAAGTCATAATGTGTATGTAATAAATACCGTAGAAAGAAAAACAACTCGTCCCCCATCCCCACCTGCAATCACACCATGGGAGACACGCACAGACACGGCGCCCCTATAAAGGGATACAAAAGAGCCATAGAACTAAGGGGGAAAAGAACAGATAAGATACCCCGACCCACCCACCCCACCCTGCACCCCTGCAGAAGGCTACGGCCTACCCCCCCAGCAGCGTGCCTGTCGCCCTAATGAAGAAACCCGAAATATAGAAAAAGTGAGAGAGAAGGAACGGAACAAAAGAGGCAAAAAGGGAAAGGAACCAGGGGGGGAGGAGACCATCAATCGAGTCGTTAGGCCCCTCCCTCCCGCCTTCCCACACATTTATGCAACATTTAAACGAGATCGACACAGTCTCAGGTATCGTAAACACTCAAAGGAATCGACAATATTATCATGATTGGGGGCATTCCTCATCTCCATCCGTTCACCAGTAGTCCTCCGGGTTCAGTCCGGCTCATCCCTGTCCTTTCCTAGTCATTGTCACCATAGTAGTGGGCAGCAAGCATTTCAAGGTGGGGAAGCCACTCGATCGGAACAAAACGGGACAAGGGTGCAAACCAGAGGACACCGGCAACCAGCAACAAAGCAAAAACTTTTTGCGGCAGTCCAGACTACCCATTAGAGACAACTGGAGCAGCAAACAGTGTGATTTCAGTCTCGCCGCACAGGAAAGTAAAGTCTCCCCCGCAAGGCAACAGCAGGACCTCACCGAAGCAGATCGAATCGGCAGTCCACATCGCTCCCCAAATATTCGAGAAGGAACGGGCCCCAGCGTGGAGCCCACACCCGCGCCCGCCACAGTCAAGGCTACCTGGAAATTCGGGGCCGCAGGCGTACAGTCTTGGCGATGCACGGCGGCAGCACTCCCCGCAGCAGCTGAAGGGGACGAAGCAGCGCTCACTCGAAGTCGAGCCGCGCTCATGAGGGACGGCCCAACAAAAATGGCGACAGACCGTCTATCTTGCACAGGGGCGACGGGGGCCATGGCCACATGTAAAGACTGTAGGGCGTCAAGGACATCCCCAAGCGTGGGCTCACGCTCACAGGACCAGGCCCCCGTGCACTTCAGCGACACAAGTCCGCCGCCCTGAGTGAATCCGCGACCCAGGGCGTCGGCCGCCATCTTGCGGGACCAGCCGCGTCTCCACGCTCCTCAGCCTCTGGAGCGGGCTCTCAAACAAGGCCACCGCTGGAGTTCACCCGAGCCCCAAGAATGGCAACCTGGGTGCAGAAAGGAGAGTCACCAAAAGGGGGGGTCCGCCGGCGCCACCGCCCCGTGGGCGCCACACGCCAACTCCGGGTGCAGGGCTTCAAGATGGCCGGACAAGGCAACAAAGGGGGTATCCTCCTGCGCGGTCTTCCCCCGTCCACGGCATGCCGCGCCCTGCCACGGGGCCCCCCGGCCGCCGGACCAGGCCCGGTCAGTCTCCACCGGCACAACCGCACAACGGCCTCTCCCGGCCAACCCCTCTCCACCACCAGGGGCCGCCGCCAACGCCGCCACTCCGGCAGACCCACGCAGGCGAGTCCCCGGTCTCCGCTCCGAGAAGGCCCCGGATCAAGCAGGGGCTCAGCTTCGGATCCGCAGCTCGCAGGAGCCCCCGGGTCAGACGGTGAGTACGAGCGTCACTTCACCTTTCCATTTCTTCCCGAGTGTGTCGTCTCGGGGCAGGATGCTTGGCAGGATATGTGTGTAGGGCAGGAAGGCTAGCGGAGCCGAGCTACAGTGCGGTCGTCTCGGTCGAGAGCTTCCAGAGTTCAGTTTTAAACGGCTGTTCTTCATCCACTCGGCTACTTCTTTCATTCCTTCGTGTAAGTTGGTTTTGGCGGTGTTTGGGTCTTTGGTGAGGGAGAGGATCAGCTGGGTGTCGTCTGCGTAGGAGATGATGTTGAGGTTGTGTTGGCGTGCGATGGATGCGAGGGGACTCATGTATATGTTGCAGAGGGTGGGACTGATTGATGATCCTTGTGGTACGCCGCAGATGACTTCGGTGGCCTCTGATCTAAAAGGGGGGAGGCGGACTCTCTGGGTTCTTCCGGCGAGGAACGAGATGATCCAGTCCAATGCTTTTCCTTGTATTCCGACGTTGCTGAGGCGTTGTATGAGGGTGCTATGACAGACTGTGTTGAAGGCTGCAGAGAGGTCAAGTAGGATGAGGGCAGCTGTTTCTCCGTTGTCCAGTAGAGTTCGAATGTCGTCTGTTGCTGCGATGAGGGCAGTTTCGGTGCTGTGTTTGGCTCGGAAGCCGGACTGTGAGGGGTCGAGGGATTTGTTGGATTCGAGGAAGGCGGCGAGCTGACTGTTGACGGCTTTCTCAATAACTTTGGCAGGGAATGGGAGGAGCGATATGGGGCGGTAGTTCTTAAGTTCAGTGGGGTCTGCTGTGGGTTTCTTCAGAAGGGCGCTGAGTTCGGTGTGCTTCCAGCTTTCCGGGAAGGTGGCGGAGTTGAGGGAGCAGTTAATGACGTCTCGGAGATGGGGTGCGATGATGGAGTCTGCTTTGTTGAAAATGTGGTGGGGACATGGGTCGGTTGGCGATCCTGAGTGGATTGAGTTCATCAGGCGGATGGTGTCTTCAGTGGTGATTGGGTTCCAGGCGCAAAGGTTGTTGGAGGGAGGTTAAGTTCGGAGGTGGGTGGAGTGGACTGGTCTCCGGACTGGTTTTCAAAGCTGTTATGTATGTCAGCGAATTTGTTGTAGAAGAAAGAGGCTAGGGAGTCGCAGAGGTCTTGGGAGGGAGTGATGTCGTTGGTGCCGGCGGTGGGGTTGGTAAATTCTTTGACGATGTTGAATAGTTCCTTGCTGTTGTGGGCGTTGTTGTCAAGTCGATCCTTGAATACTGATTTCTTGGTGGATCGGATCAGTTGGTGGTGTTTGCGGGTGGCGTTCTTGAAGGTGGTCAGGTTGTCAGTGGTTGGGTTTTTTCTCCAGGCTTTCTCGAGGGTGCGACATAACTTCTTGGATTTCTTAAGGTCATCGTTGAACCAGGGGGCTTTTTTGCTACCTTGCTTGATTTGATGGTTTTTCAAGGGTGCTAGTTCGTCGGCGCTGTGGGTGATCCATTGTGTGAGGTTGGTGGCTGCTTGGTTTGGGTCCGATGTTTTGGCAGGAGGGTTTTGGTGAAGCGATGTGAAGAGCTGGTCGGTAGTAATTTTGTTCCAGTTTCTTCGGGGAATAGATTGTGGGGGGTTGTGGGTCGTGGTCTTTTTGTAGTTGAAGTGAACGCAGCTGTGGTCCGTCCAGGGGAGATCTGTGGTGTGATTGAAGGAGATGTGCTTGCTAGAGGTGAAGATTGGGTCGAGCGTGTGTCCGGCATAGTGGATGGGGGTATTGACAAGTTGTTCGAGTCCGAGGTTGGCCAGGTTGTCCAGAAGGGTGGTGGTGTTGCAGTCGTTTTTCATTTCCAGGTGGTAGTTGAGGTCTCCCAGTAGAATGTAGTCCTCGGAGGGGAGGGCGTGTGGGCTGATGAAGTCAGTGATGTCTTCGCTGAATTGTGTGCGGGGTCCTGGTGGCCTGTAGATGAGGGTGCCTCTGAGTGTGGTCTTGGGGTCGGTGTGGATCTGGAAGTGAAGGTGTTCGGCGGCAGAGAGGTGGTCGTCGGAGCTGGTCATGATGCGGATGGTGTTCTTATGGACGAAGGCGATGCCTCCTCCTGTTTGGTTGGTACGGTCCTTTCGGATGATCTTGTAGCCGACCGGGATGGCTATGGCGATGTCGGGTGCTGATGAGGCGTTCATCCAGGTTTCTGTAAGGAAGGCGACATCCGGCGATGTAGTGTCGAGTAGGTTCCAGAGTTCAATGGCGTGTCTGTGGACCGAGCGGGTGTTGAGCAGGATGCACTTTAGGTGGTTAGTGTCGGAGCTCTGATAGGAGTCTGTGGATTTAGTGTGGGTCCTGATGCAGTCGAACTTGCAGGAGTGGCAGGTGAAGGGTCCATGGGTGTGTCCTGGAGCGGCTTGGTAGCAGTTTGGTGGGCGGCCGGAGTTAAGGGCTGAGAGGGTTGCGGCGTTGTATGTTATGCGGGCGGAGTGGATTTTGCGGGGTTCAGGGGGTCTGGCACTGGGCGCGGTCCAGGCGCGGACGGGCACAGACGGGCTTACCTATGGCGCACCTTCAGCGCAGATGGGGCGCGACCGCTGCGCATGGACGCTGCACGCAGATGCATCTGTCATAAGTGGATAGTGGAGGGGGCGGAGCGAGGGAGGAGCAGCTGGGAGGCGGGAGCGGGGTGGAGAGGACGGGCTCCGAGGCACAACAACAACAAAATGGCAGCAAAAGTGAAACCGGAACAGGTTGGGGCACAGATAGGAGTTACGCTGTGGGCAGAGGCACTGGCACAATCAGGCAGTATTGATTAAAATCTATCAGGCAATGCGAGCGCTACGCTATAAACTGGCTACACACTCTTAAAGGCAAAGCGGGCAATTTACACCAAAGCGGGCAATTTACACAATGGCAGATATAACCAAAGAGGCAATGCGAGCAATGCAGGCACCAGTTCAATTAAAGGCAGCAAAGCAATGCGAGCAGCACAACGATACCCAGGAGAGACCAGGGGCCGTGGGGAGCGACCGCTTCTGATGGAGTCAGGACGGACAAAATGATAATTACTTCTGCAGGATAATCAGGGTTCTATTATGATAGGTAAAGCACACAATGGTGTTTTGGGGGTTGACACCAGCTATTTTTGTCAGATTATGCCCTCCCAACAATGCTTTTTTATCTGGCTGCAAATATTACACCAATATAATTGGTCAAGTAGTCTTCTCTCTCTTTTCTCTACCAAAATGTCCCCACAACAAGTGACTGAGAGCTAAGTACATAACTTTTTCTCTAAACGGTTCTGTAACTAAGAGTTGAACTGGTTGAGATTTCCCTTCCTTGATGAAAGTAACTCATTCCATTTGAAAAACTGGGACCTACCTCGTTGATATCTTCTTCCTCAGCAGTTCTAGCCCAAGCCCTCTGGAGATGAGTGTCCTCTCTATGAGCTACTTTGAAGTTTCTATCATATCCCTATATTGCCTCCTCCTTCTCACCTTGAGTGGAATTTGAATTTCTTCACTCTTTACTTCTTCTTCAAAATCTTTATTTCGGCGATTGCCATAAAAGATAAACATAAAATTACAACTAACCAAATTTAGACATCAGTGTTACAACAGTAGTGGGATAGCATACAGATAAAACAGGACAATGTCCCAATAAATAGCAACATAAGGACTACAACACTCAATAGATCAGTACTATGTAGTAATTTTGACAATATATTCGAATAAAAACAGGACAGTTTTATAAAAATGTTAGATTCTAGTTAAAAAAGAGTCCAATGCAAAGGGTTGCGCAGTCAGTAGTACATGATCTGGTCAAGGATGGGGTAACCTGGAAGTTAAAAGCCTTCTCTTGTGCCATACTGCTTCGAGGAATTTAGCCTTTGCAAAAACAGTTACTTTTGAGAGATCGGTCTTAAGAATTCTAAAGGCCTCAGAGCATTTAACAAACCCTAGATTTTTGCATAGTGGGATTATCCAGTACCTCCTATCCGCACAATGTGCGGGACAGAAGAAGACTAGGTGCAATTCGTCTTCAAGCCCGCAATTGCATCCTGGACAATTTTTCAAGGTGTGGAAATTCCATTTGCCTATAAATGCTCTAAGCGGAAGAGTGCCATACCGCCATTGTAAGTATAACTTCCTGGCCAGGTTCGGAAAAATATCGTCAAGAACTGGTTCAAACTTGTAATAGTCTTTCACCCCAAGAAAGGTGTTAGCCAGGGAGTCTGGGCGTATGCCCTGTGTATGGGATTCAAGATTACAAGCATAGAAGGTTGCCACCAGATCTTTACGAGACAAACCCTGGCAAGCCATTTCAGAGTCCCTCCAAAGGGTGGGGAGACCCAGCCGGGTAAACTCAGTTTTCAGATATTTGAACCACGGGATGTTCTCTATAGTAGGCAGAGCAAGGATTTCCTTCAATTCCTGTCTATAATTGGCTAGCTCAGGGGTAGACCATAATCTTCTCCAAAAGGTTAAAGGCTTTACACCCACTACTTCATCCAACGGTTTTAATCCCAGATCCAATCTAAGAGGGAGAAACGGGGTGCTAGCCGATAACTTTAAAAGTTGTCTAAGAAACTTGTTTTCAACTATGACCAGCTCTTTCTTGCAGATATGTCCCCAGAGTTCACTGCCGTAAAGAATCGTGCCTCTGGAGTCTATAGATCTCCAAGGGGGGGGGGGGGGGGGGCTAGCCGTCTAATAGATGATTTGTTGGCATTGGCTAGCCTAATTATTCCCCCTGCTATTTGAGCCAATCTGAGCTGTGACTTGATTTGATGTTCACCCCATTCCAGTTTGTCATTCAAGGTCACACCCAGGTACTCAAACGTGAAAACTCTTTCAAGCCTATTCGGGCCTATGGAGGGATTGGGGCGTGTTTTTTGGGGGGGATTAAAAATCATGTACTTGGTCTTCAGGGCATTTATCTCGAGACCGTGGTCTTGGCAGAATGCCTCAAAGCCCTCAAGAATGCGCTGAATCCCCATTGGGGATTTAGATAGCAGGAGGGTGTCATCCGCAAACATAATTGCGGGCACCCTTCTTCCACCAAGCCTTGGTGCATCTATATTGGGAACATTGTTTAGGTGATCGATTACCCCGTTGACAAAGAGGCAAAACAGGGTCGGTGCGAGAACACATCCCTGCCTTACCCCTCTGCCAACGGGAAATCTTTGTGAGAGGGTACCCAACCTCCCACACCTGACCTGAGCATAGTTATGGGTATGCAATCGAACAATGATGTTTAAAAGAGCAGGAGGGACACCAAGATCGGCGAGTACTGCCCACAGTTTGCTCCACGGAACCAAATCAAAGGCTGCGTGGAGATCGACAAAGACAGTGTACAACGAACCCCCCTCCACCCGCACCGTCTTCCAGAACAGAAGGGCCAAACGAAAAATGTGGTCCATCGTCGAGACCTTGGACCTAAACCTTGCCTGGTATGTACTTAAAACGGAGTTGTCCGTCATCCATTCCTGCAGGCGGTCAAGTACCAGCCTCGCAAAAGTTTTGTGTGCTACATCAATGAGGCTGATTGGCCTATAGTTGGCTGGGAGCAGAGGAGAGCCCTTCTTGAAGATAGGTACAATCTCTGCTCCCAGCCAAGTGCTAGGGACTGCCATTCCCCCGAGAATTGCATTGAAGACTTCCAACAGATACGGAGCCCAAACCCTGGGTTGGTGCTCAAATAAATCACCCGGGATTTTATCTAACCCAGGGGCCTTGCCCGAGGGCAGTTTGGATATTGTATTATGGACCTCCTTTAGGGTGAATTGTAGTGTCTCAGCTCCCTCGATAATTCCAGAATGCGCAGTAGACCCACCAGAAGGTAAATGGTGTTCGGGCGTCAAATCATCACGATGGTTAGGGGAGCTAGGGCTAACCTCTTCATAGAGGCTGCGAAAGTGGTCCTCCCATACTGAGGCCGCTATATTAGCCTCCATAGCCTGAGTCGGCTAGGCAGACCCTGTTCCCACTATCTGCCAGAATTTACGGTCATCTCTAGTCTGGAGAGCGGCCAGCATATTATCCTAATTGGAATAATCCCATTCCACCTTTGCATGGGGGATTACTTGCTTTAATTCCTCCCTTCTTATCTTAATTAAGTCTGTATCCCTTGGATATCTCAATACAGCGAGGAGGTTAGCCTTTGCCTTCCTGCAAGCTGAATTATACCAAGAGGGTCTTTGGCCCCTGCGGATCCCCTTCCTCACAATTGGATTTAAAAATTCCATGAGGGTGTCCACCAATTCCAAATAGAGGGTACCCAGCTTGCGGAATATATTTTCTGGCGGGGAGTGACTAATAAGAGCCCCGACCCGTTCAAATATGGGGAGTAGCTGAGCGTACAACTCGGAAATGTGGGCAGGATTGTCCAAAAGCTTTGCCCACCTCACTCTACGCCTATCATTTGTGAGAATTAATTTGGGATTTGGGGGTGCCTCTGTCAGTGGGTCGCCCAAAAACCCGTTTGGCGCGGCCAGAAAAAGAATTAGTGCCTTGTGGTCGCTGTCAGTTCTTTCGACTACCATAAAGTCAGAGACCCTATTCCAGTTTGATGTCTGAACCAAACTATAGTCCAAATGAGACCCTTGCCCTGATTTGTTAAAGGTAGGTTTTGCGGGGATGTCACTCTTAAATCGGCCATTGCAAGCTCTTAGGGAATTACTGAGAGTGAGTGCCGTAATTTGTGTTGCTAGGGGAGACCATGGCTTTGGTGGGGGGCCAACCAATTGTGGAATTCCCCATTGGTCATCCTCCATGAGTGCACCCTCCATAGTCAGGCTAAGTGGCTCAAACTGGCAGTTAAAGTCTCCGCCCAGCACAATCCCAGCACCCAAAGGAATTCTGGGGAGAAATAGAGAGAGCTCATCCCAGGTGGGTGAGGGCTTAGTTATACCCGTCGGTCTGGAGTATACGTTTATAAGCGCGAGTTGGCTGTGGTTCGGCCATTCCAACAGCATGCACTGAATATCCAGGGAATTAGTGTGGAGGACCCTAGCCTTGCATCCTAGATGGGAAGCCACCCATATACCGAGCCCTCCCGAGGGCCGTCCTTTTCCCTCCCATTTAGCTGGGGTTGTAAAGGTTGCATACCCAGAGCGCCATGTGTCCTTCCGTGCCCATGTCTCCTGAAACAGGCATATATCCTGATCATCGATGAAAGACCCCCACTCAAGGGAATCTAACTTGCACTGGAGTCCCGCCAAATTCCATGAAAGAATGGAAAGTCGGGTTGTGCAATCTCCAGATGGAGTTGCAGGGGAGTTAGGTACAGAAGGCTCAGTAAAATCCGCCAGCACGATAGGGGGTTTGGTGGATTGGGATTGCACACCAATCTCTCCCTCGCCGGTGGCGTTTAGATGGGTACCCATACTCTGTTGAGTCTGTGAATTCAATCACAGTTATCCAATCCTGAGAGCACATCAAACCTGCTTGCTGGCTCCAGTGGTGTGAAAGGTCTCAGGTGGTCCATTCTACTGTTCAAGTTCCTATTAGGCCTGGAAGGTACCATATTCCGCCCAAAGGGGTCAGCAACAGGTAGGGGCTGGGGAACTTGTAACGGATATCCAGAGTTGAGAGGTAATATGGGGGTAGTATAATTGAGAGCCATGGGACCAGAATAGGTGTGTGGGAGCACTATGGATCTCGGATAAAAGTAAGTCAGCGGGCGTGGGACGATGGAATTAGAGCCACTACCTAGGGGCCAGTTTAGTATATAATTAACCGCTCGCGGGACTCTGAAATTTATGACGACCACATCCCCATCCTTATCCTTGGTCCTATTGCCTAGCCAATGTACAATTTCTCCATTGATGTTTTGTGCAAGCGGTCTAAATTGGCTGAGCCAGAGCATGATTTTATTTTTCAATTGATGAAACCCTTCCCTCTTGTTGTCAGGTAATCTAGGGACCCCTGTCAGCACAACCACATAGGGGAGGGCTTCCAGGGGTAGTTCTACTGGAGGATGTTTACGAGACGGTGACCTGGAATTTCTAATGGAACCCCGTGTAATCACCCGTGTATTCTCCCGTGTGTTTCCCACGGGTACTTTTCCTGGTCCCCTATTGGGTGCACCAGCTGAACTAAGAGTTAAGTTAGAACGCTCCTTAGCCGCTGGAGCCCTCGGTTGCTTAGGGTGTGTTAAGTCAATAGATTTGACCGGTGGTTTGGGGGGAATGGGAATGGCTGGTGTAGCCAGGGCTGGGGGCGGAACAGTGCCACTCACCGATCCATTGGATAATCCTACGTGCTTGCTGAGTACAGATTCGATATCCTCGAGCCTGTTCTCTACCCTCCTCAGCCTCTCTATGATAGGTAAGATGAAAGACCTTATTAGGTGTTCCATATTATCTAGAGAGATTGCAGGAGGAGTGTCCTTTGGAGCAAGGTCTGCAGGGATGTCAGATTGAGGCGTATTATTCGCTGGCTGGGGAAGGGATTCCAATGGTGGGGGAAGTGTTAGGATTGGTGAATTAACTAGTGCGGCCGTTGAGGCCGTAGTAGATGTGATGGTAGGCCTTGAAGATTTGCCGAAGTCAGTGTGTCTGATCTTAGGCTTTTGTGGGATGCCCCCTTTCCGTCTTCTCTTGGCAGGTGGAGGGCCATATACCTTAGCGGGCATTGATTTTTTGGATTTATTTAAAACTGGTTTAGTTCGGACAACAGTCCGGGGTGTCTGATGTGTCTCTATTAAAATCGGACTGGAAAGGGAAATGTCAGCTGGTGGCTGAGTTATGGGGCCTAAAGGTGTCGTGTGGATTCACGTAACAAAAGGGGGAAGCTTTCCAGAGGTAGGGGATCTTCATTATTGCCGGTTGGGCCTAGAGTGGGTGGAGGAACATGAGGTAGGGGATCTAAAGAAATCCTATTCTTTAAGCTTTCTACAGAGCGACAACGTTCTGCTCGGCGCACAGCCAGTAGCTTTTCCCTACCTGGGTCGGTGGGAGCCCGTGTGAAATAATTGTCAAGTGTCCCAACAGTATTGATTGCCCCCGTTTATTCCATAGTAGCTTTATCAGGACTTTGCGCCATTGCCAAGGGATTAGCTGGAAGGTGTAGTCCACAAAAGTGATGAAAGGGAGTAGGCCCAGCCCGGCCTCACTCCGTCTCTGAGGGCCTCAGAGGGCCCGCCCTTGTCCCGGGCTTTTCCCGGGTGCTCCCGCGCGCTCCCGCGCAGCAGGATTATCCGTTTGTTTCTATAGGGCCTTGAGTTAGTGGGGCGGGGCAAGCAGGGAGAGCGGCCCAGGTGATGGTGATTCGGGCTGGCGGGAACTCCTGGGATATGTAGTCCCGGTCCTGCTGCTCGCAGCCCTGCCGCCAACTCACGCACCCACAACTAGGTCACTAGGTCCAGGGGCCAACACTTCCTCTGACCACGGGCCCACTCGAGCACACCCCACGAAGCGGGCACCGCGAAGCGGGTACCGCGAGGTGCTGGTTAAAAAACAGGAATCACAAACAGGGTCCCGGCAGGTAAGACAGAGTCAGCAGAGCGTCCCAAATGATCTCCAAAGGCTGGGGTTTTTCAAGTTCGTTGGTGGGGCGGGGCAAGCAGGGAGAGCGGCCCAGGTGATGGTGATTCGGGCTGGCGGGGACTCCTGGGATATGTAGTCCCGGTCCCGCTGCTCGCAGCCCTGCCGCCAACTCACGCACCCACAACTAGGTCACTAGGTCCAGGGGCCAACACTCCCTCTGACCACGGGCCCACTCGAGCACACCCCACGAAGCGGGTACCGCGAGGCGCTGGTTAAACAACAGGAATCACAAACAGGGTCCCGGCAGGTAAGACAGAGTCCGTGACTCATGGGAACAGTCCAGACCGAACTGCCAAGCCATGTCTTTCCTGCATCTGTCACCCCGAGTGGGATGGGTATCCTCAGACGTGAGTCCCATGCTCTCCACACCACTGGAGTCATGCTATCCTGGCTGAAGACGGCTGATAGCCAGAAACCGGTCCTAGGATGCTTGATTCCGGTCCAGGAAAGACATGGCTTGGCAGTTCGGGCTGGACTGTTCCCATGAGGCACAGGGTCAAGGCTGATTTGCATATGGCCATGTCTGAACTGGGGTGGTGTGGAGTGCAAAAAAACTATGGGTTTAGGCCCAGATCTCTGTACTGGGGTGAATGTATGACATTGTTTTGCATTCTGTCCATCAACTGTTGTTTTTGCATTTGTCACCCCGAGTGGGATGGGTATGCTCAGACGTGAGTCTCATGCTCTCCACACCACTGGAGTCATGCTATCCTGGCTGAAGACGACTGATAGCCAGAAACCAGTCCTAGGATTCTTGATTCCGGTCCAGGAAAGACATGGCTTGGCAGCTCGGGCTGGACTGTTCCCATGGGGCACAGGGTCAAGGCTGATTTGCATATGGCCATGTCTGAACTGGGGTGGTGTGGAGCGCAAAAAAACGATGGATTTAGGCCCAGATCTCTGTACTGGGGTGAATGTATGACATTGTTCTGCATTCTGTCCATCAACTGTTGTTTTTGCAGTATTCACAAATGTACTTGTTTGGGAAAATTAACAATCTTTTTCTTTGTTCAATCAGTTTCCAGAGTAGTACTGGGAAGATAACACCTCCAAATTGGTGGAAGTATGTGAGAAGGGGTTTTGTCAAAGAGAAAAATATTTTCCCTGTGGAAACGTTTGTTACATTCGTTTGAAATAATTTCCATGTATAGGTTTATACTGTGTACATTTACAGATGTGTAAATGGCTCTAAATAGTCAAAATGAGATTTCACAAATGTGGAAACCCTTGTTTATTCCAAAATATGCCGAAATATTATTCAAAAAGTAGGAAGAAGCCTAAGTAAATACATTTCCAATTTTCTTTTGTGAATGAAGCACAGAACAATACAAATGTGCAGAGCAATAGCAGCTTGCGATCCACGTAGGTATTTTTTATTTTTGTGATCTCCCTTTCCTTTATTTTGAATGGGACTAGTTTAATCCTTGACTTCACATGATCACATCATCCCTTATTTTTCTTTGCTTTGCAAACTCATTCCAGCTGGTTGTTTCAGCTCCTTCAGTCCTGTCACCCATTGAAAATATGTTTCAAGCTAAATTTCTTATTTTAAGCTGATGCAAAGTAAAAAGTACTTTTATGTATTTGCAGTTCAATAAAAAGGCATACAATTAAAAAGTCTGAATTGTGTGCTGTAATCTCGAGTTAATATCTGAATCTTCTGAGTGAATGAATTTCTGTTGTTGCATTATTCCTAAAAATGGAATGTTCAAAAGCTGTCTATTTAATTGTAACATACCTTGGTTTATTTTTTTCTGTCTTTGGAAGCAATTCTTTTCCACCCTTTCCGTCAGGGCCATGCACCATGGACGACGAGGAAAGCGACGTTGGTAGTCGACGGGGTAGCTTCTTCGATGTTCCACTCTGGGCAGGTGTCTTGCACAGGCACTGTGTCTTGAAATAATTTTCCTGATATGTGCTCACTCCTTTAATATAAATTGTCAAAAATCAGTGTTATGGGAACAGATATTACACCCCCCCTCAAAAGGATGACTTGACTTGCTTCCTTTGAACAGATAGGAAGTGGCAGTCTCGAATAGACTAGCGACAGTTAAGCATGATACGGGGCAGACACCTCCAGAAATAAGAGGAATGAGTAACAGAGAATGACATTTACAAGAATAAAACAAGAATTAGATACTTTGTAAGTCTTCTTTTACATGTTTTGTTTTGACAAGGACATTCCACTGATCATCGTATGGATATCTGGCGGCAATGTGAATATGTTCATTCTTTCCCTCTGTTTATTTTACAAAGAACTGTTCCTCTATTTTTTAATGCAATCATTCACTTATCTCTATGTTATAAACATCTATTTTTACATCAACGTTTGCTTTCTTCCCTTCTATATTTTATTTTATGGGTATTTTCTTTTGAGATTCAATTAGACTTTCATTGTGTTGTGATATGTAATACTTCTCTTTTGATCATTTTTTGGGGTGAAACAATGACAATATGGTCTTTTTTAAGTGTCACCAACTGATCTTCGTTTGCCTCACCAAATTAAATTCAGATTCTTTATGTAAGCACTCACACACCAGTGCAAGAGCTACAGTGTCAAGGTTTCCTCTTTCTCACTAGCGGCTGATCTTTCTGCTTTCCTGACCTAATTGCTACAGTGGGGGATATAGACTGAGAGCCCCAATTCATAAATAGTTTGCTGTTACTTACTCTTGTAGTACTCTTGCTTATTTCTAAATTTCAGGAGTAAGCAGGAGTACTACAAGAGTAAACCACACCTACTTATAAGAATATCTTTGCGAATCGGGTTTGAGTCTCCTAAAGCTTACCTTGATTGCCTCGTTTTCTGAAGTCTGCACCAATTAGATGACACAGAGGTAGTCATTTTTTGGTGGAATTTTTCCTCTTTACCCTTCCTAAAAAAATTCAGTTAAATTAATTTCATTGAGGTGTTAGGCTGTGTTCTTCTAAATGACTCAAAGTGTCCCTTTTTCAACTTTCTAATGTTCGGAGCAATGGCTCAGCTCTACCGCAAAGTTTTATATAGGTACATTTTCATAATTTTAATAAAGAATAGGTTGGGTGGGTTGTTTCTTACCAAAGCATCTTTTTGAGTCTTGTTCGTTCTGGCGATTATACCCAATCAGATACTGCCTGTTAATTAAGGACCGCATATAACTGGTGCTGTAGATCTTGGCAATGCTGTACAAATATCTTCTTTGTCCTGTTGTAAGATCCGGGTGCTGAAATATTAAAGGGATTAATACAATAATTGATTGAAGATCCTGCCTCTCTAACTGGTTTGGAGAAGACTTCTTGCATAATAGGAAATAACGTCAGAATGGTTGATGATGTTTGGAAAGGAGCATACCATTTGTATGCATCTATCTCATTGTTATGCTATTTCCTCATGTACATTTCCTTGTGGACTACAATTTCATAATAGACCATCTCATCATTTGTCATTTTATTGCAAGTTGCACAGTGAGAGAATATATAAGTAATATTATAGAGAAAATGGGTTAGGGGAAGGAGGAAGATGGTAAGAGTAATGAGGTTAAGGGTAAGGGATTTTAAGTAAGGGGTTAATGGTAAGAATTAGGGTAATGAGTTAACGGTTAAACTAGAGGTTAAGGGTAAGTGGTAAGGGGTAAAGGGTTATGGGGAATAGGCTAATGATAAAGATAAGACATAGGGCGGCCGCGTCGGCGGCTGTGTGAGTGGATTGTACACGCTTCCCTGCCAGCAACGCTCCTGTGAATCGCCCCCGCGAATTCCCCACATATCCCCCACTTATCATTGATGATTTATATGCAGTGATGCTGTGATGCTCTTGCAAAATTTATAGAAAGGGTGAGCAACCCAATATACCCTTGCAGGCTTGGGCAAATAATCTGTTGAGAAAAATGGGCCAGCAAGGGATTTTATTTGAATTATCAGTGTCAGCAAGTTAAGGACTCTAGTTAATTAAGAACCTACACTACTACAAGTTAGTGGCTGAAAATAGTTTCTCTAACTAATGTTACCACACTAACAAAATGAATAAATACAATAACCAGGTTTTTTTAATCAAAAGATTATTATTTTCTTAAAGACAAAGGAATTTAATCAGTGATAAAACAGGGTACAGAAAAATGCATTTGGGATATAAAAGGGGTGTCTTATATACTCCTATAATACATCAAAAAGTAGGTCTAAACTGCTAACATATAATAACACAATGACTTCAAATCCAAAAGTAAATGAAAATCAATCGTGGTTGATGAATAACGAGCAGAATTAGACTCAATAGTCGACGTTTCGGTCTTTTGGAGATTATTTCATAAGACCATCATCAGGACATGGGCTTTGTGCATTATAAGTGGTGACCCTCTGAAAAACTGTAACAAAATAACATAACATTACAACCTGGTTATATTGCATTACATAAATGAAACTCATGGCAATTATCAAAGAATGAAAATATAAGGCATTTTTATAACAATTAATCATAAAATGCATGAGACACAAAGGTGTTGATAAAACTTTTTTTAGTCGGTGTGGCGACTAAATATCAATCAAACAGTTCATGGTGAATCACAAGCAATTAAAAATGTTAATTGTGAATGAATCTCACTTAAACAAAGTTCTGAAACATACACTTCCCAATTGGGTCAGTGATGCTGGTTGAGGTAAATCAGTGGACGACAAAACTCTGTCAAATATTGGGACAGGAGCTTCGAGGTGGAAAATACTGTAAAACAAGGGTAGTTGGTTCACGATATTGCAACGTGACGATCTATTTTGATACAGTGAACCATATTTGCGGTGAAGATTACCTTGAAACTTAATTTCAAAGAAGCAGCAGAAGAAACTACCATCAGGTTTCAATGTGTTTATTACTTCAAGGGCAGCTGGTGGGAAGTCACAATCTATAAATGGGAGAGGATAGGTCTTATTAACGTTTGTGACTTTCAAATAATAGTTGATAAAAAAACAGAGTTATCTTCATTGTAGAATTAAGCGCTGCTGATAAATCTCAGTAGAGAACACAGCTTCATTGTGTCAAGCACAGCTAATTATAAACCGGGCAATTGCTGGAAATACGGGGGTCATGTACAGCTTATGCCAAACAGATTACGTGTGAATGACCCTGAAGATTATGCCTATTAGTGCCACACAATTTCTACGGTCTAATCCTCAATGTGGAGCGATATATGTACAACAAAAGTTAAAACTCTACGAAGACAGCTACAAGGCTACAGGCTTTAGCATTTATGGAGTGGAGAGGAACGGGAGGCAGCTCCGCCCTAAAGATTTTTATGGCGATTAAGACATTTAAGGGGACGGTCGGAGAACGTCTCAAAATGCCCGATGAATTAGGTCGAGCATTACTTGTAGCATTGGTTTAAAAGTCACAAAGTATTAAACCTTGTCAGTATAGCGCACTAACTTGCAAGGGACGTATAATTAAAGATCGAGCGAAGTGCCCCTGTAGCTTGGGCAGATGAGGGTACCACTTACTTATGAGGTCAGAAACACGGAGCAACACCGTTGTCAACGTCGGCAGCGACAGCGTATTTGGTAAACACAGCTGATAGCTTCAGGGGAAGAGTACTGCGAATTAAATTAATTTACGAAGTCTCGGGACATAAATTCTCGCGAGACTACGGCCTGCAGCAACAGGCAACGGACTTTTTGTTGAATACAAGCTTGTCGGCCATATTTAAACATGTGAAAGCGATTGTTTGGTAACTAGTTTTAGATCCTTTTGACATAACCCTTTGGCCTGAGGATTTTGCAGCGTGCTATAATTGAACGAAAATCACATTTAGTTATGTGAAAATCAACCAAGTTTCTACGAATCACCAGGTGATTGTAATTATCTTTCAACCATATACAGCGTAAGGCTCTAGTGGGAGCCTGTCATTTTATCATTGTAAAAAACATTTGGAAAGGGGCGACCACTCGGTCCCCCCGAACGTATGGTGGAGTACCCCGATCCCCCCGGGAAGCCATTTTGGGCGGGAGGCGAGTCTCGGCTGGTATGCCCGAAGCGGCATAGCCGGGGCGCGCCTTTTTCCCGCCCAAGAGGGGGTTGTCCTAGACACCAACACCGCTAGCCACGCCCTGGAGGCGGATTGGAGGTGGGTCCACGCCCGCCCGAAGAAGGATAAAAGGAGCGACAAGCCAAGGAAGCATCCTCTTGTTCCTGTGCTCTGAAGCTGCACCTCCCCGTTGCACGTGAGCTCGAGACGGAACGAAGAGCCATTTTTGAGAATTTAATCTTCTGTTTCTTCTTTCAGTGAGTTCGGAGCTTCCTGGCCTAGGACCTTGAGGAGTATACGTGGACGATGCCTAGCAAGAAGGTCGGAATGAGGGTCGGGACCGATCAGATGCTTCGTATGCTGATGAAGGACATGGCAGATATGAAGAAGCAGATGGCGGTAATGAATGGTGCGGGGGGACCTAAGAGAGTCATCGGACCAGCATTGCCGGGAGTGGTCCCTAACGGGAGAGGTAGAAGGGCCAAGAGGGGAGCGTCGGGTGGGGAGGCCCCGGTTCCCGAAGCACCCCCAACGCACCCGGTCACCCCGATCGAGGCCCCGACTCCGGTCCCAAACGCGGGGCAACCGATCCCTGTGGTAGTCACTCCTGTGAACGGGGAGGATATGCCTCCTGAACTGGCTGCCCAGTTGGCGGCATGGTTGGGCAAAGAGAACGAGGGGGCCACGGCTGATGAAGCCAGGGCGATAATGAAGCAGTTGCGGCAATCGAAAGATGCTGCGAAGGCACCGTGTCCTTTTGTTTCCCCGCAGGCTCCCATGGAACAACCAGTATCGGGCGTTGGTTCGGCAGGAACTACGGTCACAGTGGCCGGTTCAGGTAAGCAGCCATTGCCGATTGCGGGGGAGGGATCGGTACCTTCAAGGAGGGAAAAAGTTGTTCAGCATATCCCGATTGAGGTAAAAGAAAGGATATGGGCTGATAAATATGTGAACATGTTTTCCTTGTTGACCGATCACTATGAGATTGAGCATGTAAAAAATCAAAAAGAGTTTCTGCATCCTAGTGTATGGCGCGCCAAGATGGGAATTTCCCAGGGCCAGGACATCTGCGACGGCAGATGTGGTAAGTTGTGTGGGGTGGGAGGGGGGTCTATGCTACCTTCTAGACACCTCACACGAGTCCTCGGACGACCACTAAGATGGCGTCGAGTTAACAGGGGGCCCCCGCTAAGACAAGGGAAATTGGAAGTTGGCACAGAGGTACAGTCCTCTGTGCGACCGCCCCTCACAAGTGAGGGGGGAGTTCTGGTATTGGGGATCTGACACCGGTTACGACCTTGCCGTTGGCCCGTAATGTTAGGATGTACAATTTCATTTTTGAGTAATGCATTTGCAGGATGTTTAGTATCGGCTAGGAGAAACTTTGTATTAGAGATGTGTTAAGGTCAGCCAAGAACATCGTAATGTGTAAATGAAATTGTACATGATATGAAACTGTTATTTTAACGTTTTTAATTTTGTTTCATATTTTAATAAATACGGCCGGGAGGGTAACTCCCTCCCGCCTTCCAAAGGTTCAGAACCGTTTCCGTCTTCCCATCTTTGGGGATTGTGTTGAGAGGGGGTGGCGGGTATCTCAGCCATATGAAGCCTAGTCCTTTTGGTGAATTGACTAGAGGAAGGCTATTTGGTACTATGTTAGTTAACTAGTACAGTTAAGACATATGATCATGGCAATTATTCATGTTATACAATAGATCTTGAGGCAACTTGAAGCAATAAACAATTAATGCATATAAAATTAAAGCATGAAAAATTTCTGATGGGTTCTGTTGCAATTTAGGTGCACGCACAATCTCTATGCTTAGGGAACAGAATACTTTGAAAAGAAAAACATAAAGCTACAGCTTGGTTTAAAGCAACTTGGTTAAAACAAAGCCTATGTATTCACTTATATATAACAGCTTATTTATAATCCTTATAACTGGAGTACATACATTCTAGAAGTTATTTAACTAGACAACCTATCACTTATGCTCATAGTGAAAGGGAATGTATGATTCGAGCTAGGAATTAAAAATTAAAAGCTACAAGGTGAGATCTATGGAAAGAGGGCAGACTGTTGCAAGTAGCATCAATTCAGACACGCAAGGGTGTGCCACTCAGTGGAAGAATTCATTCAATTTTTTATGCTGTCTGCAATTTCAATCCATCAGTTCTCTTTCAGGGTCAAGATTCTGTCAACGCTTTTTTGTCTGATCGTTGGTTTGACCAACTCGATGACCCACCAGGTCATTTCTTTTTCAGAGTGTTTGAGTTGTAGATAATGTTCCACAAGTGGAGCCTTTTCGACTTTGCAGCGAATTCGGGACTGATGTTGCAGAATTCTCTGTTTCATCATTTGTGTGGTTTTGCCAATATAAAGTTCCCCTGAAGCTATCAGCTGTGTTTACCAAATACGCTGTCGCTGCCGACGTTGACAACGGTGTTGCTTCGTGTTTCCGACCTCATAAATCGTGACTTTCCACCAGCTGCCCTTGAAGTAATAAACACATTGAAACCTGGTGGTAGTTTCTTCTGCTGCTTCTTTGAAATTAAATTTCAAGCATTTTCCACCTCGAAGCTCCTGTCCCAATATTTGACAGAGTTTTGTCGTCCACTGATTTACCTCAACCAGCATCACTGACCCAATTGGGAAGTGTATGTTTCAGAACTTTGATTTTTCAGAGGGTCACCACTTATAATGCACAAAGCCCATGTCCTGATGATGGTCTTATGAAATAATCTCCAAAAGACCGAAACGTCGACTATTGAGTCTAATTCTGCTCGTTATTCATCAACCACGATTGATTTTCATTTACTTTTGGATTTGAAGTCATTGTGTTATTATATGTTAGCTGTTTAGACCTTCTTTTTGATTTGAAGTCATTGTGTTATTATATGTTAGCAGTTTAGACCTACTTTTTGATGTATTATAGGAGTATATAAGACACTCCTTTTATATCCCAAATGCATTTTTCTGTACCCTGTTTTATCACTGATTAAATTCCTTTGTCTTTACGAAAATAATAATCTTTTGACTCAAAAAACCTGGTTATTGTATTTATTCATTTTGTTAGTGTGGTAACATTATTTACATGTGTTAGAGAAACTATTTTCAGCCACCATCTTGTAGTAGTGTGGGTTCTTAATTAACTAGAGTCCTTAACTTGCTGACGCTGATAATTCAAATAAAATCCCTTGCTGGCCCATTTTTCTCAACGGATTATTTGCCCAAGCCCGCAAGGGTATATTGGGTTGCTCACCCTTTCTATAAATTTCTATTCGCGCAGATAACCTCTGCTGTGAGCCATTATCATAGTGGTATAAACTGTTATCCAACAGTTTCTATAGTTCTAACCTAAGCCTCGTTTGGATGTCTGAGGCTGAGACCCTTTCCTATACTGATGATTACATCCTCAAGATAGCAGCTGGACCCTCTCTACTTGGCAACAGAAGTGCAGTGGTTAGCTTGCCCATAGAGTCCGACCTTAACCAATTAGAACGACTCAAAAAGAAACTTGTGAGAACTGAACTCCATGCTAAATTCCTCACCGATTGTCCTAGTGCTAATATTATTCCAACTGGCCACCAAATACGTAATATCCCTATTATATTCATTGACGACGGTGATTTCAAAGTTGGTTTCAGCCATGCAGCATACAAATGCTCACGCACCTGGATGGTGCTGAGCATTGAGAAGGCTTTCAAACAAATTAAATTGCTGCTCAAAGAGATAGAGACACTGGAAAATAAGATCAACAGTGACTCCAGTATCACCAATGCTAAAACCCTCCTTGACAAGATAGCCCAAACTATGAAGGAATTTGAAGAGTTTAACTCACAAAAGAAAACTGACAAATTGCAAAAAGATATTCGCAGGTACAACAATGAAAGAACTTACCCGTACCTACATAAAGATTTTTACCAACCTCAGAATAACTCTTGAGGTCCAAATCAGAATCAACAACAACAACAAAAAAGGACAACTTTGCACTGGCTCTGACACCGACTCTGACACCGACAGTGAACAGACATCAGCTTGCCAATTCAGACCAGTCTATGATCAACAACCATCTACCTCACGCCAAGTCTTTTTAGGGCAAGAGAGGAGGGGATCGGGCCCTCCGCGGAGATCAAGGGGAGCAAGACGAGGCTGGTATCGAAATCAATATACCCCCGGACAACGCCAGACCCGCAACCAACACTACGAATGGTGAATGATCAATCTATGATTCCTATTTTTAATTTATCCAAGCATATTCTTACTCATGCTGAAATTTCTGTACCAACATCTGGCCTATCATTTGTGCCTACTCACAGAAACAGCAAATTTCAAACCAAACTAGAGCTCTACAGGTTCTTCCGCTTGGTACGTCTTAAATTTTTTTTTATCTAAACCTGATACACGAGAAAGGAACTGGACAGGACTGCATCCACCATCAACGTTTTTTACTCTAAACAACATGATAGCTAAAAATATTCTTACCTTTGAAAGTGCAGTACTTATTTATTTATTTATTTATTTATTAATACAATTTGTAGAGCGCATATGTTTGCCCATGGGCGTCTTGGCGCTATGAATACAAAACAGGATTTATGAGGGGCCAGCATCTAGACATAGAACCCATTACTGGTTAAACAACCAAGTCTTCACCAGTTTCCGGAATTGGAGGAGCGATTGAGCTGCTCGGATTGTCAGTGGGAGCGAGTTCCAAAGTCTGGCCGCAGATACCGTGAAACGCCTGTCTCCCCATGTGACCGTCCTGGTGCGTGGTACCACTAGTTGGTGCAGTGACATCGATCTCAGTGGTCTAGATGGACAGTAGGTAGCGAGCTGGGTTTGCAGAAATCTAGGGCCCTGGTTGTGAATGGCTTTAAGCAGAGTGATTTGAATTTAATGCGATTTTTGATTGATAGCCAATGATAGCTTTTTATTATATGGCTGACTGAATTAAATTTTGGAGTTTTGGAGAGTAGTCTTGCTGCTGCATTTTGGATCATTTGTAACTTAGAGATTACCCGGGATTGTGTGTTAACAAACAGACCGTTGCAATAATCAAGCGAGGAGAGCACCAATGTGCTCACCACTGTTTTTCCCGCACTATCCGTAAGAAAAGGGATGATTTTCCTAATTAATCTGAGTTTGTGATGAGCATTCGCCACTGTTTGATTAGCATGAGCTACAAAATTGAGCTTGTCATCAAAAACTATGCCCAAATTTCTAACCTTAGCAGAAGGGTTGGGTAAAACTCCTAAAGAAGGAGGCCACCCCACTGGTGACCATTGTGGGGCAATCTTCTCAAAAATGACTACCTCAGTTTTCTCGGAGTTCAGTCTCAAGCAATTGGCCTGCATCCAATCCTTAATGGCCAGCATACCTTCTTGAAATTGTGCTGCTACACGTTCCCCATCATTATTGATAGCAAGCACCAGCTGGGTGTCATCAGCGTAGGAGGTCAGGCTCATCTGGTGGGTTTTAATAACTCTCGCTAAGTCCAACACGTAGATATTAAACAGTGTTGGACTTAGCGATGAGCCCTGGGGTACTCCACAAGGCAAGGCAAGCTCCGGTGATTTATAAGGTCCCAACGTGACTGCTTGTGATCTGCTAGAGAGAAAGGAGGTAAGCAGCTCCCTTGCGCTGGATCGGATGCCCAAACTTTTGACACGGTCAATCAAGATGGAGTGATTGACCGTGTCGAAGGCCGCAGATAGATCCAGCATTATGAGAACAGCTGTCCCACCTTGATCCCTGATGGTTCTAATATCATCTGCAGCTTTGATAAGGGCCGTCTCCGTGCCATGGAGCTTTCGAAAGCCAAACTGCGTATCATCCAACAGCTTGTTATTTTCAAGATAGTCCGCCAACTGGATGTTCATTGCCTTTTCAAGCACTTTGGATAGATATGGTAGACTGGCTATGGGCCTATAGTTTTTTAACTGCTCCTTATCTAATGATGGTTTTTTAAGGAGCGGTTTTAAAAGGCTAGTTTTTAACATGTTCGGATATATCCCAGACCCAAGAATCACGTTACAAACTTGTGTGATAAACATGCTGATTGTGTCAAGAACCGGTAAATAGACTCTGGGGGGACAGAGATCCAGGGGCGATCCTGATTTTATGGACACCATGAGGTCCCTGATTTGTTCCTCCTGCAGTGCCTCAAATTGATCTACCGTACAGGTGGGGGACGTGATATGAGTAACTGGGGATGCAATATTATTAGTAGAAAACGCAGAGTAGATGTCATGGACTTTGGTGAAGAAGAAATTAGCTAAGGAGTCACAGAGAGCCTGCGATGGAGTGGGGGCTATATCTGTGAGCTTCCCGGCCAGATGTTTTACTACTTCAAACAACTGTTTGCTGGAGTTTTTGGCCGAGTCGATTTGATTTCCAAAATACTTTTTCTTGGTCTCTAGAATAATTTTTTTATAGGTTAGTTGTGTTTCCTTATAGCATATTTTGCTAGCTAGATCATAGGACCTTCGCCAGTGTCTTTCCTGTCTACGACATTCTTGCTTTTGCCTCCTAAGTTCTTCTGTGAACCATGGGGAGGATGGTACCTTTCTATTCCTAGAGATAGTCTTAAGTGGGACTAATACGTTCATTGCGTTATCTATCCAATCTGTAAACTGTTTAGCAGCTAAATTCGGATCCATGGATATAGTGGGGCGGGACTTGATCAATAAGTCACTAAGGGCTACATTGTCTATATCCCTCCAAACCCTGAAGGGCTCCTGAGAAGAATAGGTTGGTTTAGTTGGAGGCATAATGAGAGTTGGAAGGGCACAGAGAATGACCGAATGATCGGACCAAGTGAGCGGTAGGATATCCAAGATGGTTAGGCCTTGTATGTTAGTAAAGATGCCAGCCAGAGTATGGCCGGCCTCGTGTGTCGGGGCATTAACCAGTTGAACCAACCCCAAGCTTTCCAAATCTCCATTTAGTGCTTGGGAGTCAGCATCGTCCAGTTTTTCTAAGTGAAAATCCAGGTCTCCCAATACAATAAAAGAGTCCTCAGTCACCAAAGACTCGATGAGCGAATGAAGATTATCCAGGAATGTGGATCGAGAACCTGGCGGTCTATTCATGAGGACCCCATTAAGATTATATGAAGGTGTAACATTAACCTCTTAAGTGCTGCGTCGGGGCGTTGGCCGACGGCAGCACTACCTCCCCAGTGCTGCGCACGACCATTGGACGTCCATTCAGCACTAGTTCCAATGGACAGCGCAGCACTGGGGAGGGATGTTTGCGCGCATCTAAGGTGTTATTAGAGAATTGAAATGCTTCACAACATTTGGACAGAATCGGAAATAATCTAACGGAGAAATGATTCCGCGTAACAACCGCTAAATCGCCTCCTTTTTTTCCCTGTCTGTTGAGTCGATGAGCTGTATATCCCGAAGGTATAGCAACCAACCGCCAGATCCGGGTCGGATTCAGCATCCATCCATGTTTCAGTTATAAATAACATGTCCATTTTTTTATCTAGTATTAAATCATGAATTTCCTGTCTGTGTTTGCCCAGAGATCTAACATTGATAAGTGCAATGATTATTCTACTAGTATTGTTATTATTACAGGAAATGGCGCGCACTTTGCCGTTGATAAACGGCAGAGATGACGTACAACTGGGACATGTGGAGATAACTGATTAAGCAATGTGCTCGGGATTATAGCGTGGGCAGCTACTACATGGAGCTATCCTTAGATGTAAAAGATCCCTACCAGAATAATGCCTCTGGTCAGCATCGCCGTTTAGGCCAGGGGTCATGGCCCTCGGCCCGGTTCCGGCGCGGACGGGCGCAGACGGGCTTGCCTTTGGCGCGCCCGCTGCGCGGTCCGGATGACTTCGTCTTTAAGTCCAGTATGGAGGAGGGCAGGATGTGGCCAGCAACTCGACCGCCACCCTTTCCCCCACCCAGTATGGCGGCTGTGAGCACTTCTGGCCCCTGCGTCAGCACGTAGTCCGCTGCGCCGTGGGTAGCGATGTCAACAAGCTAAAGTTTAAAAATAATGACCATTTAAATAATTATGCCGCAAAGTAAATACAAATGCACACGTTTTAAAAGATTTCCGCCTCAGAGGTAAGCTAATTAGTATTCAATCAGCACGCTTGTGCTTGAAGGCGTTTAAATACCTTGGGAGGGCGGGATGTGGCCAGCAACTCGACCGCCACCCTTTCCCCCACCCAATATGGCGGCTGTGAGCACTTCTAGCCCCTGCGTCAGCACGTAGTCTGCTGCGCCGTGGGTAGCGATGTCAACAAGCTAAAGTTTAAAAATAATGACCATTTAAATAATTATGCTGCAAAGTAAATACAAATGCACACGTTTTAAAAGATTTCTGCCTCAGAGGTAAGCTAATTAGTATTCAATCAGCACGCTTGTGCTTGAAGGCGTTTAAATACCTTGGGAGGGCGGGATGTGGCCAGCAACTCGACCGCCATCCTTTCCCCCACCCAGTATGGCGGATGTGAGCACTTCTAGCCCCTGCGTCAGCACGTAGTCTGCTGCGCCGTGGGTAGCGATGTCAACAAGCTAAAGTTTAAAAATAATGACCATTTAAATAATTATGCCGCAAAGTAAATACAAATGCACACGTTTTAAAAGATTTCCGCCTCCGGCTTCCGCCTCAGAGGTAAGCTAATTAGTATTCAATCAGCACGCTTGTGCTTGAAGGCGTTTAAATACCTTGGGAGGGCGGGATGTGGCCAGCAACTCGACCGCCCCCCTTTCCGCCACCCAGTATGGCGGCTGTGAGCACTTCTAGCCCCTGCGTCAGCACGTAGTCTGCTGCGCCGTGGGTAGTGATGTCAACAAGCTAAAGTTTAAAAATAATGACCATTTAAATAATTATGCCGCAAAGTAAATACAAATGCACACGTTTTAAAAGATTTCCGCCTCAGAGGTAAGCTAATTAGTATTCAATCAGCACGCTTGTGCTTGAAGGCGTTTAAATACCTTGGGAGGGCGGGATGTGGCCAGCAACTCGACCGCCACCCTTTCCCCCACCCAGTATGGCGGCTGTGAGCACTTCTAGCCCCTGTGTCAGCACGTAGTCTGCTGCGCCGTGGGTAGCGATGTCAACAAGCTAAAGTTTAAAAATAATGACCATTTAAATAATTATGCCGCAAAGTAAATACAAATGCACACGTTTTAAAAGATTTCCGCCTCAGAGGTAAGCTAATTAGTATTCAATCAGCACGCTTGTGCTTGAAGGCGTTTAAATACCTTGGGAGGGCGGGATGTGGCCAGCAACTCGACCGCCACCCTTTCCCCCACCCAGTATGGCGGCTGTGAGCACTTCTAGCCCCTGTGTCAGCACGTAGTCTGCTGCGCCGTGGGTAGCGATGTCAACAAGCTAAAGTTTAAAAATAATGACCATTTAAATAATTATGCCGCAAAGTAAATACAAATGCACACGTTTTAAAAGATTTCCGCCTCCGGCTTCCGCCTCAGAGGTAAGCTAATTAGTATTCAATCTTATTGAAACAGAAAACCTTTTCAAACAAACGGTTTACTGTAGGAACAACTTAGACAAAGAAGAACATCTTGCACTCAAAAATCTAGAATCCCTCACTGACACATTAATCAAACCGGCCGATAAAGGCGGTGGAGTGGTCTTGTGAGACCGTGATGCCTACAGACATGAAATGCTTAAGCAATTGTCAGTCACCGAGAACTACAAACTCCTCAGGTCTGACCCTACTAAAAGACTGGAAGCAGAAATAACAGCTTTAAGTCAAACAGGAAGTGAAGGAGGATGGCTGAGTGACAAGGAAGCAGCGTTCCTAGTCAACAAGACCCCTACAATACCAGCCATTTACATCCTTCCAAAAATACATAAACACGCCACAGAACCACCAGGGAGACCAATAGTCTTGGGGTGTAATTCTATACTTAACCCCCTTGCCCAATACTCCGACTTCTTTATCAGACCCTTTGTAGTCGAATCAGAAACTTACATCAGGGATACCATATCAGTGATAAACAAACTGGAAAATCACTACTTTGACCCAGAAGAAGAATACCTGGTAACGATGGACATTACAAGCCTTTACACAAACATCCCTCAAGACGAAGTTCTAGCAATAATTAGTGATATGCTGGATAGTCGTGTGAGACCACACAATGTATTTAATTATTTATTTATTTTCTTAAATAGCGCAGGATTCGATCCCCAAGGGGATATATCCGCGCTTGCGCCTGGGTGCAAATGCTAGACTGATAGTAGAGATGTAGAGCTACCAGTGTCCTATGAGGTCAAATAAAGATAGGTTTTAAGGCCCTTCCTAAAGGATTGAAAATTTAAATTAGTTTTTAAGGCAAGTGGAAGTGAGTTCCAGAGAATGGGGCCTTTGTGGGAAAGGGCACGTCCTCCCTGTCTCACTCTCTTAATCCTGGGGACCTGATGCTAGAGCGGAGAGAGCGTCCGGGACTATATGGGATGAACTTGTCTGTTAAATATTTGGGGCCTATGCCAAAGAGGCATTTGTGGATGGTGCAACAGATTTTATGTTTAACCGGCTGCCGAACCGGCAGCCAATGAAGGCTATCCAGAAGCGGGCGGGAAGAGGTTCTGGGCTGGGCATTGAGTACCAGTCTTGCTGCGGTGTTCTGGACCTCTTGCAGACGATTAAGTTGTTCCTCGTTGGCCGAGATGAGCAGGCCATTGCAGTAGTCCAATCTACTGATCACCAACGTCTGGACCAAGTTCTTACGATGGTGGTCAGGCAAGAGTGGAAAAACACGTCGCAGGAGTCCGATGGTGTGGAAGCATAGACCAGCAACTTGATTGACATGCTCTTTGAGCACCAGTGCCTGATCCAAACGCACTCCAAGATTTTGAACGGTAAGTTTTGGACTTGGCACTGGCCCGAGATCTAGAGGCCACCATTCTGGGGACCACAGAAGTGGGGCCTCTCCGAATAACATCACCTCTGTTTTGCCTACATTGCATTGAAGGCAGTTTGCAGCCATCCAGTTAGAAACCGCCCTCATACCATCCGCAAAAGATTTCCTTATTGCTGGAGTAAGGGACTGGAAAGGAAACAAGAGCTGGGTGTCATCAGCGTAGGACACCGGGGTGAACCCATATTCTCTCACAATGTCAGCCAGGGGTGCCACATACACATTAAATAGTGTAGGGCTTAGACATGAGCCTTGTGGCACTCCCTTGGTGAGCTCCCTAGAGATGGATTGATGGGAGCCCAGTCTGACACCTTGTGAGCGGCCTGTGAGAAAACTCTCTACCCAGGACAGTGCCACACCCCCTATGCCCACCTCCCGCAGGCGGCCGAGAAGAATCTCATGTGACACCGTGTCGAAGGCCGCGGACAAATCTAACAGCACCAGAATCATTGAGCCCCCTCCATCTAGTGTTATCCTGATCGTATCGGTCACTGAGAGGAGGGCAGATTCGGTGCTGTGATTGGGTCTGAATCCCGATTGCGAGGGGTCCAGACCGCCCGCTGTCTCGATGTAATTTGACAGACAGGTGTTCACATGCTTCTCGGCCATCTTGCTAAAGTATGGCAAAAGGGAGATGGGTCGGAGGTTGGAAAGATCCGTCCATGGGTGTGCGGTGTTCTTATGAATAGGGTTCACCACCACTCTCTTCCATTCCATGGGTACCTGCCCTTCCTTGAGTGAAAGATTTAATACAGATGTGACCACAGGTCCAATCAAGGTACTCAAGGGGGCAATCAATTTGACAGGTAGAAAGTCATCCGGGGACCCAGATTTTATGTGACTGATAAGATTGAAGAAGTCAGTATCATTAATCGGTGGAAAGATGATAAGTGAATGGTTCCCAAGTGTGGACGATTTAGGTGGACTAGGAGAGCTGTTCATATTACTGGAGGCTATCATGATTTTATCATAGATCGTATTGATTTTATTTTAAAAAAAACAGGGAGATGCCATCACAAAGGGGCTGTGAAAAGTCATCCGAACTTTCGCAGGCCATCGGTTTTACGAAGGTCTGTAGTATTTTGTAAAGCTCTTTAGTGGAGTTGCCTGCTTCATCGAGTTGCTGGATAAGACTGTTCTTCCTAGCCAGCCTTATATTTTTGTAATAATTCGATTGAGCCTCTTTATATGCCCTTTTATTCTCCTCTGTTTGGGTTTTCCTCCACTTCTTCTCTATTTTTCTACAACCCTGTTTCTCTACTCTAAGTGCTTCGGTATACCATATTTCTTGCTTAGAGGTGGGATGTTGTTTATGCAGTTTTAGCGGTGCAAGAGTGTCTACTGCCATTGTGAGAGAATCAATAAATTTAGAGAGGGCCGAATCCACGTTATCTGTCTCAGTGAAGATTGGTTTCTTTCATACTATCTCCAGCTCTTCTACTGTTATTTTATGCCATTGTCGTCTCCAGATGGATGGGAGCGGTGGTTTAAGGGAGGGTTTAGAGACACCCAATAAGGAAAATTCCACTAGATAGTGGTCAGACCAGCTTATCTGGGTTGCAGGATAGCATCGTATGTCAGGGCAGTTAGAAAAGAGTATTTCCAGTGTGTGGCCTCCTTTATGTGTGGGGCCCTTGTTATACATTTCAAGGCCTAAGGTGGAGAGATCTGCTAAAAAAGTTGAGGTCTCTGGGTGTGAGGGAATATCGACATGAACATTAAAATCACCCAAGAGGATAAAGTTTTCTTTAGCTTTAAAATGAGGTGCTAGTGCTTCCACCAGGAATAGGGTGAAACCCAATAGGGGTCCAGGTGGGCGATACACTAGGGCACCTTTCCAAAAGGTTTTAGCATCAGAGTTATTTTAAAAATCATTGTTTCCATAGATAAACAATGGAATTGCTCCAGTATAACAACCTTCAACTCTTCCTTGTGTAGGATGGCTAATCCACCCCCAGTTTTGTTGGGCCGATCAAAATGTAAAAATTTGTAGCCTAAAGGAAACCCCAGTGTTATTACGGGAACTGTATGGGGTTTCATCCAGGACTCAGTTAGGAAGCATATATCAGGCTGTAAGGAAAACACAAGGTCCCACAGTTCTAAATGATGTTTGGGCAAGGAACGCACATTCAATAAAAAGCTCTTCAGCCGGCATTCTGGCAGAGGTTTTATTGGTTTAACCCCAGCAATTGGTACAGTATAGGATGCCTGAAACTGGCAATATATGCAAGAAAACGGACCCTCTGGGCACAGCCAAGAGTTTCTATTACATCCTTTAAGAGGGGCAGGACATAGATGATGTAATGCAATGCTGGAGTACCATATTCTAGGCGCCCTTGTGACTGTAGAGGATCCACGAGGAGCAGAGCCCATGGCCCCTGGCCCCGTCCTGGCGCGGACGGGCGCAGACAGGCTACTCTTTGGCTCCTCTTTGGCGATCTCTTAGGTGATCCACTTCGCGCGACCGCTGCGCGCTCGGAGTGGGAGGAGGGCTTTATGCCCCTCGCACTTGTGAAAGCTAGAGCGCTAACCGCTCGCAGACCGGAAGTGTGTCTGGCTCTTGCCTGTCCGCCCTCCGCTCAACGGTGCTAATCACCGAGTCGGAACGAGGCGTGCAGGCTGATGATGAGCCCAGACTCCTTGGGAGTATCAGTGCAGATAGGTGAGTAAAATGACAATATTGCAAAAGTAATAGCGTTTTTTAAAATATGTCCGTTTTAAAATTGGCACGATAATTCTATTAGTTCATGCAGTCATGCAGTCTTTTGCACAGCAGTAGCGCTAGCTAGTTCTAAAAGCGGAAAGGGGAGACTCTGTCACCGTCTCTGCCTTTACCGCAAGCGCCCGCTGCTCCTCCCTGCCTTTATGTCCCTCGCACTTGTGAAAGCTAGAGCGCTAACCGCTCGCAGACCGGAAGTGTGTCTGGCTCTCGCCTGTCTGCCCTCTGCTCAACGGTGCTAATCACCGAGTCGGAACGAGGCGTGCAGGCTGATGATTGAGTCCAGACTCCTTGGGAGTATCAGTGCAGATAGGTGAGTAAAATGACAATATTGCAAAAGTAATAGCATTTTTAAAAATATGTCCGTTTTAAAATTGGCACGATAATTCTATCAGTTCATGCAGTCATGCAGTCTTTTGCACAGCAGTAGCGCTAGCTAGTTCTAAAAGCCGAAAGGGGAGACTCTGCCACCGTCTCTGCCTGTACCAACCGAATTCATAGTCGAATGCATTCGGCTATCCATGTGTGAAAACTATATCCTGTTCGAAAAAGATTTCTATCAACAACTCAAAGGAGTTGCTATGGGGGCGGTTTACGCCCCCAATATAGCGAACATTTATGTTTCGAACTTCGAGCAAAAATTCATCTATCACCACCTGAATCCATTCCTAGCCAACATTTCTTGTTGGCTTAGGTATATAGATTACGTTTTCCTAATTTGGAAGGGCAACAAAGAACTTTTAACAGAATTCCACAAGTGGCTTAACAACAGAGATCCACACTTACAGTTCACTCTTGAATATAACACCAACGAGATGAATTTTCTTGATGTCACTATCAAAGTAAATGAAGACAATACCATCTACACGAACCTCTACACAAAACCCACAGCGAGGAACACCCTCTTGAAATATAGTAGCCATCACCCTAAAGCATTGCGTGATGGACTACCTTTTGGCCAGTTTCTCCGGCTCCGAAGAACCTGCTCGAAACGTTCAGACTACTTCCAGGAAGCCAAAATTCTTAAACAGAAACTGTCAGAGAGAGGCTACCCCAACAGGCTTCTCAAAAATTCTTTGAAACGAGCATGGTACAACAACCGTGACTCCCTTCTAGAAACAAAACTAAAAAAGACAGAAGCTCCTCTTGTATGTGTAACAACTTTTGGTACCATCAGCCAACAAGTCAAAAAGATTGTAATCAAGCATTGGCCACTTGTATGAATTACCCGAACTGAGAGAAAAGCCATTGTTTGCCTTCAAACGTGGCCCGAATTTACGAGATCGGCTTGTACCCGCCTACGACCGTCAAGACTCAAATGTTGTGGACAACATGAGACAGCTAGTACCTGTACAAGGTCACTTCAACTGCAATAATTGTATTGCATGCAACACAACCAACAATATAAATTTTTTTGAAATCAATGGCAAAAAAAATTTCAATTAAGCATTTCTCAAATTGTAGAACTTCTAATGTCATCTATTGTATCTGCTGCCCATGTGGTCAACTTTATATTGGCAAAACCACACAAATGGTGAAACTGAGAATTCTGCAACATCAGTCCCGAATTCGCTGCAAAGTCGAAAATGGTCCACTTGTGGAACGTTATCTACAACTCAAACACTCTGAAAAAGAAATGACCTGGTGCGTCATCGAGTTGGTCAAACCAACGATCAGACAAAAAAGCGTTGACAGAATCTTGACCCTGAAAGAGAATCGATGGATTGAAATTGCAAACAGCATAAAAAATGGAATGAATTCTTCCACTGAGTGGCACACCCTAGCGTGTCTGAATTGATGCTACTTGCAACAGTCTGCCCTCTTTCCATAGAACTCACCTTGTAGCTTTTAATTTTTAATTCCTAGCTCGAATCATACATTCCCTTTCACTATGAGCATAAGTGATAGGTTGTCTAGTTAAATAACTTCTAGAATATATGTACTCCAGTTATAAGGATTATAAATAAGCTGTTATATATAAGTGAATACATAGGCTTTGTTTTAACCAAGTTGCTTTAAACCAAGCTGTAGCTTTATGTTTTTCTTTTCAAAGTATTCTGTTCCCTAAGCATAGAGATTGCGCGCGCACCTAAATTGCGACAGAACCCATCAGAAATTGTTCATGCTTTAATTTTATATATGTTGATTGCTTCATGTTGCCTCAAGATCTATTGTATAACATGAATAATTGCCATGATCATATGTCTTAACTGTACTAGTTAACTAACATAGTACCAAATAGCCTTCCTCTAGTCAATTCACCAAAAGGACTAGGCTTCAAATGTTTTTTACAATGATAAAATGACAGGCTCCCACTAGAGCCTTACGCTGTATATGGTTGAAGGATAATTACAATCACCTGGTGATTCGTAGAAACTTGGTTGATTTTCACATAACTAATTGTGATTTTCGTTCAATTATAGCACGCTGCAAAATCCTCAGGCCAAAGGGCTATGTCAAAAGGATCTAAAACTAGTTACCAAACAATCGCTTTCACATGTTTAAATATGGCCTCCTAGCTTGTATTCAACAAAAAGTCCGTTGCCTGTTGCTGCAGGCCGTAGTCTCGCGAGAATTTATGTCCCGAGACTTCGTAAATTAATTTAAATAGCAGTACTCTTCCCCTGAAGCTATCAGCTGTGTTTACCAAATACGCTGTCGCTGCCGACGTTGACAACGGTGTTGCTTCGTGTTTCCGACCATATAAGTAAGTGTTGGCCTCATCTGCCCAAGCTACAGGGGCACTTCGCTCGATCTTTAATTATACGTCCCTTGCAAGTTAGTGCGCTATACTGACAAGGTTTAATACTTTGTGGCTTTTAAACCAATGCTACAAGTAACGCTCGACCTAATTCATCGGGCATTTTGAGACGTTCTCCGACCGTCCCCTTAAATGTCTTAATCGCCATAAAAATCTTTAGGGCGGAGCTGCCTCCCGTTCCTCTCCACTCCATAAATGCTAAAGCCTGTAGCTTTGTAGCTGTCCTCGTAGAGTTTTAACTTTTGTTGTACATATATCGCTCCACATTGAGGCTTTGACCTTAGAAATTGTGTGGCACTAATAGGCATAATCTTCAGGGTCATTCACACGTAACCTGTTTGGCATAAGCTGTACATGACCCCCGTATTTCCAGCAATTACCCGGCTTATAATTAGCTGTTCTTGACACAATGAAGCTGTGTTCTCTACTGAGATTTATCAGCAGCGCTTAATTCTACAATGAAGATAACTCTGTTTTTTTATCAACTATTATTTGAAAGTCACAAACGTTAATAATACCTATCCTCTCCCATTTATAGATCGTGACTTCCGACCAGCTGCCCTTGAAGTAATAAACACATTGAAACCTGATGGTAGTTTCTTCGGTACACAGTCAAAATATCGAATTTTTAATTTCGACTTACACTTATATCGAGTTGCTAATATCGAAGGGACAGAATATCGATGTCTAGAATATCGATGGCAAGAATATCGACCCTAAGGTAAGTAATATCGAAATTACTTATATCGATAGCATATATATCGATGTAAGTAATTTCGATTTACTAATATGTGTTAGAAATTTTAGTTAAGTATTTAAATTAATTGTTATAATATGTGTTTAATATGTTTTTATAAATAAAAAATATATAAAAGTAAATTATATGTTTTACTACCAGAGCGGGTTGTGGGTTTTTAGGGGAATAGGGTGGGAAGTAATTTATTTGTAATTAAATAATTATTTTTTAATGATTAATTTATTTTGCAATTAAATATTAATTGGCAATGATTTATTTTAATTGATTAATTGATTAATTAATTGATAATTTATGTATATTTTTAACTAAATTATATGTTTTACTACTGGAGCGGGTTGTGGGTTTTTAGGGGAATAGGGTGGGAAGTAATTTATTTGTAATTAAATAATTATTTTTTAATGATTAATTTATTTTGCAATTAAATATTAATTGGCAATGATTTATTTTAATTGATTAATTGATTAATTAATTGATAATTTATGTATATTTTTAACTAAATTATATGTTTTACTACTGGAGCGGGTTGTGGGTTTATAGGGGAATAGGGTGGGAAGTAATTTAATTGTAATATTAATTAATTTTGGGTAAAGGAGTATTTTTAGGGTTCAGGGTCAGTTTTGGGTTTTTGGGTAAAGGGGTATTTTTAGGGTTCAGGGTCAGTTTTCAGTTTTTGGGTAAAGGGGTATTTTTAGGGTTCAGGGTCAGTTTTCAGTTTTTGGGTAAAGGGGTATTTTTAGGGTTCAGGGTCAGTTTTCAGTTTTTGGGTAAAGGGGTATTTTTAGGGTTCAGGGTCAGTTTTTAGTTTTTGGGTAAAGGGGTATTTTTAGGGTTCAGGGTCAGTTTTCAGTTCTTGGGTAAAGGGGTATTTTTTGGGTTCAGGGTCAGTTTTCCCTACTGTTGCACCCACTGGAGTGGGAATAGTAATTATTGTTAATTCAGTATATATTATATATGATTTGTTAATATTATTTTTTTATTAAATATGTATTATTATTTTTTTACCATTATTAAATATATTTAAATATGTTTAAGTAATTTATAAGTATTATTTACAGTATTTTTCATTTTATTTTAAACCCAAAAAAACCCGATATATTTGACAACGATATTTTTAACATCGATATTATTTTTTCGATATTTTGGTACTTACCATGTTGTACATAGGGCGTCGATATTCTTGCAATCGATATAATTACGCCGATATTTGTGTAGGTCGAAATTCTGTCTGTCGAAATTCTGTCATAGATCCAGTTTCTTCTGCTGCTTCTTTGAAATTAAGTTTCAAGGTAATCTTCACCGCAAATATGGTTCACTGTATCGAAATAGATCGTCACGTTGCAATATCGTGAACCAACTACCCTTGTTTTACAGCATTTTCCACCTCAAAGCTCCTGTCCCAATATTTGACAGAGTTTTGTTGTCCACTGATTTACCTCAACCAGCATCATTGACCCAATTGGGAAGTGTATGTTTCAGAACTTTGAGTAAGTGAGATTCATTCACAATTAACATTTTTAATTGCTTGTGATTCACCATGAACTGTTTGATTGATATTTAGTCGCCACACCGACTAAAAAAAGTTTTATCAACACCTTTGTGCCTCATGCATTTTATGATTAATTGTTAAAAAAATGCCTTATATTTTCATTCTTTGATAATTGGCATGAGTATCATTTATGTAATGCAATATAACCAGGTTGTAATGTTATGTTAGTTTTTCAGAGGGTCACCACTTATAATGCACAAAGCCCATGTCCTGATGATGGTCTTATGAAATAATCTCCAAAAGACCGAAACGTCGACTATTGAGTCTAATTCTGCTCGTTATTCATCAACCACGATTGATTTTCATTTACTTTCGGATTTGAAGTCATTGTGTTATTATATGTTAGCAGTTTAGACCTACTTTTTGATGTATTATAGGAGTATATAAGACACTCCTTTTATATCCCAAATGCATTTTTCTGTACCCTGTTTTATCACTGATTAAATTCCTTTGTCTTTAAGAAAATAATAATCTTTTGACTCAAAAAAACCTGGTTATTGTATTTATTCATTTTGTTAGTGTGGTAACATTATTTACTTGTATTAGAGAAACTATTTCCAGCCACTAACTTGTAGTAGTGTGGGTTCTTAATTAACTAGAGTCCTTAACTTGCTGACACTGATAATTCAAAGAAAATCCCTTGCTGGTCCATTTTTCTCAACGTGATGCTCTTGCGGTACTTTCTTGGATGTCAAGCAAGGGCGTCGAGTGCAGATTTGGGCAGATTGTGGTGGCCCCCCCTCAGTTTCTGGTGGTGTCCAGCTCCTTGGCGTCTTTGCTGTTTGAAAGCAGACGAGGTGTTGAGGTGCTCATCCGTGAATGTGATGGCTCCGAAGACGGCTAGTAAAGGTGCGAAGACCTAGGGAATGACGGCCGTGACGCTGGATGCTGCGATGGACGCCTTGGAAGTCAGGCGGTTCTCCCCCCTGTGGCGAAAGGGAATCAGCATATCGGCCGGAATGAGCATGTTGAGGCAGGCTCCGATGGTTCCGGTGCAGGCAAAGAAGGTGGCGGCTCCACTCCCGCCGTGCTGCAAAAGGGTGGCTCACAGAGATCACGAACAGTCCGGCAATCTTTCGGAAGCAAGTTGGGAAAGGCAAGGCTCTGGGTGATGTTGAGGCAAGCAGCGTGGATGGTGTTGTGGCAGGGAACACACCCGGGGTAGACATAATGACAGTAAGTGGCAATAAAGTTACTGAAGTTATAAATGTATCACATGAGAGAGACACGGTATCCATGCTACCCGAAAATGAGCCATTGTCTACTAATGAATGCAGCACTAATGTATCTCATTTAAGAGGAGGGGAGGAAGGGGAGTTAGCTGCAGGATCAGAATCATTGGCAATTGCTGAACTCTTCAAAGCCAAAAGTAATTTGAAGATGGGAAAATCGGATAAGATGGATAAAACGACGGACAAAATGATAATGGAGAATGGTCAAAACCCTCCTTATCAGGAGGAGGAGGTATCTAAATATATTGACTCTGGGGATTCAGGAGGGAAGTTTTATACAATGTCCGAACCTTCCAATTCCAATTCCTCTAAGAATGAAAGTTAGGGTGGCGATTGGGCTGATGACAAAAGCAATGCTAATAGTTTTCTACGAGATGATTAGGAGCTGAGCTCTAAAGTATCTATTAATCAGGGTACAGTACGTAAAACTTGCGCAACATGAGACACCACGAACTTACTGGTAAAGGAGAGGTCTGCTCCAGCTGGTTCTTTAGTATGGGATCATTTGTTCTCCCCTCAAGCAGAGAAGAATGACGCGTGTGTTAACCACTCTGGGTTACCTGAATCAGCTGTAGGAGGGGAAAGCAAAATCACTCTCGGCACAATATACCAAGTAATTATGGTGCATATAGAGGAGACTAAGGCAGGGAGCCTTCGGACCCAGGGTGCGGTTCGTAAACTGCAAAATACGGTACGCCGAAAGCCTATACAGAAATATCCGTGAGAATTGGAGAAGCGGAGGAACGGATTTCAGCTGTGGAACATCAAATGGTACAGCAGAAGGCTACGATTGCAACCTTACAAGACTTAAGAGATGATACTAACTGGAAATTAACTGAGCTGGAAAATCGCTCCAGAAGAAATAACTTATGGATTCTGGGTGTTGCAGAGGGACGGGAGGGGAAGGATGTCAGGCAATTTGTTATTGAGCTCTTCTCTGAGGCTTTTCCCGAACTTAAGCAATGGAAGTGGGAAATGGAATTGCAGAGAACACACAGATCCCCTTTTATAGAAAAGAGCAGAGTGGGGGGGCATAACGAGAAACCCAGGGCAATACTTATCTGTCTGAATAATTTCCTGCTGCGTGAAGCACTGTATGATTTGGAGAGGCCTGACAGGAAGTGGGAAGGGGTGTGAATTTTTTGTTCGCCCAGATTTCTGCCAGGCCACTGTTCAAAAACGATGCCAGCTACGCCAATTAATTCCATATTTTCAGTCGAAGGGGGCCCAGGCTTTCTTGCTTAATCCTTACAAGTTAAAGGTCATACATAAGGAAAAAGCTCAATATTTTGTGTCAGAAATGTTGGCAAAAGATTTTCTGAATACTATATGATAGCAGGTTGTGATCTGTTAAGGCTTGTTATTTGTTGTACCAGGTGTTTTGTTTAAAGATGGGGGCTATGTGTTTTTGTTCTCTCTCTGGGTTTTTATCTTCAGTGAGGATTTTTTCTCTTACTAGGAATTCTTATTTTGGGGCGGGTGAGGCGGGACGGGAGGCGATTGGGGGTACGGAATCAACCCACTATCCATCACAGAGGACTAAGTCCTTATGCCCTACTTTGGGGGGAGAGGGCAGGGGGGGCACAGCAGTGCGGGTAGTTGGGGGGTGGGGTGGGTGAGGGGTGGTGGTGAAAGGCATATACAATGCTGTATTTTTTTTGTATATCGGTATAGCTGGCATGTTCTTTTGTTTGATTTCGGTATTTCTAGAGATGTTGAAAGGTAGCTTAGGCGATGAGCAGGGTAGACAAACTATGACTGTCCCAATATTTGTTTTATTTATTTTTTTAATAAAGAATATGGGTAAATTATCAATATGTTAATGGAATATTTGCGGTCTAAAAGATAAAAAGAAAAGAGGGGTGATGGCACAAATGTTGCAGGGATTGTGGTTAGATCTGTTGTGTTTACAAGAAACACATATTGTATGGAATAACCGCAAGAAGGTGCATGATTTGGGTATGGATATCCTAGGCTGTACTAGACAAGGCACAACTACACGTGGGGTTGCGATTTTGATGAGGTAAGGTTTAGGAATATGTAAACGTGTAAAAGAGGATGTCTTGGGGCGGTTGGTAATTGATGAGGCATTTGTAAGTGGCTCTCCACTGACTGTCTGTTCCATGTATGGATCTAATATGGATGACCCGGGGGTGCTGCATTATTTAAGTATTGAACTAGCAACTTGGCCATCCCCCCTAGTCCTGTGTGGAGACTTCAATCTTCATTTGGAGGGTGACTTTGATATTACGAGTGATCGTCCATATTTGGGGAAGAAGGGTAAAGTTTTCAAAGCTACACAACGATTAGTTAGAGAATTCAGCTTAGCGGATGTATGGTTCGCCCGTAAAAGGAATGATGCAGGCAATACTTTTTACTCAGCTCCTCATAGAAAGCAGGTCCGTTTAGACTTTTTTTTTTCTTTCCTCTGAAAAGGTTATCAATGCTAAAATAGAGATCATACCACGGATAATCTCCGACCACAATCCGGTGGTATTAGAGATTGATGTGAGTGATCGGCCTCAAGGAAAGTGTTGGACTTATGAACGTAAACTCCTATTAGACCCCGGGTATTGTAGTCATATGGGTGGTTGGATTACAGAATCTTTTTAGAATTAATCGGGGAACTGCTTCAGACTCTATTGTTTGGGATTAATTTAAGGCTGGGGTAAGGGGGAAAATTTGAGTTATTCGATAACTAAACAGCGAAATGTATGGTCGGAGATTGAGGTTGGCATGAAGCAGTTAAGATTATTGGAAATTGAGCTTATGGGAGAGGTTAGTCATCAACAAAACTTGGATAATACCTTCAAAGCTATTGCAATTTTGAAAATGAAAATTCACCAGCATTTTGCAATGAAGGAGGCGACGAAATTGGCTACTCATAGGGCGCAGATCTATGAAGCTGGGGAAAACTCCGGTAGGATTTTAGCTAAAAGGTTGCTACAGAAAGACATATCTAATAACATATCTAGTATACAGGATGATGGTAACAAAATACAGGAGTCCTCGGCCGAAGTTCTGGATGTTTTTCACAAATTCTATACTAATCTATATACAGAGGAGGAAACATATGATGTGGAAGGAGAAATGAGCGAGTTTTGCTCTGATGTTGAAACTAATAAAGTGTCACTAGAGCAGAATGAGGAATTATCAAAAGATGTAACTTGGGAAGAAGTAGAGGGAGTATCATTGGCTTTGGGGAAACCAGTTGGCCCGGATAGTATCTCGCTTGAATTTGAGAGAACATTTCGCCAGGTCCTCAGACAGGAACTTATGATACTATTCCGTGCTGCCCAACATAGTGTGGCACCACACTCCTGGTGGAAAACCACTATCATAGTTTTTAAAAAAAAGGGTAAACCTGAACTGTGCCATCATCGTATAGACCGATCTCACTGATCAACTCAGACAGAAAGATATTTTCTAAAATTATGGCTTTAGGGCTTGGGGCAGCCATTACTCCTGTTATATCAGTAGTTCAGCACGGGTTTAACCCTGGGAGGGATACGGCGGATCATGTGAGACGGGTGATAGCTATTTTAGACTGGGCTCAGGCAACCGATTCTGAACTGGGGGTGATCCTGTTGGATGCCGAGAAGGCGTTCCGATGCGGGAAAACTGCTGTGGAGGCACAAAAGACCCACAGCCAAATTAGGATGGCGGTGGGTCTCAAAATCCGTCCACAGCTTTTCCGCCGCGATCGCCTTCCGACCGCGGCGGAAAAGCTCTGACATGGCTGGCGGTGTCTATCAGACACCGCCAGCCATATTAGGATAGCGGAAATCATATGCTTTTCCACGGCGGCTTTTCTGCCGTGGAACAGCATACGGACATTGACTTCGGGGGCCCGTTGCGGGCCCCCTTGGTGACGGGGGGTTGGGGGTGCACATGGGGGGTACCTATGGTACCAACCCGGCATTTGCGTGGACAAAGCGGCAGGCACCGCGCGGTGCCTGCTGCTTTGTGCACGCAAATGCCGTGCATGCATTTTTAACATTGCGGCGGGTGCAGCTTGAAGCTGCACCCGCCGCAATGTTAAAGATTGAGGATGTGACCGCCACCGTGGCGGTCACATCCTAATATGCACGGAGGGACCGCCACTGCCCCTGCGGATGGTCCCTCCTACTCTATGGTGGCGGACGCACTCAGGTCCGTCCCCCATCATAATCGGCCCCTAAATATGGAAAAACCCCAGGTATTATATTCCGGTAAAAGCCCCCCTGCGCATGTGATAATCAATCAATCAATCAATCAGTGACACTTATAAAGCGCGCTACATACCCGTGGGGTCTCAAGGCGCTGGGGGGGGGGGAGCCGCTACTGCTCGAACAGCCAGGTCTTCAGCTTCTTCCTGAAGGAGAGGTGGTCTTGGGTCAGGCGCAGGTCGGTCGGGAGGGAGTTCCAGGTCTTGGCGGCCAGGTGGGAGAAGGACCTTCCTCCTGTAGTCGCTCTTCGGATGCGGGGGACGGCGGCGAGGGCGTGGTTGGCTGATCGGAGGTGGCGTTTGGGAGCGTAGAAGTTGACTCGGCTGTTGAGGTAGCTCGGGCCTTGGTCGTGTAGGGCTTTGTGTGCGTGGGTGAGGAGGCGGAAGGTGATTCTTTTGTTGACGGGGAGCCAGTGAAGGTCTCGCAGATGTCCGGAGATGTGGCTGGTTCGTGGGATGTCGAGGATGAGTCTGGCTGAGGCGTTCTGGATCCGCTGGAGTCTCTTCTGGAGCTTGGCGGTGGTCCCGGCGTAGAGGGCGTTGCCGTAGTCCAGTCGGCTGGTGACGAGGGCCTGGGTGACGGTCTTCCTGGTCTCGGTGGGGATCCACCAGAAGATCTTCCGTAGCATGCGTAGGATGTTGAAGCATGCCGAGGAGACGTTGTTGACTTGCCTGGTCATGGAGAGGGAGGAGTCCAGGATGAAGCCCAGGTTGCGTGCATGGTCTGTCGGTTTGGGTGCGGTGCCCAGGGCGGGAGGCCACCAGGAGTCGTCCCAGGCGGAGGGAGAGGGGCCCAGGATGAGGACCTCCGTCTTGTCCGAGTTCAGTTTCAGGCGGCTGGTCGTCATCCACTCGGCTACCTCTTTCATCCCTTCGTGCAGGTTGGCTCTGGCGGCGGCGGGGTCGTTGGTCAGGGAGAGGATCAGCTGGGTGTCGTCGGCGTAGGAGATTATGCTGAGGTTGTGTTTGCGTACGATGGCCGCGAGGGGGCTCATGTAGACGTTGAAGAGGGTGGGGCTCAGAGATGATCCTTGGGGGACGCCGCAGATGACTTCGGTGGCCTCTGACTTGTACGGTGGTAGGCGGACTCTCTGTGTTCTCCCGTCGAGGAAGGAGGTGATCCACTCCAGCGCCTTGTCCTTCCAATGCGATTTACCTGGGAGTTAAAATAACATCTATGGTGGATAAGATCCATGATATAAACTTCCTCCCAGTGATTGAGAAGGCAAGCGTAACTCTGGAACGATTGGATCATCTTCGTTTGTCCCTTCATGACAGAAGTAACGTATTAAAAATGCTGATTCTCGGGGGGCGTGGCTAGCAGCCAAAGATGGCGGCAGCATAGAAGGCGAGCTCCGCGGTTGAAGCGGCCTCCTCGGCGATCCGACCACTGATCCGTCACACAAAAATCTCCTACGGGAAGGGATCGACGCCCAGGACCGGGCGGCACGAACGGAGACAAGCGGAACAAAAATCCGACATCGGGAAGTACAGTTCCGAGTGAAGCCCGTGCGGGCAGCTGAGAAGGGCTACAGCCGGGCTGCAGACTGAAGCAGCGAGCCGACAGGAAGTGCTACAATCAGGGCGAGATAACACCGGAAGCGCCCGCTCGTGGACGAGCTTGTGACGCAGGAAGGAACAGTGAAACAGCGCCATCGCCGTACTTGAGGGGCTGGGGTCCGGATGACCAGACATCCTTGTCGGACATTCCGTGGTGGTTCAGAACGCTCCCAGCGAACGTGCAGAAGCAATAATTCCTGTGACCTCCGGGCGGAGGTCGCCATCTTGGACGCGGAGCACGGGCGGGCCCGGGGTGCGAAACAGCAAAAAGACCGCGCTGGCCTCCCCGAGAGCCGACAGTTCCGGTGGAAGACAACAGAAGTCATCCTACAGACCACTGACTGCCCGGTGAGAAAGAGTGCAAAATCCATCGTACAGTGGCGCGACTGGAGGCGGTGGCACGCAGACAACTATCCGGACGTAACCACCATGATATAGGCGCAGGCTCCAGTGCACAGACTCATCCTCTCGGGGCCCCATACCCCTCATGCAGCGACACGCACCGGGATAACCGGGCTGTAGAGACACTGCGGAACATCGGGCGCAACGACTAGGATCTACGGACGGTGATTGGGCGGCAAACTGAGCTTGGCAGGAGGCGAGGGCCGCGTCCACGACAGACTTGGTGGCAAGAAGGGGAGCAACCCCATCGATCTGTGACCCTCGGGACCGTTCGGCCCGATCCGGGGGTCGTAAAGTGAGCAGAAGGCCTCCACAGGGGTATCTTCTTAACGGTCGCAACGCCATTTGGGAACTGGTTTCATAAAGTGCAGCCTCGGCGGAACGCGGCGGAAGGGACCGCCAGGATGGCCGGTAAAGGGCCGAAAAGCGGAGCGGCACAAGCCTGCCTTGAAAGATATGCCTACGATAAGTCTACCTCCTCCCCGCCAGACGCGAAACAGCAGGCGGGCAAAACCGCGGACTCAGCGGGGAGCAAGTAAGCGACCATGGACGACGTGATGCGGGCCCTCACCCAGGTACAGGCAACAGTGGGATCGATCTCAGCAGAAATAACACTCATACGTGCAGACTTCCATAAAATGACAGAAAAAGTGAATGCAATGGAAGTAGTGACCAAATCGTTGGTGGAAGATGTTTCAGAACTGCAGATAAGTATGGAGCGGATCACAAAAGAAAACAAGGAGCTGCGGGACAAGCTGGATGACCAGGAAGGGCGCTCGAGACGGAACAACATCCGTATCATAGGGGTTCCGGAATCGGAAGACACAAGAGCGATGGACCTGTATGTTGAAGACCTGATCAAACAAAGCCTTCAGTCCAAGGGTCTCTCCGCTTTCTTTACAGTGGAAAGGGCACACCGAGTTCCCGGGGACGCCCGTAAACCGGCGCTAACCCAAGGCCGATCATTGCTCGTCTCTTCAATTTCAGAGACAGGGATGCGATCCTACAGGCAGCAAGAACTTCACCCCCCATTAGAATACAGAACTCCACACTGGCATTCTTCCCTGACTATACGGCGGAAGTCGCACGTAGAAGAAGAACTTTTTTCGAAGTTAAAAAAGAACTTAGGGCGAGGGAGATTCCCTACTCAATGCTTTTTCCAGCCAGACTGAGGATAGTGGTGGACAATAAAACATGGTTTTTCGACACTCCGGAGGCTGCTCAGGATTGGCTGGAGGGGTGGAGACCGGCGGGCCTGCCTCGCCGTTCCAACAGGTCGAACAAACATCGCAATAACGGACCCCGAACTGGTTCCCAGTCATCTGGGGGAGAAGCAGACTCACACTCGCCTCTGAACGACATACCAGAAACAGAAGACAATGAAGATCAATGACTTCCCGATGCGGCCTATGTAGGCCAATTGTAACGCTGACCGGGAGTGCTGCAATGGACACTGGGCAGAGGTCCTCCGTGGTCAAGGAGGGGGGCCGCCGATTCCGGAGAGTCCTTCACCCCAAGTTCTGTGTTTTGGGTTGGGATCAAGCACTCTGCTGAGTTGGGGGGGGCGGGCAGTTTTAGGTCCGTTTAGCAGGGGTGGTGTTGGGGGGCGGGAGGTTTTGCATTTTTCAAACTGTTCTACTGGTCAAGATTGGAACTATATGGTACACGCTAACCGTAAGGCGAAACATTGGAAATGCGCTCGCACACAATCACCACGACATACTAATGTCAGCCACCACAGATGTTATGGCAATCTCCACACGGGTTGACACAGGAAGGGAGGTAACCAGGACGGGGCAGGTGACACCATTGTGCCTCATGACGTGGAATTTTAGGGGCCTAGGGGATAAAGTTAAAAGAGGTTTGGTGTTACAGAGTATAAAAAGACTAAACCCAGCCCTGGTCCTACTCCAAGAAACACACTTGACAGGCACAGCAACCAAAGCACTAGATAGGAAGGGCTACAGTATGATCGTACATTCAGAGTTCACTAGGGGGTCCCGTTGTACAGGGATTCTGATGCACCGCTCTTCGAGATTCATACTCCAATCCACGAAACTAGACACACAGGGACGTTTTGCGGCGGCACATGGGCAGTGGGAAGAAAGGCCGCTCAATGTGGTCTCGGTGTATATCCCGCCGGCACTACATGCAGTCGCACTACCAGAGTTGGGGAAATTCCTGCTAGACCTTCCAGAGGGGGATCTCATCTTAGGTGGGGACTTCAACGCAGTGGCACACAACACACAAGACAGATTCCCGGTGAGAACTCAGTCTCCCGGGCCCTCCCGGCTATATGATTTTATGGAAGCACAGGGCTTGGTGGACCTTTGGAGGCGATTCCACCCAGACGACCAGCAATACACGTATCACTCAGCGGTCCATGATAGTTTATCACGGATCGACTATTTCCTAACACTGGGACACAGCACCCTCACTATAGAAGACGTACAAATCAAACCAAGGGGTGTTTCGGATCACTCTCCCCTGACACTGAGTCTCTCCAACCCTGGACGGACCCGAACACGCATCTACCCGATCCACCCGGGGTATCTTAAAGTACCCTTAGTAGCAAAAGCGCTTAAGAGAGGGACGAGGACATACCTCGCTGAAAACGTAGGGTCCGTTAGGTCCCCCATTATCCTATGGGAAGCGTACAAAACGGTTCTCCGGGGACAGGCTATCTCCGCTATCACGAGGTACAAACGCACACAAAAACAAGAGCTCCTAGACCTAGAAGACAGACTCGCCAAGGCCAACAGAGATCATGAGACTGGCCCGACGAGGGATACGCTGCACAGGCTCCGGCTGTGTCAGTAGCGTCATACCGACCACATACGCCGCAGGGTAATGGACAATATAGCGACGACAGCACACAGAATCTACGACGTAGGTGACAAAGCTGGTAGGCTTCTTGCCTGGTTAGAGAAAAAACGGGAAGGGCAGAGGGCTATCCTACACTTGAGAGATCCTGCAGGGGTATTACAAACCCGTCCCTCATTGATAGTTGAACTCCTGGCTGACCACTTTCAAACGGTATACTCCCCTGAATTCGATGTCACTCGGGAGATGGCGGAGGCGTCTCTCGCAGGAGTACCCACTCGCACCCTGTCGCAGGACAATAAAGAAGAGTTGGAAACAGACCTGACCGCTGAAGAGTTACAGATAGCCATCACTGCACTACACTCAGGAAAAGCGTTAGGTCCCAATGGGATACCGATTGAATGCTATAAAACCATGTCGGAAACGCTTGCGACCCCCCTACTAGATATGTTTAAGGCCAGTCTGGAACAAGGACAGTTACCGCCCGATCAACGCACAGCGACTATAATAACAAAACCGAAACCCGGCAAGCCACCTGAGGACTGCGGGTCATACCGCCTAATATCCCTACTTAATGCCGAGAACAAGATCTTAGCGAAACTACTAGCCAACAGACTGTTACCTCATCTGGTACACCTAATACATCCTGACCAATCCGGATTCATGCCGCACAGGAGCACGGCGATGAATCTCAGGCGCCTACACGGCGTGATGGCACGGGCTCCACTACTGTCGGAACCAGCAGCTGTCCTGTCGCTTGACGCCAAAATGGTGTTTGACCTGGTGGAATGGCGCTACCTCTTTGCGGTTCTGGAACATATGGGTTTCGGCCCGAAATTTATAGCGTGGATTAGACTTTTGTACAAAAACCCTGTAGCCCGAGTGATGGCAAATGGCCACATCTCGAGAGAAATACCACTAGCGAGGGGCACGAGACAAGGATGCCCACTCTCGCCGCTACTGTTCGCTCTGGTGCTGGAACCCTTAGCCACCATCATTAGAACCACCCAGTTACTGAAGGGCATACGGTGGGGAGGCGACTGGGAAGACAGGGTGTCATTATATGCCGATGACATGTTGATCTACCTAACAGACTTAGCAACAGGTATTCCGGTACTGCTGGCCTTGTGTGAGAGGCATGGCACAGCCTCGGGGTACAAAATAAATTGGACGAAATCTGTGCTCTATATGCTACACGGCACGCCGCCGAACCTAAGTGCGGACTGCCCATTATTGTTGGAATCCACCTCCTTTAGATATCTAGGGATCCAAATCACACGAGAGCATGCGACCTTTCAAGACTTAAATCTCAGACCGCTGCTCGACAGGTTAAAAGCAGACGTGCGCCACTGGAAAACCCTCCCGTTGACACTGTTGGGCAGAGCCGCACTTTTCAAGATGATGGCATTGCCCCGTTTCCTATATGTCCTGGAAAATACGCCAGCGTTGGTCCCATCGTCGTTCTTCCGACAAATATCGACTCAACTGTCCAGCTTACTGTGGGAAAAAAGACCTGCCAGGGTGGCACATGTGAAATTGATTCGAGACTGGTATAGTGGGGGGATGGCACTCCCAAATTTGGAACTGTATTACTGGGCAGCCCACCTCAAAGTGATTAACTAGTGGATACACAGACCGCAGGACGACCCGGCGTATATGGCGGACAGACGGCAGCTAGGGACAAACATGCTTCTGGCCCCACTCTACAATAAAGGTTTGACGGCAAAACTTAGAGGTCCAACTAAACACACTGTGACGCTATGGCATAAAGCCCAAACATGACTAAAATGGGAGGGAGTGGTTACACGACTCACACCCCTGTGGGACTCCAGAATTTTGGGAAATCTGAGACACAGTAAAGGCTTCAGTGGCGGTTCTTACATGGGGGCGTTTGGGCGCCGCCCCCCCTGCTTTCTCGCCGTGCGAGAAGGCAGAACAAATGCTAGTTATCATATTATATAAGTTATATAATATGATAACTAGCATTTGTTTGTGCCTTCTCGCACGGCGAGAAAGCAGAACAGTTTCCGTGTTTACAGTGGGAGTGTTACTCGAGGGCAGGGGGAGTGGCTTGGGGGAGTGGCTTGCCCACTATTGTTAATACTGACTGTTTGGACAGCCTGAGGCCGGTGCCCAAACAGACAGTATTAACTACAGTGGGAAAGCCACTCCCCCAAGCCACCCCCCCCTGGCCTCAACTCTCCCTGTTCTCTGTATGCTGCAGCAGCAGCATACGACAGAAAACTACGTCACCTGGGGCAGCCGGCCGCACCAATCAATCTGCGGCAGTGGAGAGGGAGGCTGCCTGTCGCGCCGCCTTCCTGATGACGTGCTGCAGCAGGACAGGACTTCAAAACGAGGACGGCGGGAATCGGGACGGAGTCTCTGGTAAGTTTATTATACGATTTTATTTAAAATATATTGGTTGTCCCTCATTTCCAATCCCCCCAACCCCCACCCCGTAATGCCGGCGAATTAGAGCCCGCCATTAAAGGCTGTTCACCCAGGTTAAGACTAGAAACGGAGTTTTGACTGTGATTCGGGAATCGGCCGCATTTTCTTTTCAATCCTGCATGCTCGCAGCAGTATATTTATAGATAGATTTCTGGCACGGAACCGCTTTTCTCCCTCATCTGATGGCAATATCCGAGGCCCTGGTGCCTCGGGCTCTGTAGTGTGGCCGGCAGGTTGGAGCAGCCAAGTGGAAGCATCGTCTGCAGAGTTGCAGATGGTAAAAGATTTTATGACATGCCCAAGCATGAGGTCAAGCCAGCTTCCTTTCCAGCTAGAGAAATTCTTCATAAAACAGAATGTTGCCAGGGTGACGGAGCGACGTGCCATGCTGGGACATGAACATAAAGGACTGCAGGTGTTGGTAGTTCAGCGGGATAACACACCCGCTGCAGAGAGATCTGCGTGTTACTAAAAATCACTAGTAGGAAAGAGGTTCACTCGGATTGTCATCGTCTGAGGTTAGTTAAACGTTTATAGCTGCAATCGGCACGTTATTTATATTAAGCTACAGGTCCGAGTAACACATACATCCTGTGCTTGAAATGGAAAAATAGAAGTGCAGGTACTCTGTACCAGAGTACCTGCTAGTTTTTGAATAGTGCCAGCACTCTTCAATTAAAAGCATTACGTGTCTCTGGGGATTGCCTGTACTCTCCCATTGAAAGTATTACATCTGCCTTGATACACACGTATTAACCTCTTTCTACACATCTGCAAAGGGCTTCTAGTAACACAGCACACCCAGAGAGGAGAGAGAAAGTTGGAGGGGGGAGAGGGCGAGTCAGGGGAACAGGTTCTTCTTTGATGGAATACCAGATGAAAATAAAGCGCATTTAGATTTTAGCCCATTACTACCTTTTGGAGACAAGTTCATGGGGAGCCAGGAAACTTATTTGTCGATGTTTGTTTTGGTTTACCTGGCTCTAACAGATCGTGGTTGAATGATGTCAGTCTTCGGGGCGCAAACACGGCTGGGGGCAATTGCTGAACGTCTTCGCATGCAGTGACTAACAGCCTACAACTACAATAACGCCAGTGTCTGTGGGGAGGTTGCTTGCATTCTCGGGTCTGTGCTAAGCACCCCCACCTGCTCAGAGGCCCCAGCAGACGTGGTATTATCTACTGTAGTCTGTCACCAGGCAATGCCAGGCCTAGACAGGCTGTAATAAAGGAAACCTATTGAGTGCAGTGCAGTGAAGGGTGAGTGATGTCTGTGTGAGTGCAGGGTGAGTGATGTGTGTGTGAGTGCTGGGTGAGCAGTGTGCCTGTGTGAGTCCAGGGTGAGTGATGCCTGTGTGAGTGCAGGGTGAGTGATGTCTGTGTGAGTGCAGGGTGAGCAGTGTGCCTGTGTGAGTCCAGGGTGAGTGATGCCTGTGTGAGTCCAGGGTGAGTGATGCCTGTGTGAGTCCAGGGTGAGTGATGTCTTTGTGAGTGCAGGGTGAGTGATGTCTGTGTGAGTGCAGGGTGAGCAGTGTGCCTGTGTGAGTGCAAGGTGAGTGATGTCTGTGTGAGTGCAGGGTGAGCAGTGTGCCTGTGTGAATCCAGGGTGAGTGATGTCTGTGTGAGTGCAGGGTGAGCAGTGTACCTGTGTGAGCCCAGAGTGAGTGATGTGGATGGGTGATTGCTGGCTTAGTAATGTGTCAGGGAAGGGTGAGTAATGGGTCTATGAGTGCAGGGTGACTGTGCCTATGTGAATGCAGGGAGAGAGATGTATCTGTGCAAAGAGACTTGTCTGGCTACTCCCAGAGATGTATTCGCCAAGCCACCTCTTTCTCAAATGTGCTTGAGAATACACCATTTGCCCACCCTTTTTTCAAAATGTTCTCGTGGGAGAACCCCCGAACCCCCCATAGGTGGTTCGGCCTTGCTTGCTGCACTCGCTCGCCACAGTGCAGTATTTACGCCCCACCACTTTCAAATGTCACCAGCCGCCACCAGTGGGACAACATCGGGATCTCCACGGTGGGTGATATGTGGAGGAGGGATGGGGTGGTTTCGTTTGAGACCCTGAGGGAACAGTACGAATTGGGCATTACTGAAACATACCGTTACATACAGATTCGTCACGCATTAATGTCAGCAATAGAACCAGGCACTAATGTCCCAGAATCGGCCCCGTTGGAGGACCGACTACTTACAGACTACATGGAAGCCAGTGCTACTTCCCTCACTTACCGTAAACTCATAAACAACTTACCCGACCCGTTGCAGAAATTGAAGGAAAAGTGGGAGGGGGAAATAGGGGAACTAGATGAAACAGACTGGAACGCGGCGCTGGCGTCACCTAGAGAAGCTGGCATCTCGGCAAGATTTAGGTTAGTGCAATTTAAAATATTGCACCGAGTATACTATACACGCACCACTCTGCACAAAATCCAAAGAGCAGATCACCCATACTGCCTGAGGCACTGTGGAGAGGAGGGCACATTGTACCACACCCTATGGTCCTGCCCCAGCATGGTGGACTACTGGCGGCGAGTGAAACGCACGATGGCCCAGACTTTACAAATCTCGATCACACCTGACCCCCGAGTTTGTTAAATGTATGGGGCCCAAACAATTTAACACCACATGGAAGGCAATGGGTGGTCATTGGAACGATGTTAGCAAAGCGAGATATAGCGCAGAAATGGGGATCATCCGAGACGCCGACCCTGGCACATTGGTGCCGGAATATGGACATGCTTATGGTGGTGGAAAGGGCAGTGTACCAACAAAGAGCCAACCCACGTAAATGGAACAAAATATGGACACCTTGGAACACTTATAGGGGGGAGCTGTGTGAGCCGCTGCCAGAAGAGGAAGACATGGATAGCTCAGGGGATGAGGAGGATACTGAGTAGGGGAGGACGGAAGGTGGAGATGGGTTAAGACAGGGTAGCCCCAGGGTTTTCCGGGCTCGCATTGAGGTTCCGTGACAATTGTAAGTGGTGTTTTCGACTCGCACGAATATGGTCGAGTCTGGTATCTATGAACCGCAAATGATGAGTTTAGTAAGTGTGCGCAGTTTCGCTGTGCTAACTTAAACCGTTCGTTTGTTATGTGGGTTTTTCATCTGTACCCACGGGTTCCATCTTAGATACGGCATCCATTTTGTCTCTTGCCCTCAAGTAGTCAGCGAACGGACGCTGTCCGCTTCGCGACCCTGGGACTCCCAAGATATTTGCGGAAGACACATGTTCTTTGTAAGTGTCTTTATGACGAGGGGGATGCTACTGTGAGGCAGATGACGCCGCTCTAGGCTCATCTTGCCGCACGGACTTATTGTTTCAGCCGTGCATCTCATTAGGCACGTCCCTTTGATGCCTGTATCTCGTGTTTCTCGATACCTCCCCTTTTACACCCTTTCCTATCTCCCCACTGCCTCCGTCTTCCTCTGCACCTGTCTTCGTTCCTATTTCGATCTATTTTACTGCTGATTGGAATTTGCTAATGGTGGGAAGATGGGTTTTTACAGTTGGGAACAGCCAAATGTTTCCGCACTTATGTTCCGGACTTGATGTGTTTCAAAGTGACCAAAGCGACCCCTCTGGGGGATAATTGTGGGAACCGGGTTGTAAACTTTTGTGTATCATGTTATCCTATGGGTAAAAACTGTATAAAAGGAGCGATCCACAGAACCAATTTGAAGCAGTCTCCCCAAGTTGCACGCTGTGTACTTGTCGTGATCTCTGTGTTCCCTGCAGCAAATAAACCTTGAATCTTTGACGTCAAAGGAAGTGTCCCGTGTCTCTGTGACTTGTACGCCGGAGCAGGTTACCCACGAAGGTTTCAGGTGTTGTGCCCTGGCACCGCTGGGTCCAAAAGAACCCAGTCCTTCAGTTGGCGCCCAACGTGGGGCTGCATCAGTGGTACCGGTCCAAGCCCGACGATCGTGAGGAACTTCGTGTGAAATCTCCGAGGGAAGGTGCACTCCGCTTCATCGATCCTGTTGTCGAAATAAGTGGCCCGAAGACTTTTCCCGCGAAGATTCCCGCCTCCTGACGGCTGCGACGGACTGCTGCCCTGACTGTAGACCTGTTTTTGGCGCCTGGCGTAGACCTTGGTATAGCGAGACGATTGACGGGCCTTCCTGGTGACGCCATCGATCTTTGAGTTAAGTATTTGTGGGTTGCTCCCAGAGTTCTTGGTTGTGGTTACTTAGTGGTTGCATGGTTCCATTGCACTTGTGGTTCTTGGTACTTTGTTGTGTTGTTTGACGACTGCAGCCGCCAAAAACCGAGGGTTTTGTTCTTTGCTGGGACTTGGTAAATCCCGTAACCCTTGAAGTTTGTGAAACTCGGCTAGTGTGCAAGATGCCTGGTCGCAGTACTTTGTTCAGTTGTTTTAGACCTTGTGGTGCAGATTCCCGACTAGAGGACTCGTGTCCGATACCTCCGGTTGGGACTCCTACTTATGATTTGTATAGCAAACACGGGCTAGGCCCGATTACCTTTAACGATTATTGGATTAAATATACAAAGAAAGACGGCGACCTCCGTTGGCCACCTCACGGTAGCTTCGAGGCGTCGATCTTAGATAATCTAGAAATGAAGCTGTTCGAACGTAAATCAAGGCCGGCCATGTTTGATGCCTTTCGGTTGTGGCGCAAAGAAGCCCGACAGAAAGAGATCAGACAGAATAAACGTAGTCAGCGAGATAATGTTGCTACCATAGTGAAGAAAGCTGAGCAGTTCCAGCGTGATAAGGAGGATAAGGATAAGGAAGTGTTTGATAGACTACAGCGTATGACCATAGATAAATGTTATCCTGTTTTGCCTACGGAGTCGGATAAGAAAGAAGAGGCAGTTGAGGATTCTTTAATGTCCTATCTTATGAAGTCGCCACCTCCGTACGTACAGGGTACCGCAGCTCCTGTGGTCCCTGCCGTACCTGTTCTTCCACCTATTGTTCCTCCGCCTGTTCCTCAACCTGCACCCGCTCTTCCGTCTGTTCCTGCTCCTTTGTCTGTTTCCATTCCTACTGCTCCTCCGCTTCCACATACTCCTGCTCCCGCTACTGCTCCTGTTTTGTTAACCCCTGTCGTTGCTACTGTTTCTACTCCTTCTCTTGTTAGCCCTGTGTCTTATTCTTCTCCCTCTACTCGTAGTCGCAATTCTCCCCTTGCGACAAGCTTCTTTCATTCGCTCGGACCTGTTCATGGGTCTGCTGGTTCCGATGGTCCTCAGAGACGTAGTCAGCTCCCTGGAAACAGAGAACGCGTTGCACTATATAATATGGCGATGGGTTGGATGGTAAACCCTCTTAGAAATCCACCCCGTGTTGTCCTCGACACGTTTTGTCAATTTAACATACCAACCCAGAGATATGTGTTTGACGAAATGTGCAAATTCCTACATGATCAGATAGCGACCAATGCGCCTGACGAGGTGCTGACCGCCCTGTCTGAACTTCGGCTTCAGTTCGCAACTGGACTGATAGTAGATACTAATGTCCGACGTGCTATTGAGCGGTTACTATCCTTCCGTCCCGCTCCAATACCTCATGCATTGTTTGTTGAGGATATTGAAAACCAACCAGACGAGTCTGGCCAATATCCTATGCGTGAAGTTCCGCCGGTTTGGATACCAGCTGATCCTAATACTAATCCTGCGACATTGGCGCATTTCCAGCAAGTGTGGATACATCTCCCATGGAAACGTTCGGAAGTGCTACAGGTGAAACAATCTTTGCCCGATCCTCGCAAAAATCCTACTGGGTATTACAAGGAATTATCGCAGCTCGTAGATGCTACGATAATGAATCTTGCCGATATCGACATGTTGTTTGGCAACGTCGTACCGCAACCGGTATGGGCTAAGATTCGTCATCAAGATCACGCAAATGAATTAGGCGGAGATTGGGCTGCCATTACAGCGGCAGATGCTGGACAAGTGGCTGCTACTAAACCCGACCAATTGATTACTGCTCTTCCTCAGCGAATAATAACATTAATGAAGACTCTTATGCCAGCAATGAGGGTAAATTGGGACAAATTGGCAGCTTGCAAACAAAAGAAAGACGAGAGTGTTTCGGATTTCTTTACAAGGTTTGAGGAAGCGTTCATTGACCATAGTGGACAGGATATGGGTACTGAGGGTGGACAAAGGTTGTTTGTGGATAAATTTGTGTCAAATTTGTTGCCCGATTTGAGCAATAAATTAAAGAATTCGGAGAGTGCATGGGCCGTTTCTACCTCAGCTCAGATATTGGCTACGGCGCAATATTATGAGAATAGGGAGAAAGAGGAGAATGACCGTGCTGACAAAAAGACGAAAGAACTGAAAACTAAAGTATTGTTGCAGCAAGCGTATCCGCCGCGTTCTAATCAGCATGCGCCCCAACAGAATAGATCGCAGTCGCAATCAAATCGATCGCAGCCGCGTAATGATTCCTCCTCCCAAAGATCTTCGTTAGGGTACAATCAATGTGCTTATTGTAGACAGGAGGGACACATTAAATTCAATTGCCCTGTTTTAAATGAACGTAATAGCGGTAATTCGTCTAAAGGAGGCCGTGGTGGTGCACAGCAGGCATCTCGTGGTAGAGGTCGTGGTGCTCAAAACGATCGCTCAGACAATTCATCAAATTCTAATAACTGTTTCGATCAACGTGGATCATCGCATGGACGATCTGCGCAGTACAATGTAGACGATTACTACGTCGATCAGGGAACTGACGACAGTAATTACTAGGACAGCCAAAGACAAGGAGAGGGAGTGGTATCAGTTCCGGTTGATCAGAGAGGGCCTTACGTCGCAGTTGCTACATCGGGCGTCGTTGAGCCTTTTCTGTTGGACACTGGTGCAGCGAAAAGTTCTATCATGCATTCGAAACTCCCTGGCGCACCTTTGTCTGGCTTAACAAATGTTTCCGTTGGATTCTCTGGCGCCCCCGTTAGCAATCCAGTTTCACGCCCTTTGCCCCTTCGAATTGGGCCACGTGAGCTTCAAGCTCCGTTGATTTTAACCACGGGTTGTGGCGAAAATCTTTTGGGCCTGGATTTGCTTAAACGTTTGTACGCAACTTTGTATTGTTCTCCTGTGGGTGTAAAGCTTACGTTAGGAGAGAGGGTAGTCTCTCCCATGTATTTGTCCCTCGATAAGCTCCCACCGGAATTGAGTTCTCTTCCTGCGTCTTTGTGGGCGACGGGTCCAAACGACGTGGGCCTACTTGATATCTCCCCTTATGTTGTTCAGTTGAAAGCTAATGTGCGATTGCCGCGTATTCCCCAATATCGTATCTCCCTTGACGGTGAACGAGCTTTATTAGCGATCATCTATGATTTGATCGAGAAGGATGTTATTGAAGAGACTCGGGGAAACGTGTGCAACAGCCCTGTGCTGCCCATTCTTAAACGTACTGATCCTTCCAAACCGCCTGTTTATCGCTTTGTTATCGACTTACGGGAGGTGAATAAAATTGTGGTTCCTCAATTTCCTGTTGTGCCTGACATCACGGCGCTACTGACTCTGATTCCAGCTACTGCATCATGGTTTTCGGTGATTGACTTGAAAAATGCGTTTTTCAGCATCCCGATTGCCGAAGAGAGTAGGGACCTTTTCGGTTTCTCTCTCGGTGGACGTAGCTTCCGGTTCAAACGCGCTCCTCAGGGCTACTGTGAAAGTCCATCGATTTACAGTCAAGCCTTGAAGGGTCAACTGGATGCGTTTCGGTTGCCGGTTGGTGCGGCTTTAATCCAATACGTCGACGACTTATTGGTGGCTGCTGATACTCAGGACATTTGTAAAATCGCTACGGTGTCATTACTGCAACATCTCTGTGAGTTAAATCACAAGGTGTCACCTTCTAAACTCCAATATTGTTGTCAAGAAGTAACCTATCTAGGTCACTTATTGTCAAAGGAGGGAAGGAGATTGACCCCAGAGAGAATTGCAGCAATTGCGCGAATGGCTGTGCCAAAAACCCAAAGAGATGTGCGTGCCTTTCTAGGTATCACGTCGTACTGCAGGCAATGGATTCCTAATTTTTCATTACTAGCGAAACCATTGGTGGCTCTCACGTGCAAGGATGTTTCCACTCCTTTACCATGGACGGAAGAATGTCAGAAAAGTTTTTCTGAACTACGTGATTCATTGTGTTCGGCTCCTGTGTTAGGTACCCCTGACTACGGTAAGCCGTTCACGTTATATGTTCACGAGAGGGAAGGTTGTGCTTTGAGTGTTTTAACGCAACCTTTTGGTGGTAAGCAACGTCCATGTGCATATTTTTCCTCGACCTTGGACCCAGTAGCTAGAGCATTGCCGAGTTGTTTGAGAGCAACTGCGGCAGCTGCGGTCTCCATCCGACAATCAGCAGGATTGGTCATGGATAATATGCTTACGGTGATGGTTCCGCATGCAGTCGATACTCTTTTGAATCGAACGAAAACTCAGCACTTAACGAGTGCGAGGTTGTCTGGGTACGAATTGACGCTCTTGGCAAGCCACATTCAGATAAAACGCTGTAATGTCCTAAATCCGGCAACTTTGTTACCAATTAGTGCAGAGTCAGATGAAGTAGCAGAACATGACTGCTACTTGAGGACTGAAGAAGAAACGAAAGGTCGAGTGGACCTTAAAAACACCCCATTGGAAGATCCGGATGGCACTCTGTATGTGGATGGGTCATGTTTTAAGTTGCCGAATGGCGATGTGACTACCGCTTATGCTGTTGTAACATTGAATACTGTTGTTGAAACTGCAAGATTGAATCAGAATTCTGCCCAAGCTGCGGAATTGATTGCTCTCACTAGAGCATGTGTGTTAGCAAAAGGGAAACGTGTGAATGTGTACACCGATAGCCAATACGCTTTTGGTGTAGCGCATAGTTTTGGACGATTGTGGCGAGAGAGAGGTTTCTTGACGTCGCACGGTACGAAGATACAGCATGGCCAGCTTGTGAATGATCTTTTGGATGCATTGACCTTGCCTACGCAAGTTGCGATTGTTAAGTGTAGTGCGCATCGTAAAGTGACGGATGATGTTGGTCGTGGTAATGCGTTTGCGGATGAGATTGCTAAGGAGACTGCCCGGAACCTTAGCACTCGAATGTATGTGACGAGTTCGGTTAGGTGGCCCACAGAATCGAGTATGTGTGAAGACACTATTGAGAGTGTGAAAGCAATTCAGAATGAGGCCACCGAGACTGAAAAGGCAAAGTGGAAAGAAAGTACGGGAAAGTTGGATGCGAATGGTTGTTGGATTGATTTGTCGGACCAGAAAAGATGGATGTTGCCTGATGCGTATGTGCTGGCCGTTGTGACAATGGCACATGGGTTAGCACATATTAGCGCGAAAGGTATTTGCAAGTTGCTGGCTGATGTGTGGAAGAATGATGGCATTACGAAATGTGCTGAACGTCTGGTGAAGAATTGTATGGTGTGTATAATGTACAATCCTGGCAAAGGAACCCCAACTCCACCTGGCAGTTTTGCTCCTCCTTCATATCCCTTTGAGGTGATTCAATTGGACTTCATCCATATGGAGCGATGCAATAACCTGAAATACGTTTTAGTTGTGGTTTGCGCATTCTCCCGATGGATTGAGGCCTATCCCCTCAAAGACAATACTGCTTTGTCTACTGCGAAAATCCTACTGAAGGAATATTTTCCTCGGTATGGAATGCCTAGAGTCGTGTGGTCAGATAACGGAAGTGAGTTTGTTGGAAGTGTGATGAAGAGTGTGTGTAAGGGCCTTGGAATAAATCAAAAATTCCACAGCGCCAATCATCCCCAGTCAGCCGGACTAGTTGAGGGGTATAACGGCACCCTTAAACTAAAGCTAGCAAAGATTCAGGCTACGACTGGTCTTTCGTGGCCTGACGCTTTACCCTTGGCATTACTGTCAACTAGGGCGACGGTACACTCCCGAATAGGGCTTAGTCCCTATGAGATAGTGTTCGGCCGTCCTGCGAATGTGTGGGGGGTTCCTAGGCCAGGAATGTTTTCTGATCTTGAGTATCCAATGTTGATTGACTATTTACATGACTTGACTGCTAAACTGAGGTTAATTCACCAACAGGTTTACGACGCATTGCCGACGCAGACGGAGGGTCCAGGCCACCAGCTCCAGCCCGGAGACTGGGTGGTAACACGAAACTTTTCACGCAAGAATAATCTGGACCCAAGGTTTACCGGACCTTACCAGGTGCTCCTGGCCACGAGGACTGCCGTTCGTCTTGAGGGGCGTAAAAACTGGGTGCATGCCACCCATACTAAGCGAGTCCCTATCCCTTTGCCGGCAGACCCGTGGGTAAGGAAAGGCATTGCGTCAATAGAAACAGAAACATTGCCGGCGTTTGTGCCTTTCAGCGACGCACAGCCTGTTGGAGAATCCTCAGCGCAGCAGAAAGCCACTGTTGAAACATTGTCAGCAAAAGACTCAAGACCAGAACAATCAACTGATCAGCAGGACGCTGTCTCTTCAACGGATCCTTTGTTCGACGAACAGACACGTCCCGGGAAACACCGATATTCCTTGCGATCTCGCACTAAGGACAAATAAAATTTTTTCCTTGCTTTGCTGAAATTGACAACTGCATTTTCCCCGTTTCCCGTGATCAGTTTTGAACTTTCGTATCACTGTGATTTGTGCACATATATATATATATGTATTGAGCTTCCTCCCTTGTATCTTTTTACTTCCACAGCTGAGAGACCTTGTGCTTGTATATACATATTGCGTATTGAAGGCCGTAGGGCCGCGCGCGTACTTCCTTCTGGACAGTAGGTCTTGACGCTAGGTTAAAGGCCGTCGGTTCCTAGGAACTCCTAGGGATTGACTATTGCTGCACAGAACGAAGTGCGTCAAGAAACGTTGCGGACGGTCGTAGGGAATGGCATTCTCGAAGCTGAATGATTTGGAAGGGGCTCAAGTCTATAGATTCAAGCTGCAGCAACTCAGTCGTACCAGATGCTTCATATTCCAATTGTTTGTATTGTTTTTGACTGCTTCTGCATTATTGACGGGTGGGGTGTATTACACGATGTCCTATTTCTTACCTGCTACACCTACTCCTACTCCTTACCCTAACCTTACCTCTACTGCTTCTCCCCATTCCTTTCACATGTTACCGGAACACGAGCAGGCTAGACGTGTAGAATTCCGCAACAATTCCTTTATTCAGCTCCTCCATCAGCATCAGTTAGTGGTTAACACTACTAATTGTTGGGTGTGTGGGTTGATGCCACATACTACGGATAAGGGAATTCCATATCTGGTGTTACCGTATAGTTCCCAAGGGTCAGCTCGAGCATTTCAAGCAATGTTTCGAAGCGCACTGGGTTTCCACCCCATTCGAGAACCACGTTCCCCCTACTCTGGTCCTACATCGTACCAAAAACCTTTGTCGATAGCCATAGAGGATTTAGATAGTGAGATCTATGATCCTTCGCTTATCCCTGAAGAAGAGGTACAAGCCTATAGAGTCCTAAGTAGAGGTGAATATAGTGTGTTCAGCAGCGAAAAACAACTTAAAAGCTCACCTCCAATATGGGTCGTACCCCACACTGGTAATTTTTGTCTTATGGGTCGTGGTCAAAGATCGCAAGCCCGACTTGGAGCAAGTGCTTGCACTGAAAATTACATTCTGCCGATGTTCTCGTCCCCTGTGTTTCTGGCTGCCAAGGGTACATACTTTATCTGTTATGATCGTGCATACACATGGTTGCCCGCTGACTTCATGGGCTCTTGTTTCATTGCAAATCTGTTGCCTCCGACGTTCACTGTAGATGCCGATTATCATAAGACTAGAGTTGTGCGAGGCGTAATTAGTGAAGAGGATACTGCCGGTCAAGAGGCAGGAGACTTTTTCAAGGGTTTCCTCCCGTTTTGGGGACCTATGGTAAATAGTAGGAACCTGAGACAGTTGACTCGAGTGGTAGAATCGACAGCTAATATTACTGCCAGTGCCCTTGGTAATATCACCACAGAACTTCAGGCGGAGAGACTTATGACGTTACAAAACCGTATGGTTTTAGATGTCATCTTAGCAGATCGCGGTGGGGTATGTAAGGTGATCCATTCGAGCTGCTGCATTTTCATTCCAGATAATGCTCCTACTGTCTATCAAGCCATCTCGAGGTTGCATAAGATCTCCGAATCCATACACGTGGATGTAGGGGATTGGACGCTACTTGGATGGTTTTGGGGCCTGATGTCGACTTGGGGTTGGAAGATTCTGATGATCATTGGAGTTGTGGTAGTGTTCCTGTTCACGTGTTGCCTTTGTGTGCAGTGTGGTCCTGCCTTATGTGGTCTCTGTGCTACAACGTGTATGAGACAACCATCTGTTACCAAGGGGACTCGGTTGGACAGAGCTATGCTACAGCAACATCTCGATGGTTTGATGAATATCGAATATGCCGACTAGTGCTTGCCTACATGAGGGCAAAAGGAGCGTCTGAGGTTCCGTGACAATTGTAAGTGGTGTTTTCGACTCGCACGAATATGGTCGAGTCTGGTATCTATGAACCGCAAATGATGAGTTTAGTAAGTGTGCGCAGTTTCGCTGTGCTAACTTAAACCGTTCGTTTGTTATGTGGGTTTTTCATCTGTACCCACGGGTTCCATCTTAGATACGGCATCCATTTTGTCTCTTGCCCTCAAGTAGTCAGCGAACGGACGCTGTCCGCTTCGCGACCCTGGGACTCCCAAGATATTTGCGGAAGACACATGTTCTTTGTAAGTGTCTTTATGACGAGGGGGATGCTACTGTGAGGCAGATGACGCCGCTCTAGGCTCATCTTGCCGCACGGACTTATTGTTTCAGCCGTGCATCTCATTAGGCACGTCCCTTTGATGCCTGTATCTCGTGTTTCTCGATACCTCCCCTTTTACACCCTTTCCTATCTCCCCACTGCCTCCGTCTTCCTCTGCACCTGTCTTCGTTCCTATTTCGATCTATTTTACTGCTGATTGGAATTTGCTAATGGTGGGAAGATGGGTTTTTACAGTTGGGAACAGCCAAATGTTTCCGCACTTATGTTCCGGACTTGATGTGTTTCAAAGTGACCAAAGCGACCCCTCTGGGGGATAATTGTGGGAACCGGGTTGTAAACTTTTGTGTATCATGTTATCCTATGGGTAAAAACTGTATAAAAGGAGCGATCCACAGAACCAATTTGAAGCAGTCTCCCCAAGTTGCACGCTGTGTACTTGTCGTGATCTCTGTGTTCCCTGCAGCAAATAAACCTTGAATCTTTGACGTCAAAGGAAGTGTCCCGTGTCTCTGTGACTTGTACGCCGGAGCAGGTTACCCACGAAGGTTTCAGGTGTTGTGCCCTGGCACCGCTGGGTCCAAAAGAACCCAGTCCTTCAGCATGGTTGGCATAATAGATCTGCAAATTGTGGTATTAATGGCTTTGTCCGTTGTAATAGTTGATTTGAACGCTCCACTGATCTATCTAAAATGTACCAATTATCCAATCGATGCACTTTAAAGTTAAGAGTTGTATAATAAAAATGGAAAAGTTGCGCTACTGGTTGACTGCAGCCGAATGTTGACGCTGCAATCAACGAAAATATATGACTGTGTTTATCGATATGTGATGCAACAATAAAAACAAATTTAAAAAAAATGCTGATTCTCCCGAAGCTTTTATATATGTTTCGAACAATTCCTTTAGAATTTTCGGGGTCTTGTTTTATAAAATTAGAGAGGGTATGTTCTAGATTCTTGTGGGGATATAGAAGATCAAGAAGGGCATACAAGAAAATGATCCTCCTGAGACACCGGGGGGCTGGGGTATCCCACATTTTATCATGTATTATTGGGCAGCTATGCTCCAAGTTATGGGATCATTGGTAGTTGGGGGTAAAGCTTATATACCTGTATGTTGTAGACCTACAATTTATGAATTTGGGCTGGGCAACGGTAGTAATGGTTGTCTATTAAAGATTATTGAACCCAGCTACTAAAAAAAAAACAAGGTTTAAGGTACTTAAGGCGGCGTACAAGGTATGGAATCAAATTAAACGAAAATATCGTATTCCAAATATCAATGCTTAAACCCCTTTCTCGGCCTCTGGGATATTGCCTATAATCTTTAGGGATGTGGTTGCTTTTAGATGGGGCTTAAAAGGAATTTTTGTGAAGGGGATTTGTTTGATCAGGGGGCTTGTCTTTCATTTGCAGATTTACAGGCCAAGTATCGATTAGATCAACAAGATTTGCAAATCTGTAGTTTTGTTCAAAACGTGGTCCTGATTTAGTACAACAATTTGGAAAAATGTTGCTAATTGTAAAAATGATTAAGAAACCCCAAATAGGGCAATATTACCAGCAGCTATTGGAAACTTTTCCGGATGATGTGGAAGAGCGTAAAATTAAATGGGAAAACAAATTGGAGGTTGAGGAGGTTAACATTTGGAAATTGTTGGAACTTGCTAATAGTGTGTTAATGACAGGGAGATTACACAGTCAGCATTATATGGCCCTTGATGATTTATATTGTTCTCCAAGCAAGGTATCTCATTGGGGCGGGACGGTGGGGGATAAATGTAACCCTTGTGGTTTACTAGCTGCGGAGTTATTCCATATGTTTTTATTATGTCCTAGGTTGGAGGAGTTTTTTCAAGAAATTGGGGGGGTTTTAAATGCCATATTTAGTACCCCGACCACCATTACGGGAGATCTAGTGATCATCGGTGTAGGTACTGATAAGTCGGCCATTGTAAGATCAGCAGCCTCAACAGCCCTGTTGTTTATTATTATGGCAGTGGTACAGGCATGTATCACCAGTGAGTGAATCAGCCCGGACCCTCCTACTTTCACGAATTCAAGATTGCTAGCCATGTATAATTTTGAATCATCGATATAGAAAACTAACGGTAGAAGGAAGAGAATGAGGGGTGCCAAAATTTAGTCTCCAATAGCGGATTGGATATCCGGATCAGTTTGTTAATAGGATTTTGTGTATAATAACGTATGTTGGGGGGAGGGTATATCGGTCTGGAACAACCAGAATGTGGGATACCATTGCCTTTGAGGAATATGGTATTGGTTATAAATTGGATGGTCTCTTCTTATCTTCTTTTCTTGTATCATAGTAGCTGTACCCTGCTCTATCCGTAGGTATGTTGTTCTGCTGCTATGAAATGACTGTATTATTATGATCGAACTGAACCATAACCGTGTATATTGTATTATTTGATATGCCTTGGTCCAAAAAAAGGGTTGAAAAATCAATAAAAAATAATTAAATACAAAAGAAGATAAGAGATAGGGGTAATGGACTAAGGGGAAGGAATTAGGGATAAAGGGCTACATGTATCAAACTATTTTACTTTCCAAAACGGGCCGATTCACAGAATTGGCCCATTTGCGAACGCAAAAATGACTTTTTACATGTATCAAACCCTATTTTGCAATTCGGTAACCTGTAACCGAATCACAAAAGGGGTTTGCGATTCGATATTTGGAAGGGGTGTGTTTAGGGCATCCCTTCCAAATAGTGCATCCTAATGTTTTGAATGAATGTTTTGTGACCGTGAATGCAGTCACAAAATATTCACATTTTACCACCTACTTCAAGCAGGTGGTAACCCATTCGACCTTCCCCTTTAGGAATTAATGTAAAAACGTTTTTTAAGAGCAGGCAGTGGTCCCAGGGACCAATTGAATTGTAAAAAAAAAGAACCCATAGAATGACAAAGAAATGGTAAACGTGGAAAAGGCTGCAAGGAGATGATAGACTAACAATGTGGTAACTTACAAAACAACTATTGTGAAAATGGTGATGATGCTCTATACAAAACAGCAGTGTAGCATTTTCTTACAAGTATCTGCGATATTCTGTTCTTAATCTTAATGTCGTCATCACCAAAAGCACCCCAATGACAATATTTTATTTAAAAAAATGTACCGACAGGTATTAGTATCATTGTATAAATAACAGTAGCTTTAGATCAACAGATAGTCAAAATTATTGTAGAATTAGAACATTAAGAAAGGTAAAAATAATTACATATTTTTATTTGCACAACAAATCCTATTTGTGTAATAAAGGTGTAGTAAATCATAGGGTTGCAGTATTGTCACATGGAAGGGTTTCACAGAATGGAATTACAGGTGGTCACAACATAAAGTGCATGTTGAGCAGCTGCGCCATCACAAATAGGCATTTTCAGTTACCAAGTGTGTGCATCATTAAGTCTGACAACGCATAGAATGACTGGAACTTGTGTATGACACCTAGGTGAGCAGCAGACACTGCAGCTTTCAGTTTATATGACCAAGCATACCCACCAGGCAGCATGACAAGTAAGGTACAGTCACCATATACATCAAGAAGCATATGAGCTATATACTCTGAATGGGCCTGCTCCCCGCAGATACTGCATGCCCAGTTATTTCTGCAACAACTGCAGGAAATCACTGCTGCTCAAAGATTGTATTGTAGTTTAGTAGCCTTTATATAGCTTCTCATACCTCTGACAGGGCACCGAAACACATTTACATAAGGATACCATGTTGCTATGTGGTAGTGCTCGAGAGGAGGCGTGTGGGTTTTCAGGTGATCTATGTGGCTGTTATTATTATAATGAGCGGTCAGAAAACTTCCCTTGGAGGATTATTCAATCACTCACACTGTGCTTAATATCACCACACCATATTCTCTATGCATACGTGTCTTTAGATGAAGGAGGGATCACAATTCTATCCCAAGTGCCGTACAAAATGTGCCCTCTAGAGATTGACTCTTATTCTAAGGAGCAAAGTTGTCATGTTTATGCGGTTGTTGGAAAACTGAATCCCTTCTTGTCTGTGCCAGGGAAGCTGATCACTTCCTATTCAGTCAAGAAAGTTTCCAATGACCTCTGAGCTAGCTGGTACAAACCCAATTAAGTTTAGCATAGTCAGTGGAGACCTGGAAGATCCGCACTTCTACGTCGATACTACTGTTTATGTTATTCCAATGCGCAGGGCCTATAGGGAAAATAGGAACTACACTACATACTGACAGGTATTAGTATCATTGTATAAATAACAGTAGCTTTAGATCAACAGCTAGTCAAAAGTATTGTAGAATTAGAACATTAAGAAACGTAAAAATAATTACATATTTTTATTTGCACAACAAATCCTATTTGTGTAATAAAGGTGTAGTAAATCATAGGGTTGCAGTATTGTCACATGGAAGGGTTTCACAGAATGGAATTACAGGTGGTCACAACATAAAGTGCATGTTGAGCAGCTGCGCCATCATGAATAGGCATTTTCAGTTACCAAGTGTGTGCATCATTAAGTCTGACAACGCATAGAATGACTGGAACTTGTGTATGACACATAGGTGAGCAGCAGACACTGCAGCTTTCAGTTTATATTACCAAGCATACCCACCAGGCAGCATGACAAGTAAGGTACAGTCACCATATACATCAAGAAGCATATGAGCTATATACTCTGAATGGGCCTGCTCCCCGCAGATACTGCATGCCCAGTTATTTCTGCAACAACTGCAGGAAATCACTGCTGCTCAAAGATTGCATTGTAGTTTAGTAGCCTTTATATAGCTTTTCATACCTCTGACAGGGCACCGAAACACATTTACATAAGGATACCATGTTGCTATGTGGTAGTGCTCGAGAGGAGGCGTGTGGGTTTTCAGGTGATCTATGTGGCTGTTATTATTATAATGAGCGATCAGAAAACTTCCCTTGGAGGATTATTTAATCACTCACACTGCGCTTAATATCACCACACCATATTCTCTATGCATACGTGTCTTTAGATGAAGGAGGGATCACAATTCTATCCCAAGTGCCGTACAAAATATGCCCTACAAGAAATCGAGGTGCAGTGCTATTACTATTTTATTATTGATATCATTCTAAGCACATGCTTCATATATTAAAAAAGGTTTTAAAAAAATTAAAAACTTACATTTACAAAAAATACATTCCAGGAGTTTCTAATACCCCTAATTTTAATACAAATCATAACCTTGCATAAAAATCAGTTAAAAACATCAGTAACTATATCATTACATATAACAAACAAATGACGATAAACTGACGGAAACCCTGTGAGTACAGTTGCGTTAAACCTGTTATTAAATATATGCCACTGAAACGCGTCAACGCCAACTAATTTTAATCCAACCATATGAAGTTCTGGGATAGGAGCATTCATCCCACCAGCTCTTCAGTTCATTAGATGGTGGACCACATTTAGTAACAGGTCTAACGTTATTTGTTTGTTATATGTAATGATATTGTTGCTGATGTTTTTAACTAATTTGTATGCAAGATTGTGATTTGTATTAGAACTAGGGGTATTAGAAACTCCTGGAATTTATTTTTTGTAAATGTATGTTTTTTAAAAATATATATATCTTTTTTAATATATGAATCATGTGCTTAGAATGATATCAATAATAAAATAGTAATAGCACTGCACCTCGATTTCTTGTAGGGCACATTCTGTATGGCACTTGGGATAGAATTGTGAAACCTTCTTCCTCTAAAGACACGTATGCATAGAGAATACGGTGTGGTGATATTGAGCGCAGTGTGAGTGATTGAAGAATCCTCCAAGGGACGTTTTCTGATCGCTGGTTTCCAGTACCCTGTTCCCTTGGACCGTGGGGTCACCTCTCTAGTTTTGCTACTACTGCTGTTATTATTATGTAAAAGAAGGTTAAAAAAAGTGTCAAACCCAATGGTCCTAGCATCACTTAACGCACAAGATAGCATACACCAGGGCTCTTAGGAGGACTTTGTTTCACCTCACTGGTACAACTCTATGCATTACATCGAACAAACATGTCAGATCACAAGTCAATTTTTCTTCATCGGTGCTGTCACCAAACACTCAGCAACCAACACATTTACTTTCATTTCACACAGAAACCTGTGTGGTCCTTTGTGCTCCACAAAGCATCAGCACGCGCACACACCTCCTCAATTTTCCTAGGGTATGAAAAGATCTTTGCAATACTCATCTCTGAGGTGCGTTGCCAGCATATGTACAGTTCGCCAATACCAATTTGTAACTCCATTTTTCAACTGTGCATGGGGAACCACAGCCATCTAAAGTAGCCAAACGTTTCTGAACTTCATGTGCCATTGGCATCATGTCACCTGAATAATGCACTTATCTATGACTCCCACTGTTTCGCCCTGTCTGGAATGAAGGTCAAATGACATGTCAGGCACAGAAGCACATCTCATGAATACTGCAAACCTACCTTTCTGCTTCAACACACCCAGACCACAAAGCAAACCCAAAGGTCACCCAAGACCTGGACCCTTAAGAATTACCAAAACATGGATAGCAGAAAAGGGCACTTATAAACCATCCAGCTAGTACCACTGAGACTTTGGGCCTGCCTCACTGAACAGCAATCTACACATGTCACAAAAGCGGGGATTATCCAGTTGGCACAGCAATGTATGAACATGTCAACAACTGCCTATTAAATATAGCTGCATCCACAAAGACCAGGTGACATGACGCTCTGTACCAAACATGATGTTTGCATCAAAGAGCTGACACAAAGGTTTAATGAACTACACTGAACACCTGTGCTGATGTTTCATGTGCAACATTCTATGTAGTGCAGCTGCATGTGAAAACAATGAATGAGATTTCAGTGAGCAGTTGAAAAACACATTGTTATAAGTATTATTTTAAAACATTTCGAATCATTTTAATTAGTGTTTCTTCAACAAACCTAACATTTCTATCACGTTTGTATACTTAAATTACATACTTCATAAAAATGATTGGCTCTCTAATTACATTTCTGAACTCTACAATTGCCTTAGAAAAAAGCATACGCCTCCAGATACAACAAATATTTCAGATTATACATCCATATGTGATACCAGTACTCATTGACTTTAAGTAGACTTCATCCATACACCAATATAGGCATCTCCAGATCATTTAGGTTCCGAGCTATGCTTCAGTCTGCAAGAAGAGTGTATCAAGCTAAACAATATCTCATTGCAGGAACAAATCTCACCACATCATCCAGTGTAAAAGAAAACTTTTCTATAACTCTATTTCTGTATCCCTTATCATCGGGATTCCAGAATGTCACTTTGTTTGACAATGTCTAGTTGAGATCCTGATTCCAAAATGTCCCTTTGTTTAATGAGGTCTGATTGTAATTGTTTTAGCTACTGTGAAATCATTCGCTGGATGGCCCTTTGCAATGTTAGATAGATGTACGTTACGGCTTTTACGGAAGGCTTTGTCATTAATAGCTATCATTTTTGTTTTTAACCATCTGAAGTCTCAAACATTCAAAAGCAAAGTTGTGTCTCATCTCACAAGTTAGAAGGCTCTCTGAAATGGCAAGGGTTAGGCGAGGGAGTAGTATTCGGACTACATTTCATAACGAATTGCACTGAAGCTCCTCTGTAAAATTAAGACAGTGCCCAACTAGTGTACGAAACATCAAAAACATTGTTGTAAACAGGTTGCACATTGCTAATAAAGTGTAATTTCAATTCACAAAGCATCTTGCTACATCTGTCAAAACCGTATTTCCACTAAGTTACTATACCTTTAGAAATGACATCGTCATCATAGATTTTGGGATTTGAACTTTTTGGACTTGCGGTTCAGAACGTAGAGGTTGCAGCACTGTTTTTGCCTCACCTTTCCTTTGCCCATGTTTAACAATGTTACCACTGCTCATTTCGGAGGCTGCTGAAAGAAAAACAGAAAAGAACACATTTTAAGGGGAGGAGTGGATGCACAATCATTTATAACTGGGGTGTCTGTTGACAGCAAAGGGGTTTTGCGACAGCCTGTGTCCTCAGAATACCTACTTCTCATTGCTGGGTATGAGAGGATGGGGACTGAAAAATGGGTGTTGTCAAAGTGCAGGACAGAGGCAAAGTGAAGGGGTGATTTAAGGAAGAGGCATTGCAGACACAGGGAGGGAAAGTGTAACATGGGCTACATGTGCAGAGAGAAATGCCTAGATGCATCAAACTAAATTGCATTCGCAAACGGTGCGAATCGCATTTTTCGGCTGTTTGCAAATGCAATTCACTAATTTGGAATGCATCATGCACTTCGCAATTTTAGGAATTGCAACCATGTTGTTATTTCTAAAATTGCGATTGCATTTAAGAAATCGCAATTTGAGATTTCTTAAATGGAATTTGGAATGGGTAAAATAGCATGAAGTTGAACTTCATGCTAAATTACTGAAAACTTTCAAATATGCACAAATTGCATTTTTGAAAGTTTAAATTTACACACACACATGCCCCAAGGGCATGTGTGTGTGTAAATGGATCTTAAAGTTAAGTTTCAGGGGTGCAGGGAGGGGTTCTTTGGACCCCCCCTGCACCCTTGCTATTGCATTCACATTTTGCTATTCGCAAAATGGAATTCGCAAAATGTGATTGCCTTCCCATTCATTCCTATGGGCCTTTTGGCCCATAGGAATCAATGGGAAGGGTTTTCTTAATTGCGATTCGCAAATTGTGAATCGCAATTAAGGAAAAATACCGAATCGCAAAAAAATTGAAAAAATTTTCATGCATTGCCATTTGGGATTTCTAAATTGCGATTCCTTAATTTTCGCAATTTAGAAATCGCAAATGGAAACAATGATGCATCTACCCGAAAATTCCCTATAGGTCGGGCCATTTGATTTTTATGTTCATACAACAAGCTCCCATTTTGGGCATTTATTTTCTTAATAAAAAAAGATGCCATGCGGGCATTTTAAAAATGGCGCCAACTCTGCAAACTTCAGGGATGTGAAAGAAGCTGCCATGGTGGAGGCTCTCTTCAGTGCACTGAGGTCCTCGCCAGCCAGGTGAGGGTCTCTAAAATCTTCAAACAGGGCAAATGGTCCTGTCTCCAGTCAGACAACTCTACCTCCACTCTAGAGGACAACCTTAAGCAAGCACAGTACCTGGGACTCTTCACTACCTTTGCTCTTCCCAGATGGATTGCATGTTAGTTCATGCAAGTTCCTTCGTTAACATAGCACAGAGATCTGCATCCTCACCCAGGATGCCAACCTTGATCTTCTTCTCATTATTCACTTCTGAACACAGGACACTTCAGCAACTTATCTCACTCCTGCTTCTCAACCTCACTACTTGCGATGCATCTACCACGCCATGACAAGAGAGGCGGTGGCGTTGCTGGAATTTTGAAAGACACATTTACAGTATCGCATCTCATCTCTTAACCCTTCTCCATGCTCAAATGCTTGGCCTCAGACTTATTATCTCAGCCAACTCTTTACTTAATAGCATTCTACCTTATTATCCCCCTGGTCAGATCAATAACTTTAGTAAGCATTAGATTTCCTCTCCAACTTCTTCCTCAGCTCATCAGATTGTCTTCTTTTAAGGGATTTTAACTTCTAGGCAAAGCTTCCTGTCCCAAATGTCTTGTCTGATTGACGTCTGTGCAGCCCTACAACTAGCCCGACTTGCATCTGCCCTCATGTATCAGACCAGCCGCAGCTTAAACCTACCCTTTGATCATTTGAAACGTGCACAGTGCACACAGCCCTATCAAGTTCTGCGGCCTGATCATTCCAATGTAAGTGCTACTCCCCACACCACCACACATTTTCAGAAACTTGCAACCCTCCCTAAACAAGCCCGACACCATCTCTTTACCCTCAACCTTTCCTCTCTCTCTCTCGTTCTCTCTCTCTCTCTCTCTCTCTCAAATACTGCAGAGAACGTGTGGATTCTCCAGTCTCTCAATGATAAGATTTCTCTCAAAACCTGCTATCATCACTGACTACACTCATCACCCTGCAAAAAGGAAGTGATATTACTCTGCAAAAAGGGTAGAAAAATATTGGCCCTCGATTTCACCTGCCGTATGCAAGTTATTCTTTACAACACTACACACGCACAGAAAATTCATTTTATTTGCCAGTACCCAGTTCCAAAATGCAGACAGAATTGTAACTTCCTTCTGCTAAATCCACTAAAGGACATTTTAAGATTGTTATATCTTCGTGAGGCCCTATTTGCTACAAGATCATGGTGTAGCTTTCCCAAACTCTTTGTGACCCTCTGTTGGCCTTTTCCCTTCAGAAAATCGTCACATCTTGTTGTAATCTCTCATCTTCCATCTCTGCTAACTTTCTTTTTAGTTCTATTCCTCTTCTTTTCTTTCAGACTTCTCTCCTCAATCCCTTCACCGGAGAACTTAGCTAATGCTTTCTGTCGAGTCTGGTTCCACAAAGGATGTTACCCACCAACGCCTTTCAGCCATTCTCTATGGTGGTGTAACTTGGTTGAACTGATCTTTGCAGTCTTTCTATTTCCATCTTCTTAGTATCTCAGGACTGAAAAGAAGAGCTCATAATTTCGCTCTTGAAGAATCCTTCTATACATCTTACCACTTTGAGCACCTTTTTTTCTCTTTGAAACTAAATTCTGGAAATATAATTCAACTTTCAGCTGTCCACCTTTCTGGATTCCACTAAATCTGCTTTGTGTCCACTGAAAAGCACCTCATTTACCTTAGTCTCAATTCTCAATGATCTCTGGCTGTTAGTAGCCCGTGGTGGATCTGCCACTTTGGTTCTATCAGACCTGTCTGTGGCCTTCAACACTGTAGCACACAACATTTTGCTGGTATACCTACATCAAGCCAGTCAGAAACAACGCTATGGCCTAGCTTGCTCAGTATTTGAAAGACCGGTCTCAAGTCATCCGTTTAAGCCATTACGTTCCATTTACAGAAAAGTCTTGTGAGACAGACCTCTGCCCCACGCTGTTCAATGTATATGTATCCCAAATTTCTAAACAGATTCAATCTTATGTTTTTTTAAATTTTCTGTGCTGATGTGAGGATTTGTGTCGGAGTTAGGGATCTCAACCTCGAGAACACACTGTCTGCTGCCTTACCTGGTGACCTCAATGTGTTCACTAAACGGGTGGAGGGAATTAGCCACGCAGGCAGCATCGTGATGTCAGAGGTGCTTCTCCTGCATGTTGGGATGCTCAGGAAAAATGCTGCATTACATGTACGCTCGACCACTTTTAACAATAGAAAGAAGACTTTTCTTCTTTCTATTTCTATTCTTGCTTGGTGGTGGCTATCTTGGTATGGGCAGAGTTCAGTGATCTTTCAAGATGCTTATGGTGCTTTTTGAAAATTATTTCTTGTTACCGTCCTTTACCTCTGGGGCTTTTCAGGCCGCATGAGTATTCATAAGGTGCACTTATTGCGGTCAGGCATAGGCCACACACACTGGACTGGTGACCCCAAACACACACACACAAACACTGGATAATGTACTGCTCTTTAAGTAAAAATAGATGTTTTAGTGGCCTGGTAAATATTCTGCATGGTTATACACTCATACAGACCTAAAGGCGAGACCATTGGCTATGCCAAAGCGTGTATCCTTTGTTGGTCTTCTAATATCTCTGCTTACTTCTGGACATCTGCAAACTTCTACTTGATTCCAGATTCTGTGCAGCAAGGTTTTACCTTTCATGTGGTGGAGGGTGCCCAACTTTACCCTAAATACTGCTTTTCACGCATTGTAAAACTTTTGGACTAAAAATATTGGGGCATTTTGCACAGGTCGGGGATGTCCAAGGCAGTCGAAGGGGGACAGATCCATGTAATACGGTTTAAAAGACCTTAATGCTCTGCCATCTATAACAACAGTAAAGGCTTATACAGGAAAAACAAAACAACAGACTTGCCTCTTTAGTGACTAATAAAATTATTTTCAGGGCAGATGCGGTGTGGTCCACTGTCAATTCTAATAAAGGCCACTCAATAAAATGTACAAATCCAATATGTTAAAGGATACACATTTTGATGTAAAAATGCATAATTCACACTCATAGGGGCAGATGTATCAACATTCCATTTTGCGATTTCTAAATAGCGATTTTTAAGGAATCGCTATTTAGAAATCGCAAAATGGGATGTATGTAAAAAATCGCTATTTTTTGCGATTTCTTAATCTTCCTTATTTGCGAATTCGCAATTTGCGAACTCGCAATTAAGGAATAATTTCCCATTCATTCCTATGGGCCAGGAGACCCATAGGAATGATTGTGAAATAATCTCAATTTGCAATTCGCAATTTGCTAATGGCAAATTGAGAATAATTTCAAGGGTGCAGGGTTGTCTCAAGGACACCCTGCTGCACCCCTGAAATGTACATGTGTGTGCATATGGCGCACATACATGCCCTATGGGCATGTGTGTGCGTCACATGCCACCTTCAAAAATGCCAAATTGTGCATTTTTAAAAGAATTCGCAAATTAACATCAACTACAAGTTGGTGTTAATTTGCGATTTCTTAACCAAAATTCGCAATTGAAAAATGCTACATACATAGCATTTAAGGAATCGCAAAATTGCGATTCCTTAAATTCTATGGCAAAATAAGGAATTGTAATTTTTTGCGATTCCTTAATTTGCGAATTTTTGATGCATGCCAAAACATGCAAAGAGACCGTTTGTGATTCGCAAAGGCCAAAATTCTGCGAATTTCGGCCTTTGCGATTCACAAACGGCTTAATACATCTAGGCCATAGTCACTTAGAGGCGCTTGCAGGCAGTGGGGGAGGTCCATGCCCAGCTAGCAGCATAGTCTCCTCAGTCTCTGTGGCACTGCTCTTGAGTGAATTATGGGAGCACATCATCGCCATCACTAGCGAGGTGACAGAATCTTGGGTGCCGGGTGCGCATGGGCGAGAGGCCTATTCGCGCCCGCACCCAGTCAGGCGCATGTCGGACTCAGCCAGTGCAGGGGAGGCATGTATCACAGTGAGGGCTAGGATTACAGTGAGCCGCGCTATGAAACATACAGTGACTGTAATTTGCTGTCTGCCGACAGCTCCAACTATGATGTTGGCCTCTTTAAGGAACAGTGGTCTAGGGAGAAATACGTGCCTGCCACCCTATGCTGATGGTAGGGTTCCATGTGCAGCAGGTGCAGTGGCACCGGGGCTCGCTGGCCTGAGGGACCCACTGAACCCTAATTATTGATGTATTTTATAATAAAAAATAACAGCCAGTGGGCCTATTTTTTTCATTGCACAAGAGGACATGACACACTGGCTATGCTACTGTAGTGTTGAGTACCGTTTTCACGGTTGCTGCTGTATGTCTTATCATGATGGGGCAATGCTCCTGTCAGCAGCATTATGCATAAAATAGCATTTTTTTTACTGAGGTGCTAACCAGTACATACACTTCAGATCAAGGCGTACAACGGTATTTTGTGCATGCATAGGGTGCAAGACCCTTTATCATTGGGTGTACTGCAAGCCTGGGGTAGCCCACCACTGTTTCAAGAGTGATCTTTCCTTTTTTAATGGGTAATATCTGCAATTATAGTTGTTTTTAGGTTCTGAAACATTCTTAGAAGTCTTCAAGCAAACCATTTAGTACATCGTAGAGCGAATGAAATGTCTAATGAAAGCACACATTTTCTCTTTTTAAACCAGGTAAATTGCCATGTTCCCCTTTGAGGCATCTGTTCAGCTGAGCTCATTAACAGGTAGTACTTACCAGGATATTTTTGGGTCCGGTAATAACGATTCTCAGCCGATCTGCACAAAATAAATAGACAGCGTGATTAACACAGTATAATTATTATTCACAGCGCAACCCTATAAAAGGCAGACAATAATTCATGCATCGTTTGTTTAATCGTATCGTTAGTCCAGTATTAGACTTTTAACTCTTTCATTCTGGGTCCCTTTCGGTGCATCCTTGAGCAAGACTCTCTAGAACAGATCAAGTAGTGTGAAGCCCAAGCACACAGTATTATGCTTCAGGCAATTCACAAATGAGCAAATAACAAAAGACATCATAATTTAAAATATCTCTATAAAAGTTATGTCTTTCCACTTGGAAGGAATGAAAGCGGAAATCCAGCTAAAATAATTTGTATTTGAAGCCCACAGCCAATATATGTTTCCATGGCTTTTTAGGTGTGGCCTGCACATTCCTTGTGCTGTGCTCATGAAATCTATTGTATTTAATATAATCTTAGAAGAGACTTACATCTTGCCCTAACTTTTCATTTGTTGGTGTGCTTGCCACTTACTTTTCCTCTGTTTCTATTGGCTGTAGCATACTATTTCCGGTCGTTCCTGCTCAGCGATTGTCTTATTAGTGTCCCATGGCCCAAGTACAAACTTCTTTGTTATTTACAAGTGAGTATTCCCGCCCTCCTCCCATTATCAGCTATGTAGTTATTACTTTGAGACTTGCACTCATGTTTACTTTCCTTTCTTGTCCCCCTCCTTCACCCACACTCCTTTGTGTTTATTTTTTTATGTGCGTGTGTGCTTGTGCATTCCTTTTTTTCTCCCATGTAGGTCATTGCTGTGTGTTTTCGTGTACTTCTTTCGCTCCCTTTTGGGTTGTTGTTGTGCCTTCTCACTCTCTCCTCTGTACAGCTGCTGTCTCCATATTTTTGCAGGGTGTACTCTCTTCCCCAGGGTTCCGGTACTGGTTTCCTCTGTCCCCAGGGCACTCTCTGAGCAAAAAACTGCTGGGAGGCTGTCTGGTGGGCAGGAGGAGGCAGTGCTTGCGGGGTGGGCGGGGTTGTGCTTCACCCTCCGCACCTTGGAGCTCAGTGCAATGCACAGAAACTTGATAAACTTTGCCTTAGGTGACTACAGATGCACTACTACACAATACGGAGCCCCTGGCGCAACAAACAGGCTTCGGGCTGCAGGGACACATTGTCTATTTACCGCCGCCTTTAAGGGTGCGGGGAATGAGATTTTGATATCTTATCTGATCACCTAGATACCTATCTCATTCAATCCAATTTTGGATCGATTATTGACTGTCATTGAGTAAAAGGCAAACCCACATAAGTTATATCAACCCCATAGACTGACGCAACTCTGAAGAACCACTTACGACTGGTAAAGTTTAAAAAGTTTAATATAAAACCAAAGTTAATTGCAAATACAAGCCTCTCAAGATAAGATTCAACAAGTATACAGGTACTAAAAGGAACATAAATTCCCTAAAGAATCTCAGTCTACAGAAGAAAACAATCAAAACCAATTCTAAAATCAACAAATTGAATAGCATAGATACAAAATGGATATGATGCGTCATTTACAGAAAAAGATAAAACAAGTTAAAACTGACCCTACTCTATACTAGATGACATCCTTACTCAGCAAGTTCTTTACCTAAAAAGGTGTCAGCAGTTTGACTTCCAAAGAAGTTCAAACCCTCTTAATCTCTGATGGAAACCTATGTCGAGAAGCAGTACCCTTTCTGCCTACCCATCCGCTCTCTAAGGGTCCTCGGCCTACTGCTCTCGCTCCCTTGCTCTGCTCTGACTTCTTCTCCCCGGGGTGCTGTCCCTAAATACAAAATCACAGTATGGGTGGAACGCCCCTTTGAGACGCCCACCATATACACATTTCACGTGGTCTCGCTTCTGGGTTTTTCCATAGTTTCGTCTCTTCGAGTCGTCTGTTAAGTTGACCTTGCTTCTCAGGCGCCGTCTCCGTCTTGCTGGTAACCCCTGTGACATTCCAGTTGACACCTCCAGACCAAAGTCTGTCGCCTCAAACAGAGCCCTATTCATTACAATTGTGATTGTAACCCCTTTTGGTCCTGAGAACAGTCACTTCGAAACAAGACCCCAAATTCCAAGCGTCCCTTATCTCACTAGGCCATAAAACTTCGTCTAGCATTGTCACTTTAATTTAACGAGACCTTTGACTCTTGGCTCGCACGTACAGATCAAAGCTATCCCCCTATTCCTGTGAGCCCACTAAATTACATGCGGTGGACTACACTCTTGCGAACCCTTGACTCGCTAGGTTAAAATAGCATATGAACACACCATTCTACAATTCTACAACTCTTCTATACGGTATGACTTTTAACACACATATATATAATCGAATTAGCAAATCATTGATTATAAGTCGAATTCATTTTACATAAAAATACAATGTTATACTCTCGTTCCTACGCAGTGCTATATGGTCTGTACGTTTCTTCAATTTACATTTCATCTCTTTCTCCGTTTAATAATTACATACATACATGAACTCTGTTTAGCACGTTCAACAGTTCTTAAGCATTTTCACACATTTCTATATTAGCCCAACCTATATACGGGCCTTTCTAATTCTAATGCACACTCTAGAATAAATACAGATACATTTTCTTATTACTTAAGTTACATGTGCTAACTTTTACGCTACAGTGCTAACTTTACGTTACAAGCCTATGAATATGATACGGATATACTTTTCATTCAAATTGCGCTCTCTCAGTTCCCCCCTTTGATGACCTCTAGGGGTCATCATTAACACCTCAATTTGAATATCACTTTACACAGAACTAGTTGCAAGGCTCCCTCTTTTTATCGTCTCGAGAGCTCTCAAACTTCTATACTGCTGATCTTGCAAAGCAGCTAATCTCCTTTCTTGCTCTCTCATGGACCTTTGCAACCGGTTTGACCTATACCATTTGTACAGTTTCACTAAACCCCACAATATGATTATGCAAATCAATATTATTAAGACAGGTTTCAAAATGTACCAAACAACGCTTTTACCGAGATTGGCAAACCAACCTCCAACTTTTCCCATTCCATGACCTACTTTTTCCCACACATTTACTTTTGTCAAATCTTCGATGTCTTGATGTATCTCAGTAATGTTCTGTATAACCTTCTCAAGTGGTTTTGAATTGTCTGGAATATAAGTACAACATTCCTGGACCATCAAAGCCTTGCAAACTCCGCCCTCTTTTGCTAGCAGAACATCTAAAGCAAGACGGTTCTGAAGAACCATTGCCCTAATCGACTGCATCTCTCCTTCTACTAGCATCAATGACCTTGCAGTACTTGCAGACAATCTATCCACAACTGTAGCTAGTCTCCTGATCTTAACATCATTAAGTATCAAACCTAAAAGAGGAAACATTGCTCCGAATACGTCTCCAACTACTTCAACATCTCCTACTTCCCTTTTCCCTCTTGTCGAAGCCTTTCCCTTCATGATCTCTAAATCCTTTGCATGATATATTTTGGGGAAGACAATTGCCAAATAACATGAACCATACCAATTGTCAGGCAATTTTACATAGGCATTTCTTCCACATACAAAATATACATTAGGAATCGCTTGCATCCCTTTCATAAAATCTTTCGTATAGTATTCTAAACGAAAAGCATGTTCGCAACTAACTTCACCTACAAATACACTCTCATAATATGTCTTGCTTCGAGTCAAACATAACTTTCCTTTCTGCGTTCTATCCAAAGCTATTGGACCATTACTACCCTTTCTTTTGTGTGCTTTTTCCTCTTCGGTCCAATCTGTTTTCCATTGTCCTGACATTTTTAGAATCTTCTGCCTCCTGTACCGGTCATCTACTTGTCCAATAAATTTTTTCTCTACCTCTGACACTTTGCAAGTCAGAATATTTCGGCGTGCATATGAAGTATCTAATGTATCCCTAGGAAGAAAGAATTTTGCTAATCTATCTTCCTTTTTGTAATAGTCCCACTTACTCATTTGTTTATAATTCGGGACTTCGGGCAGTACCGAATCATAATTTGAAAAGTAGTACTCAAACCCTTCTCTACCATAAAATATACTGAGCAATAAGCTACATGTTATCCCATATGTCAGTGGGAGGTGATGATATCTGATGCCTTCATCTACGGAAGCCGGCAATTGCATGCAAACATAACAATCCTTGGCCTCCATGGCATCAATATACTCGTACAATAACTTGGCATATGCATTTGATCTAAAATTTCCCTGCGACTCGTCTACGTGTAACCTACGAGCTTCATCTGCCAGTAACGCCTTTTCACGGATTTCATTGCTCTCCTCCTTCTTCCCAACAAGAGCAGGTTTCAAAGTCGTTACAGGCTTTACATCTGTTGTCTCCTTTTCACTTGCATGTCCTACTATGTATGATATGGTAACTACTGTGATGATGAGAGAAATTACTACTGCTATTAGTGTGCCTATTATGCATTTGGCTTTTCGGTTTGGGTTGCCAGTCTCCATGTTATCAAACAACTTGGCTCTTTCTTTTTCGAGGAAAAGTTCTCTTTTTCAAGTCTTTATTTGCTTTATTTGATTTCTCAGTCTGTGAAGCACTCTTAACCAACAAAATGTCTCTTTTTTTCAACAATGTCTTTTTATCTTCAGCAACAGACAACCCTAACCCTTCTCCGTCCTCTAAATGTAATCCCTAATTTTATTCTTCTTTCCACTCGGCGCTAGGTTATCTTCTTCTTTATGGCTTAATCACCAAAGTCTTTATGCATCTACAATGATTCTAGTACCAGCAGCTCTAATGGCATATTCCAACAGTTCCAAACGAATGACCTTTTCTTCCTGTGCTGGTATTGGATGACCCAAAGTTGGAAACTCAATTGATTCAGCACTAGGTCCTTGATCCGATTTAGGCAAAGGGGAACGGGGAGTGTGAAGGTCAGTAACCCCTCAGTCTCGATTCCAGGCGCCAACATCCATATCTCCACCGTCACAGTTGAATCGAGATTGGTGACCTGCACCTCTCTCACTCTCCCAGATCTCTGTCCCCAAGACATCTGCTGCTAGATAGGTCCACTCAGGGGTGGCGTATCTTCTGCAGGGCACACGTACCCTCCTTGATCTTCTCGGACTCTCAGAGCCTGAGTCCGTAGCTCCTTCGTCTAGATCTGAATCTTCAGAGATCGGGACAAGGGTTCTCTCTGGATTTGCTCTCAAGCTTGACCTTCTCCTTCTTTCCGGCCAACTAGCTTCTCCATTCCTTGTCCTCCTGCTCCTTGTTCTTGGACTTGTCTCTTGACCGCTTACAGCTTGTTCGGTGTCTGACTCGAACTCCCAGCTACTTTCCTCTTCTGAGGCAGCTTCGGTCTCACTGGTGTACTGAACATCATCGGCCTGTTCCGACACAGGCTCAGCCTCTTCAATCACCTCTACAGCTTGACTTTCCCTCTCTGTGGCTTCTCCGCTTTCCGCTGGATTTTCATCCGAGAGAGGAGCTGTTTCTTCCAGAGGTGCTGGAACTCTTCGGGTGTGTGAGGCGTGTATCCAGTTGGGCAAGCCTCCACACTTTACTGCAGTGTTCGTGACTAGTATGACTTGAAATGGTCCACGCCAACGCACGTCTAGACAGTTCTTCCTGACATGTTTCTTCACCAGGACCCAGTCCCCTGGACACAGGTCATGGCACAGGTCTTGAGCTGATGGAACCTCTGCAGCCTGCACCTGGAGGGACACAGAATGAATGGCATCAGATAGTCCCCTGCAATAGTCCAGGATCAAATCGTCTGTGATGTTCAACAGTGCTGCAGTCGGAACCGATGGCAGTCTCATGGCTCTCCCCATTAGCACCTCATGTGGAGAGAGACCTGTTCTTCTATCGGGTGTGCTACGTATGCTCATAAGGAACAGTGGAAGTGCATCAGGCCAGCTCAAGGACGTCGATGAACAAACTTTGGCAAGTCGGGATTTTATGGTGCTGTTGATTTGCTCTACAATCCCCGAAGCTTCTGGTCGATAACTACAGTGGAGCTTCTGGTCTATACTTAAGGCTGAACATAGCATCTTCACTATTTCGCTGTTGAAATGTGTTCCTCTGTCCGATTCCAAAGAGGCTGGCACCCCAAACCTCGGTATCAGCTCTCTAAGCAACAATTTTGCTACTGTAAGTGTATCGCACCTACGTATAGGGTAAGCCTCAACCCATCTGGAAAATATACAGACAATCACTAAAACGTATCTGAGGCGATTGCACTTGGGCATTTCAATAAAATCCAGCTGCATTCTATTGAAAGGCCCCCCAGACCTCCCTATGTGGCTCAATGTGACTGGTGTTCTCTTTCCTACGTTTAGCTGCTGACAGATCACACAACGCTGACATACTGCTTCTGCCGCTACTCTAAACTTCGGATTGTACCACGTTTGTCTGAATACTCTCACCATGGCATCTCTACCTATGTGTGCTGGTCCATGCAATCTCCTTGCCATTGGACTAACAAGTTCGTTTGGTAAAACTGCTCTCCCATCTGCAGAGATCCAAAAATCCATCTCACTTTTGGTACAACCAGCTGTTTCCCATGCCTTTTTCTCAAAATCAGGTGCATTCTCCTGGACACATTTCAGTTCATCCCACGTGTCTACAGTTTCTAACAACATAGTCAAATCAGTTCTTTCCTGTATTCCCCCCACTTCTACCTTAGTGAGAGAATACCCCTGTTCCGCACCGTAACGTGCGACTTCATCTGCATATCGGTTACCTGCGACACAAAATCTGTATTTTTTGTGTGCGCGGCACATTTAACAACCGCTATAGCTGCTGGACCTTGCAATGCCTCTAACAATAATCTCACGAATTCTCCATTCCTAATGGGAGAACCCGAGGAGGTCATGTAACCTCTTTGAGACCACAACTGCCCATAGTCATGAACTACCCCGAAACCATACTGGCTATCAGTGTATATGGTGACTCGAATTTTATTGCCTGCCAAACAGGCACGGGTCAAAGCAATGATTTCGGCTACCTGAGCGGAATGTACTCCTTCCAGGCAGGCGGCTTCCACAACTCCGGTAATGGTACAAACTGCATATGCTGCTCTCAGCTGACCGATATCGTCTCTTACGCATGAACCATCAACAAAGAATATTTCATCAGGGTCGGTCAATGGCTCATCTACGATATCTGGTCTTGGTTTGGTGCATAGTTCAGTCACATCAAGGCAGTCATGATCTGTACAAACTTCATCATCAATATCATTAGGAAGTGGCATCAAAGTAGCAGGATTCAAGACAGAGCATCTTTTTAGGGTCACATTCTCAGCAGCCAATATGACTTGCTCATAGCGCGTGAGCCTGCTATTCGTCAGATGCTGAGTCTTGGTCCTCGTCATTAACAATTCCACAGAATGCGGTACGTACACCACTAACTGATGTCCCATAACCACATTTTCACACCTTTCAATGCTGACACCCGTTGCAGCAACGGATTTGAGACATCCGGGCAACGCTGCGGCTACTGGATCTAAGGTAGCCGAAAAGTATGCAACTGGTCTACGGGCATTTCCGTGTATCTGGGCCAAAACTGATAAAGCACAACCTTCCCTCTCACAGCAGTAAAGCAAGAATGGTTTTTCGTAATCAGGCATTCCCAAAGCCGGGGCACGACACAAGTCCTCCCTCAGCTGCAAAAACGCCATCAAACAATCCTTGTCCCATGGTACCGGATCACTCACCCCCTTGTGCGTCAGTTTTTGTAAAGGTTTTGCCTTCAGTGAAAAGTTGGCTATCCACTGCCGGCAATAACCAACCATGCCTAGAAACATCCTGACTTCTCTTTGTGTTTTGGGCGCGCTCATTTTCATGATCGCCTCTATTCTGTCTGGAGACACCTTCCGTTTTCCCTTTTCAATCCTGTGGCCCAAGTATTGCACTTCTGTCATACAATACTGCAATTTACTTGGAGACACCTTGAGTCCGTTCTCGGCCAAGTGATTTAATAAGGTGATGGTGTCTACTTTGCAAGCTTCCTCAGTTTCTGACGCCACAAGTAGGTCGTCTATGTACTGGACCAGAACCGAGTTCATGGGCAGTACTAGACTTTCAAGATTTTTCTTCAGCAGCTGGTTAAAAATCGATGGGCTTTCTGTATACCCCTGGGGAATACGACACCATGTTAAAACGCGATTTTCCAGCTTAAAAGCGAACAGATATTGGCTTTCCTCATCTAAAGGGATTGAAAAGAAAGCCTGGCACAAGTCTATCACCGTGAACCATTCAGCTTGGAATGGTATCTGAAACAATATCACTGATGGATTCGGTACCACTGGACAACATGAAACAACGATATTATTAATCTTTCGAAGATCCTGCACTATTCTGTATTTCCCACTAGGCTTCTGCAAACCCATAATCGGGGAGTTACATGGACTTCCCACGATCTCCTTCAGTATTCCCTGTTTAATCATGGATTCGATCACAGGCTTTATACCTGCAATCGTCTCCGGTGTCAACTTATATTGTGGTGTTCTTGGATACTCGGCATTGGGTTTTACCATGATCTTTACCGGTTCTACCCCTTTAATCAGTCCTATTTCTTCTCCAGTAAAGTCCCTCACCTCAGCTGACACCATCTCCTTCAAGTCCTGTGGAAGCTCCTCCACCGTTAGGGTAGGGTATAGTTCCACGCATCCCTGCGAGTTTACAACCTTAAAGTCGGCATCATCATCGTTAGTCTGCACTTCTACTCCTTCAGGTGTGCAATATATGGTGCAGTTTAGTTTACACAACAGATCTCTTCCTAGCAGACACACAGGGCTTGAATCACAAATCACAAACTGGTGTTCATCACTATATTTCCCTATCTTCACTGATACTGGTTCTGTCAGAGGATTCGTCATTCTCCTATTTGCGACTCCTACCACCTGGATCGTTTCTCCGGACATTGGCAGACCTGGGACCACCGCTGATCTTATAGTGGATCGAGTGGCCCCCGTATCCACCAAAAAGGTCGTAGGACATCCAGCCACCTCAGCCTCCACGTATGGTCCCCTCTGGTCTACCTCTAGGGCTGCTCCTAGGATACAGTCTTCTTCCCTATTCACTCGTTGTCCCGTAAGGGGATCAACGTAGTAGCATTCTTCTCCTCCTACGAACAGTGGCAGTTGTCTATAGGTTTTCCCTCCATTTGCAATGCGAGGCGGTTGAGGGAACTGAGCTCGAGGTGTCTGAGTCCCCCCTTTGATCAACTTTCCCTTCGGGACCGCTGTTCCCTTTACCAGGCTGTTCTGAACCTCATCCTCCTCCTGTTCAAATTCCCCCGTCTCGACATTATAGGGACACTCGCGTCTCCAGTGTCCCACCTCGTTACACTGGTGGCACCTTGTTGTCTTTTTCAGTGTCGCGATATCTACCCTAGGTCGCGGTTTTTCCTCCTCATCTCTGCTTTGATTAATCTGTTTCTTCCCTAGGGTTCCTGTTCCCTGTTGCCGCTGTCCACCCTTTCCAGCTGACTGCATCTGTACCAACATCAGCTTCTCCTTAAGTTTCTTTGCTTTCGAATCTATTTCATCGCTACAGTACCTCGCATACCTCAGGATCTCATCTAAAGGTTTGTTTTGCCAACAGATCAAATGCTGTTGAATCATTAAGCTTATGTCTGATCTCAATCCCAGGACGAACTTCGACACAAACTGTCCTATGTCTTTAGGATCCATCACGTCCAATCCACTGTACTGTTTGAATGCTTTCAGCAATCTCTCATAGTACTCGTGAATGGTCTCTTTAGGTTCCTGAGTGGTTCGATCTATCTTAACCCAGTCTATGTCCTGCAACGGCACCTTCTCTTTCAACCATGCCATTACCCTCTCATACTTTTCCATGACTTTCTCTGATGGTCCATTCGTCTGGGCATCCCTATCTGGTTCACAAATGGGCCATTCGACACTGAGCTTACATGCCGTCCACAAATCCCCTGGTACTACAATGTCAAACAGGGTGTTCAAGTCGACCCATAGCACTTTAGAGATCTTCACGAACCTCTCTACCTGTTTGTACCATTCTACGGGATTCTCCCTTAGCTTTGGGAAGGAATTGGTAAACGCCGCTAGATCCCCCCTACTCCAGGGCACATGCACGTAGTTTCCGTTCGCGATTTCTCGCAAAGGGAAAGCTTCCATTCGCATTAGCTCTCCCTCCGGGGACCTCGCAAGTGTGCTCCTTCTGACGGTTCCCCTCTTGGACCATCTTTCCTCCCATTTATCCAAATCCCTCCACAATCTGATACTCAGGATCAGTTCCTTTATGTGTATTTTCAGCCCAATCGTCCTACGCTCATCTAGATCCTGATCCGTGCAATTTAGCCTATGGTTACCCTGTAAAGCTTTAGTTCGTGATAAGTCTATCATATACCTGTTTGCCAACTCAGATAATTTTTCATGAACTGACCTCGCTTTCCGAGTAACATCCTTAGCCATAAACAATATTTCGTCCTGTTCATACAGATCGATCCTTTCCATTGGCAATGTGCCGTCTATTATTTCATCCAAATCTGATTTCAAACTGGTTACATCGAGCCGTTTTGCTTTTATCTCAGCTCTCAGTACCTCACTCCTAGGTGGTCCGTTTACATCCCTCTCACCCCCACTACGAGTCCTACGTCTAGGCACAGGTGAGTTATGAGGAGTCCTTCTTGCTTCTCTTTGTTCCCACCTCTCTAGGTCCCAAGTTTTCCCATCTTCTCTAGGAGTATGGTGGAACAATGTTCTATTCCCCATCACTGCATTCTGTCTTTTCGGCTCGGTCTCTCTAGATGCAAGATAGGATCCTCCGTTCTGTTCTAAATCACTGCAATTCCCATGCTGTCTGGTGTCACTCAAATCACAAATTCAAATTTATTTATTATGTTTTTGGCTCTCAAAGAGGGCCACATAAATATGTACATACAAAGCAACACAATCAATAATAAAAATTACAAACTTAAACACATAGTATTCAAGCAAAAATAGGTACACTGCAAACCATCAGTCCCACTAGGCCAGGCCGGCACCGTCTTCCAGAAAATTTAATAAATAGCTAAAAATCCTTTAAAAAAGTTAAAAACATAGGCGCAAAACATTTCATTAGGTGGGCAATAAAGTGCATGAAGAAAATCTTGTAAAGTGACAATGCTGAGACGTAGACAAATTACTTTAAGCCATCGATTACGCAAGCTACGTAGCATAGGACAAATCAACAGTACATGCATACAGTCCTGGATATTCAAATTACATAAGTTGCACAGCGGTGAAGTGCCATGCCATTTGGACAGCAGCACGTTAAGAGGGATTAAGTCGTAACGTAATAAAAACCAGAACCTACGTATCCCATGTGGTAAATTCCACAGGGCATACGGTTGGGGCTGTTTCAACCTATAGGATGAGATGAGCAGCTCCACATTCCTTTTACCACTAACTGTTTTTTTATCAGATAGAAAACAATACTCCCACGAAGCCTCCTTGAGGACCTGCTTTAACTGCGTGGGAGAGTAGGAGAAAAGAGCGCTTTCATCCAGTCTAAGGGTTTTCACAGCCCCTCTAAAATTGCTAACAAGTTTGGAGAACTCCCTAAAATTGCCCAAAAGCTCATTTTTGAGTAAGACTCGCAGGGTTCCCTCTCTTGCTCTGGCCAAACTGGCTACCCACCTTATTAAGGCACATAGCCCCTGAACCCAGGCGCTCCTGAGTCCAAAATCCAGCCTACAGGCGGCCAGTGGGCAGGCATTATTAAGGGTCGAGAGGGATCTCAGGAGTTTTCCCTCAACCTTGTGGCAAAAGTCCCAATACTTAATCTCTATTATTTCTATACCATACAAAATGGTAGCGGGGATTTTAGCTCTGAATACTTCCAGAAGGCTAGAAAAATGTCTTTTCCCCGTTGCCAAGTATAGGGACTTTAACCCATTGCCATGGGCAAGAGCTTTGCGGGAGCAATGCTCTATATGAAGATTCTCGCTCATATTGGCCGAGAATATTTTCCCCAAAAAAGTATAACAGGTTACGACCTCCAATCTATGCCCTCCAATGGCCCAACTAAAGTTTGTCAAGCGGCATTTCTTCCTACCAGCAATACACATCACTTTACTTTTATTAGTATTGATTTTCATGGAATGCTCCCCAGCAAAGTCCTGAAGAGCCTGAAGCCGATTTGCCAGACCCACAGGAGTTAAGTCAAGCAATAACACATCATCGGCATACATCAGACAGGCTATTGGCACTCCTCCTAGCATCGGTGCGATCCCCTCACTGTGGGACACAGCATCAGGGAGGTCAGATGTATAAAGGGAGAACAGCAGGGGCGCCAATAGGCAGCCCTGTTTCAGGCCATTCTGAGCTGGTATTTTGGCTGAGAGCCCCCTTTCGCCCCCCATTAAGACCCTGCACCAGGTCTCAGTGCGCAGAGCCCGCACCAATTCCAGCAGGGGAGTAGGGACCCCCAGCATCGCCAATTGTCTGGTGTCACTCAATAAACGGAAAGGTCCCTCACGGCCCTCCATGTTCCCGCGATCCCATCTGTGATCACCGGATGCATGGCGAGACCCTTCGCGACTCCCCATACTCTCGTGACTCCAATGTCGCACATTTTCGTCCGGGGTATGGTGAGTGCACCTGTAACTATCTCGGTACTCCTGTGTCCTTCGTTCTCCCTCACTAAGGATGGGGCGAGGCACTCCCCCACATCCTGTACTCTTGTCTTCACACATTTGTCTATTGCCACCGATGGTATGGCAAGTATCTCCTTTGCTTCCTTGACTCCCTCCCTCCCACTCCGGACTGCTTTCGCCAGCTCCGCAGTGAGAGAGGATCCTGTTATCCTGATCTCTCCATTCTGTTTCTGTTTCTATTCTTTTACCCTGAGTCTCTACGGCAGCATCCCATTCTTTCAAGTACTCTCTTAACTCCTTAAAGGATTTCGGTTTCGGTCCCCTCAGATCCATCTGTCCTCTCTGACCCCCCTGCTCTATCCAGGGATCCGTTACTGGACCCAATGGGGTACTCCGACTCCTTGGTCCTATCAACTGCCTTTGGGAATTGATCGTATTGTTCCTACTTTCCATCTCTGCCCTTTCCCTGTCCCACCGTGCCTGTTCCTCCTGCTGGGCTCCCTCCGGGTTATAGATTGACACTATAGGACCTATGGTAACAGGTACTTGTAAAGCATCCGGCAGTTGATACGATCTTGCACATTCCGTTTCTGGCACCTTCTGTACCACAAATCTTCCTACTACTCTCTGTACGGGACTAGGTTGAGGTACTTCCTCACCTTTCTTGGGTTCCCACTCCGATGTGGGGAGCGGTTTATATTCCCCCTTCCTAGCCCCGTCCCCCTGCTGTAGTTCGGGACTTTCGGCTTCTCTGTTGTACGGAGGTGGTCTGTCCAATAATAGCCTATCTATCAGAATATCATCCGTCTCGCTGTCCTCATCCTCTTCTAGAGGTTTCTTTTCTCCCGTAGCCTCTAGCATTGGGTACAGTTTGTCTGCTTCTATTCTTTGCACCCTTAACTTTTTAGCCTCATCATCCCATTTAGCATCCTGCACTGCTCTTACCGATCGTCTCACTCTTTCTTGGCGCCTATTCAGGCTCCTGTCGTGTGCCGCCCTGAACCATGCATTGAGGGCTTCGAACTGTGTTGGCCTCGGTAGAGGTCTCGTTGCAAGCATTACCGCTTTCAGTTGATTCAATGCTTCTAACCTAAACGTCCCGTATCTCGGGAACTTCAGTTCCTCATTTCCTTCTGTTAGCTTACTCCACTCGGAGATCCATAGTATTGAGTGTAACCCTACATTCACAGCCATATAATAAGCTGGTGTGCCTTCCGGTGGGGCTTCTTCCCCTGCATACGAGTTCCCTCTATCTCTCTTAAAGATCGCCCTTAAACGTTTAAAACACTTCATTTTCAAGAATCTACGATTTTCCTTAATTCTCTTCCTTATTTACTTCCCGATGACAAACCACCAATCCCTGCGCGGCTCTCGCTGACCAGCCTATCCCAGCGCGGCTCTACACCAACCAGCCAATCCCAGCGCGGTTCTACGCTGACCAGCCAATCCCAGCGCGGTTCTACGCTGACCAGCCAATCCCAGCGCGGCTCTACGCTGACGTCACTTGTCCCCTCTGCAGCAGTTCCCTCCTTTCTCAGCTCGTCTCGCGGTCTTGCATGCGTCTCATTCATACACCGAAAAAATGACTACTTCCGACCAAGCGATCACTTTTCTTGACTGTACGTCCACAGTCTAACTGTAATTGTCACCTCTATTGGCGAGACGTCTTTCTCTCACTTTCAGACGCTCGCCTTAACTGATAGGTTACTTACACACAGTAAACGTCCGACCAGCGTCCGTTACTCATACACTCACTCTGACATTCCCCCTATCTCGGTCCTACGGGCGATCAATGGTACCTCATGACCCCCTTCACAATGGTAGACAATTACTCTGGATTAGGCATGGGCGGAAAATCCGTTCCGCTCGCGGATTTTGCGGATTTTCGGGAAATCCGCAATCCGCGAGATTTGCGAATTTCCTGCAAAATCCGCAAATCCGCGAGCAGCGGATTTTGCTCGCACTGCTCGCACTGTTCGCGTGAGTTCGCGCCCCGCGAATAAGTGCGAAATTGCAGAAATACGATCTAAGCAAAACTGAAAGTAACTACTTACCAGGTTCAAAAGTTCAGGCACATCATTAGTAGCCATTTCCTGTAGTGCTTCCTGAGGGGCCTCTCCAGAGTTCAGTTGCCAGTTGAAACTATTATGTGACCCTGCTCTGAACCTCAGAATAGTTACACATATGCCACAAAGGTCATGAATTACAGCTAAGGGAGACAAGCAGGAGCCAGGCTGGAAGTTAAAATCCATTAATCAGCCCCTAATTCATTATTGTCAGTTGGGGCAGGGCAGGTGTTGTAACTAATTTTGCAACAATGAAAGCACTTAGCAAGTGCAAAAGATCACTAATCAGGGCGCACTAAGGAAGCAGGTGCCAGCTAAAAAAATATTCTGTGACACATTAATCAGCCCCAAATTAATTCAGGTCACTTGAGGCAGGGAAGGTGTGCTTTGCTTTGCCGAAAATAATGTACACTGGACAACCAGAGGGTGTGGTGATGAAACAGAGGGTGGCATGGGTGGGCCAGAGGGTGGCATGAGTAGTCAGAGAGTGGCAGTGGTGACAGAGAGTGGCAGTGATGAAGAAGAGTGTCCCAAACAGGTTGGACACGTAGAAACAACAAGTTCGCAAAACTTGCGACCCGACAGGTAAGTTCGCAAATTGCGAAATTGTAAAAACCCTCGCGAACTGGCAGAAACACGGGCGAACACAAAAAAAAAAAAAAATCCGCAAATTCGCGGGAATTCGCGGATTTTGCGGATTGCGAGTTCGCAAATCCGCAAATTCACGGATTGCCAATCCGCAAAATCCGCTCATGCCTACTCTGGATGTTCGATACACCCGAACCACTTAAGCCCTTCTCTGGACTTAAGATTTTACCAGGTTGCGCGCGCTCACAACCGTCTCACAATCACACTACAGGCATTCAACTCCGCTTGACATTACAACACAGGTACAACACAAAACACCGCAATCTGGCAACGCATGACCCTTATACTCACTCTCGACCGACTCTGCTGCTTTTCTCTCTCGCACCGTCAGCACCTTCTTCGGCAGGGACTCTTCTTCTGGTCGTCGATGACTAGGGGCCTTGGGGTAATCTAGACCTAACCTAGGTTGCCTTCCTCAAGAAGCCAACCATCTTTCTCTGCTACCAACTGCGGGGAATGAGATTTTGATATCTTATCTGATCACCTAGATACCTATCTCATTCAATCCAATTTTGGATCGATTATTGACTGTCATTGAGTAAAAGGCAAACCCACATAAGTTATATCAACCCCATAGACTGACGCAACTCTGAAGAACCACTTACGACTGGTAAAGTTTAAAAAGTTTAATATAAAACCAAAGTTAATTGCAAATACAAGCCTCTCAAGATAAAATTCAACAAGTATACAGGTACTAAAAGGAACATAAATTCCCTAAAGAATCTCAGTCTACAGAAGAAAACAATCAAAACCAATTCTAAAATCAACAAATTGAATAGCATAGATACAAAATGGATATGATGCGTAATTTACAGAAAAAGATAAAACAAGTTAAAACTGACCCTACTCTATACTAGATGACATCCTTACTCAGCAAGTTCTTTACCTAAAAAGGTGTCAGCAGTTTGACTTCCAAAGAAGTTCAAACCCTCTTAATCTCTGATGGAAACCTATGTCGAGAAGCAGTACCCTTTCTGCCTACCCATCCGCTCTCTAAGGGTCCTCGGCCTACTGCTCTCGCTCCCTTGCTCTGCTCTGACTTCTTCTCCCCGGGGTGCTGTCCCTAAATACAAAATCACAGTATGGGTGGAACGCCCCTTTGAGACGCCCACCATATACACATTTCACGTGGTCTCGCTTCTGGGTTTTTCCATAGTTTCGTCTCTTCGAGTCGTCTGTTAAGTTGACCTTGCTTCTCAGGCGCCGTCTCCGTCTTGCTGGTAACCCCTGTGACATTCCAGTTGACACCTCCAGACCAAAGTCTGTCGCCTCAAACAGAGCCCTATTCATTACAATTGTGATTGTAACCCCTTTTGGTCCTGAGAACAGTCACTTCGAAACAAGACCCCAAATTCCAAGTGTCCCTTATCTCACTAGGCCATAAAACTTCGTCCAGCATTGTCACTTTAATTTAACGAGACCTTTGACTCTTGGCTCGCACGTACAGATCAAAGCTATCCCCCTATTCCTGTGAGCCCACTAAATTACATGCGGTGGACTACACTCTTGCGAACCCTTGACTCGCTAGGTTAAAATAGCATATGAACACACCATTCTACAATTCTACAACTCTTCTATACGGTATGACTTTTAACACACATATATATAATCGAATTAGCAAATCATTGATTATAAGTCGAATTCATTTTACATAAAAATACAATGTTATACTCTCGTTCCTACGCAGTGCTATATGGTCTGTACGTTTCTTCAATTTACATTTCATCTCTTTCTCCGTTTAATAATTACATACATACATGAACTCTGTTTAGCACGTTCTACAGTTCTTAAGCATTTTCACACATTTCTATATTAGCCCAACCTATATACGGGCCTTTCTAATTCTAATGCACACTCTAGAATAAATACAGATACATTTTCTTATTACTTAGTTACATGTGCTAACTTTTACGCTACAGAGCTAACTTTACGTTACAAGCCTATGAATATGATACGGATATACTTTTCATTCAAATTGCGCTCTCTCAAGGGCATGCAGGTATGTGTGGAGGTAAGGGCATGGCTTCCACTGGGGCAGCAGGTGGAGAGGCACAGGGGCTCAGAAGCCAGAGGGGCCCAATGAATCCTGACTATTGCTGAACACTATAATTCTAGCAGCAGTCAATAGGGGCAGTTTCCTCCCACTAGGGTCCATGACACCCTTATTATGCTGCTGTGCGGAGCCCCGCGTGAGTTGCCTGCTTGATGCCAAGCATTACACAACATTAGCACTCACTTTCCCTATGGCACAGTGAATGGGCTGATCACTGCGTCGGCTTTGCCATGGATTAAGAGCTTCTCAATATCTCACTTATTCACAGAATTACCTTCCACATGCGAGTGGGACGTCCACTTTCCCAGGTCACCGTTTACAGATGTGTGTTATAGGGAATGTGAGTGCTTGGCATATGGTTGGGGGCTTGATATGTTGTAAAGCTGGCTGCATGGCATGGAGCGCACTGGCTGGCTAACAAAGGGTTCTAGTTTACAAATGCTGCTATGTGTAGTGCTCACTGCTTTTCAGCTTTATGTGTCTGTTTATTTAGAAGAAGTGGGCATATAGACACCTCCGTCCTCCACTGTCGATTCTCGTGGATCAGTCCTTTCTGGTCTGTAGACAGAAACGAGTGAGCACGTCACTTCTGGATGTCCAAATTGTGGCAGGTCCCGAGGATGTTGGTTGAAGTAACAAAGGGATTTTGCGAATCCATTTACAACACTGTCATGAAAGTACCTCCTTGATGGATTTTATTGTACTTCGTCAGCGACATGACGCACTTCATCTCTGTCGTCTCACTCCGGGTGTCCGTTATGTGGAAATGAAGGGGCAGATTTACAAGGCCTTTGCGCCAATTTTGCGTCACTTTTCCCATGTTAAAAATGCCGCAAAAGTGACTGAAGGGCCTTGTAAATAAGCCCCGAAGTTCTTTACACAGCTGGGTCATAAGCACTCCAGGGATACTGCGGTTCCTAATTTTCATGGTTCTCCTAGGTCACCATTGAGGAAGTACAACTGAAGTGCACCCAAAACACCTTTGCACAACAGGACTGAGGTAGGCCTCATCACCTCTCGATTTGCACACCTGCGTTTACATGGATCATCCATTTACTGCCATTGAATTATAGCCTTTTTTTCCAAAAGAACAGACTTCATTCCTAATCCAGTGTAGAGCGGCCATGTTGTGGGCATGTTGAAACCGTAAGCATCTGTCCTCACACTGCAGCCAGTTCAGTAAACTGCACAGTGCATCAAGTCACCTCACGCTATAGTATTTATGGTTTTGTGCTTCAAGAGCAACAAAAAGTATCTTCAAAACAGCTGATTTCTGTGTGCTTTTTGTTTCTGGCATTTCACATATGCCTCACTGTCCTTGTTCTGTCTTTGTATTTATAGTGATCCTGCGCCTTTATGTCCATGCCTTTTGCCCGGATACATTTAACCCACTTAGGCGCGAGATGCGGATGCCTCTTTACTCTCTACTTTCAATAACGTGCTCAGGTATTCGCTGTTTTGGCCATCTGCCATGAGAGAAATGCTGCCAAGATTATGACTTTATCCTTATTCCTTTGGTTAGAGGATTTGCTGCCTGGGCAAAATGTTTCTTGCTGTTACCACCGCCATAGCGCTGTAATATTTTCTTTATATGGAAGTGCATATCTCTACTGCTGAGTGGTGAATTAAAGGTGTGTCTGTTTGTTTCTCTGGCATGTTGTCATGGCATTCTTATTATGACACAAAATACATTGGCAAACGTGACAATGTGCCCAACTGCACTCCTTTGTGCGACAAAACTGTCTTCAATGGTTTAAAGGAAAGTTGATGCTGTGTATTCTCAATAAATCCATACACATCCAAATAGTCTATACGTGTTTAATCTTCATCAGTTATTCATTAGTTATTCATTTGACTGGTTCAACTGTTGCATCACAGTCAGATATCCAGTAACATGGTTAATATGATTCAATATATAATCCAGAAGATTCTTCAATGTAAATTCAATCCCAATCCCTATGCATTTCGTGCTAGAGCACTTCGTCAGGGGAAATACATTTGGTCTATAATGAAACATAAATGAAAATGTATGAGTGATACGGAAGTAAACTGGCACTATTTTAAAAGTAGAGAACAATGTTTGTATATGCGTAACGCGGGTGAGTTGAAGATGTGCAAGTATAGCTCTTGTCGTAGTGAATGGTTAACTTGTGTGTCAAAACCAACAAAAACGTGTGGGATTGAGTTACAATGGTGAATATTAGTCCTAATCCGGTGGTGTTTTGCAGCACGGAAAATTAGCAGTGGGTGAAAAAAATGAATGCAAAAAATAAAACTGTGCATGAAGAAAACATAGCGTATTGTGATCTGGTCCACGATTAAAATATATGCAAATCCGCGATGGTGACCCGGTCGAGCACCCATGAATTAACGTGAAGTGTTAACTCGTCATTAAAGTCTTACGATTGGTGATAATACATGCCGGGTCAAAATCTTCAAAAAAGTCCGTACTGGCTCGATGTCGAGTGTAGAACCGACGCATGTGCGCGTCAGCTTAAAAATGGTATGCGAAAACGGACTAACCCGGAAGTGAGTTTCTCAAACTTCGATGTGGTAAAGTGAAAACATTTTCATAAATGGGTAAACCAGACGTTATAAATTGCCGGGAACCATGTGGCGTAAACGCTGGTGGTAGTGCGTGTAACAGCCATGGTGTGACCAAATCAAGAAACGAAAGAATGTGTAATGCAAATGCGGCGGCCATCTTAGTGAGGGCTTCAAAGAGTCTGAATATGGACCTTAAAGATTCTTAGTGTGAGTGAAGCAATGTAAATGATGGGAAAGGCAGGTAGATTAAAAGACAGTAGAAGAAAAACAAAATGTCAGTGATGTATTGATGAACAGAAGTATATGGACATGTAACAGGAAAATATACAACCGAATTATAGGAAGCAACTATATTCCATTCGATCATTTAACCCCTTAGGTTATACGAGTCCAATTTTTTGATCCAGTACATTTCACGTGGCAATAGTCTCTTTCTGTTGTCAACGCCTTGTTTTGCAGAAACAACCTCCAAAACCATCAATCTAATTTGACAAATGTTGTGGTTGTTGGTGGCAAAGTGTGCAGCAACTGGTGCTTTCATTAATTTGTTCCTGATCGTGCTTTTGTGCTCGGTCATGCGAGTCTTTATTTTCCTTTCTGTTTTGCCCACATATGGGAGTCCGCAAGGGCATTTCAGTAAATAAATCAAATTTTTAGTGTCACACGTGGCATTAGTGTGAAGTTTGATCAACTTGCCTGTGGTTTGATGATTGAGAGTATTCCTGCGTATTATGTTATTACAATGTCCGCAGTTCAGGCATGGGATGGTGCCTGTGTATATTGTGTTGTCATCACGGGGCTTGGATTCAAGTAGATCTTTTAGGTTCCTTGACCTTTGGTAGGCAAATAGTGGTTTGGTATAGATTCCTTTATTTAAAGTCTGGTTCGTTCTCTATCATTAACCAATTTTTCTGAATGATCTTTTTGATCTGTTGACTCCTGCTGAAGAGTTTAGACACGAAAGTTGGCCTATTCGATTTGGTGCCTGACGTGTGTGTTTTCAATAGTTCAGACCTGCTGGTTGCTCGTGCTCTTTCCTTCGCGTCATTGAGAACCACATCAAGATATTTTCTCTCCTTAAATTTATTCAGCAGTTTTGTTTCATTCTTTAAATAAGTGTCAACATCTCATGATATTCGTTTGATCCTCAGGAACTGCGAGTATGGCAAATGACTTTTGAGAGACATTGGGTGACAACTATCGAAAAACAAAGCATTGTTCCTGTCTAAGCATGGGCGAATTTTGCGGATCTCGCGTTCGCGAATTTTGCGGATTTGCGAACTCGCAATCCGCAAAATCCGCGAATTCCCGCGAATTTGCGGATTTTTTTTTTTTGTGTTTCTGCCAGTTCGCGAGGGTTTTTACAATTTCGCAATTTGCAAACTTACCTGTCGGGTCGCAAGTTTTGCGAACTTGTTGTTTCTACGTGTCCAGCCTGTTTGGGACACTCTTCTTCATCACTGCCACTCTCTGTCACCACTGCCACTCTCTGACTACTCATGCCACCCTCTGGCCCACCCATGCCACCCTCTGTTTCATCACCACACCCTCTGGTTGTCCAGTGTACATTATTTTCGGCAAAGCAAAGCACACCTTCCCTGCCTCAAGTGACCTGAATTAATTTGGGGCTGATTAATGTGTCACAGAATATTTTTTTAGCTGGCACCTGCTTCCTTAGTGCGCCCTGATTAGTGATCTTTTGCACTTGCTAAGTGCTTTCATTGTTGCAAAATTAGTTACAACACCTGCCCTGCCCCAACTGACAATAATGAATTAGGGGCTGATTAATGGATTTTAACTTCCAGCCTGGCTCCTGCTTGTCTCCCTTAGCTGTAATTCAGGACCTTTGTGGCATATGTGTAACTATTCTGAGGTTCAGAGCAGGGTCACATAATAGTTGCAACTGGCAACTGAACTCTGGAGGGGCCCCTCAGGAAGCACTACAGGAAATGGCTACTAATGATGAGCCTGAACTTTTGAACCTGGCAAGTAGTTTCAGTTTTGCTAAGATCGTATTTCTGCAATTTAGCACTTATTCGCGGGGCGCGAAGTTGTACTGGGAAGCCGCGAACTCACGCGAACAGTGCGAGCAGTGCGAGCAAAATCCGCTGCTCACGGATTTGCGGATTTTGCGGGAGATTCACGAATCTCGCGGATTGCGGATTTCCCGAAAATCCGCAAAATCCGCGAGCGAAACGGATTTTCCGCCCATACCTATTCCTGTCAGTACTCTTGGTATAAACATCAGTGTGGAATCTGTTGTTCTCGAGTGATACCAAGACGTCCAGGTATGGGATTGTTCCAGTGCTGACTGTGTGGGTAAATTGTATTTGGTCATCGATATTATTGATGAACAACATGAATTCCTCCATCTCTTCCGAGGGTCCTTTCCATACAAGGAATATGTCATCAATGTAACGCCAAAATTTATGGATTTTGTCCTGCCATTTGGGATTGGTCAAAATGTGGTCTAGTTCCAGACAGTGCATGAACAGGTTAGCATAGCTTGGGGCCGCGTAATTACCCATCGATGTTCCTGCTAGTTGTTGGAAAAATTGGTCATTCCATGTAAAGTAGCTGTGGTACAAAGTATAATGAAGAAGTTTCAACAGAAATATTTTCAAATCCACATTTTGACCAATAATAATAATAATAATAATAATAAAGGGGTTTGTAGAGCGCATGGCAACGCCATCCCGGCGTGTCCCCGCGCTGTGGAGAAAGAGGAAGCCGTGATCGAAGGACCTGAACTAGAGGGTGTACAGGTAGGTCTTTAATAGTTTTCTAAACTTAGTTTCAGTATCCGCTAGCCTGATGCTCACTGGCAGGGAGTTCCATTTGTTGGCCGCTAACACTCTAAAGGAGCGGCCTCCCATCCTGGCTTTTTTACACAAGGGATTTTAAGTAGGCCAGTTCCCCCAGAGCGGATGTTCTGTTAGGCTCGTAGGTGAGGGCTAGGTCCGCCAGATAGAGAGGGGCTTTGTGCGAAATAATCCTATAGCACATTAAGAGCGCTTTGAATAGGATCCTTTTTTTATAGGTAGCCAGTGTAGAGCAGCCAGAGTTGGTTTGGAGGCTGCTCTTTTGGGTAGTCTAAGGACCAGTCGTGCTGCAGTATTTTGGAGAACCTGCAGTCTTCTGATGTTTTTTTCCGTGGCTCCTAGGAGTAGCACATTGCCGTAGTCTATACGGGAAGTCACTAAGGCTTGGGTCATGGTTCGTTTGGCCTCTAAGGGTAGAAGGTCCAGGGTGCGATTGAGAGTCTTCAGAACCCCGAAGCATTTCCCTACTACTCTATGAATGTGGCCATCAAAAGATAGTTTGGGATCAACCCAGATACCCAAATTCTTCGCTTCCTTACAGGGAGTAGGTAGAGGACCAAGACAAGCTGGCCACCATTCTCTTGTCCAGCTTGCATCATTTCCTCCTATCACTAATACCTCCATTTTGGAGCCATTAAGCTTCAAGCAGCGCTGGTTCATCCAGCCTGCTAGATCCTGCATACAGGCTTTAAAGTTGGCAGCTGCCGTGGTGGGAGCTTGGGATAGGGAGATAAGCAGTTGGGTATCGTCGGCGTAGGATACTAATTCAACACCGTACGATTTAACTACATCTGCCAGAGGAGCCATGTATAAATTGAACAGGGTGGGGCTCAGGGCAGAGCCCTGAGGCACCCCCTGTTCTAAGGCTATGCTGTCTGAGAAGTAGGTTCCCCTCTGTACCTGAAAGCTGCGATCAATAAGGAACGCTTTCAGCCATCCCAGTGCCGCCTTGGTGACCCCGGCTTTGTTTAGACACTGTAGCAGTATGGAGTATGCTACAGTGTCAAACGCATTTATAATTAAACAACAGGGGGTGGTGAAGGACAGAGTTTCTGAATTAAGCAGAATACTCTCACCCAGTCAAGAGATCAGGGCTTAATCCAACACCGTTTTTTAGCTCACTGCACCATCCCAGCTCAGAACCTGGCTATATGCAAATTAGTCTGTCCCTGGCCGAGTGCATCATGGGAACAGGGCAAACCAAACTACCAAGCCAATTCTTTCACTGGGAAGGAAACAAGCTACCGGGGACCGGTTTCTGGCATTTCAGCCGTCTTCGGACCGGCTTGCTTGAATCCTGATGGTGCAATGAGCAAGGGACTCACGTCTGAGTATACCCTTCCACGCTTATGGTGGACAAAATAATTAAACAACAGGGGGTGGTAAAGGACAGAGTTTCTGAACTAAGCAGAATACTCTCACCCAGTCAAGAGATCAGGGCTTAATCCAACACCGTTTTTTAGCTCACTGCACCATCCCAGCTCAGAACCTGGCTATATGCAAATTAGTCTGTCCCTGGCCCAGTGCATCATGGGAACAGGGCAAACCAAACTACCAAGCCAATTCTTTCACTGGGAAGGAAACAAGCTACCGGGGACCGGTTTCTGGCATTTCAGCCGTCTTCGGCCCGGCTTGCTTGAATCCTGATGGTGCAATGAGCAAGGGACTCACGTCTGAGTATACCCTTCCACGCTTATGGTGGACAAAACCCCCTGTTGTTTAATTACAGTGTCAAACGCGGCACTGAGGTCCAGCATAATAAGTGCGATAGTATGACCCGTATCTGCTCCTGACCGTAGGGTTTCAGTGGCTCTCAGAAGGGCTGTCTCCGTGGAGTAACCCGACCGAAAGCCAGACTGAGAGCTGTGAAGGAGGTTGTTGGTTTCCAGATGGGCCATGAGCTGATTATTAAAATCCCAAATGGCAGGACAAAATTCAGCACCCAAGTATTCTACACCCACGTGTATGAAGTTGGGACCAGACTAATGTGAATACAGACAGAGTGCCACACATACCCACTGGATTTGCGTCATGGCATTCTTAACAACTGGTTTCAGGACGTTCCTGAAACGTGAACTTACATCCCTTGGTAGCTTTTTATTAAAGTGTGCCATTGATTTATTAATTCTGTGTCCTGCATAGGCAGAAGGGTGAGGAAGTTATTATGACAATGACATGCAGCTGAATTCATTTGTTTGTAGAGCATTATCTTTAAAGCTCTGGCTATATCCGATGTGCGCCCAAAATTCGCTCACTTCAGCCGAGATGATGCAGGCATCAGTGCTTTGGTCAATAGTGCAGCCCTTCACCGGTTGGAATCCTAATACTGCCAGTGTCAAATTTTTCGAAGTAATGCATGTTTTCATTTAGTCACAGCGGTCAGCAGACACAACTCGAGACATTTTATCTGTCCCGCCTATACCCTGCATTCTTAATATAGTGAATCCCTAAGTGAAATGCTGAACCTTGTCTTGACATAACAGAGCGTGTACTGCGTTTAGAGTTGTGGCTAGTTTCAGGCTTCCCTGAGAAGCCACCATATGGGTTAATGTTTTAAAAACTGAATACTTTTGTTGGCTGCATATTTTTGGTCCGTCCTTTGTCATTTATTTAATGTCTTTGTGTCAGGACACATTTCTTTAGGTTTTACCTGCACAGCGGTGGCCCTGTCCTTGTTTGGTTTTTCCTCCGCCCTTTACCTAATATCCCCATAGCTGCATCCATTTCTGGCGTACTTGTTAGGGGGAGTGTTTTTTTCTCTGTACTCCGCCCTTTAGCTAATCCCCCCACTTTATAGTACCAGCAGTAATAGCACAATATATTGCCTATCTCAATAAAAAAGTCATAACACTTTCACAGAGTTTCAATAACTTATATTGCACACCTGCGCACCAAGCTACAACTTACAACAAAACAAAGCTTATTGTTAATCACATAAGTGAAACCTATTGCATTTATCAATGCTTGTTTTAAAGTCTGGTTTACGAGAGCTTTACCCTTGATGGCAGTGTGATGCATGTAGAACTAAAGGGGCTAAGTTAGTGCATAGGGAAAAGGCTGCACAATACACAGTTATTCAGTGTTGTGATTTGGTGTGTTCGTTGTTGCCTTGCAAACCCTGTGGCTGGTCTGATCAAGGCATCACTTTCTGTGTTGTGAGCTTCCCTTCAATTAACTCGTGCTTTTTGTGCACCTGTGGAATTATTAGGAAAACCCACTCTGCGTGTTATTGAAATCTATCAGCAGCCAATCAGGAACACCGGACCAGAAGAGTAAATAAATAAATTGTAAATTGTGTGTCTTGTAAAGCGCACTGCAGGCCTCGTAGCGCTATAGACCGCTGGGGAACCCGTCCTGGCTTTCCCTGTGAGATAGACCCTCCTGGGAGTCTCCAAGGTGGAACCAGGCATCCCCGGCGTTTGTGAGGGGCCGTTGTGGAGATGAGGCAAGCTGCCCAGAGTTGCCGAGTGTGATCCCTGATTAGAGTAGGCACCGAGGCAAGAATTATCAAGTCCGCTGATACTGGTCCAAGACCCTGCCGGGAATCGAACCCTGGTCCCAGGCCGTTCTCTGCTCTCGGGTTTGCCGCCTCTAACCAGTGAGGCACACCACTCCACCTTTACACAGATCACAAGTGCGAATGCAGGTTACAGCCGGGCCTCGAGAGTTGCACTGAGACTGAACATTGAAGGAGGAACCTTTCCCTTAAGACACATAAACACATGGAGGCGCTTCTCTAACCATTTCCGGGTTGAGGGACACGCTCCGTACATATTCAGCAAAGTAACAAAATCGTCGCCTTTTCCGTGACCCTTTTCCAATGATATTCATTTATTTTCGAGTGTGGGAGCCAGTTTCGAGGGCTTTATGGTTACATTTATAGCAAACATGTCTACTCGGTCTAAATCAGTATTTTAGGAAGAGGTAGGTGTATTACTTGTGAGTGTGCATGTGCCAATCAGTTGATCTTATAGAATTTGTTTCAGCCAGATCTATATAGCCCTTTTAAGCTAGAAGTACTTGATGATTATGCTTTCTTTCTTTGGAAGCTTGTACCAAAGTTTGCAAGTCTGCACAGTGAAATATTGCCTTCCCACATCACGTTTTTTCGTAAAGTAGTATGATCAGGAGCTGTGCCATTCTGGATCTGAGAGTTCTCCTTTGGAAGTAGCGCCTGAGTGACTATTGAAGCACGATAGGTCTCGTTCTGTGGATCATGCAGTGTGCGATGCAGACAGCTTGGAATGAGTCTTCTAGTCACTGGCAGTCAATACAGAGCCTTGAGGCAGGGTGATGGGGTTGTCCCGCCTAAATGTAGCGCTTGACTGGCTGCAGCATTCCAAATGCGCTGTCATTTATTGACTAGATGGCTCAAGAGATCAGTAGACAGCCCACTGGCCTAGACGAAACTTGTTAACATTCAGGTTCTAAAGTCAGAGACCTGGACCAGACACCTGGAGGGAATCTCAGGTGAGGGAAAATCCTGTCTAGAATTCTCATGAGTGAAGAGTGTTTGTTCGGTCACTTGGTGGAATAGTGGTTGGAGGGAGAGGTTGGAGTCCATGATCAGACCTAAGATCTTTACTTGTTTGAAGGCATTTGGAAATCGTCTGATTTCCTTAGGCCAGATGGTGGCGGAGTCACATATATGCTATGCTCCTAATTTTTTCCCACTCCCTCAGTGTGAAAGTTAACTCTTTTTCTCTAACAATCCGAAAGCTCCACTTCGGTGAAGGTCTCAGGCTTGATTTGATATGATTTTGGATTTTATAGAGCGCTATATTGCCCTAAGGCGTCTTGGCACTGATCTAAGCAAGAGAGGATGTAGAAATATCAGCAGAGTGAGGATATATTATTTACAGTAGAGCCAGGTTTTTCATTTTTTCCTAAAGATAAGGAGAATGGGGGCAGATTTTAAATCAAGAGGAAGTTCTTTCCAAAGTAGTGCGGGTTTTTCACAAAGCCTCTGCTGCCCCAAGTAGTCAGTCTGTGTCGAGGCACAGCAACAGTTTTCGCCAGGCTGGAGTGGAGTGGTCTATTGAGAATATTCCAGCAGAATTTATTCTTCAAATACTCAGGACCTGCACCAGCCAGTGCCTTATAGGCAATACATAAAGATTTAAAAGCAGCTTGCTTTTTTTTACTGGAAGCCAGGGGAGGTTCTTCAAAGCTGGGGTAGCAGATTGGAGTGTAGGCAGATGTTTAACCATTCTCCCTGCGGAGTTCTGTACAGTTTGTAATTTCCACATAATATTCACTTGTAGGCTTTTTATAAAGGTTGTTGCAGCAGTCAATACATGAAATTACGAAAGCAATGACCACTGTCTTCCGAAGGTCACATGGAATCAAAATTTTAATTTTCATCAAGGTTTTTAACATGAAAAAATTAGATGACTGCATTGACCTGGTTTTTGTATGTTAATGTATGGTTTTTGTATGTTAATGTATTGTCCTAGGTTTCTGGCTTTATTCTTAGTGATGGGAAGAGTCCCCATATCTTTGGGCCAGCACTATGGTGTCTAAAAGGATGTGTTATGGCCAAATAATATCACCTCCATCTTAGCTGAATTTAAGACAATTTTTTACCATCCAGTCGCTAACTGCAGACATACAGTTGTGAAAGGATCATCAATATCTTTATTAGAATTGGCAAGGGATAGGATTAGCTGGGTGTCATCGGCATATGAAACCAATGAGAACCCAAAGGTTCTAATGAGTACAGCCAGTGAAGTAACATAAGTGTTGAACAATGAAGGGCTCAATGATGAGCTCTGGGTAGCACTGCATGCTAACACGTAGGTATTCAGAAGTGTATTCGTCAAGCTGAACTAATTGAACTCTGGAGGTGAGGAAGTATTAAGTATGGCAAATACTTTGCCCTTAATTCCTAAAGCTCTTTATCGGTCAACAACTCTCGCGTGGTCAACTGTATCAAACGCAGCGGAGAGGTCAATAAAGACCAGGACTGCTCTTTCACCGCTATCCAGAGTTGCTGAATCTCCTCAGTAGCAACTATAAGGGCCGTCTCTGTGCCATGTCCACTACGTAATCCAATAAGTTGTTTTGTTCAATGAAAGATGTCAGCTGTGGATTCATGGCTTTTTCCAACAGTTTGGCTGGAAAAGGCAACCTAGCTATGGGGCGAAAGTTGTTCGTTTCTAGGGGATCAAGGTTAGATTTTTTTTAAAGTGGCAAAACCGAAGCTTTCTTCCAATGTTCAGGAAAAATGATGTTAAAAATGGTAGCAAGCTGTTTTGCCAAAATATCCTGGGCCATGTGAATTATGGAAAGAGGACAAGGATCAAAAGGGGAACCTGAATTAGTAGTCAAGATCAGCGGTCTAATTTTTTCCTCAGATAGCTCAGAAAATTCTCTCATAAACCTAGATTCCTCATCTGCAAAGGGATAGAAAGGGGCGGGGACTAGTAGGCAGACAACTATCAAAATGTCTTGATCCATCTTCTGAAACAAGAGTGCCAGGGCATCAGGGCCGGCCTAAGGCATGTGCAAAGTGTGCACCTGCACAGGGCCGCCAAACCCCAGGGGCCGCCACGACGAGGATCGGATCCAGGATCGGAATTATACATCGTGGCACTGGCGACCCCTAGCAGGATTTGGCGGCCTCCGACTCCGGCTTCCAATTTTACTGTCACTTAGTTCCGACCAGTTCCAAGCCCTGACACTGACAGTGAGCCTGTGTGTGTTAAGTCGTTTGTTGTGTATCATTTAACTGGACTCTATGCGGAAAGGACAGTATATTCGTTAGGAGTGTGGCATTTGTTGTGTAAAGGATGTGTACATTTGCTGTAAACAAACACCTAGAGAAGGGTACCAGAGCGACAGAATAAAGGAGCACTCCTATTATTCCACAAGCTATAAGAAGCAGAACTACCTTATAAATGGTCCAAACTTAAAGAAAGAGCGGGAAGCATAAACCTAAGAATATGTAATTTCGTCTCGTGCAGCAGCACTCGTGACAGCTACAGTCACAGTCTTCAGTTTCGTTGTAGCCTGTGCATGCAGCCCCGGATCTTCCTCATTCCTGCTGGTTTTGCACATCTGATGCTGCTACAGCTGCTTCTGCCACAATTTGTGGGCACCTTGTGCAGGCGACACCTCAGCCATCTGGCTATGTGTGCACCACTTCTCGGGTAATTAGGCTGACAACAGGGGTGTCCAAGTACGTCCAGGAGGGTCGAATCTCTTGAAGATGTTTTAAGATTGCCACTGACTTATGTTAATTAGTTTCATTTACATTGTATCTGAATGTCTGTTCTGTTTCATACACATTTTGCAATCTCCCCTGGACCTATGCTGGGCATCCACTGTTACTGTATATCCAATACAGAAAGAACTGCTTCTGTTGTGCTGTTTTTATACTTGGAACAGCCACCACGGCTTCTGTGACATTTTTGGAAGAAGACTTTATGCAAATAGTCTAGCTAAGACAACTTTAGCTCTCTTGTGCCTATGAGTTAATGAGATTCTTCTCATTGCATAAATGTGTAAAGCTTTAATATTCCAAATCATCCTGTGAGGAGCATGAATCGGCAGACACTATGTCAGTCACTCAGTGCACCTGTCAAGCAGGTACAGTGTGAACACAGAAACAAACTTTGGCAGCTTCAGTTCACCTTCAGCAGTTGAAGAAGAAACTACTTGTGCTAGGTGTTCAGACTATTTACAAGAGTGGTGCAACCTGTAACAGGTACACCTAACCACAACAGGTCGGAGGCAACAGTAATATCTTCACGGATGTAGTGAAACATTGTGACAAAACCACTGCTACCCTCATCGACTGTAGAGGAGAGCGACCGTCACTCCAATGTCTATGCATGCATTGACACAGTATGACAGCAGCGGTCCTAGCAGCAGGAGAATGCACGTTCATATACGAATGTGTGACAGCTGCAGCCTAAGATGTCATGAAGCATTGGCAAAGAGGACAGTTGCTGAGGCCCCCACCTTCCAAGGAGCCTTGGGGAACTGAATTTTCTATATCACCTCTGTATATTCTACTTCTCTTTCTAAATAACTCTTTCTCTCTCGGCCCCGTCCGGACCCCCTCTTCAGGGGCCCCAAACTACGCTCCCTGCCCAGGGCCACCATGAGCCTAGAGCCGGCCCTGAGGGCATTACAAAAATTGCTACGGATTACAGTGGATTTGGGAGTAAGAATGGTAGTTAAAGTAGTAATCGTGCCAAAAAGCTCCTAAGAGGAGCCTTTGGTCTTTTCTATTTATTCCGTAAATGTTTTTGATTTGGTGGCTATAATAAGAGCTTTGTATTTGACAATGCATTGTTTGTAATTTTCTTTTTTAGTTGAACTGTAATCCTTCCTACATAATCTCTACTGTTTACGACAGAATTGTTTCCAGGTTTTAAGCTCAGAATTATACCAGGGAGCGGAGGGACTACTTCTCTTTAAGACTTTACTGTTTATCTGCACAAGGTTATCAGTGGCTGCCTGAAGCACAGTTTGTAGTTCCTCGCAGCAATATCTGGATCTACTGAAGTTGCTGGCTCGGCATTCCAAAACTCTGGGTCCTGGATTGTCTGCCAAAGCCTGAAGGATTTAGTGGCATTCGTCTTAGATGGCCTAGCATTAAAGGGGGATAATGCGACTGAAAACACCACTGCCTTATGCTCAGACCACAATAGGCCCATGGCCTTCAGAAATGTAATGTTTGAATTGTTAGTCGCATTGCGCAGCAGGTAGTATAATTCTGCCATTAGATGAGCGTCATCTCGATCGATGTCACCCGTCCAGGCATGAGAAGTCTAGACTATGACATCACTGCAGGTTGCTCTTAAATGATGCTAGGGCAGTTAGTCCAAAAAAGACCCATTTCTTGTGCTGTGATATTTATCCCCAGGTACTTAATCGATATAGCTGCCCATTTAAAAGGTGTCACCTAGAGAGAGTCATTAAATGCAGCGAGCCTGGAATTATGCGGCGGGTGATGGCTGAATTATGCGGTGTAATGTGGCACATTTTGTGATAGCATTACTTAATTATTTTCACATTCCTGGTTACACTTGTTAACACTGTCTGGGCATAGGCTGCACGACATCAGTACCATTTTAACACCCAAATGTAGCAATAAACAACAGAAAGGTGACCAGTCAACCTTTGCAAAGGAGCTTCCACTGTGCAGCAAAACGTGTTGCTGCATTTCTAGTAAACTTTGAACCTTTTAAACTAGAAACAATTCTGTTAAAATCTGCAGATTATGCAGTAGATGATGAACTATCTGGCAAATGTAGCATTAAATACTAAGGGGTTCTCACAGAGAACGTCTGAGGACCTGGGAATCAATACAGTATGAACAACACTTGGTCAAGACGTATGTCTCAACCCACCTCAGGAGTGTGGGGCAGAGAAATTAATTCAAAACGTCATACAGAAAGTTGTCCTAAGCATTCATTTAAATCACAAAGAGAAAGGGACAAATGATGCTAAATGTTTTTTTAGAAAAAATCTCTCTTTATATATTTTTGAAAAAACAATCTTTATTCAATCATTAAGACAGTAAGCTGTTGCCAGGAAAAAGGTGAAGAAAGAGTTGCTCATATGTGGTGTGAATGTGAAAAGGTAAAGAAACAATCAAAGGAGGTAAAGAAACATTAGTATCAAAATTTATATTTGCTAGGCCTGCATATATTGTCGCTCCACTTTCATATTCTTTAGTTTGCCTCTGAGCATTAAGCAGGGATCATGAGGTAGTATTCCAGGCCAATGGAGGAAATTGTTGACGTTTCAACCCATCTTCCGCGATAAGGGTAATTTATACCTCCGCATGCGTGTCTTCATTAGGACATGTGGACAACCGTGTAGTTAAACAGCGCATTCCATCTGCTGTACGTTGCCCAAAACGGATATTAATCCTAATCATAGAAACTGCGAGTGGGTAGTCCCCAAGGCAGTAGTAATAAATGAAGGGGGTTTCCTTATGTTAAATCAAAAAATGACGTACTTTATTCAAATTGAAAAGCTGGCAGATTCAGTCATTGCTCCCCAAATGGATCTTGGCAGGAGCTCATGTAATGGAAGGCCTCGAACTTAGATGTGCAGGCTGACGTGCGCATGTCAGCCTGCCAATCTGACATGCGCACTGGCAGGGGCTGCAGTAACAGTGCAATTGCATGATTCAGCCGCGCCTTGTGCCTCGTGCTGTCACAGTGCGAGCCTGCAGCAGGAGGGACGATTCTCCCCCACCATAACTGAGGTGCTGCTGCTGCCCTACAAGGATCCCTAAACCCAACATAATTATCTGCTGTGTGTGCACCTTTCTGGCCTTCATCAACATCTGGGGGTATTAATGCCCGACGTAGATACTTGACTATTGCACTGTTATTATTGATCATGACTTCCATATTCAGCCTTCTACTAACCTTCTCCAAGGCGTTCCTCCAGTATTCTTGCCCTTTGGCTGTCCCTCAGGCCTTAGTCCTTCTTTGGTCCCTTCATCCATGGCAGGCTTGTCCTTCAGAAGTTTGAGTATTTCACTCCTTTCTGTCAATGATTTAGTCTGATATTACTGCTACTGCCAGGTGTATATGAACATAAAGGGGTGCCCATAGCAATACCGCTCCCTCTGACTGTCGAGAAACTAAGTGGCAGGACAAAACACTTTCCTTTTCTGCAAAGTGACTGTTGCAAGGTCCTGGGACAGGTGTATTTGGTGTCCTTCCAAACAGAAATCCGTTTGTTTTCTTCCTTGCTGCTGCCATGATTCTATCTTTTGCTGATGCTGGGACCTCCTCGTCAGGAAGTCTTTTGGCTTGATCCCCTGCCATCACAGATCCACAGGAAAAAGAGTGAGAGAGTGAGAACTTGAGGTAGGAGGATCTGTGGGATATGTTTCCCACGCAGCCCCACTGGGGAGAGGGTGCAGCCGCTGATGCACCAGCAAACAAAGCAGTGCCTACTGCCTCGGGAAGATTGAAGATTGAACACAAACAGAGAACAGTCGGGGGTGAGGGACAGGAAGGCCACAAAAGGAAGGAAAGAAGAGGGTAGAGCTTCGAAAGGAAATGGAAGAAACACAGGAGAGGTCCAAGAGTGGGAGGGTCATGTTTTGCTTGTGGACAACTGGGGCACTTGAAACATAACTGTCCAACATGGTGCCTAATGCCCAGTCCTCTGCGGTCAGTCTGGATTTCATCAGATTACTCAAAAAACTCTCATCCTAAATTTTAGGACAGGCCAAGAGGTTCTGAATGTGCCATGTACACCTTGATCCCAGTAGATCAAAAGGGCCACTGATGGTAAATGTACCACCTGTCTCATTGAAATAAGCGCTGGTCTCTCCCCTCTAAAATCCTCAAAATGTCCTACTTTATCTCTCTCAGCATGTCCATAGATGCAGTCTGTATTTTTTTTAAACTCTTTTTATTTTGGTTTTAACCATCAGCCATCAGCCAGAATCTCAACAGGTGAGTCATATATACATCAAATAACATATATATATATACATCAATAAACGATTCTTTTTGCTCATCACAACTTCCCCAGCTAATCAGCTAGGCAAAGATAATCTTTGAAAATTAAAATGTACTTCAGGTGGTGTATCTTTAATTGTACTCATTCAGCAAGAAATTAAGTAATCACACTATTGTGAGATAGCACAAATTGATAATATTAATACAATTAATAATGTCCTTCATTCTATGCACTTGGGCATTAAAAGCACTGTCAATATTTTTCCACTTGCTAATTTTGGGGATGATAAGGACAATGAAGAGAGACAACGAAGTCTGTTGATTATTTGGATTGAAATAGTGTAAAGACATGTTACCGCACAGCAAAAAATAAGGGCAAAGTAGTGAAAACATAAACATGTTTTACTATTGCTTCAACATTAATGCCCCCTGCAAATATATATCACAATGTACACTAAAATATTTTATTATCTAATTTGGATATTGTTTTTATATTAACCTGAATTGTTCATCAGCCGCGGTATGGATGCTAAGCTTTATGACTCTAGTAGGCCTAGTAGCCATTTTATTCATGATAGTACGACTACACATTTCCTGCATCTCGTAGCAAAGCGCAGCCTCGTTAACAATGTTGGCAACTAGAAGTGTGATTTCAGGAAATTAATGAACTCATCAGTGTCTTCGTGCATTTTTATTTTAGTTCAAAGAACATCTCGCATTTTTCTCCATGAGAAGATCGTGCTACGTGCTTATTGGATAACTTTAGCTGAAATAACAGGCTGGTCAGTTGAAATGGCCTATGTCTCTTGATTAGTAGCTGTGCTGCTTTCTATTTTTGCATTAAAAATATATTTTTAAAAATATTTATTTTGCTTTTGCAGAAATAACAACAAACAACTCATTTTCCGCCTTCAACAAGTAAATTGACCATTGCAATTTTGCAGAGTGACAGTAATTTTGTAAATTAGTGATCAAACATTCCCCCACATCCGTCCAGAGGCGGCCTTAGGCATGTGCAAGCTGTGCACCTGCACAGAGCCAACAAACCCCAGGGGCCACCACGCCAATATATATCCTTAATATAATAATCCTCTGAGGATGGATACATATTTGCGTGGCGGCCCATGGCAGGGATTTGGAGGCCTCTGTTCCACTTCCAAACACCCTGATCCCCCCCTTCTTCACTGGCCTCCGCGCTCCTCCCCACCCGGACCCCTTCTTCTTGGTCCCCCTACCTACGCTCCCTGCCCAGGGCCACCATGAGCCTAGAGCCGCCCCTGATCCGTCGTAGACTGATCCCTAAATCTCAGGTAGTTCAGAAGCAGTTCCCAGATGTTTTTGAGCCTTGATGTTGTTGGCAGTTCCTCTGCATAGAGTCCTAGATTCTCCTTACAAATTCACCAGATCCTTTATCCATTGCTCGGGCAGAGGGGCTGCCTTGCTTTCCGAGTTCATCGCCACCCTCCTTGTTGCCAGAAGCAATGCAATTTTTGTAAATTTGCCAATTGCGCCTTCTAGATGAGGTGTTATACTCAGAAGACAAATTTGTGGAGTACACTGTATAGTGGCGGCAGTCATGATCTGAAGCTGATTTACCACCTCCACCCAGAACTTGTGTACTTGTCGACACTCCCACACTAAATGCATGTAGTTCGCCCCCTGCAATCCGCACCTATTACATGCACCCTAACTGCTGTATGGTAAACTTGATGAAGATATTTGAAATGAATGATGCGTAAGGTTGAGGTGAGGTTTTTTCCTCACCTGTGCTTCGTTTTGTTTAGCAGTTGGAGCCTCGGACTGTGAGCACGCTGGAGCTGCTCCTCTTGTAATTCTCCTTTGCCAGCAACTTGCGGTACCCGCTCCGCGGGTCCCGCTTCGCGTTTGGGTACTTTGTCAGCGCTGCTGGAATAGCGCTGAGACTTCTAAGATCTTTGTCAACTGTGCCTCTGTGGTGTGGGGTGTGCAGGGCTGCGAGCGAGGTCAGGCGTGGACTTCAAGTCCCAGGAGCGCCTGACACTCGGCATTACCAGCAGCTGACCCGCTCTCCCTGCTGGCTCCTCCCCCGCCTCAGCGCGGCTAAATCCAGCTCGGCTGCCTTCCTGACTGTTTCCTCACCTGTGCTTCGTTTTGTTTAGCAGTTGGAGCCTCGGACTGTGAGCACGCTGGAGCTGCTCCTCTTGTAATTCTCCTTTGCCAGCAACTTGCGGTACCCGCTCCGCGGGTCCCGCTTCGCGTTTGGGTACTTTGTCAGCGCTGCTGGAATAGCGCTGAGACTTCTAAGATCTTTGTCAACTGTGCCTCTGTGGTGTGGGGTGTGCAGGGCTGCGAGCGAGGTCAGGCGTGGACTTCAAGTCCCAGGAGCGCCTGACACTCGGCATTACCAGCAGCTGACCCGCTCTCCCTGCTGGCTCCTCCCCCGCCTCAGCGCGGCTAAATCCAGCTCGGCTGCCTTCCTGACTGTTTCCTCACCTGTGCTTCGTTTTGTTTAGCAGTTGGAGCCTCGGACTGTGAGCACGCTGGAGCTGCTCCTCTTGTAATTCTCCTTTGCCAGCAACTTGCGGTACCCGCTCCGCGGGTCCCGCTTCGCGTTTGGGTACTTTGTCAGCGCTGCTGGAATAGCGCTGAGACTTCTAAGATCTTTGTCAACTGTGCCTCTGTGGTGTGGGGTGTGCAGGGCTGCGAGCGAGGTCAGGCGTGGACTTCAAGTCCCAGGAGCGCCTGACACTCGGCATTACCAGCAGCTGACCCGCTCTCCCTGCTGGCTCCTCCCCCGCCTCAGCGCGGCTAAATCCAGCTCGGCTGCCTTCCTGACTGTTTCCTCACCTGTGCTTCGTTTTGTTTAGCAGTTGGAGCCTCGGACTGTGAGCACGCTGGAGCTGCTCCTCTTGTAATTCTCCTTTGCCAGCAACTTGCGGTACCCGCTCCGCGGGTCCCGCTTCGCGTTTGGCTACTTTGTCAGCGCTGCTGGAATAGCGCTGAGACTTCTAAGATCTTTGTCAACTGTGCCTCTGTGGTGTGGGGTGTGCAGGGCTGCGAGCGAGGTCAGGCGTGGACTTCAAGTCCCAGGAGCGCCTGACACTCGGCATTACCAGCAGCTGACCCGCTCTCCCTGCTGGCTCCTCCCCCGCCTCAGCGCGGCTATAATTCTCCTTCCTAATCCAGCAACGCGGGAGCGCGCGGGAGCGCGCCGGGAGAAGCCCGGGACAAGGGCGGGACCGTCTGAGGCCGTCAGAGGCCGAAGGAGGCTGGGCTGGGCCCCCTCCCTTGGTTTTATAGTTGCTATATATCCTGTTTTGTTGTTTTCACAAGCTGATTTCGTATTTTAACGATTTTGTTAAATTTGATATTATACTTTATAATTGCTATTTTCTTAATCTTTCCCCCCTTCCCTTTAAAATAGTCTCATGACGGCTAAAAAATTACGTTCTGGACGAGTGATTGTGGGGAGATCTGGGTCTAAAACTAAATCTAATCCCCTACGAAACAAAATAGCGTCTACGATGCAGTTGAAGGGCCAATGTCAGCTCTTTAATCTTTGGGACAAAGGGAAAGATAAACCCACAGATTCACAGTCCACGAGCGAAATTCCAGGTTGCAATGTAGCGGTGTCAGTTAATGAGGTCATTAATGTCTCCTCTAGTCTAAGTATGGTGGCCAGTCAATCTTTGCCAATTGTAGTCAGTTCGGAAGAATTAAGGGGCTTACCTTTGTCCTCAAATAATGTACAGCCAAATCAGAATAATTACCTGAATTCTACGGGCAGTATGCCTACAAAATCTGAAGATATTGCTCCCGCATCGGCTACATTAAGGGAAACACTTAAAGTTATATCCCCTGTAGTAGGGAATGAATTCACTCTGCCTGATATTGATTTAACAGCTCATAGGGCGCGGGTGGAAGTGTTTCAGGGGATCTCTACAGGTGTTCCTGTGGAGGAAGTTATTACGATTTCAAGTACTGGTCCCCTAAGTAGTACTCCCTCTAATAAATTGGATTTCTCCCTCCCACAATTAAATCTTACAACCTGTTCAGGCCCTGTGTTGAACAATTTAGCGGAGGGTTCTCCAAATATTAACGGGAGACTAATTTCTAATTCCTTGTCATCTTTGGAATCAGTCTTGTCTTCGATCTTAAGATTGCTGGAAAAATTTGTGGGAGGCTCGGAATGTATCTTCGATACCGTAACACAGATTCTGCAAGTTCTGATATTAAACAGAGAAGAACTAGTATCAGATCCTTCTAGTCCAGTGGCCCCACGGTTGATGCCACAGAAAATAAGTGCTCCTTGTTCTTCAGTAGAGTTGGATGTAGAGCTTTCTTCTCCTTTGTTAGAAAGTCAAAAGGAAAGGCAGCCCATAGTACTCTCAACTATCTCTAAATCCTCTAAAGCGGTTTCGGCTGGCGCTAATTGTATAGCCCCGCTTAGAGACGAGATAGAAGTAATAACAACTCCCCCTCCTGATGCCAAATCTGATTTGCCTTCCCTCTTTCCAATATTTTCTTTGCCATCAAAAAAGGAAGAGGAAATTCCTAAAGGAAAAACGGGATTGATGGGAAATACGAGTTCTCAGAAACATAAAAAGATTAGAATGAAGAAGAGGAAACCTATTCGTAGGTTTGCTAAAAAAAGACAGAGGAAACTTCTTTTTGATAATAATGTGGAGGTAAATATAGATGACCCCCCGCAGGCGGAGCAGTGTCTTACCCCTAAGGTTGAAATTAGGGTGGTATCGCCTAAAGAAGATGCCACCTCCTCTGGGTTAGGTCCAGTAAACTTAACTAATCCCTTTCTTCCTAAGGTTTCTCTCCCATCTACTAATCCCTTTTCCTATTGTAAGGTTAGTCAAGATCCTTGCCAAGCTTTATCCAAGATTACCCCACCATTTGTTATTCTACCCCCTTCTAATTTAAACCCTATAGCAGTACCCTTTCAGGCTCCATCCTTAACGACAGTTGTCCTTCTAAAGGAAAAAACAATTGTGGATACATTATTCCTTGATTTCTCGCCCCTTTTTGAACCAGATTTAATTTTGAATAGATCTGCCCTGTTACTCTGTTTTAAAGAGATCGAAGGTTTGAAATTAGTTCAAACCTCCGATCTAGATGTTGTACTTCTCCTCAAATCTTATGCGGGGAAACCTTTAAGATCAACAAGGGTGAAATTTTATTCAAAAGTTGTGTTGAATCTTGTTTTACAATGGGCTGAGGAATTACAAATTAGAGGGATAGATGTGATGCCTCATTTTGGGGAAAAACGTATTGTAAATAGTGCGGTTAATCCCGCATTATCACTTTCCTCCAATTTTGATGCGCGATTGTCAGATTGGTCTAATCTCGGATCTGAGAACCTAAAAGTTTGTGTGGCTAGCAATGAAAGGCTGGTTTCTTATAAAAACCCTCCCCTCAAACAAACAGTGAAGGATGATCAATTTAAATGGAGTTGGCTCCCGGGAGTTCTTGCGAGTAAATCCGCTCCCCGCTCCAGTCAGGATTCCAATTTTTAACAGGGAGCTGAGATTTATCTCATGGAACACGGCCGGTTTTAAAGATAATAAGGATAAATTGGGTTTCCTTCATGCTCAAAAGGCAGATATAATCTGCTTGCAAGAAACTTGGGTGGATGGAAGTGTTATTTTGGATAAAGATTATTTTGTTTTGGATTGTAGCGCAACCAGCACTAGAAGAGGCCATGCTAAGGGAGGATTAGCATGTTTATTATCTAATAGATTGCAATGGAACTTTACTCATTATTTGGATCCAGGAAAAATGTTTCAAGCAATAACTTTGAAAGATGTTTTTGAAGATTGTCCTAATAGATTGCTGATTGTGCTAAATATTTATATTCCTCCCAATTGTTGTTTTAATAATGGTTTAAAAACTTTATTCACTTTCTTAACAAAAGTTTTGGAGACCTCACCTACTCCGCATGTGTTAATGTTTGGGGATCTAAATTGTAAGGTATCTAACAGTGGGTTGGAGTTGTTTAGAAATATTCCGTTGGAAGAGTCTCTGAATATACCTTCAGCTCAATTTCCCCCAAATATAAAAACTGACAAAAGAGGTAAACTTATTTTAGATGGTTTACATAATGCGGATTGCTTAATTGTAAATGGGAGGCTTCCGTCTGATATTCCGGCAGCTTTTACTCATAAATCTAATAAGGGAAAATCTATTATTGATTTTATCATGATAGATTATGCCGGTTTTCACCTATTAAAAGATATGAAGGTCATTGAATCGAATCTTAGTGACCATAATGTATTGACGCTTTCTGTTTCTATTAGTCTTCAGAAAGTGGTTCCATGGAGGCTGGATATAGATTCTGTGAATTTTGACTCCAGCACAGGGAAATGTTTTTGGAACATCAGCACGGTGGAAAACCTGGCACCTCTCTTGTGTAATACTGTCGAGAATCTTCCTCTTTGGGAGGGGAAAGAGTTGTATTGTTTTGTAAAATTTTTAGACTCTGTAACAGCTTGTGCAAAAGAGAAATCAGGTGGGAAACAGTCCCTTGTAGCTCCTTACCCTCTGCGGGCTATAAATAGAGAAATAAATAAAATTATAAGGGGGCAATTTTTATGTTTTACTCGAGAAGCTAAGTTTAGGTTATCTACCCTGAAAAGAAGGAGAGTTAGACTCAAGGCTCGCTTAAAACGCTCTAAGGAAGATGCCCTCTGGATTCAATTGAGGGAAGCTTCTTTTAATCATCAAAGTAAGACCTTTTGGTCCTTAATTGGCAAAGGATGCGGTACTAGAGCCAGTCCTACGCCCATTGCCATCGAGGAACAGGTATGGGTTCACTATATTGAAAAGTTGTACAGTAATAATAAGTCTCAAGGTATTAATGTTGAATTTGAAGATGCTGCGGCTATACTTGACGGTCCGACAGAAAAAGAAATCGAATGTGCCATTAAGAATATGCGTTCCTCAGGGGCGATGGGTCCTGATAAAATCCCAATACTAGTATTAAAAAAGCAGAGTGAACTCTGGAGTAAAATACTCTTTCCCGTGTTTAAATTCTGTTTTTCTAACGGAACAGTCCCCCCCTCCTGGAAAGGAAGCATTATTGTCCCTTTATATAAAAAAGGGGCAAGAGATCTCCCACAAAATTATCGGCAAATTGCCCTGCTTGATGCCATCGGCAAGGTGTTTGCAAAGTGTGTGCTTTCTTTAATTAACGATTGGGTATCTGAACATAATATTCTGCCTCTGGAGCAAACAGGTTTCAGACGAAATCATGGAACCTTAGATAACCTGACCGCATTGCAAGTTATCAATGAAAAATATGTGAAAGTGCGGGGTGGTCAGGTATATGGCGCCTTTATTGACTTTACCACCGCGTTTGATAAAGTAGATAGAAATCTGCTGTGGAGAAAGTTAGTTAATCTTGGTATGCCTGCTTCCCTAATTAATTTGGTCCGCGCCCTATATTCTGACACCTGGTGCAGAGTCTTACTTGGAGGTGATCGCGGCGCTTCCAAATTAATCCAAACATCTAATGGGTTGAAGCAAGGTTGCCTTTTGGCTCCATTGCTATTCTCATTGTACACTGCTGATTTACCCATCGCTCTTTCTGCATGCGCCGGTATTGCCCCATCTTTGGGGGGTGTTCAAATTGCATGCTTGATGTATGCAGATGACATCTTAATTTTGGATCTCACCCCAAAGGGCCTAAATGACCGATTGCACGCACTTCATAAATACGCCGAAAGTCATTTTCTATCAATAAATACGGCAAAAAGCAAGATAATTTGTTTTTCTGGTAGAAAGAAGCCTAAATGTTTTACCTTTCCATGGGTTGTAGGGGGGGAAAAACTAGAATGTGTGAAATCTTATACCTTTTTAGGTAAAATTGTCACTCACAATCTAAGTGACAAATCACACATAGACAATAATTCCCGGAAGGCGATCTCCCAGGGAAAGAGCCTAGTCTCCCTATATAAAGCCACAGGTAGAAGGCATTTCTCTATTTTGTTAGATGTTTTTAGAGCGAAAGTACCAGCCTCCCTGTTATATGGCATTGAATTAGTTGATCCAAAAAAATGGAGTTTTCTAAACTCGGCAGAGGGAAAAATTCTTCGGAGTTTAATGTCTGTTGGCACTGTAAATTCGACTGCTTCCTTGCGTCAGGAATTGGGTTTACGCAGCAGTAGGGTTCAAGGTCTTGCTAGTATCATACGTTGGGTAGTAGCATTATCTAAAGGTGAACCCAATACCTTGAGAGACCTGATAAAAAAGGAATTGCTAGGATCTTTTAATGGCTTCTCTTCAATTGTAAAAAATTTCAGATTTGCTGTGTTGCAATTGAAACTGGATGAGGAGACTTTATTTTCACTCTCCTCTCATCAATTAAAAACAGTTTTGAAGTCAGCCTCTTGGGAATTGGGGTTTTGTCTTGATAGAGACTTTTGTTTAATGAAAAAAGGTTGTACGCCTGTTATTGAATCTTATACCCTGCGGAAAGCTCAACCATATATGTACTGGAACATCTCCCATGGCGTGAGACGCCTGGTGTACTTATTAAGACATAATTTGCTTCCACTAAAAGTTTTACAAGCCAGCTGGTATGGTTGTTCGGCACGCTGTGATCTTTGCCAATTACATGATCAGGATTTAGATCACGTGATGTTCGTTTGCCCTACACTGATGCCATGCAGGCGTAGATGGTTAAGATCAATCTGCTTACAACTTAATATACTATCAGCGTCTTCATTTAAGGCAGCCTTAATTAAACCTCCTAATGAAATGTTTGTTTGTAGACTGTACAACTTTTTAAAATGTTTTTTGGACTTGTATTAAGATATTTCTTGTGATTATGATGAAATTATCTTTTTGCTTTCCTTCCATTTTAATATTTGTGCTTTGTATGTATATGTTGTTTTTATGTGGACCTCAAAATGAGTTCCGTATCATAATAAATAAACTTTGAAGCGTAAGTTACCATTTGATGTCAGCGCTTCTGTAATTTGGCAGATGTGCTCCCATTGTTTCTGTGTGAGCTGTGGTTGGATCTTCTCATTCCAGCGGGCTAAGCTTCTAGATGTGTCAGTAACACTTTTGTCCCAGGCCGCACTGTATAGCCTGGTGATTCATTTGTGGCGTGTGGGGCTGACTAGAAGTGTCTGGAGTGATTGTAGTGTCGGCGGCTCGTCTGGAAAGGTGTGGTAGAGTGCCTGCACAGCCGACCAGAGTCTGTGAAATGTGAACATGAACAGTGGCGTCTTGTTTTGTATGTATTGTAACTCCTCTTATGTGAGGAATTTACCACTTGGATATAAATCTTGCATTTTTTCTATGCCTGCTAGTTTTAGAGTATGCATATCTCCCGCTTCCTGCGTGACCAAGAGTGCTGCGTGATGTGTGAATGGGAGCATTGGGGCGTACAGTGGGAGTTTTGCTGCCGAACGTCCTATAGCCTGCCAGGCTGTGATTGTGCTGTCTATGGTGTTAATTTCAGTTTTGGGTGTTCCCCATTTGGAGTGCATCAGGGTACTGCATAAAGGAATTGGGTGCACATCACCGTCTTCCACCGCTACTTGTGGAATAAATGTGTGGGGAGTGTACCAGTAGTGCGCATATTCTGCTTGAGCGTCGAGGTAGTATAAATACAGTTGTGGTACATTGAAGCCCCCCTTTTTATAGTCCAAAATGAGTGTATCCCATCCCACCCGAGGTTGACTTCCACCCCACACCAGTTTTACCAGCTGGAAGCGTATGTTTTTAAAAAACTGACTGGACAGTTTGATGGGTATGTTACTACATAAGTACAAAAATTGTGGCAGAACAATCATCTTAATAAGAGCTTTTCGGTCTGCAAGCGACAGCAGTAGTCCCGTCCATCTAGAAACCTGGTGTTCTAGCTTGGCGTGTGCATTGCCGTAGTTCTCCCTCACCACTATTTCTGGGTCTCAGTGAATCCATATTCCTAAGTACTTCATAGGCTCAGCAGACCACTCAAGGGGAAATTCCAGAGCATGCCGGGTGGTGGTCTTGGTCAAAGGCACTATGAGCGATTTGTTCCAATTTATGCTAAGACCCGAGAAACACCAGGATCTAATGTACTCCCATAGAATTGGTGCAAGATATTGATGCGGCTCCCTGATAAACAGCGCCATATCGTCGGCATACAGTGATATGCTTACAGGCAGCAGCGCAAACCGCAATGCCGACTCCTTGTGACGCTGCCTGATAATGCAGGCTAGCGCCTCCAGCATCAGTGAAAATAGGAGCAGCGGGAAAGGGCACTCCTGCCTTGTCCCTCTGCAGATCCGAATAGGATCAGATGTCAGACCAGCTATCTAGACCCGGGCTGTTGGGTCGGCATATAGCAAACGCACCCATCTGCAGAAGAACTCTGGTAGCCCCATTCTTTCCAAGATCCAAAACATGTATCTCCCCTCAATGGAGTCGAATGCTTTAGCCGCATCCAGCAACACTGCTATAGCCTGAAAGTCAGGGTTTAAGAGGTGTAACATGACAAAAATTGTGTGCAGGTTATGCAACGTGGACCTATCCAGTATGAACCCAGATTGATCCGGCAGGACCAAATTCTGCAGCAGGGGTTGGAGTCTGGTGCCTACTAACTTTGCCAATATCTTTGCATCAATGTTGATGAGTGACAATGAACGGTATGATTCGCATCTGGATGGTGTCTTGTCTTTATTTAAGAGCATGGTTATCAGGGCATCACTGAGAGTTGGCGGTACCTTGCCAGTTTCAAAAGCCTCCTCATACATGTCTAACATGTGTGGTATTAACTCGTCTGCGTATTCTTTGTAAAATTCGCTTGTGAGCCCGTCTGGCCCCAGCGATTTCTTATTTCGGAGGGCCCTGATTGTTTCGCGTATTCTGGCCGCCTCGATCAGTTGGCACAAATATTCCCATTGTCCGTTGGACAGCCAGGTAAGCGCAACATCAGCTAAGTATTCATCCAGCTCACTGGGGTCCGAACTGCCCCTTGAAGTGTATTGGTCCGCGTCGAACCTCTGAAATTGCGCTACAATTACCTGCGGAGCATAGTGAAACTTCCAAGAGTCGTCTGGGGTATTTTTTATAGTGTGATGCTTATTTCTCATCTTTATCCTAGCAGCAAGGATGTTGCCTGCCCTGCCACATTCCCCATATGCTCGGGCAATATGTCTCTTTGACAGATAACGCACCTCCCCCTCCGACAAACTCAATTATATTCTAAGACCACGTTTTTGATTTGTGCCAGTGTGCCTACCTTTGCATATGCCTCCTGTTCCCGTTCTAGTTGTTTTAGAGCCACCTCAACTCTCGAGATTTGCCACAAATATCTTTTAGAATGCCCGCATTAGTACTGATGCATGTCCGTCTGATGGTGGCCTTGAAGGCCTCCCAGAGTGTGGTAGCTTCACTCACCGACCGCTTGTTTATGCTGAAGTATTGTGAGATAGCCTTGAGGTAGCTTTGTAAGTGGGGTCTAGCAGGGCCTCTGCCCTGAATCTCCATGTAAACTGGCGGGGCATTCACACCAGGATGTGTAGACCGGGTTGTGATCCGATAAGGTTCTGGGCAGCGTGCCTATGTCGGACAAAACAAAGCACATTCTAAAATTCTTACTGTTGTTGATTGTAAGAGATGCAGAACTGGTTAATGGATAAATGGTCAAACTCACAAAAAGAGAAGGACTAGCGAATATTAAAAATGGAAGAAAAAAGAGATGCAGGAGTCGAGCAAATGCTCACTCTATGTAAAGTATTTTTAGGATGGTAATGTGTATAGGAGAGTCAAAGATGTGTACATTTTGGGAAAATCAGTAGATTTTTTAAAACAACCCTCACCCACTATGTAGCGGCAAGCTTTATCATAGGGCCGCTATTAACACCCAGGTGCAGACCAACACTGGGTGGATTGCTGATATATTTTTGGGAAAAGAAAAGAAGAATAAACCAAGAAAAAAGAGAAAAGTGATTTTCCCAACATCTACACATCTTTGACTCCTTCTCTTCTTGTGCGTTTGAACGTATATACCAGGGAAGCTAGAGAAGGCTCACACCCTTTCTCATTTTGTGGCCAGTGATTTAGAACGGCCGCTGAGCTGTAGGGACCATATTGGAAAGTACCCTTGCGACTTACTGGGCATTTTCTTCTAAGTAAGAATCCAATCAATGCACCACATAGGATGGATGAACAGGGCCTATCGTATGGTGATGAGGCAGCAGCACTCATTTTAACAGGACCCTCCCTATTGGGGGAGTCGACATTCACACAAGCCCTAACACAGTTGGAAGGGGTGGGACACTCTCACGGAGCCGAAACAAACACAGGTCAAAAACATCCTACACAGGGCTATATTAACTGTACACCTTAGAGCTAACGTACCACCCTGGGTGGTGAACGAACCTTTGATCTTCCTGGAGGATGCCTCCTTCTGAGAAGATTGGTCACTTATTGCCTGGGGGTGCACTAGAGATTGGTTAATTCTCAAAATCAACACCGCGAAGAAGATATCTGACGCTCTCTTGCTACAGAAACAAACTAATGAGAACAATTTGAAAACTAAGATACAACTGACAATCTGTATGACAATATGTAAAGCAGAACGAAATCTCCAACACAAAAAAAGAGTTCTTTTAACAGACGAGACACAGTCCCATCTAGCTCGGGGAACGCAAGTAGTAGTGATTATGATTATAGACCTAGGCCTAGAGGGAGAGGTGCCTTCAGAGGACCAATACAGCAGTTCCATCAAGACCTGCAAGGTACCCGGTTTGGGTTGCCTCCAATGTACCCCCGATGCAACACTTCCAATACTACCAAAACCAGTATCCTTTTTTGGGGAGAGGCAGGGAGAGGGGAAGAGGCATGCAGAAAGGGCAGAGAGTTCAATGGGAAGACATCAATCAGTGAGTGATCCGGAGCATATTCCAGGAAACAGAACCAGGGAGCAGCAAAGATTAAACCTCATCATGAACTTGACGGAAATTAGTCTGACAAAGGAATAAACAGCAGTCTTGAATAAAGGATTGGAGTTTGTCCCAACTAACTAGGTAGACCTCTTTAAACTGAAATGTGAGCTATCATGGATTCTTCAGGAATATACACCTAAAGGTTTTCTTTGAAAAGGAAAAAGGAGAAAGGACCCAAGAAGGGGACAAAGGTCTGAGAGATAAATCTACCTTTGTACCAGCACTTACACAGTTCCACCCTGAGATAGAGGTCTTTGAACAGGCAGTGACTCGGGAAATAGAACAGTCAAAAAAAGGGAGCAATCAGAGAATCGCCACTATTGTCACAATTTATAAGGACGGAAAGCCTAAAACAGACTGCCCCTCCTATCGCCCCATCTCCCTCCTAAATGCGGAACCCAAAATCCTAGCTAAGGTGCTCGCCAATAGACTAGTCAAGGTAATGGGGGAGCTGATACATACTGACCAATCAGGGTTTATGCCAAGAAGGAACACTGCCCTGAATCTGCGCAGGATGCACGGCGTGCTGGGAGGGCGTCTACCATACATGAAGATGCAGTCATAGTCTCCTTAGATGCCACTATGGCATTTGACACACTTGAATGGTCTTATCTTTTTGCCGTCCTTGCAAAAGTGGGATTTGGTCCGTTTTTTTGTCGATGGGTGCGCCTGCTATATAGTTTGCCTATGGCCCAAGTAGTCGTGAATAATAAAAAATCTGAGACATTACCCCTGAGCCTAGGAACCCTTCAGGGGTGCCCTCTCTCTCCTTTGTTATTCGCTCTGGCCCTCGAGCCCCTTGCAGCATGAGTCCGTAAGGATGTAATGACCCGAGGTATGCGATGGTCGGCAGACTGGGAAGACCGCATCTCGCTATATGCAGATTATATCCTTCTGTATCTCACATCCCCCAAAAGATCCCCGATTGCAGTTTTTGATATCCTGGACACTTTTGGCAAATATTCCGGATTCCGCAAAAGTCTCTCCTATACGTCCTTTATGGGGGTCCCCCTCCGGTACCCCAGGGCTGCCCCATACCTATAGTTTCAGAGGGCTTCAAATACCTAGATATATTTATCTCTCACGACCCCTCATTCAGGTATGCCTGTAACCTTGTCCCCCCCTGCAGAGGCTTTGAAGTGACACCATGCACTGGAAGCCACTCCCGCTCTCACTGTTAGGCAAGGCGGCCCTTTTTAAAATGATGTCTCTACCCCGTTTCCTGTACGCCCTGCAAAACTCGGCTGAAACTGTCCCAAACTCATATTTTACAGAGATAGAAGGACTCCAGAGAGACATTCTATGGGGTGGAAGACCGTGTATCGTCTTACAAAAACTAATGTTCAGTTGGTAGGACGGCGGTATTGGGCTACCTGACATTAAAAGATACTACTGGGCAGCACACCTCACAGCGGTAACCCATTTCACTTACGGTCGCCCTGACAATCCGGGTCACGGTATGGACCGCTTTCTCCTTCCAAACGGGACCTTCACCCGTGCACTTTATTCCAAACCAGACAGGTACCCACTCACTGGACCTACCAACCACACAGTTAAAATCTGGCATGCTGCAAACCAAATCACTTGGCTGGAACAATAAGTTGACCCTCGCCACTCCCCTATGGGACTCAGAAAAATGTCCATAAATGGGACCTGATTGGCATCTCCCACATTAGGGACCTTTGGAGCGCAGAAGGTGTGAAGCCTTTTACCACTCTCCAAAGCCAATACTCCCTCACTGATGCAGAGCGTTTTCGATACCTCCAAGTCCGACACGCGCTGCAGGCAACATTGTCCTGTGGCGTTTTTCCTCCAGATAGCTCCCAGTTAGAGGATAGACTATTAGACGGATACTTACCCGAAAAGGCTATCTCCCTTACCTATCGGAAGCTCATCAACAACATAGAGGACCCCTTACAGTCCCTACGTGAGAAATGGGTAGGAGATGGTATTGAACTGGATGAGGAGAGCTGGCAGACGGCGATCTCCTCCCCTAAAACTGTTGCTATCCCGGCACGGCTTCGCCTAGTGCAACTGAAAATTCTCCACAGGATATATCTAACAGGTCCCCAATTAGTACACATGGGTGGGCTGATGGACGGGTCGTGTAGACGGGGGTGCACTCAAACGGGCACATTCATGCACATCATTTGGCACTGTGAACCAATCCAGGAATACTGGTGTGCAATCCACACAGTCATAAGTGAATCATTGGGGGTAATAATTAAGTCAGAAGCACCCCGTTGACTCCTTAACATCTGGGAACCGACTGACCTCAACACGCACACCACTCAGTGGGTCATACTCAAATGCGCCTACGATTACTGATTGGGAAAAAGACCTTGATTCGTGTATGCTAAGAGAAAAGACTGTATATGTGGCCCGGGGTTGCCCCCAGTAAAAGTCCACGGTTTGGGCCCTCTGGAATGCTTATCGTGGTGACATCTGTGCTCCTCCTCGCGACCTGGACAGCGATGACCCCCCTTCTCCGTGATTTCCAATGAACTATCCTACTGTAATCGTGTCTAATTTTTTGTATCCACTGTACCCTCCTCGTTGACCATTGTGAACTGAAGCTGATGTCGAGTTTGTTTAATAAAAAGATTTATTTAAAAAAAAGGGAACAAGAACAAAAGCTATTGTACCCGATATGACCCAGAACAAAAAGCAATTCAAGAATTAAAAAAAGATCAAGAGATCGTAAAAAAAATCAGCAGACAAGGGCGGAGCTATTGTTATTCAAGAAAAAGAGGCATTCGATACTGAGTGCTTACGTTTGCTTGGAGACAGAAGAAACTGAAAAAAGAGATCAGTATCCACGTAGAGGTAGCCATGTCAAATGGCTGGATTAGTCTGAAAGAAGATCTCTTCCTATGTAAAAAAAACAATGACTCCCTATTTTTATACACTGCTCATAGTACATAATACATAAACCAATGAAACCCCAACCCAGCCGTACCACTGTCTTAGGGATAGATTTAGTGCTGGAACCCTTGTCGTAATTTCGGAACTTCATTCTGTGACCAATTGTACAGCGCAAGCCAGCTTATCTGAAGGACACTAGAGAAGTATTGAATCTCCTCAAGTATCTGAAGTTTGATCCTGATGATGATTGGACTGTACATCGAGTCATTGTAAACAAGGGGGCGTGGCTTGGGCGCCGATGGCGATGGTCGCCTGAGAGCTCGGCTCCGGGACTGAGCCTGGATTTATCCTGAAAATCGGAGGCTGAGGGGCACCCCAGACCCCGCATTCGGTTGAGCGAGGCGACGACACCCGCCCGAGGGCCCTGGTGGAGTTTGGTCGGAGGTGGCTTTGCAGAAATACCGAAGTTTGCGGAGTGGCGGAGTGCGACCCAATATGGCGCCCGGACCCCTTTGTCCCCTGGATCGGACCTGCGGAGTTGAGGAGGTCTCGCGGGTGTCGGCCGGCACCCAGCTTCACCAGCCTCAGGAGTTTTAGGCATTAGACATTAGCTGGTTCGGACCCTCTGCAGCGGGACCACACTCGATTGGACGTCCGGGCGGGTGCCCACGCACTGGAGGGCGCCGGGCACGGGCGCACTCAGCACTAGGCAGTGGTCGGCACCGCGACTCCGCAACGGGCTGCGGGTTCCTTGCCGCCCCAACTACATGGACGGCGCGACGCTCGGGCGCCACAGGACAACCGGTGGAGCTGATGGCCCGTGCCCCAGAGCTATAGTGGGTGAACGGGCCTGTCCGGCTCGGAGACGTGTATCTCCGCCCCCTTATCGGTGCCCTCGGACGCCGTGGCGGTGGCGTGAGCCGAAGCGGCGGAGTCTCCACAGGCTCTGGAGAAGGAGATCGCCCATTCCGGACTGGAGAGCGGAATCCCGGGGGAAACGTGCTGGACACTTGCGCACGGAGGCGACTACTCCGGGTCCTTTGCGGAGAGCCCCTGGCAGCATGGGGAAACCTAGAGGAGCCAAGGGATCCAGCCAGGCCACCTCGGACTCTGAGGCCCAGGACAAGGAAGAGCATGGAGATCCTAAAAGACCTGGTGGCGCACCACTCCAGCAACAATTTGACCGTGTACTGGAAGCTATAGAGGCGACTCGGTCGGCCCTCCAACAGGACATTGCCCAGGTGGCGACTGGCCTGGGTCTCCTTAGGGCAGACCATGGCAAGCTCTCGGACCGGGTCAAGGAGGTGGAGAGCACGGTGAGGACTATGGAACCGGCGCAGAGAACCCTGGCTGCGACGATAAAGGATGCCATGTCCCGAATCGAGACCCTCGAACGGAGGGCGGAAGATGCGGAAGGCCGAAATAGGAGGAATAACATTCGGGTAGTGGGCCTGCCGGAAAAGGTTGAGGAAGGCGACATGGTGCGCTACCTGGAGACCTGGCTCCGAGACACGGTGGTCCCGGAGGGCCTGTCCTCCTTTTATACTCTGGAACGTGCCCACAGAGTTCCAGCGCGACCCCCGCAACAGGGACGAGCCCCGAGGCCGGTGGTGGCGCGGTTGCTACATTTCCGGGACAGAGACCTGATCCTCAATGCCGCCAGACACAATGGCCCGTTCCAGGTTGCGAACAGCCAGGTGAATATCTTCCCTGACTATACCTACGAGACGCAGCGCCAGCGGTTCTCCTTCCTGGCGGTTAAGCGTGAACTCAGGAGTGAAGGCATCCAATATTCACTCCTATTTCCCGCGAGGCTCCGAGTCATTGTCGACGACAAAACCCAGTTCTTCGACACCCCGGAGGAGGCCTGTGACTGGCTCGAACTGTACCGAACAGGGAAGGATGGTTATAGCGCCTCGACCCATCAGGCGGAGGAGCCGGAACAAAGGAGGCGATCTAAAAGGGACAGGAGCCGCCGCGGCCGCACAGGAGGGCCCTCGACAGCGGAGACATCATCTGAGCGGAGGGGAGTGTTGGAAGTTTTGTCGGAACTGTCGAGAGCAAGGGGCGAAGTCATCGAAGAGGAAGAAGAAAACCCGGGTGCTCAAGGGGCTCCATCGGACTCGGAAGACTCAGTGGCAGACAGTACCCACACACCGGTGATCACCCCGAAATCGGTGGAGGACCTTCTGGACGGACAGGGGTAATGGGATCGATTGCCTTGTTTTGGGTGGGGGCCCGGCAGGGGGGAGGCGGCTGCCGTCCTTTATTGCTGACCATGGGAGAGGGAGGGTCGGGAGGCTTCTACTCTTGCCCCGAAAGATTTTGATACGGGGGGGCTCATGATAGTCCTAGTAGCCTGGGCGACGAGGGCCCACTGCCTCCGCTCAGCCCGCACCTGGCCCATAAGGCCTTCCTACGGTGGCGACCGTAGGGCTAGTGGGGTTTGTGGGGGTTTTGGGGTTGTTCTCCGTAGAAGTTTGGATGGGATCTAGATGGTGCAGTTTGGGTCCTGTTCTGGGGTGGTTGGGTGGGGGTTCTGTTGGGTTTTGGGGGGTTTGGTTCTGGTTGGGGAAAATGGCCGCCGACAGCGCTGGGAGGAACGATGTCTTTTCTTTGTGGGGACCCGGACGGGGGGACTGTGCAAGAACACTTTGGGACAATGGCTGATGTTGCTAATTTGAAATGTATTACTTGGAACGTGAGGGGGCTTCACACTATGTCCAGACGTCACAAGGTCCACGCTTATTTAGTGCGTAGGGGAGTGCAAATGGCGCTGCTGCAGGAAACGCATCTGAACAAGGCGGAAGGGGCGGCGCTTCAGCGTAGGTGGCGAGGGCAGGTCTTCTCCACGGCGTACTCTGCTTATGCCAGGGGGGCGCTTATATGGATCAGGGCGGGAGTCCCCTTTCAAGTCACGAGGACAGTGTTGGACCCGGAGGGGCGCTTTGTGGCCATATCAGGGACGCTAGGAGGGAGGGACTTGAATGTTTGTTGTGTGTATGCCCCCAATATGGATCAGACTGCCTTCCTTTCCGGGTTATCGGGCTCGTTGGCCCACCTTTTCACTGGTCCCCTCCTGCTGGGGGGAGACTTTAACTCCGTGGTAGATGTAGACATGGACCGCTCGCATCCCCCGCTCCCCGACTCCCCGGTCCGGCGGGTGGCAAAGGGCCGCCGAGATTGGCAGACTCGATGGGGTTTGACGGACATCTGGAGGGCGCATCACCCCGCGTCTAGAGATTATTCGTACTTTTCGAGCCTTCATGAGCTGCATGTTAGACTGGATGGTTTTCTTGGTTCGTCCGAAGTAGTCTCGTCGGCGGTCCGATCAGAGTATTTATCGCGGACCATTTCGGACCATAACCCCCTCCTACTGGACATTCGCTGGTTCCCTGGGACGCCAGCGGTACCCACCTGGAAGATGCGCCCCGAGATCCTTGAGGACAGTGTCTTCAAGGCAGACCTAGGGGAGAAAATCACGGATTATTTTGCATCCAACGGCGGTTCCGCGAGCACTAGGGCGCTCGAATGGGACGCTTTCAAGGTGGTGGTGAGGGGGTACTGTATCTCTAAGAGGGTGGGCATGCGGCGTGTTATCCTGGCTGATTTAGACGCAGCGGATCGGACGCTTCGCGAGCTCGAAATTAGCCGACCCGGACACCCGGAATTGCAAACACGAACGGTAGAGGCGAGGGAGAAGGTGGCGGTGGAGGTCGAGCGGCTCCGCTGTTTCGATTATAAGGCCTACACGGTCCGATCTATAGCGGAGGGCGACAGATCGAGCGCATTACTGGCGTGGTTGGCCAACCCTACGCGCCAGTCCCAAACGACGACTGGGATGCGTGGGGCGGATGGGACCGAGATGTACACCCAACCGGAGATTCTTACTTGCTTCCGGCATTATTATGAATGTTTATATCGCAGTCGCTCCGCACGCGACCCGGACCGGCTTGTCGACTATCTTCGCCCGCTGGAACTCCGCACGGTGGAACAAGAAGTGGCGGACGCCCTGGGATCTGACATAGGCTTGGGGGAGATCCGCGGGGCCATCAAACGGATGGCGAGGAACAAGACCCCGGGCCTGGATGGCCTGCCGGTGGAGTTCTATGCAGCTTATGTTGACCTTCTGGCCCCTCGTTTACTGGTGGTCTACAGAGAGGCGAAGAGGTTGGGTCGCCTCCCCGGCTCGATGTGTGAGGCGTTGGTGGTTCCTCTTCTCAAGCCAGGCCGAGACTCGTCTGACCCGGGGTCCTACCGTCCCCTTTCTATGTTGACGGTGGACTACAAGATATTGAGCAGCATCTTGGCCTCGAGGTTGTTGGGACACATGCGTTCCCTAGTACACGAGGACCAAGCCGGTTTCATCCCACGGCGAAATACGACCATGAACATCCGACGGTTGTTCCGCTTGCTTGGGGAACCGTTTGTGGATGCCCCGTCCCCGGTAGTTTTGTCGGTGGACCTGGAGAAGGCGTTCGATAGCCTAGAATGGGACTATTTGGACGTGGTATTGAGGAGATTCGGCCTTGGGGAGGGATTTGTTAAATGGACGGCAGTTCTTTACGCTTCTGCTTCAGCCAGGGTTAGATCGGGCCCCTTGATTTCCTCGCGTTATCCGGTGGAGCGTGGCACGCGGCAAGGGTGTTCCTTATCCCCGCTTCTTTTTGCACTAGCGGTAGAGCCACTAGCGATGCATCTTCGCTCGGGAGCCCACTATACGGGCTTATGGACAGCGGCGGGCCCGCATTACGTTTCGCTCTATGCGGACGACCTGTTGCTCTTCCTGGAGGATCCGATTGACGCATTACGGGGAGCGGAACTAGCGTTAACGGAGTTCGGGGAAGTTTCAGGACTACGAGTGAACTGGTCTAAGACCTGCCTCTTCCCGATGCGAAGGGGTGTCCCCATTCCGGAGCTAAGTAGAGAGATCAGATGGGAACCCGACTGCTTTAAATACCTTGGGGTATTTGTGTACCACGACCAGCCCGACCTCCTGGACGGGAACATTGCCCGGTGCATGCGAGCACTCCGAGGCAGTATGGATTTTTGGGCCACGCTGCCGCTCTCCGTGGCAGGACGCATTGCCCTGCTCAAAATGGTGGCGCTCCCCCGGCTATTGTACTACTTTCGAACTTTGCCGATCTGGGTTCCACCGGCTACATTTCGCCGCTTGCGATCTATGGTGATCGGGTTCCTTTGGGGCACGGGCCGGCGACGGGTGGCTCTCAATACCCTGATGAGGCCGAAGGACGAAGGGGGGCTCGCTGTGCCCGACTTTGAGAAGTACTATCTGGCGGCGCAGCTCCAGACATACACCCAGGAGATAGCCAGGGAGTTCAGAGGCCCAGAAGACGATAGGAGGACGGGTATAGCCAGGCACGTCCTATCGTTTATCGCGCTGCGACAGCGTTTAGTCCTTCGGGACCTGTCGATGGAGGAGCGGACTATCCGACTCTGTTGGAATCGGGCTCATAATAGAGGTCACCTGCGGACTCCATATGCACCTGAAATACCATTGGGGATGCTGACGGCCCTCCCCCACGGAGGAGACTGGTCGCGACTGGCGGACTGGGAGGAGTCGGGTTTACAGCTCGTCGGAGACCTGTATGAGGACGGAGTGCTCCTGTCCTTTCAGGATCTCGTTGACCGCTTTGGGATCCCCCGGGGCGACTTCCTGCTGCACTCGGCCATTGTGCGAGTGATCCAGGCGTATTGGCAGAACGGACTAGAGGAACCTCAGTTGTCTCAGGTGTGCCAGTATGTAATGATGTCGGCAGGAACAGTGAAGGCGGTCACATGCCTTTATGGCAGGCTGATCGCCGAGGGGTTGGTCCCTCTCACCACACTGAAGGCCCGCTGGGAAGAGGACATCGGTAGGGAGATCCCGGAGACGACCTGGTCCCAGCTGGTGAGGCGAGCATGGAAGGGTACGCGTTGTGCCCGTTTCCAACTGGTCCACTACTATGTTCTCCATAGGGCGTACCTGACCCCGGTTAAGATCAGGCGTTATTTTGCCACAGCCTCGGCGGAATGCCCTAGGTGCCCGGCTCAGGAGGCGGACCTCCTACACATGCTATGGGCCTGTCCCGGATTGACGGCCTACTGGCAGGAGGTGGCGGCGACCTTAGAAGAGGTGACGGGGAGGCGCTTATCGTTCGACGCGGCGGTAGGGCTACTGCACTGGTTCCCCCATACCCCCCGGAATAAAATCTCCAGTAAATTTATAGATCTGGGGCTCCTACTGGCTAAACGAGAGGTGACCAGGAATTGGAAGGCACGTGCTGGTCCTACGGGCAGCAGATGGCACGGTGAACTTTTGAAATGGGCGGCGGGTGAGAGCGCGCTGCGATATCAGTTGGCTTGGAGGCAAAGCAATGAGAAGGCGCAGGAGGCCGCGTTAGAATGGGAAACGCTGGTGCAGGCCCTCAGGGATTATTGTACCCCCAGCGATTCCGAAGACGAAGAAGCAACTAGACCCGAGTCCCTTTGAACACTAGCATTAACAGCACTATTGTCTTCCCCGGGGGTCAAACAGTGGATCCTACAATGATAAACTCCCTGGCGCTGATGGTGGGGGGGGGGGCGTTTCATAATGTCTGGTAGTTGAGGGGGGGGGGGTTCTTATTTTTGGGGGTTGGGGTTTGTTTAGAAAAGCAGATGACGGACGATGTGTTATCCGGACCAGCTCCAGCACCCTACTGACCCCAGCTACATTCACCGCCTACCCCAAGAACACGAGCCGCTTGGCTGCATAGCAATACTATGGAAGGGGGTCGGCGGGCTGTGTTGTGTAAGAGTTGGCTATAATATGATGCTGGTCATTACTGTATTGTTGTACTAATTCCTGCAATAAAAATATATTTAAAAAAAAAAAAAAAAATCGAGTCATTGTAAACAAACATTCCCCAAAGGGAGACACTTAGGGTGAATAAGAATATAATTTATGCGGAAGATTGGGACTACCAAACACCAAGATCGTTTGTTCTATGCCTAGCGGAGCTAGCACTGACTATGAATTGTTTCCACAATCACAACACTATCTACTTACAAATGCATGGTACATCCATGGGGAGTTCTTTTGCTCTGAGCATGGCATGTTTATATGTCTCCTATTTTGAGGAGACCATATACACCCAGGAAAACCCATTTCTAGACCATATCAGAGTCTGGAGACGAAAAATTGATTACATCCTCCTTATCTGGAAGGGAGACAAGGCATCAGCAGAAGGTTTCTTGATGTGGCTTAACAGCCAAAAACCCTACTTGTTCTTCACGTCAACAAGGACATCAGAATCCCTCCCCTTCCTAGACCTAACCATTGCAGCTAAAAACGGGATGCTGATGTGCAGTGTATAGCACAAACCCACGGATCGAATTAATTGACTCTCCTTACAGAGCTTTCGCCCAAAATCCTTAAGAGAGAACCTGCCAGTTTCTACGGCTACGTAGGAATTGCTCAGAACTGGGTGAATTTTAAAAAGAAGCAGAAAAGCTGAGTCACAAACTACAGGAACGAGAATACCCCAAATGTGTGGTAAAGCGAGCCTGGAAGCGGGCACAAAATAACCACAGGGACATCCTACTTGAGACTGAAAACAGCAACATTTGTGTGATGACATTTTTTTTTTTTTAAATCTTTTTCTTATTTTAAAACAAGAAAAAGGGAATAGACATATCCGGTGCCATACGTACATACATAATAATAGGGCGAACAGGTACAATGACAGGATAGACGTGAAGCGACAGAAGAATCGCTGATACGCCTGCTCTAGTAGGTACGAAGCAGGATTGGTAGCATTACAATCGATAAACAATTTAAGTGCTGGCCCTCAGAACCCGCCCACCCATAAAATCAGAATAGTAGAAAAAGCATGGCAACCAGACACTGGAATTTAAACAAAATCAGGATATTTCGCCAATATTACTAATAAGGGGAAGACTAAAAAGAAGATTGAAGAAAAGTAAACCATAAGAACGAGAACAAAAATAAAACAAGAGACCCATCCCCCCACCCTGCACCCCTGCATATGGCTATCGCCTAACCCCAAATAGCAGTGTGCCTGTCGCCCAAAGTAACTAAGTTCTAAAGATAGAAAAGAGAAAACATGGGGGAGGGCATTTCCGTATGGACTCCCGGTCTCCTTCCCCCCGCCAGAGACAGGCATCCCCTGTGACGAATATACAATTTTATCAGAGATCACAGAAAAAGTAAATTAGCGGGAGCCATGATACACCGCCCAGACTCCCGTTAGACCAACAGTTACGAATCCCACATTTATTAAGGCCATAGTACCAACCCCGGTCAATCGATCTCAGCTTTGGCCCTTCCAAACCATCATGCGAACTCCTCCCGGTAGGACCACTACTTCTACAGGAGAATCAAAGTGCAGAAAGATTCCGAAAAAATTCAGTCCAAAACAAATCAAAGTCAGTAATTCCTCAAGAACTCCATCAGCACAGAAATGCTCCCTCATGGACGGATAGTCCCAATGTTGTTTTCTCCACGATCGTACAGTCACCAAAGAGGGAAAGGATGAAACAGAAGTCCAAGAACAATCACCAACATGAGTCTCCGGGAAGGGAACGCCAATTGATTCTCCCAAAGTCAGCAATGATGGTAGGCATAGTAATACGTTCGAAACACCAGGTTTAGGATTCTCCAGAGTGCCGACCGAGGGATTCGGCGCCTCTTGTTGCACGGGGTCCTTGTCCAGAATCAAAATGGTTGTCGTGTAAATCGTAGCCGGCAGCAGTACCTGCAGTGGAGCAGGGTCCGGTTCCACACACTCCTTCTCAGATAGGCCCAAAATAATTTTGTGAATCAGGGCATCCATATGTGAATGAAATGCCCGATGGCTGCCAATATTGTCTTCAGCGGCGGCTCACGCTCCGTCCGGTCCATTTCTCCCTGCTCAATACCAATCATATTCACTTCCCCCAGAGAGCCCGGTTTCTCCGGGAGAACAGACAGGAGCGGAACGGACGGCATCGGAGGGTGACTGATCGGTTTCTGCGGCAGCAATCTGCACTCCGCTGCCGCGAGCGAAGACCCCGACTCACTGAACCCCGGCGGTGGCAAATCGGGTCCGCGGGACAGGGACCTCCACCCACAGCCACTGTCGTGCCACGTCACTCCTCCCTCGGTGCTAGTCAATCAGAATGACCGCCATTAAAATCCGGAAAAAAAAAAAAGACCTCCACTGCGGTAGACCGGACCCTGCTTGATTCTCACGGCCGATGTTGTTCAACTGCAACCCGGCTGGGTCAAAACTCGAGGCCCCGGCTCTCCTGCTGGACTGGGCTGCAAACTTCAACTCAACACAACTCCGTCAATCAAGCCGATTAAGTTTTCGGGATTGCACCATCGGAGCGTGGATCGGTTCATCTACACGGAGGTCAGGCGTAAAAACAGGATTATCGATAGGATCATCTGGCAGGATACGGAGGTCGGCGGAGCCGGGAGCCTAAGCAGCCATCTTGTTTGCTAGCGTAGCTCCTCCTCTGTGTGATGACATTTAATACAGCTTCAAATCATGTGAAAAATTGGCGCATTTTAAATTCCAATGTCTGAATTTAAAAAGCCCTCTAGTCTCTTTCAAGTAGACAGAGGTATCAGAGATGTTTTGGTACATACAAGACCAATGGCTGCAAAACCAATGGGTGGAGGACCCTAACACCCTGGGATTTACCACCATTCACTGGGCAATATGCGTGTGGTCACTGTAAAGCCTGCTCTTTAACACCAATGACAAAACGGTAGATGTGGGCTTACGGTACCCTTGTGAACTCAGTAATCATACCATATGCAATTGAGAGAAAGTAATTTACCTCATAGTGTACCCATGTGGGTACCAATACGTGGGCATAACAACTAGACAATTTAAAAAATGAGTAATATCAGATGTGGAACTGTTACTACAAAACTGACCACACACTTTATGGATATGCAACACACAGGGAGAGATTTTAAGTGGATACTAATAAATAAACCAAACCTCCTACCCACAATGAGGGACACCTCAAACCTACTGTTTCGACAAGAAGAAAGATGGGGGCATAGGCTGAGGAGCAACGAACAGGGACTGAATGACTTCATCCCTTGGCACCGTCTAAATGGCATGGACTAGAAGGAGGATGTATATCGCCATCCCTTTCCCCATTTCTTTCAGATACAATTTATTGTGAATATACAATGCTATAATGCATATATAGCCCTCTGGAATAAGGCAATTATGATATGTGGCACCAACAAGAGACAGAGAGAATCAAAGTTGAAAGAGGGTAGATACACAAAATTGCGGGATCACATTGCAGGATCCCCTTCCAGTATAAGTAAAAATAAGAAACATAACTTTCCGATTGGTCTATAAGCCAGGTACACCTCTTTACTGGGCATGCAAACACGTTCATACAAAACAATATATGACATCTTCTAGTGTCTACACATAATACATTTATAAATGTAAGTAGGGCTGTCCGACTATAAGCCTCATAATGAATGTTATGTAGGAAGAAGAACTGAATAGTTGTAACCAAAACATTCTGACCAATGTTACAAAATACAGATGAATAAGAGAATAAAAGGGTTAATTATGACTTTATGAATGAATGCAAATGTAGCAGTTTGCGAGAAACCAAAGACGACCGCCTTACGCGACAAAGGGAATCCTTGACTCGGTCAAGTTGTGCTGGGATGGACATCGACCGGAAGGGGAAGCATGTCTGAATTGAGTCCTTTATTAGGACAGTAGGCGAACACTCCGGTATGTCGGAGGACGCGGAGTGGTATGGGGTTCGAGACGCCGACCCTTGAAGATGTGTGTACTCCATATCGTGGAGCTGCAATAGCTAGGGGTGAGAAACATTTGAAATGCGTATTGTTTGTTAGCATACAGAATATTCCACAAGAACAACAAAAAAACATAAGAACACATAGGAGTGAGTGGGTGGATAATGTAAACATGTATTATGAAGGCAGCAGAAGATTCTCTGCTTGATGAGATACTGTGTAGATCCTCATACACAGGCCTCGATGAAACCACACAATAATGAGATGGGAGGCCGGAGACACTCCATAACTAAAGGACGGAGATATTTGGAGACTATTTCGTCCCTTGTACTTCCCCAGACTTTCTTGTTATAAGACGTGGAGCGGAGCATTACACTCCCTCAGGAAAAGATACCAGAGAGAGACGAAAAGAGCGTATGGAGAAAAGAGACCCCTTTTCAAATCCAGTTAACACCACCGAGAGGTTAATGAAGTCGGGTAAAGAATCGATTTAGGTGAAAAGGGATATGGAAAGCATTAATGCGCTGGCAAAATAGATGATCTAAGGGTCAGAACACACAACACAGAAACCTTGGTTAAGCAATGAATGAGAATATAGAAAAATGAAAGGAAAAATCAAATATTTGAACTGGGTGTAGGTTCTATCTGAAAAAACAGTCTTACAGTGTTTTACTACAGGGCGGTGTCCCCACTTCGGTCACGGGTTGTGAATTACTAATGAGACTTGTGTAAGAGTATTAACAGCAGTTTGACAATGTGTTTTGAAATATTTCACTTGGGCTCTTAGTGGAGAATCCCTCACTTCACAGGATGTAGGTGCAATGTGTGAACTGAATAATTCTTTTTCAAGATTTTTTTTTTAATTTACACTGATGTGCGAAGAAAAAGAATATTGACAGGTGAGAGCAAAGGTAGTTACAGGGAGCTGAAGAATATATTTTACTGTTTCTATTTATGTTCCTTTACAGATGCAAATGGCAAGCATGATTGCTCTCGAGAAGCAAGTAAGGTCTCCTAAATCATTATTGATGTAGGTTAAAATCTGACCGAAAATACATTAAATAATCATGAGGGATCGATGCCCTGAGGAAGGCCAGTGCAATTTTCTCTGCATTAGGGAGCACTCTCTTGGAAAACTTCTCTTTTTTCTTGGTTTATTCTTCTTTTCTTTTCCAAAAAACATATCAGCTCTCCACCCAGTGTGTTGGTAGGCACCTGGGTTTTGATAGGGCCCTATGATGAGCATGCCACTACATAGTGGGTGAGGGCAGTCTTAAAAACATTTTATGATTTTCCCAACATCTACACGTTTTTGAATCTCCTATACACATTATCAGTGTAAATACATCCTAAAAAATACTTCACATAGAGTGAGCATTTGCTTGACTCCTGCCTCTCTTTTTTCTCCCTTTTTTGATATCCGCTAGTCCTTCACTTCTTGTGAGTTTAAACAAATATATATATATAGGGAGCTAGAGAAGGCTCACTCCCTTGTCTCTCATTTTGTGGTTAGTAATAGTTAAATGTAACTGTTTTTTTCTACACTGGATGGCCACTTTAACATTTGTGTCTCTTGAAAATGGCATACATATATGTCAAAAGGACATACTACGTTCACTTGTTTATGACATACATATATCAATAGATCAGTCATGGGGTTTATACGACAGAGCAAACAGCTTTATGTATGATTTGCGTGATATTTATCCGGTCCATTCATGTTAGAGGATTTATTAATCACTACTGGCACTGGCAAGATAATTTTTTGGTCAGATGTACATAGGCAGTGAGAATGACTACTGGACCATCTTGTCTTGCTACATCCCTTTTTTCAGTACTGTGTGATGATGGGGAGGCAATCAAAGGGGACTGTAGTACCCAACCAGAGAGGTGACTTGCCATTTCTCAGCAGGTTGGAATTTCTTAAAATGGCTAATACGTTTCCCTCAATGAAAGAAACCTTTGGAACATAGACCTCATTACAGAATATGATTATTTGACAGCTGACTTAATTTTAAGTGGCACCTCTTAAAGGCAGCCCGTTTACCAAAAAGGAAATTAGAATACGTTTAAAGAAAAAAATGCAACATTTTACAACCATTTTTAGGAGTCGTTAGTGGTCCCAGGGACCACTGCCTGCTCCTGAAAAAAATGCTTTATCCACATTTAGAAAAGGGGTGCGAATGGTTATCACCTCCTTTGACTTAGAAGTAAAATGTTAATGTTTTGGAACCGGAATTCGGTTACAAAATATTAATATATAACTTAAGGAGTTAGTATTTTGAAGGGATGTCCTGAACACGCCCCTTCAAAATACCCATTCAGTATTCACTCGCAAATCCAAATTTTGATTCTGTATCATGTTACCAAATAAACAATTTGGGGCTTGTGCATTTAAATATGCCATTTTGCTGCCGAAAAGGCACTGATTTGACCTTTGAGAAAGTAAACATGCTTTTTACATGATGCCCCTCCATTTAGGTATTCATCAAAACGAGGATATTTGCACATATGATGTATTCGATCACTTCCCAACTTTAATAGTCATACCTCTTTTAAAGATTCTTTAGCTTAGATTAGCGATTCATAAGCACCTCCCCAAATTAGTATTCCTTTATTTGCTTTCAACCCTCACCAACTCCCCCTTTTTACAATATAGACATTCAAGCATTTCTTCTACATTTGTGCCATTTATTTATTAATAGTGTTATCAGCCTTTTGTAACACTCATGTAGTGAAAACAGCATCTTCTTCTCAAGCGCTATTCAAACTAAACAAATGCAGATAATTCATGTATGACACTGCACTCCTGCCAATGCAGCCCAGTTTAGTAAGAGCAAGTTCCTTGTCAGTGAGCTCTGGATGTGTGTATGTTATTAGATGCTACTAATTACAAGAGGTTGAGTCATATTATGCACACTAGCATACACACTAGCAATACCAATTCATTACTGAGATACACCTGGGCATTGCTTCCATCTGATATAGGTTGCCTAGGAGACTCTGGATCCAGAATGTCATGTCTTCTGGGAACATCACCACTCTATTGGGATGATGCTGTTTGAACGCATAAGGTAGCACCTCTATCGTTCTCAAACATGCGCGATTGCCCACAAATACCCGCAGGACACCAGGCGCAATGCTAGTGGACTATAAATAGAAGTTTCGGGTGAAAGAATGAAAAGTCTGGAGTTGAACCATGGTATGTTTAAATATATTTCTAGGTATTTTGCACCTGCTTCAACTAAAATCAGAGTCTCCATTCCCAGGGGAGAGACATAATATACCTGCTGGTGTCAAAAGTGAGATGGTTGTAGGGTATGGAAGCAGCACCCTACGAAACTGTGAATGAGACAAAACTGTAAAAATTCAGGAAAAACAGCGTGATTGGAACAAGGGCGTGGGATTGGGACACATGACCCTGAAAGTACAACTACCATGTCAGCCAAAAACTTTGCAATCCGTCAACACCTGTAATGAATTTTATGTATCACACAACTTAGTATCGTAATGGCTACCACCAAAGAAGCTGATGGCGCGAGTATGATATTGCTAAGCAAGTGAGAAAGTACTGAAATTAAATTAAATTAAATTAAATTTATAAAAACGCAAACGAATGCCTGGAGGCGTCCTCGCGCAGCTAACAAACTTGAATGACAAATGGCAGTGCAATATTAATCTATCTTTTTCCGAAAATATGACAGTACATAATACAAAATTCATAACATGGTCGAAAGTGTCATGGGCCTGATTAATTAACAACATGGCTGATAATCTGATTCCGCTCAGAGCTAAATGGGAACTCAATACTGGCCCATTGGAAGACATAGACTTGGAAGCCGCCCTTATGCACCCACCTGAGTTGGCCATAAAACAAAGACTGCGACTTTTACAATATAAAATCCTACACAGGACATAGTTTGACAGAGTTAGACTACACAGCGTGGGGAGAGCGAGCACCCCAGACTGTCTTAGATGCCACATAGAGCGGGGCACCTTTATACACACTTTCTTGGAGTGCTCCCAGATTAAAGCATACTGGGGCAAAATACTGAAGGACTTAAATAACATACTGGGAGTGATGGAGCGAGGTGGCAAAAACAAAATTTTGTGTACCCCTCGTGAAATCAATGTTCCATAACGTTAACATTTTACTAATAGTGTGATGTGGTGAAATAATCAACCATAGTATAAGCTGTAAACATGAAAAAACACATGGGAATACTAATTTTGCCTGCATGAAGGAATATAATTAACTAATATCCGTTGTAATTGTGATGTGAACTAATGCATAGCTTAAACATAAATAAACGCAGTTTAAATGTGCTTTTTGTATATGTTTTGTGTCAGAAAGTCGTCGGATATGTGAGTATAAAGTGTATTCATGTGGCTTACCTGCTAGGTAATAACTAATGGGGAAACATCAGTATGGTGGGAGGTAAAAAGAAGCGGTTCAGTTCTATAATTATCATAAATTTGTGTTGTTTCTACGATAGTTCCAAAAAGTGGCCTCTGAGGCCTACCGAGAAAATGGCCACTCAGATGAACTACGAGCGAATGTTAGACTGTGCATGTGCATCTAAAGCCTGCAAGCACAAGTGAGCTGCCTGTGCTCGGATGGGAGGTTCAAGACTACCTTGCCCTGGAAGCTAGGATGGTTGCCAAAACATGGACAGCCGAGTGTTCAAAATGCGGGAAAGCAATGCAACGTTACGAATTAAGGAAGTGACCAGGCCAAAGACTGTCCAAAACAAAGCAGTATTATAATTTTGCTGATTCGCCGTAAATATGATGTTGTAAAGGTGAGGAGATGCTCACCCACCCCAAATTGTCCAATCAGAATCTGAATTGGTGATGTTAGATACTTTTTAGATAGATTAAGTTAGGAAACCCCTGATTTTGCCTAGAGGCACCGCTCTTTTCGATTTCTAGGCGCAGTGCTGCCGGATTTCAGATCGAATCTTGGATGTAAGGACTCTTTATTTTATTACTGTTTTCTTTGCAGGACTGAAAGTATCAGATGAAGAATTAGTTAGGGATGTTAGGATAGTATGAGTTGGGAACTATCTGTCTTTTGCCAAACTTTATACTGATTTTTGAAATAAATGTCTATTTTCCGAGCTTTAAATAAAATGATGATTTTTTTAAATGAAGTTAAGTTTTATTGAATAAAGAATTAATAAATGCCTGAATGTCAGACATACTAAAAGTTTGCTTTGAATAAAAATTAGACAAATGGAGAATTAAGCTGGTCTTGTATTTTCCTGACATCCGTTAACAGATCAACAACTGATATTTGGCTGAATATGCGGACAGTCCGTGTAGGTAACGGACAGATGATCATCTTGTTTGGTGGAAGCTCTAGACTAACGTAGTAGAGCATCTGTTCACCGGCGCTGCAGTCATCGTGCCCACCCAATGACTCCTAGAGTACCAACAAGTAACTGCAAACATTGTATCTTTGTCTACTGTCAACGAATCTAAACTGGAGCTCTGCATCCCCTCAGACTGAAGCCGCCACCCCAACTGCTGTAGATACAGCAGCTGACATTTGGGGGCTATTTGCGCAGCAGGCCCTCTCGCCACCGCTCTCTACCATACGAGCAGGCGGCCGAGTAGAGGACCACAAGACCCAGGCTCCTTATCGGCTCCCCAGCAACGGAAGTCACCACGACACCTGTGGGCCCGGAGGCGCTTGAAATAATGGACAGCCTTGGCAGAGCGGGTGTTACCGCACTCACCCTTGGTCTGTGGGGCTTTTGAACAATTTCGCCTTTCCCTGCAGCTGACATTTGGGGGCTATTTGCGCAGCAGGTCCTCTCGACGTCGCTCTGTACCATCCGAGCAGGCCGCCGAGTAGAGGACCACAAGACCCAGGCTCCTTAGCGGCTCCCCAGCGGCGGAAGTCACCACGCCACCTGTGCGCCCGGAGGCGCTTGAAATAACGGACAGCCCCCACATCGCGGGCCCGCGCGCGGTCTGCGCCGGGCTAAGCCCGGGCAAAAGGCGGGCCCTCTGAGGCCCTCAGTGACTTGAGGAGACTGGACTGGGCCTATACCCTAATGTGCTGCTTAGGATTGTTTGCGTATATTCTTTGGTCGCCTATTTGTCATGGCTGCGACATTTGAGAAACCCACACTTGAAAGCGTAGTTGGGACTACCAAGGGTACATTTGACAACTAATTCACCAAGGTTGTTACAGATTTAGAAAGGGAGAGTGTTTTGGCTGAGCGTAGGGCTGAGCGGCGTCGCTCCATTGAATATTTGAAAAGTAGACCTCTCTTGGATAGTCTGCATCAAACTACTTTATCTGATGCAATTATCCATACTGAAAATGAGGACACTCTATCTACTGATAATGTCCCTATACTCTTGCGTGACACGCCCCCCCACTCGATTCTCCCAAAACCTCATATACGAACATTGTATCCCTTTCTAGTTACTCTATCGTAGGTACAGATGCGATAGTTGAGCCACCCGTACCTATAGTTGAGACCGTTAGGAAAAAAAGGTTAGGAAACCAGCCATGCCTAAAGTTTATGGTCCTCCACCAAACAAGAGAAGAAAGAGGGGTGGTGAGCCGCAAAGAAGTAAGATAAGCCACTCTGACTTTGGCAAGACCACTAAGGCGAATGTAATAATTACATCTACCTTACAGGCCACTGTACCAAATGTCCAAACTTCAATGGCTCCTACGGACACAGTATTAATTTCAAAATCCCCTGTACTGACTGTATTAACTCCATCAGGTTTAGCCACTCCTCTACATTGTCCGCCTAAGGAAGCAGTGTCTGCTGTCCCACTTGAAAGTTTTGAACATCTAATTAGGTCATTTGTTTTACCCATAATAGAGAGGCTGAAGAGGGTGGAACAAAGGCTGGGGGACCTAGAACTGGCTATTAGTAATAATGTTGGATCACTCAAGGGTCCTGTGAAGCCAGTCCCACCCTCCGCAGTAGCATTGCCATCTCCCACCCCTGTTGTTGAGATGGGTATATATAAAATTAGTAAGCCTACGAATCCAAAAAAACAGAGGGCAATACCCCCCAAATCGGTTCAACAAACATTACCATATGCTGTCAGCAAAGTTCGGAAGGCAGGGAATAAATCTCTCACGGGAAATAAGGAAGAGAAGAGTGGTACTGCTAGTCCAGTTAGGACAGAGAAGTACAGGGGGCACCAAGTCGAACTACCCCCTGAAGCGGTTCCATTTGTGGTTGTCCTCACATGTTTTCCGAAATTAGAGGATAGTAGGAGGGAAGGGTTCTCTCAGTTAAAAAACAAAACCATGCATTGGCTTAGCCAAAATCGACCACTTCCCTTTAATATTAATGGAGAGATTCTGCATGTCCGGCGACTTCCCTGGCTGGAAGCAGAGTGAAAAACATAAAGGGGGATCTAATTGTCATCAACTTCAGAGATCCCGGGGCTGTTAAGAATATTCTAAGTTGGACTCCAGGGAACGTATATTCCATCCCGGGGTATTAGCATGCCCGCAGATTAAACCATCTATACCATTTAACAACCGGTATATGATGCAGGCATCTAATCCCATGACTGCTGAAAATGTATTTGGGTGGGAAATCGTACCTTTCAGGAGCCATAGAAATGGAACTAGGAGGATGGACCATTTGTTAGGAAATGGGAGGATGGACCATCTGTTACCATTTACCCCGTTGGAAGTCGCAAATAGGTTCGATGCCTTTTCAGGCTTTGACGAATGCGATTGACAAACGGTAGTCCCCACTAATTTGCGATCTGCAAATGAGAACCAAGATGCAAATGCTAAACCTAGCCCCCTAGTGAAAGTCCTGACACCAGAACAAATTACTCAACCCACTATTGTCATTTCTCTTGATGACCAACCACCACTGAACTGCGAGCCTGAGATGGGGACAGCTCTTAGCACTTCCATTATTAATGACCTTTCTGGTACCTTGGACTGTGAACCAACTAAGCAAGATTTGTCGGCTGCCCAGGTTAAAATTCTCTCTTGGAATTTGGCGGGTCTTAAGAATAAACTGCCCATCCCAGAGTGGGGCTCTTTTATGGCCTCACATGACATCTGTATGTTGCAGGAAACCTGGGCACTACAAGAAAGTAGGGTCCAGGGCTTTGCAACATACGACATCTTGGCAAGTATGGTGAGAGGGGTAGGCCCTCGGGTGGGCTGTCTACATGGGTTGGTACGCACCTAGGAGCTAAGGCATCTCAAATTCCAACTAATTCAATGGATGTCCAGTGTGTGCTGTTGAGTATGTTAAATGGGCCGGACATCGCTTTGATCAATGTATACTCAAGGCCAGTTAGGCGGGGCCTTGAGTCAGAGGCTATTGAGACCTTGTTAACCTTTATCCAATCGATTGATTCATCCACAGTGCTAATCCTGGGGGGAGATTTTAATTGTCACTTTGAGCCACTCATGGATCCGAATTTGAGCAACCCGGACGAGGTTGACTTGCTGTGGGCTATTCCTGACCCATTGATTACCCGGGTCAAGGCATGGACCCCTTTGGTCCTGCAATTGCAGTCATTCTCATTAGCGACATCATTGCGAGCTTGTAATGGGAGGGTGGAGCCTGATAGACCAGGGAAAAACACGTTTAATCGATTAAAAATTAGCACCTCAGTAATCGATTATATTTTCATTGAGGCCAGGCATTGGGACAGGCTGCATGAGTTCAGGGTCATTGAAAGATCTGACAGTGATCATAATGCTTTGGTCCTGTCACTTAAACCGTGGAGCTTTGGGTTGAAATGCCAAAGTTCGGCTGAACATTTCACCATTGTGCCTTTAATAATAACAAACTGTAGGCGGAGGAGGAGCTTAGCGGGCATCCAAGATGGTCACATGAGCACAGAGCTCCCCGGACCCTCGCCGCTGCTCGCAATTTATCCTGAGTCTATCCTGATTTATTGGACAGCTCTTCAAAGATGACCCTCAGCTGAGTCCATAACTCTTCTCAGAATTGAAATCGGACATCGGCGGCCGAAGTTATGGTACTTTGAAGTTCTCTGGCCCACCTAGAGGCTGTGCCGGGGTCTTGGTCACTTGTGGATCCGGGACGGAGTTGAACAACAACGGCAGTGGGCCTCCCTGGAGACCGCATCTCTACTTTCGGTTTCGTTCCCGGATCCCCGCACGGTCTGATTGAGAGACCGCTTCGCCCGGTTGGGGACCAGTCTAGCCCCCACTTAGCCTCTGAACACTTTTCTCATTTCAACTCTTTTACTGCATCGTGCCTTTTCTTGGTCCTACGAGCCAGCTCTCGTGGTCTCGTTGGCGCCCGGACTGTCGGCGGCCATTTTCACAAGGTCGTGTGGGCCCCTCCGGAGAACAGTTTCCAGTATGGCGGGAAGGGGAGATGCCGAGAGGAGGACAAAACCATCTCTACGTGGTGGACCAGTCCAGACCAACGTTATGGATCGGTACACCCAAGCTAAAGGCTCCCCTGGGCTTTCCAGCCGAACCCCGGGTGATGCCCGAGACGACTCTTCCGCTCCTGCCGAGTTGTCCTTGCAGGACATTATGGGCGCCATCACTGGTATGAGGGAAACCATCGGCCAGCAATACGAAGCCCTGGTTAGTAAAATTGACACGGTCGCGGTGGATGTCACCCTGATCCGGGCTGACTTGTCCAAAACGAATGAAAAGGTTCAGTCGCTCGATTTGAAGACCTCAAGCCTCACGGCTGATGTGGTGGAACTCCAAACGGAACTTGGGAATTTGAAATTGGTGAATGACCAAATGTCCCATCGGCTGGAGGACTATGAAAACAGGGCAAGACGCAATAATATTCGCGTCATTGGGGTCCCGGAAAACCCAGAGTCTCACTCTGTGGATCTCCTGATTGAGGACCTGATCCTCACCCATCTTGCTCCCAATGGCCTGAGTAAATTATTCGCGGTGGAGCGTGCACACAGAGTTCCGGGCGGGCAACCCAAGCTGGGCGCCCCTCCGAGGCCCATTATTGCGAGACTATTTCACTTTAGAGACCGCAATGCAATTTTGCAGGCATCGAGAGTGCATGGCCCAGTGAAATTTGAGAACTCCTCGATTAACTTTTTCCCGGACTTTACGCAACTTGTGCAACGACAACGGATGGGTTTTCTGGGAGTGAAGCGACGTCTCCGGGACCTGGGCCTCAAGTACGCCATGCTTTTCCCTACCAGGCTTCGTGTGGAATATCAGGAACGGGCCTACTTTTTCGATCGACCAGACAGTGTGAGCGACTGGTTGGATTCCCTGCCGGGGCGAGGCGATTGTACGGAGCACCCTGGCGGTGCCGAGGGTGGTGAGCCTACTCATAAGTGGCTCTTCGGTCCTTGATCTCTGAACATTGGACTTTGCTCAGCTGGGTACTATCTTTCTATTTCTGTCGCCTTGTATTAGTCCACATTTGGGTGGTGGGTGGAAACGGGCCTCTTTCCTCCTCCGGGGTCTTTCTGTAGAATGGGGTTGTTAGGGCGACAGGCACACTGCATTTTGGGGTGGTTTCTTGTTCTTTTGCAGGGGTGCAGGGAGGGGGATGTTGAAACGGGTTCCAGTTGGGGGGTGGGGGGGTGTTTCTGTTTGTGTTTTCCTTGCTCAAGGCGGCGTATTGATTCTTTCTCTGATCCTGATGTCCTGCTCTTCATGGGGACCCCCATGTAGCATGTTTGGGAATGGGGGGTAGTGGGCTGAAGATTATATCGTGGAATGTCAGTGGTTTGGGTGATCGTATTAAACAGGGTGTTGTTTTGCAATATCTACGACGTTTGTCCCCCGATGTGGTACTCCTGCAGGAGACGCACCTAGTTGGCAATGTGTGTCATGCGATGAATAGATGGGGTTACAGACTGGTAGCACATTCTGGGTTTACCACTGGTTCTAGGGGCGTGGGTATTTTGATCCGGTCTTCCCTCCCTCTTGAGATCGATAGCGTCACTCCCGATGACAGGGGGCGCTATATCACCCTCACTGGTAGGTGGGAGGGTAAGACTCTTTTTTGGTTTCTGTTTATGTGCCCCCGGGCCTCCAGGCCTCTACTTTTTCTGATGTGGGTCGGTTGCTGCTGGGACTCCCTGATGGTCTTCTCCTTGTGGGTGGGGATTTCAATTCGGTACTTTCCGGCGACATGGACCGTCACCCGCCCAGGGACCTTCCTGCGTCTCAATCGTGGTTGGGCGGGTTCTTGGATACCTTTGGTTTGGTGGATGCCTGGAGGCCGTTGCATCCGACTCTACGTCACTATACCTTTCACTCTGGTGCTCACAGGAGTCTCTCCAGGCTAGACTACTTTCTAATGCCCGCTGTCCAGTCCTCATACATCGGGGAAATCAGCCATTTGGCCAGAGGTATCTCAGATCACTCTCCTGTTTTGCTTCTTTTTGATGTGGGTTTACATACTGTGGGACGGGTTGCCCCTATCAACCCTTGGCACCTGCGTAACCCTAAGACTCGTGCCAGCCTCACTAAGTCACTTGATCACTATTTCCTTGAGAATGAGGGGTCTGTCTCGTCCTCGGTGTCCTTATAGGAGGCCTTTAAAGCTGTTATTCGCGGACACGCCCTATCGTTAATAGCAGAGACCAAGAAAGCGAGGGACGGGGAGGTCGAGAGTCTTGAGGCTGAAATATTAGGCCTAGAAGATGACCTGGATATGGGTGTTACCCGGGATAGACTCCACGCCCTTAGCTTGAAACAGTTTGATTACAAATCCCTTGTGACAGAGGCTGCCAAATCGATGTACAGAGAACAACAAGGTAGAGTGTATGACGTTGGTGACAAGGCGGGTAAGCTGATTGCCGGGCTTGATAAGAAGGAGAGAGCGAATCGTGTGGTCCCTATGATTCATAATTCAGATGGTGTGGAGGTGACTGACCCCGGTGAGATTGTGGAATGTTTTGCGGACTATTTTCGTGTGGTCTACTCCCCGGTGTCCGACAGAGACGAGGATGACTCTCAGTTTTTGCTGAGGGATATCATGCTTCCCTGCCTGTCCGAAGAGGACCGGGAGAGTATGGAGGTATCTTTGTCAGTAGATGAGATAGCAACTGCCATTCGTTCCCTCCGTTCCGGCAAAGCCATGGGGCCAAATGGCCTGCCCATCGAATTATATAAACTTCGCCCGGACAGGGTTGCACCGTACATGTTCGCGGAGGCGCGTGACCTTGGCTACCTTCCCGTTGATCAGCGCCTGGCCACCATAGTGGTGATTCCCAAAGAGGGCAAACCTCGTGACCGCTGTGCCTCATACCGACCTATCTCTCTACTAAACGCAGAGCCTAAAATTCTCGTGAACGTTCTTGCCAACCGCCTCCTCACTGTTATTTGTGACCTGGTCCATCCGGATCAATCCGACTTTATCCCGCACCGGAACACGGCTCTAAACCTGCGTCGCCTTCATGGCGTTCTTGCAAGGGCGGAGCTTCTGTCTGAACAGGCCATTTTGGCTTCATTAGACGCCACGATGGCCTTTGATACAATAGAGTGGCCGTATCTTTGGGCCACACTTGAGAAGTTTGGGTTCGGTGTGGGATTCATTAGTTGGGTGAGGCTATTGTACTCTCTGTCCCGGGTGGTTGTTAACGGTAGAGTCTCCCAGCCTTTTGGTCTTGGGAGGGGTACTAGACAAGGGTGTCCACTGTCCCCCCTGCTCTTTGCCCTCGCCCTGGAACCGCTTGCTGCCTTGCTTTGATGGGAACCCTCGATAAAAGGTATTCATTGGGCCCCTGATTTTGAAGACCGGGTGTCGTTATACGCAGATGATATTCTCCTGTACCTTACCTCCCCCCGTAAGTCCCTTAGCGTCCTCTTTGATGTCCTAACTTTCTTTGGCAAGAACTCAGGGTTGATTATAAACTGGTCTAAGTCCTGCGTATATGTTATCTCTGGTGGTCTTCCTCCCCTACCGACCAGGTTTCCCATTCAGGTCTCCCACTCTGGCTTTAAATATTTAGGGGTTTATATATCGTTGGACTCGGCTGCTCGTTACGAACATAATCTCCTTCCTCCTTTGCGGCGCTTGAAGCTCGACGTGGATCGTTGGCGCAGATTGCCGCTGTCCCCACTTGGTCGAGCGGCGCTGTTCAAAATGATGTCCCTACCCCGATTCCTCTATGCACTCCAGAACTCCTTTGATATCATTCCTGCGCGCTACTTTCGGGAGGTTGAGGGACTCCAGAGGAGACTTGTTTGGGACGGCCAAACGCGCATTGCTCTCTCGAAACTGACCCTCCCCTGGTACAATGGGGGTATTGCTCTCCCGGACATCAGGAGGTACTATTGGGCTTCCCAGTTGTCCGTAATTAACCATGCCACATATGCTCCCGGGCCGAATCCTGCCTACGCTATGGACAAATACTTGTTGCCCGGTGGCGACTTTAACAGAGCACTCTACTCTCGGACGGCGGGGAGGAACCTTACGGGACCCACTAAAATTGCAGTGCGTGTGTGGAACGAAGCAAATGTGGCTCTGGGATGGAATGATCGATTGACGCAGGCGACCCCTTTGTTTTCTTCGGAACGGTTGGGGTGCCTCTGGAAGACGAAAGGTTTTGAGAACTGGGATATGATTGGACTTAGCAGAGTGGGTGATCTTTGGGTGAAGGGTGAAGGGTGCGGTGAAAACATTCGCGGAGCTTCGGAGTAAATATGAATTGAGTGAGCGGGAGTTCTTCAGATACGCACAGGTGCGTCATGCTTTACGGTCGGTCTTCACGGCCGGTACTGTGGTCCCTGAATCTTCCCCACTTGAGGATCGTATACTTGACGGTCATCTGCCCGATAATACGATTTCCTTGATCTATAAAAAGTTGATCAACAATCGGGCAGATCTCCTTGTGCGCCTCAGAGAGACCTGGGCTAGAGACGGGTTGGAATTGGACGACGAAGACTGGCAGTCTGCTCTATCCTCCCCTAAAGAGGTTGCCATTCCGGCCCGTCTCCGCCTTGTTCATCTTAAAATTCTTCACCACGTGTATGTAACTGGTCCTTGTTTGGTTGCCATGGGTTTTTCGTCGAATGGGTTGTGTTGGCGAGGCTGTGAAATGAGTGCCACCTTTCTTCACATCCTCTGGGAGTGCCATGAGGTCGCTATGTATTGGCGCCGTGTGCATGCTGTGATGAAGTGCGTCACTGGGGTCGCTCTGTTTCCTGAGGCTCCAAGATGTTTGTTGAATGTGTGGGAGCCGAATGATTACAACATTGCCCAGACCCGGTGGGCGGCTCTTGGGAACATGATTGCCAAAAGGGACATCGCACAGTTCTTGGGATCCCAACGGCCTCCCACCGTGTCGAAGTGGAAGTAGAACATGGACTGGTGCATGTTCAGGGAGAAGACAGTATATTTGGCTAGAGGCAAGCCTAGGGCGTGGAGTAAAATTTGGGGCCAATGGAATGCGTACCGAGGAGACATCTGCACTCCCCCCTTCGCAGATATCCCTGATGTTTCCCTGTCCCCCCTGACCTCTGAGGTTCCTCAATACCCTATTCATTGATTGAAGGTGCTGATCTCCCCACTGCTTTCCCCCCCCGCGTTGGTTCTTTAATGTCCTCCTGATTCCCTATCCGTTATGGTAGGTCCCCAGAGTCGGAGCTCGACTTCATTTATCATCCTTCGCGCCTTGAGTTGTTTGTCTCTTTGTTTTTCATTGTTCCTTTCATAAAATAAAAAATCGTGTATCCTGCATGCGTCCTTGTTGCCGATTGTGTATCCTGTACTTTTGTTGGACCTACCCGGGACCTGCTGCTGTTTCACGGACTGCCTATTTATTTGATGATCACTAGCGGCCGGCCTCCGGGTTGTAGGCCCATACTTGTAATTCTTCTGTTTTGCACAATAAAGTTTAAAAAAAAAAAAAAACTGTAGGCGCAGGGTTAAATGGCCAGACCTCCAGATGTCCACTAGTAAACTTGCCGAATTATATGAGCTTGTTATTCCATTCATTGAAGATATGGGGAAATTCGGCCACTTAGGCAGGGCATCTGAAATACATATTCAATTGGCTATTGATCCAGCACACCCGTCAATATTTTAGAGATCTGTTACACTAATAACCATTTCACAACAATCAAAAATTATTAAGTGAGTTGAATAGCAGAGTCTTCAGATGTTTTTTTGAAGTTTTAAATCTTTATTCATTTCTTCAATCCAGTAAAAATTGTTTGTTAGAACAAGTTTCTTGTCTTAGGAGATCTAGGGAAAGGAATCTCCGATCCGTGTCACCACATAACAAACTGGGCATTATACAGGATAGGTGCAATCGTGCTGTAAACCCCATTTCCCATCCTTCTGCATTTGACATATTCAATTGGCTGCTGCACTCAAAGACATTCTGTACCCGGTGAGAAAGTTAAACCAGCCTCGAACCGCAACATCTAGATGGTTTAACGCCTCCTGTCGGAAGGCCAAAAAGGCCCTTCTTACAGCAATAAAATCCAATAACAGGGAGGAAATCAGGGCCCATCGCAGCATGTATAAAATGGCAATTTGTGATGCCAAGAAGGAATGGGAGGCCTCTATGTGGGAGGAGGTGGGATCCGCGCTTAGTACCAATGACTTCATTCTGGTCCATAGTTGCAACTAGATTTAGTGGGCATACCCCCGCACTTGCTCCGAATATTGCCCCTTCAATTTGGGAAAGCCACTTTTGCAATCTTTATGGCATCTCTGAGCCTGATGAAAAGCCTATTACTACTCTTGAACTTCAGCAGCCTAAAAGCATTAGTGGGGCTGAGCGGGGACGGCTAACTACAGTTCTCTTATGCCTCGCTCCAGTTGAACTCTTTACCTTGGCTGAGGTAGAGACAGCTATAGGCAAATTGATTCCTAATAAGGCTCCAGGTTTGGATAAATTGCCAGGGGATTTGTTTAGGATGCAACCGAAAATCTGGGCCCCCTATTTGGTTGTTTTGTTTAACGACATTCTACAGGGAGATAACCTGCCACCTACCTGGTTAGGAGCTGAAATCGTGCCTATCTTAAAAAAAGGGTTGCCCATTAACCCCTTCTAATTATAGACCGATCAGCCTAATTGATACATCTCAAAAGCTGATGGGGAGGGTCATCCTCGATAGGATTTTAAGGTGGATTGAGGATAATGGGATACTGTCTATACTCCAGGCAGGCTTTAAATCTGGCACCTCCACTCTAGATCAAATATTTCGCCTGCAGGTCCTGTACTGGAAGACAGCTAAGGTGGAGGGTGGCAGCCTCTTCCTTGTGTTCGTGGACCTGCGGGCAGCTTTTGATCTAGTTCCGCGTGAAAAATTGTGGAGAGTACTAGCAGACTTGGGCCTCCCGCCCTATTTGCTAGCCATTCTTTCTAGGCTTCATGAAAATAATTTTGCCCAGGTGAGGTGTGGCACGCATGGCGAACTCACAGATCAATTCCCTGTTCAAAAAGGAGTTCACCAAGGGTGCGTATTGGCGCCAACGTTATTCAGCCTCTACATAAATGGCCTTGAGGAATATCTGAATGGTGTGGAAAATAACGATGCCCCTAAATTAGTTACAGGTAGAGTGCCCGCTCTGATGTTCGCAGACGACACTCTGCTGTTGTCTAGAACATCATCGGGCATTCAGAGAATACTTGATGGTATTGTGGAGTTTTGCGACCTTCGGGGGTTGGAAATCAATCTAGGTAAAACAAAATTTATGATTTTTAACCCTCCTTAGCGCGTACGCCCAAATTCTGTTTTACATGGTACTCCCCTTGAAAGGGTTAAAACATTTGTTTATTTGGGTGTCACGTTAACAGAGAATTTTGGTTGGAATATGCAGATCGCTAAATCCACACTCAAGTTATCCCAGCTAGCGGGGGGCATAAGCACGGTTTTCAGGGCGTCTACTTTCAGGCCGGTGTCCCCAGCCCTTGAGATATATTGCCGTCAGGGTAGATCGGCAGCAACCTATGGGGCTGAACTTTGGGGGCACAAGCAGATAACGAATTTTAAAAAGGTGGAGCAGTCTTGTTGTTGGGTTACCATCTAGCACGCCATTGATCCCCCTTAGATTTGACCTTGGCATGTTGCCAATAGAGGAGATCACTAGTGCTAGACCAATTATGTACTTGAAGAGGTTGTGGTCAGTCCCTGAACTGGTTGCGTACAAAGCGGAATTTTCTGAGATCTTGCCTCTTCTTAAAAACAAAAAGATCCCTTGGCTCCAGCATATTAGTGCTGTTAGTACCCGTTTAGGTTTTCCTGAACTGTGGGAAACCCCCGAGATTTTCTGCCTCGGGATGTCTAAGAATGAACTTCTTTCTCAGATATGTATGTCAAACTATGAAACACTAATGAGCTCTGCACCACTGGGTAAGCTGACATCTGAGTTCCTCCTGGTTAAACAAGAACCTAAAGTCGAGGAATTTATGGACCTAATCGAACCCCCAGTTGCTCGCAAGCTGTATCTACAGTTAATAGTTAAGGAGGTAGGTCCCGGGACGTAGGGTAAGCTGGAACATATAATATATTTTTGAAAGAACAAAATGCCAACCCCACCACTTTTCAAATGCTCATAAATCCGAGCAAATAAATCGAACTAGATTCCAGATTTGTTCGGTATATTTTATTTATACCCTTTACTTAGAAGTTTTAGACACTTAAAAACAGTGATCATATGTCTGAGAAAGACACTCAACATGTAACACTCAACATGTAACAATACAAAAATCACAAATACCTAAATGAATTATTTAAACAAACAAAGATAATATTGTACACCTTTTCTTATTGAACACTAGCAAACAGTAAATCTTTGCACATATTCAAAAAATCAGTATTTCAGCTCAATGATAGAGACACGTTCAAAGAAGAAAATCGAAGAACACAGATTAATGCGGAACATTAATCAAATTTAGAAATCAATCCTGTAATTTTCATGTTTGTTTCTATTCTGCCAACGCGTTTCGAATCCGTGGACAAAGTGCACGGAATCTCATCAGGGCTCAATCAATGGGGTTCTGTAAGGTGTATTAAAAAAGAGAGAGAGCAACGTGTCACCAACCATCATTCTATCATAGGTGACCGTACCCCAATCCCCTTTGTTCCCTTCCTGTACCTGTTAGTCAATCCGGAGCAGTTATCGTGATGATCTTGTCACACCAACACTTTAACAAGACAGTGTTATCTGCAAGATAACAGTGGACTCAGAATGTGCAATCATAGTATAATTCAGGTGGAGCACACATTAGTAAGCACAAAAAGTTCATACCTTGGACAGGCGTGAGTGCTTCTCCCTGTCCCAGTTATTAAATTTGTCTAAGGTCCTCTGTCGACCTGTAAATAATATACCCAAGTTGCTGCGTTAGAACCAGACAGGCAATTCTGATCATAGATGTTGGAGAGCGTACCAATTAGCTAAAGCGTACCTGGAGGCAAAGCGTGAGGTCAAAAGCCTCTCAGCAATCTGTTCTTCCCAATCAAGGTCTCTTGATGTATACACACGGCCGTTCTACAATAAACAGAGAACGGAACTGGATATGTATGTCACCTTGGGTCGAGTACATGCAATGCGACAAAAAATGTATTATCTGCATCTAAGCATGGCAGCCTTGCTGGGGGTGCACATATATAAATGTTTAAGTCGTGCGCATAAAATATGGAAACATGACAGATCTGAAACAGGATAGCCGTTCAGCTTAAGGCGCGTTTATCTGTTTCAACATGTCCCCAACGTATGGCGGAATGAAAGAGCTCCTAGTGCCCATTTACCTGCAAATCAATGCTGCAGCTTCCCCGATCTGGCCGCTATGTTTCCTTCTGGAGCAGCCAGCGTTTTTGAGCCTTGCCGCTCTGCACCTTTTTGATCGACCGGTGACCTAGCAATCGACAGTAGAGCACATTTACTTTTCTACTCCGGCTGTACTAGCGGGTTGTGTAAACACGCTTGATTTCAAATACACTCACCGATTTGATCACTTATCCGACGCTCTAGACTGCCAAAATCAATCCAAGGCACCCACCGCCATTTTCAGGGCGGTGATATAGACAAGGACCCAGCGCTTGGAATTGTGGTACCTGTAGTTCCAGCTGGGTTTCTGATTAAAACCAATTCACATGGAAGGCTGACAATGTCGAGTGGAGCACTACAAACCGCCATGCAGTCAAGAACTTATAGCCTTGAGACCTCGGACATGCTGTTCAATCCGGTCTGGGCACTATTAAACCTCATAATCAAATAGGCCTCTTTGCGCAGTAAGGTTTCTTCAATGTCGACAAGACCTTTTTTCTTGGGCATTGTGAATAGTACTGTCCATGTAAAATCAGTTTCTGCATGTTCTTTGTCTGCAAAATGTTGGACCATGGGGGCATAAGTACTTTATTTTTAATGCGGGAACGGTGTTGTGTAATCCTTGTGTTTACTTGCTGGTTAGTTTTACCGATGTAAAGTTTTTGACAACCACAGATGATGGCGTACACAACATTTTTAGTCCTGCAATTCGAAAAACCCTTATTGGTCCATTTCACTTCCTTATGTTGGAATTCACAACCCTCAAGACAGGACCCACACGATACACAATTACCACATTTGTGGTGTCCCTCTACAGGTTTGAGACGCCATTTAGACAGTAAATCTTGCTTGGGTCTAGATGTTATCATGTCGGCACGTACTAACTGTTGGCCAATACTCCTATTCTTTTTGTAACCAAAAATTGGTCGCGGAAAAGGGCACTCCAATTCTTCCAACAGGTGCCAATTTTTAAGGACCATTTGTCTTATTCGGTGTGTGTCTGGTCCAAAGGTCGTGACGCATACCATTTGTTCCAGTTCACGTTTCACTTTGTTTTGTAGTAAACACTCCCTTGGCATGTAGCGGGCCCTTTTGTATGAGGGTTTTAGCATCTTCTTAGGATACCCACGCGTGGTCATCTCATCACAAAACTTGTTCGCATGATGGTCAAAGTCCTCCATGCTTGAACAATTTCTTCGAATACGAAGTAATTGCCCATATGGTAAATTGCTTTTTAAGTTCCGTGGATGAGCACTCCGGTGATGGAGAATAGTGTTTTTGTCTGTCTTTTTGCGGAAAAGTGACGATTTGAGGTGCCCCTCTCTGCAAGTGATTTCAACGTCTAAGAAGGTCATAGCAATTTTACTTTGTTCTAGGGAGAATTTGATGTCTTGATGTCTGTTGTTTAGCCACTGGTGGAAGGCAATCAATTCGGTGTGGCTCCCCTGCCACAGGAGCCACACGTCATCGATGTACCGTAACCACTGTTTAATGTGTTTTTGAAAAGGGTTGTTGTTTTCAATGAACCTCTGTTCATATTGCGCCATATACAATATGGCTACCTCTGGAGCTTAAGGACAGTCCATGGTCGTCCCTTTGATTTGCATATAAAATTGGTCATTGAAACGAAAATAATTATTTTTCAATGTCAATTCTGCAAGTTGTACAATAAATTTTGTCGGGACTCTGTGCGGCCTTTCTCTGGTCTCCAAATACATTTCTATCACCTCAAGCGCCTCGTCTTGAGGGATCTGTGTATATAAGGACGTAACGTCCATCGTGACCATGATTTCAGATTCAGGGTCAAAGTCCATGTCCTCAATCTTAACAAGGAAATCGGTAGTATCTTTTAGATAGGACCTAACTCCGCTTACAAAAGGTTTCAAGAAGAAATCAATGTATTTGGAGATGGGCTCCAAACACGAATCACACCCCGAGACAATTGGTCGTCCCGGGGGATCAGTCAAATTTTTATGAATTTTTGGCAGGAGGTACAGCACAGGAGTGCGTGGAAACTTCTTCACAAGAAACTCACTTTCCTTTTCTCCTACATATCCACTCTCCCTGCCAGCCTGAACTAATTCCATTATCATTCCTTGGATCTCCTTCACTGGGTCTCCCTGTAACTTCCTATACCAGGTCACGTTGTCAACCTGCAGTTGGCCTTCCAATAGGTATTTGTCTTTAGGCCATAAAACCACGGCCCCGCCTTTGTCGGCTGGTTTAATCAAGACCGAATGGTCTTCTTGTAAATTCTTAAGTGCTTGCCTTTGACCTTTGCTCACATTCGGTTGGACATACTTTTTGCTTTTCTCAAATTTATTAATGGACGATAATAAAACTTGCTCGTATGCATACACTTGCTTAGGAATATTTTGGCTTGGAATAAAATTGGACTTTTTTCTAAGACCAGTTGTTTCAATATTCACACTCGGTGGCTGATTTGCAAAAAATGCTCTCAGTCGTATGTTTGCTCGGATTTATGAGCATTTGAAAAGTGGTGGGGTTGGCATTTTGTTCTTTCAAAAATATATTATATGTTCCAGCTTACCCTACGTCCCGGGACCTACCTCCTTAACTATTAACTGTAGATACAGCTTGCGAGCAACTGGGGGTTCGATTAGGTCCATAAAGTTTAAGTTAAGGCACGGCACACTTCCAGTTAGGTCTTTTACATCTAAATGGTCAAATCCTAACAATGAAGTTTGCCCAGCATGTAGCTACAAAACTGAGAACATAACCCATGTGCTGTTTTTCTGCCCTGCCTATTCTGCAATTAGAAAACGCTGGCTAACACCCATCTGCAAGAACCTGGGACTTTTGCACTTCACACAGGATACTGACATATGATACACACCCTACCATTGTGTTTGCGGTCTCTCGTTACTTATTTAATATGTGGCACAGGAGATATACCTTTTTAACTTGATTGTTGTATATACAGTTTTTAACGTCTTGTGATAACTCTTAGTTTATTATTATTATGTTTCTTATATAGCGCCTGAATCGACCCCCGAAGGGGTATCTCCACGCTTGCCTTGGGAACCCGTCCTGGCTTTTCCCTGTGAGATAGCCCCTACAGGGCATCCCCAAGGTGAAAGCCAGGCATCCCGCCGCGGGGGGCCGTTGTGGAGATTAAGCAAGCTTAATGCCCAGAGTTGCAGAGTGTGAACCCATGATTAGGTCAGGCACCGAAGCGAGAATTATCGAGTCCATGGACATTTGAGCTCAAGACCCTGCCGCGTCGGGATTTGAACCCTGGTCCCGGGTCTGACCTCTGCTTCAGGGTCTGCCTGCTCTAACCAGTGAGCCACACTTCTCCACAATTCCATAATTCTCTTTTTAACATTTCATGATTATTTATTTTTTTATTGTCTGTGCTTATGTGTTTATATGCACTTTTTATGGTCGTTTGACTGAAATAAAAGTTATCAACAATAAAAAAAAGTATTTTCCTACGCCTGATTTTCTTTCTAGCAGATCCATTGCTACTATGGTGGTGTGTCTGATTAAAATGGTGTTTAATGAAACCATGGTAAATCGTTTTTAAACTATAGGTGTAAATAATAAATAGTTAGTTAGATCTAGACACCCCGCCAATGTTATGGTAGGACTCCTGGTTCTTTCACCAAATCCCTGAAGTCGAGTTAAATGAACAGAGAAAGTGTGCAGTGTAATGGGCCCCATTGTTTGAATGAATGTGTGTTCTGAGGATTCAGGGAAATGGCAATGTTGATTTAGAATTTATTCTTGGAGTCCAGCTGAGGCAGGAGCTCATCTCCAGTTGGAGGCTGGTTATGTTCTATTGGGGATTCCCACAGAGGTGGACCTTCCGCAATGTCAACACACATTAGCTAACTTGGGGTTGATAGTAGCCAAAAGAGACATAGCTCGTTACTGTGGGGGTTCCCTCAACTCCCCACACTCAAGAATTGGAGAGTGAGCCTAGATCTATACATGGTGGCAGAAAAAATGACATATAAAGCGAGGGGCTGCCCTTGAAAATTCTGGAAGTTAAGAGCCTTGAAGTTTGCTGTCCCTGGCCCCTCATGGATGGGTGTAAGCAACTCATGTATGACCCTCCTCATATGTACATATATGTTACCTGGTTTTAACCTCATGTTCTCTTTCAGGAGACTTTATGCTGTATTTCCTGCCCTGCATCACTTGACAATGTCAGTTATCCAATACCAATTGTGTATCCATGATTACTTTGTTTGTACATCAAAACCTAAGCAACTAAATAAAAACAGTTTTAAAAGAAAAAGTTTTGCCGGCCTGGACATAAAACATAAAAGAACAATACAATATTAGTCATCTGTTTCAAAAAGTGTAAGTGCATAGTGCAAAATGAATAACATGATTTCAAAAAACCTCACTCATGGGTCTGCCAAGCGGTCCTTTTACCCAAATGTAGTTTTACAATAAAACTAATCTTTTTTTTTTAAATTAATTCTTATGGTCAAAAAATTTCTTAAATAAAATACCTAAGCACGATTGATGAGACATTAAGAAGTATGGTCACTATGTAGTCAATTGTATTATATAAGATATATTAAGATATTAAAAACATACAGACATAGTAAAAAGACAAAAAAAGAAGAGTTGGTGCAAATGTCCAATTGCTATCGTCATAGCACACAAGGATTCCATTAGTCCTTCCTGCGGCTGAGAACGCCTACTCAGTAAATAGAATCTTTGTTCAGCTGATAAAATAACCATAAAAGTATACAAAACAGGAACTTCACTTGACAAATTCGTAGCACAGAGTAAACAAAAAAATATATGACTGTAATCAGCTATGTTTAATGCAAATAATAATAAAATAAATCAACAAAAAAAACACAGAGTAAATTACATAATAAATAAATAGGGGCGATTAATCACTTATTGACTTGCCTCATACAATTGTTGAATTTGCTAGCTATGACCTCTGGATTGCTGGCAAATGATACCACAATTTGTATATCGTCAGCGTAAGAGATTACATAAAATCCAACGGTTTTAACGAGTTTAGCAAGTGAGGTGACATACAAGTTGAAAAGGGTAGGGCTAAATGAAGAGCCCTGAGGCATCCCACAAGGCAAGTCGAGAGGATCAGAGGCGAATGTAAAGCGCTTGTGAGTCCATAGTTACAATCAGTGGTCGAAGTGGGGAAAAAAAAGTAGGGGAACTGTGGGTGGAGAATCAGGGGGCGGGAATAACTGAAGATTGAATCAGTGGGCGGAGTCAGGGGTGTGGCTAGAAATAGCAACACATGCCAATTTTTAGTACGTTTAGCATTTCACTGACCAGTTACAGCTTATAACGTTATTTAATTCAAACAATGGATAAACATGTTTATTTGAGGTTTAATTCGGGAAAAAGCAAACACTCATAGGGAATACAGGTTTATATAAAGCGTGCAAAATATAAGCAGGAACTACATGTTACCTTAATGGTTTTACTCTCATTGTTCAGAAATCCATGATTATTTTTTGTCTCAAACATTGAGGTCATGAATACAGGGCTCCTTCTGTACACATGTGTTAAGCAGGGCTCAGAAGAGAAAGGGACTCTTCAGGAGAATCTAGACTCACGAAAACCCACAAAGGCTCCTTTATATTCATGTCAGCCAAGTAGCAGCTCAATCATAATATAGCAAAAAGAATAACTAGTGGACAGAATGCAGAACTATGTCATACATTCATCCCAGTACACAGATCTGGGTCTAAATCAATTGTTTCTTTGCTCGCCATTCCAGTCTGGCCCCGGCCATATGCAAATCAGTCTTGATCCTGCACCCAATGGGAATAAGTCCAGCCCGAACTGTCAGGCCAGGTCCTCCCTCGACTGGAAACAAGCATCCTAGAACCGGTTTCGGGCTTTCAGCCCTCATCAGCCAGGATAGCTTGACTCCAGTGGCATGGAGAGCACAGGACTCACCTCTGAGCATACCTGTCTCACTCGGCCTGACAAATGCAAAAAGAACAATTGATGGACAGAATGCAGAACAATGTCATACATTCCCACCAGTTCAGAGATCTGGGCTTAAATCCATCGTTTTTTGCCCACCATGCCATTTCAGTTTGGACCCAGCCATATGCAAATCAGTCTTGATCTTGCACCCAATGTGAACAGTCCAGCCCGAACTGCCAGGCCGTATGTATTCAAGAGTCCTTTCATTCGGGAAGTGAACACAAAGCAGTACCCACTGAACTATGCACATAAAATATTGCTCTTTGATATGCATGGTACATGTTCTTTGCAGCAGGCACATTACCCCTCTGCGCTACCTTAGATGAGTAAAACAGCCACTATACAAAACATGCTCCCATCTCTCTCCAGCAGGTACATTGATCACCAAAGTTATCTTGGCACATGTATTTTTGACCGAAACCTGCTGAATATACGAAGAAATTGGCAGTGTTTTTAAAACTCCTGCATTTGTACAAAACCGGTCCCACCAAACTAAACTAGCCCCCTACCCTTCAAGTCGCCCTGGGAAATGCCTGCTCCTGCCCTTTCACTGGTCCTGTCCAGTTAGTACTCCTGCTCATGCTCGATCAACACTCCTGCTTCGTCAATTCCCTGGCCCCATCCCTCCTCCTGCCCCGTCACTTCTTCTGGCGCTTCACTTCTCCTGCCCGTCACTGCTCCTGCCCCGTTCTCTGCTCCTGCCCCGTTCTCTGCTCCTGCCCTGTTCTCTGCTCCTGTCCGTTCACCGCTCCTGCCCGGTTACCGCTCTTGCTCATGCCTAATGACCGCTCATGCCCCTTCACTTATCTGCTTTGCCACTTCTCCTGCCCCGTCACCTCTCCTGCCACATCACCTCTCCTGTCCCATCACCTCTCCTGCCCTGTCACGTCACCTGCCCTGTCACTTCTCCTGCCCTGTCACTTCTCCTGCCCGGTCACTTCTTTGCCCAGTCACTTCTCCTGCCTGGTCACTTCTCCTGCCTGGTCACCTCTCCTGCCCGTCATGTCACGTGTCCATCACGCCACCTGCCGGTCACTACTCCTGCCGGTCACTCTCTCCTGCCCGTCACTTCTCCTGTCCCGTCACTTCTCCTGTCCCGTCACTTCTCCTGTCCCGTCACTTCTCCTGTCCCGTCACTTCTCCTGTCCCGTCACTTCTCATGTCCCGTCACTTCTCAGGTCCCGTCACTTCTCCGGTCCCGTCACTTCTCCGGTCCCGTCACTTCTCCGGTCCCGTCACTTCTCCGGTCCCGTCACTTCTCCGGTCCCGTCACTTCTCCTGCCCGTCACTCTCTCCTGCCCGTCACTTCTCCTGTCGCGTCACTTCTCCTGTCGCGTCACTTCTCCTGTCGCATCACTTCTCCTGTCGCGTCACTTCTCCTGTCGCGTCACTTCTCCTGTCGCGTCACTTCTCCTGTCGCGTCACTTCTCCTGTCGCGTCACTTCTCCTGTCCCGTCACTTCTCCTGTCCCGTCACTTCTCCTGTCCCGTCACTTCTCCTGTCCCGTCACTTCTCCTGTCCCGTCACTTCCCCGGTCCCGTCACTTCCCCGGTCCCGTCACTTCCCCGGTCCCGTCACTTCCCCGGTCCCGTCACTTCTCCTGTCCGGTCACTACTCCTGCCCGTCACTCTCTCCTGCCCGTCACTCTCTCCTGCCAGTCACTCTCTCCTGCCCGTCACTTCTCCTGTCCGGTCACCTCTCCTTTCCCGTCACCTCTCCTTTCCCGTCACCTCTCCTTTCCCGTCACTTCTCCTTTCCCGTCACTTCTCCTTTCCCCTCACCTCTCCTGCCCGTTCCTTCTCCTGCTCCGGTCACCTCTCCTGCCCTATTACTTCTTCTTTCCTGTTGCCTCTTCTGTCCCGTCACTGCTCTGCACAGTATCTACTGAAAGGTATATCAGGGATGCTCCCCCTTTGCTTTTCTATCATCCCGCAACTCCAGGCTGTTTCTGCAACAGTTCTATTTTTTTGTGTAGTACAAGTAGGCTTTCTTCTTCCAAAAGAGCCCCATAACCTCACGCTTTTGTGATTGTGTAACAGGTGCCAAAAGATGCCAACCATTGGCAAGAGGTCTCTGCCCGGAGTCAAAGAGTGAACAGGAATTACAACCTGCTGCACTCATTCCTGCTGTTGCAGAAATGATGCTTTCCTGGACAGCCACGGAGGGCAAAAGGGGGTCCTGTAGCTCTACCACCACAATTTTCAGGTTAACAAGTCTTGTAGTGACTAACAGAAGCAGATGCTCGCTTCGCTACTGGATCTTCTTGGGGAGTTTGAAAGGGGACTTTAAACTCACAAAGGTGCCAAGTAATTGTGGGAAAAACATATCTTGCTAAACAAGAGTGGAAGTAGTCACGTATTCTCCCATGGAAGACGGCTGGAATGCCAGAAACTGGTCCGAGGAAACTTGTTTCAGGCCCCGGGAAGGCATGGCTTGGCAGTTCGGGCTGGACTGTTCCCATGAGGCACAGGGTCAGACTGATTTGCATATGGCCATGTCTGAAATGGGGTGGCAGAGTGGGCTAAAGAACGGCGATAGATTAAACCCAGATCTTTTGACTGGGTGTGAGTGTTTGGTTGGTTCAGATGCTCCGTCCATCACCACCCCCTTTTATACCACTTTAATTAGTGGACATCATATACAACTTCTCACACCACTGCTGCTTTGCTAGCACATATGAAGACATAGCGCTCAAAAACAAAAAGGTGGCCTATGGTAAACATACTCACTGGCTAAACAAAAATAGCTATCACTGCATGGATAGCAATGAAGGAGGTATACACAACAAAGAACACAGTTGCCGCGCCCTGCCTCCCCACCTCTGAAAAGCCTCATGTAGCATTGCAGGAAAAGGATGGCAAGGATATTATTTATTTACCCAAAGTGACTGGGGCCACATACATGCACCTGCTCTTTATCCACCACCATTAAATAAGCAAAGCCAAAAACGGAAGCTAAATTAGGTTTAAGAATACCTCAAACACAGTATCAACAATGTCACACATAAACTCACAAAAAAATGGTACACAAGCAAATGGGGAAGAAGAAGTTAGCTGAGAACAGAAGAAGATGCCTGGCTACACGGGCCAGAACTCTGAGAGTAACCCCAAACCTAGCCACCAACAGGTACATTTAGAGAAAAAAGAAGATACATTTTGAATTTAATCTTTCCACAACCCACTAAATGATTAGGGATAATATGAAACTATATAAAAATACACTCATGGCCTAGTGCAGTGCAGACCAGGCCCCAAAGGTTAAAACAACATGACAATGAAAAAATACATATATCATTTCGAACATTCACAAAAAACACACAATATATTTAACTCCAGGCCTCCACCATAAAATATTGCAAATGTTTTCAATTAAAAATAGTTAAATTGCAAACTTCAGGCCAATCACCAATAAAGATACAAGATGAAATTTATAGAGTGTACTTTTACCCAAAGGTATTCATGGCGCTAATACTCCGGGGAGAGCAGACATTATGTGTCAGAGCCAAACACTTTACTGAATAGCCAGGTTTTAAGTGAGCACTGCTGGCGCATTGTCATTCGAAAGGGCCTAATCGGCCTCAATCGGAATGACAATGGGCCTGCCTGCAGTCTGAGAGGTCAGGGAGGGGCTGCTGCAGCCTCTGGAGTGAACAGGGAGGTGCGAGCAGACCCTGGAATCGAATGAAAAAAAAAGTGATCGTTTTTAAGGAGGACTATTCTTTCCGTCCCGGGATGCTTTCTTGAGAGTAAGAAGTAGGGGAACGGACTGGAATAATTTTGAGAAGTAGGGGCACGCCGTGCCCTTCCGTCCCCGCCCACTTCTACCACTGGTTACAATTCTGGATATGAAACTACAAGGCCCGCAATCCAACGTCCTGCTACCTGTAAACACAGACCTGACTGACGGTGTCACACATCACATGGTTCAGTGTTATCTTATGGATTTTGGGGGACTGAGGCAAGACAAATTGTCAGGCCCAGAGTTTATTTTTATTAATTATTACATATTAAACTTTCGTAAATGGGGGCACACAAAATCAGCTAAAAGCTCAAGCTGATTGGCGTCTACCAGTCCCTTTTAATGAAGTGAAGCAGATAGTTTTCAATGAATCAGGGTAAAGACGGGTTCATAGCTTTGTACTGAATCAACATTTTTCTGCTGACCATGCTCACTACTATCTCCAGTCAGTGGCGTCACTAGGGGGGTGCGGGGGTGCGGACCGCACCGGGTGACACCCTCACATGGGGGTGACACCATCTGGTTACGCTGTGCATGTAACACAGTGACAGCTCTGCAGCCTTGCCTCTGCCCTGCTTGTATAAAGTATTCCTGGGCGGCGTGGGCGCGGCCTAATTTTCTGACAGTGATCTGTGTCAGTAGAGGCCGTGCCCAATTGCTGTTTTCGCTTTGCAGGACGTTACGTAATGTTACGCTGCCGCTTCCTGCGGTGGCGGGAGTGAGGCTTAGTACTGCACCAGACTCGAGTCTCTCATGGCCACCCACCGTGCAAGAGAGCATGATCGATTGCGGCGGCAAGCAGGAAATTCTGATTTTAAAAGTAAGTGTGCCATCGATGCAGTGCACTCTGCCTCCAGTCTTCACCCCAGGCTGTTGGCAGTCGAGTCGACTCGTCCCGCCGCAGGAAATTCTGATTTTAAAAGTAATTGTGCCATCGATGTGCACAGTGCACTCTGCCTTCAGTCTTCACCCCAGGCTGCTGGCACTCGAGTTGACTCGTCCCGGCCATCGACTCGAGTGCCAGCAGCCTGGGGTGAAGACTCGAGGCAGAGTGCACATCGATGGCACACTTGCTTTTAAAATCAGAATTTCCCGCTCGCCCGGCCTGCCTCTAAGAGTTCATTGCCACCCCTGTGCCAAATTAGATAATAACAGGAGGAGTTCGGTGGTCGTCCCGTCACCTCCTGACCTCGACACTTCCTGCCTTTTTAGTCCCTGTTGTGGGCGGGGGGGGGGGGGGTCTCTGAAGGTTGTGTCCCACACAGCGTGAGTCTGAGAGCAGGTGCTGTGTGTCTTTAAAAGGCACAACAACAGCACGGCTCTCTAGACAACAGTGCCATTTAGCAGATTATATAACGGTCATCACTACCTGAAATGTGTCCAGATTGCCAGCAGCTGCATGTGTCCAAGGAGTGTGCAGACAGTCTGCATCCCCAGCAGTCTTTAGATTTTCCGCTGCAGCACTGTGACTCGTGAAACTTGGTAAGAGTAAAAAATGAAAGCTGCTGCCATTTTAAATGTTCATGCTAAGGTCAGATTTTAAGTTTTATTAGATAGCTGCCAAGGTTTCAGATTGCTATGTGTGTCATTTTCATAATTTTTGTATAATTTGTTATATTTATATGTTTCCCTCATTTTCATTGCTTGATTTTTGCTCGCAAAAAGTGTCACTCATATTTGTTGAAATGTCACTCATAATTGCACTACAATTATGAAAATGTCACACATAGCAATCTGAAACCTTGGCAGCTATGAGGCTACAGGTTTGGAACTGGAAGCCTGGCTGGGCAATTGCGACTGTGAAGGCCGCGGTCATAGAATCAACGCGACCGCGGCTGGAGCTTAGGCACACGCTACAGTACTGCAGCTGAGCCTTGAATGCAGCGGGCTGAGGGAGTCCAGTAGATAGTTGAGGCCTGAAGGACTCACTATGTAAGATTGGGGCGGCCCGGCCTTAAACCGCATTTCCCGTCTGCCGTTCACCCCCTGTAATGTAAGTAAATTTATTTTCAACAGACTACTGCAGGTAAAATGTGCGTTATGTAGCGCGGCTCGCTGTAACGCACTTTATTTAAATCATGCGACGTTAGCAATGGCTCTTGTGCATGCGCGCCTCGCACCCTTGTCCCCGGAATAAATAAGCGGACCAGGGCTCTCTGACGCGACGCCTGTAAGTCCACTCAAGTTTTTTGGCTCATTAAGGCAACTCACCTGGGCCGCTGGCTACATCGGTGCCCCGCCGGCTACACTGGTGCTTGGAACGTAGCAGCGCGCTGACTGGGCCGTGGACCTCTTCTGCTTTGGGTAAGAGTTTGTTGGAGCCTCGCACATGATTGTTAGGGCGGCCTAGTCGTGAAGGGCACTACGTTATTGCCCTTCCATTTGTGGTGCTTTGCAGCAAACTTACGAGTTTTTCATTTCTCATATAGGTGTTATTTATATTTGTGTTTCCCTCATCTTCATTGATTTTGCTTGTGAAAGGTGTCACTCCTATTTGTGGTAATGTCACTCATAAGTACACTAAAAATATGAAAATGTCACACGTAGCAAACTAAAACCTTGGCAGCTATGCTTTGCTTTATCATCAGGAGGAACCCTGGGTGGAGAAGGCGACGAGGAAAGGGTTAAAAGACCAGCAGGCGGGGGAGGGGGCTGCAGGCGGAGGGGGAGGGATGGTGCAGGCGGAGGGGGAGGGATGGTGCAGGCAGAGAGGGAGATGGTGCAGGCAGAGGGTGAGATGTTGCAGGCGGAGGGGAGATGGTGCAGGAAGAGGGTCAGATGGTGCAGGCAGAGGGAGAGATGATGCAGGCAGGGGGTGAGATGGTGCAGGCGCAGGGGAGATGGTGCCGACAGAGGAAGAGATGGTGCCGACAGAGGAAGAGATGGTGCCGACAGAGGAAGAGATGGTGCAGGCGGAGGGGAGATGGTGCAGGCAGAGGGAGAGATGGCGCAGACAGTGGGGAGATGGTGCAGGCAGTGGGGAGATGGTGCAGGCAGAGGGGGAGATGGTTCAGGCAGAGGGGAGATGGTGCAGGCAGAGGAGAGATGGTGCAGACAGAGGTATGAGATGGTGCAGGCAGAGGGGAGAGATGGTGCGGACAGAGGGAGAGATGGTGCAGGCAGAGGGGAGATTGTGCAGGAAGAGGGTGAGATGGAGCAGGCAGCAGGCAGGGGGTGATTTGGTGCAGGCGGAGGGGAAATGGTGCAGGCAGAGGGGAGAGATGGTGCAGGCAGAGATGGTGCAGACAGAGGGAGAGATGGTGCAGGCAGGGGGTGAGATGGTGCAGGCAGAGGGGAGATGGTGCAGACAGAGGAAGAGATGGTCCAGGCGGAGGGGAGATGGTGCAGGCAGAGGGGAGATGGTGCAGGCAGAGGGGAGATGGTGCAGGCAGAGTGGGAGAAGGTGCAGGCAGAGTGGGAGATGGTGCAGGCAGAGGGGAGATGGTGCAGGCAGAGGGGAGATGGTGCAGGCAGAGGGGAGAGATGGTGCAGGCAGAGGGGAGAAATGGAGCGGGCAGAGGGGAGAGATGGTGCAGGCAGAGGGGAGAAATGGTGCGGACAGAGGGAGAGATGGTGCAGGCGGGGGTGAAATGGTGCAGGCAGAGGGGAGATGGTCCATCCGGTAAGTTGTGAGGGGGTGACACCACGAGTTACCCGCACCGGGTGACACCAACCCTAGTGACGCCACTGTCTCCAGTCACGCTTGTTACAGCCTAGGGCCATCAATTCTTGTTACTGCCTGGGGTCACTGACCCTTGTTAATACCTGGGTTCAGTGATGCATGTTACAGCATGGAGCCATGGATGTATAATATTACTTGAGGTGGTCAGTGTTCTCTGCTCTGTGGGGGCCCTAATGCATGCACTGGGTGGGCCCACTGATGCATGTATTTTGTGCATGCCCTGATGCGTTTTACTAAACTAATTCATGCATGGTCTGTGTGAGGCCATTGATGATTGTTACTTGGACAATTGGTGCATATATTTTTTGTGTGACGGATGCTCCTTACTAAGTGTACTGACGTGTTTAATCTAAGAGAACTGACACGTGTACTGTGTGAGGACATTTATACGTATTACTGAATAGGGACACAGACATTGGTTACAGGATAGAGTCAGTGAATCTCTTACTGTCAGTTGCCCTTAGTGCAGTTACTTCCTGTTGCAAATTGATGCGCATTACTGAGGTCAATGTGCACTTGTGATTTATGATAATGGAGACCTACATGTTTGAGATAATTGATGCAAATACTATCTAGCAATACTGATACCCTGTTACATGAGCCAGCCACGCGCGCTATCATTGCGGCTAGAGCGGTGTCTTTCCTGTTCAGAGTAGTGCCGCTATTCAGAAAACCACAACTCCCATGGGGCCTTGTGCATCATGTACGACGTGGCAAGAGACGACCCATAAGGAAGCAGCGGAACCCGGCATCGGGTCAGAAATTCTTCCCCTGTAGAACCTACTGTGCTTGGGAGTTCCTGGAGGAGAGGTCTGGTAAGGGTGCTATCGCACCAACTCTCGCTCCTTGTCTTGTTTTTCTGACAATGGTGAGCGGCTCCGTTGGTGAGCGGCTGGAGTGCGGAGAAGGATTGGCGCCTGTGTGATTTTGCCAGGCATTGTCGGCCGGCAGTTAGATAAGTCCTCCATTGGTGAGCTTGCTGCTCATGCGGAGGACGGTTCATAGACCTGTAATGCCTTAGCCCGGTATTGTCGGCCGGGGGCATTGTAGTGGACAGAGTCCCACTTGGAAGCTCGAGGGGCTTCTAAGTACACTTGCCGATATCAAAGCTCGTAACCTCATTCCATTCTAGTATGGCTAATTCTTGACTAATACTTCGCTGCATGTTATCCTACCATTTGTTACATGTGCACATCGTTTATTTGGAACTTGCTCATTTGGTGAAGTAACCTTATCAGCGATTTGATTCATTTGTATATATCTATATTATTGTTGCATTGATGCTTGTGTATGAGTAAAATGGTTACTACTCATGTGTTGTTCTGGCTCTATCTTAACAGGGGTGATAGGAGTGGTATGGGACTAAGCTCTATCCCTGTGATATGAACTGGAGTTTAGGAAAGGGTAGGTCTCTAGCAAGTCATTAATACGTATCACTGGTGTCGTAACTCTGCTTCCAACAGTAAGGGGTACATGCTCAATATGTGTTTTCTTCTATGTTTTATTTCCACTGCAGCTATAGCACAAGACGTGGTGTTACCACACAGAAAACCAACACGAAGGAACCACATTTGGGTACCGTTCCGGCTGCACAGCCAAATCCAGAACTGTATAAATCCAATAAATCAAGTTAACCAATTAATCTTCTTGTTAATCCTTATTTCATTTAATATTCTTCACCATATTTCACTCAATATTCGTCGATTTATTTTACTCATACATCTGCCATATGTAGTTGTTAACACAAACTCAGGAGAATTGCATGTTTCCGCATGTCACGACTTTTATTTTACCCAATGCATTTCGGGATTGGTTCCCTTCTTCAGGGGTATCTACAGAGCGCCCATGGAGTTCCTCATCCAACACTAGGTTTGAGGACCTTGGGTAATGTAACTGGTGCACACATAAAACCTTAATTACCTTCAGGTCAAGGTTGTGCTCTATAAATCCATTAAAAAAATGCAGAAAGAGGTAAAAACCAAGCGTCAACATAAGGAAAAACAAATATATACTCATTTACAGGCCGATTTGTACAAAGTGAAACCAAAAAACCCAGGCGAATGACAGCATTCCTGCTTGAATTGTGTGATCTTAAGCAAAAAACAATATTTTAACAAAACAACTCCTTTTTCTTCATTACCGGGTAAGAAAGCACTTTCAAGAAGGTGAGTTCAGAATACAAATTGTAGAAAAACCTATTGTGTTGGATTTCATAAACTATAATGTCACTCTATAATAATCTAGGACATGGTTAGGGCTTACATGACAACTGTTGTGACTCCTAGTTTGCTAATGTGTTATGCATAAAATATCTCAGTGCAGTGCTCTAATTTGACTTGTTAATGATAATCTCTCTCAAGATACTATGAGGAGGAGCTGTATGTGTGCAAATGCACCTTTTTTCACTTTTTTGTGTACAAGTATGGAATGGTATTTGCCATTGATGATTGAAGCTACACTCTCACATGCATGGTCGAAATCATGGTGCACATAGCCTTGGCTGTAGCCTACAGAGACCTTACACTGCCGCACCCAAAGGAACAAAATTAGAGGGAACGTTGCTCAAGTGTCCTCAGACTTTTCTCTGTTGTATTAGAATTCTGTTAATTTCAAATGTATTTGCGTTCGGTCTAAGCAGGCCTTTGAGTAAAAAAGACTAAAAACAGTTCATCAAAAAAGTTATATTTAATTCTAGTCTAGTGGAATTGTGTAAGACCTTGCCAACGGGGTTCGCTTGTTCTCCATTTCTGGCCCTTTTGTTGCGTCAGCTGTAGTACAGTTTTGCACCTTGATGGCTTTTGGTTTCCCAGGCCTTTTTGCTATAATTGGATTTCAGGGATAAGCAGCTGCTTCTTCAACTTTTCAACTTGTGCCTCGAGCTTGTTACTCCTACCCGCTGTTTTGTGTATTTTCAGCAGGCCAGTTTGTTACTCTACTTATCGTCACTATGGGTCCGTCCTCTCATGGCAGTTTGAGTGCTCATCTTTTTACCTCTATATTGCACTTTAGCTTAATTCATGTCATTACTTAATCTGTGAACAAGGGAGCAGCCAGAAAATTTAAAATATCCCCCACTCAGCACTATATCCCGAAAGATATTACGAGAGCAAATGCAGCAAGTGAGGAAATCGAGTGATCTCAAACGTCTCTACTATGGTTTATTCCTTTGCTTCTTTCTATCACATTTATTCTTTTTTCTCTCTTTTGCTGCTTCTTTTTCTCTTCCATTGCATAGTCCTTAAAAGCGTCCATTTACTCCTGCCAATCTTTACTCTACTAATTCCTTCTCTTCATCATTCTCTCAAACTTTCTCTTCATTTCGCCTCTCACTTCTTTTGTTTCATTACTTCTACACTTTCTTTCTTGTGCACTCAGTTTGCATTCTTTGGATTTAATAGGCAAAACCTCATCAACCCTGGCATTACATTCACTTTCAAGTTAATTATGAACTTCTGTTCAGTAAGTCAACATGGGCATTAATAGATATTGAATCATGTAATGTGACACAATGATAATGGCCAAGAGGAAACCTACTATCCCTGCTAAAGCGGGTGGTTTACTACGCCCTTGTTTGTGAATCTCCATGGGAGGCGTGGTATTTCGGGTGGGATTTTCTGTGGAGACGTCCTTGCATAGGGACAGATGGATGTTTGATGGAAGAGTGTATGTTAACATTTGTCTTTGGTCTTGCATTGGACTTAGAGAGTATGTTTCTTCAATATATCATTAATAGGGAGCTTTTTCTCTGTTCTAATATTTGGTCATTTGTGGCAGACCAATACTTACTTTCAACCTTTTCACATGAATCATGTCAGACCTAAGAATGGTATCCAGCACGCTCTTCATGCTCAGTCATTTGTATATTTTATTCTTCTGACCTTTGTGGGATTTATTTTCAGTGACTCCTGCCACATTGGTAATTGGCATATTTCTAGGGTGAAGTATTCCTCTTATCAATGCGGCACTTGGTGGGAGGATCGTACCCTATCTCTTAAGTGAACTGTTGGTTTTTTCTTCTTTGTTTTTTCAAATGATTATTTGTTTGTTCATTATCTTTCTTTTTTCTTTGAAGGTACTAATTTTTAATTCTGTTTTAGCCTTCTATTTTTCCCCACAAAAATTGTAGGTACAATATAAACAAGTCTGAACTCAGTCTTATTTTGTCACGCCACAGTGAGTTTTTAAAATGCCTTTATGTAACAGCGCACGATTACACTTCGGAGTTACATGCTTATACTAATAATTTTTAAATTATGTTGGTCTTTTTTGATTGGGGTTATTCATTTTTTCTCAGAATTATTATGTATTTTATTGTTATTAACAGTTGCTATGAAATAATAATAATAATAATAATAATAATAATAATAATAATAATAATAATAATAATAAATTCATGATAATGATAGCATTTTAGATGTTTACCACAACTAGATTGTCGCTATTCCTGTAATTTTATCATAGAGGCGAGTTGTATAGCTTTGTTTGAAAGACCAGCCAGGTAATCTTTTTTAGAAATATCATTTATATTACATTCCAAACACAAGCATATAAGTAAGTAGCCCAGATACCTAAAACTGCAATGCAAGTACCATTATATAGTGCACAATCTTAGTTCTCAATCAACTGAGCCGTCAATGCACTAGGATAAAGAGATGAAAAGTTCTGGCTCCAGAAATGAGTCTAGCTACAATATGTAGCACTGTCTTTAGGCAGCTGGTGTTAGGTTACCACACATCGCTCCATATCAACTTGGCACCACTTTTCCAGATCCGGGTCTCTTCTATTTAATCAGTTGGAATAACACACTTCAATATTTTGTGTAAATAGCTGCTAGGATCGCTCAGTGGGCTGAATGCTCACTGCTGACAAATGCTGTGTTCAAATTCTGGTAAGCAGACTCAGCCATCCAGAGTTCTGTGGATGATAAATTGAGTACCATAAATTGGATGATAGTAATAGCTGTTATTTAGAGAGCTTTTAAATGGCAGAAGTGTTGCGTCGAGCACTACATAAAAAAACATAAGAAAATAGTTTTTTTCCATTCACTTTAATGGGATCAGCCTCTTAAACATTTAGCCTCACTCTTATTTGAGAACCAGTGGGTTGACAGGGAGTATCATATAGGTTACACGTTGGCCCTCATGACAAGTGACACATAAATCTGATGGGGCCATTCCCAGCGATTAGTAGCCTTAATAGAATTCGGAAATCCCCAGAAACACCATGAATCTCTGTACATTCACACAGACATACCTGCTAAAAGCTGCTGAAATCTCTGTGTGGAAGTCTGGCACAAATAGAAGAACTACCAGGGGATTGTGACCTTAAATTAATCAAAAACCTGCTAATTCCTAATTTCTTAGTGGAGCATCAGGGTTCAACCCATAATGGACTGTATTTTCCATCCCTGGAGTAGCCACTGAAAGCTTAAGTCAGAGGTCAGACGTTGTGGAACCTTGAGCCCAAAACTAGGTACATTTTCATGGGAGATGGTGTGGCTAAGTGGCTACACGTGCATGACCATGCAAGATGGTGAAACAGGTTCTAATCCCGACTTCAACCCAGCATCCTGTTAATTCCGGCTAATCATCATGGACTGAAAAATAAATAATGTGCATTGTAGTCTGTGACTATTGTGAAGCGCTCGTATGTCCATGGGCAAGGTTTGCACTATGTAAAGCTGCCAGAAATAAAATATTAATTCTGCCTGCCAGCCACACTCCAATCTCATCCTTGATTAATGAAGGCCAAAGCATTAACGTTTGAAGAAACAAATACCTATCTAGTAGATGAAATGCTACTCTGTGTGTGAGGATAGAAGATCTGGGATCAATCCTTGCTTGACCAAATTGTGTGATCCTAGGCGAATACCTTATTCTACTGAGCCTCCTTTTTGTTCATTATCACATATAAGAGCACCTTCAAATACCTGAGTTTAGGATAACCTCTCTTATGTTTGATTTAATAGCCTATATTTTTGCTCCATCTATAATAAAAATCAAGGCCCTATATAGTGTACACACGACAACTGACTTGCCTCTTCAATCGTTAATAGCATTGACATCAGGGCAGGGGCAGGAATGTTTCTTAGTTGATGTTCAAAAACGCTCACTTTTATAAATATTTCTATGCAAATATATAAGCTAAAGGTACAAAGGTGAAATACTTCAGCATGTTAAAGAAAGACACTTTTGTGATGTTTGTTTCATAATTGACATGCCAAATATCTTTATGGCTTTGGCTGGTTCAAGGGCTCTTAGAGCCGACCATTGGCTTGGCTCTCCGTGAGAATTTGCAAGCTACCTTACCTCTATCATGGAGTACAGGTGCTCACACCAGTAAACTCTAGGGATGGCGAAATACAGGCCCATTTTCCAGACCACTGGTAACGAGGACCTCTGTCCAATATAACCGGCTTTGACAGCAACTTCAACAAACTCAAAAGTGCTACCTCCCTGTCTATCTCTCTCCTCTTCCGTAAAAAAGCTTCTTCAGTGTGTTCAGATAACCGACTTAAATGACAAATAAGGCATAAGCCACTCACAACTCTAGCATTCATTCACAACCTTGAGAATGATCTAAATTGGCCGCTAAACGTGGTCTTTATTCCATTCCTGCCACAGGGATTTAACTTCGATATGAAATAACTCAGACACTAACAATCTTTATTTTTTCCACAGTTCTCCAAAGAGGCCCACCTGCCTCTTTGCATCACTTGATGTTTAGCCATCACATTGCTACGTCACCGGTACACGAGGGCAAACCAACCAATACGGAAGGTCTCTCCACGTTGCGCACTACGCTTTCGCCGAGCACGCACAGACGTGGTTTCCCGCTGTTACCTTCCACATGGATCCTGTTGCTAACCTGAGTTCACTTTTCCTAGAAGAATTTTAATGAAGCATTTGCCAGCGGGCCTGCGAGTAAACTGCTAATCGCTAATCACTTATCACCGGGGGCTCAACACTATCTGGGACTTTTAGCAGGCATACGCTTGTGCTAAATACGTGATATGGGCGAGAATTTGTCGAACTACGAGCCTTCCTTGCCAGTCCTACAATTAATTGAGAGAAATGGGCCAGCAAGGGACTTTATTTGAATTATCAGATGTCAGCAAGGTTAGGACTCTATTTAATTGAGAACCCACACTACTATGGATTAGTGGCTGAGGATATTGAATTTATCAAAGACAGAAAAGATGTTACCACACTAACAAATAAATACAATAACCAGGTATTTAAAGTAAAAGGTTTTATGTTTACTTAAAGACAAAAAATGAATTAATGATAAAATAGGGTACAAAAAAATGCATTTAAGATATACAGGAAGTATATTGTATATTCCACCAATATACCAAACAGTAATTCTAAACTGCTAACAAGTAATGACACAATGATTTCAAATCCAAAAGTAAATGAAAATCAATCGTGGTTGGTAAATCACGTGCAGAATTAGACACAATTGTCGACGTTTCGGTCTTTGCGGTAGTATTTCATAAGACCATCATCAGGACATGGGTTTAGTGCATTTGGGTGTTGACCCTTTAAAACTGTGTAACAAACACTTCCTAGTTAGGTCAGTGATGCTAGTTGAAATAAATCAATTGACAACAAACTTTGTCGAAGTTGAAAACAGGAGCTTCAATTGAAGGAAAGCTTTGAATATTGGTTCAGAAAAAATCGCAACTCGTTCAATGGCAATTAATGCGTTGTCACAGTTTCTAGAGACGAAAGCTCAGAGCAACTTCGTTTTGTACGTCAGCGGCGGCAGCGTCTTGGGCAGAAACTTGCCCGTCCTACAATTAGACATGTTGCGCACTGCAAACCATACACATAAGAAAATAAATAAGCATGTAAATACATTCATGTGAATTATCATTGTCACAATGATAATTCACATGAATGTATTTACATTATCTCTAGATCGCTTTGCTGCAGTTCCCAAATTTTGAAAGGTTTCTGAAACACGTAGTCAATACTCACATCAATCAATCATGACACATGAACGTGGTAACAAAGTGCTTTACTGGCACAGACGCTAAAACTATAACGTTTTTATGGATTTCTTGAGCGGAATAAGTGAAGGTGAAACATACTAATCAGTTAAAAACTCCGCGACTTTTTTCACACACTGTTCAGTTGTAAGAGAAGCCTTAAAGATCACATCTCTCGCTATTTCAACGAATGTTTTCCCTTTATGATTTAAATAAATCTCTCTTTAATCTTAAAAAAAGAACACTTCTCGCTCTCTATAATATAAGACTGAAGCACAACTCCAAGGCATGTCTCACCTCTCTCTGTCCCATACCACCTCTTCTCTTTTCTCACAACCCTCGTCCTGACTTATTGAGATTACTGGACCAGGAATCTGAGCACATTCCAATTTACCTCCTACTTACCTACTCTTAACCCCAGGGCTTTTAGTGGGCCAGGTCCTGCTGGTGCTCAGCACCAACAGTTCTAAAAAGCAGGTGCTGAGTTGCTACTGGGCACTCCATTTTGCCCTAACCCTCAGGGTGGGGAAAAAATCTTAACTCTGCAGCAGCAGCTTCCTGCATTTCCTTCGATGTAACTTCAAAGAGACTTGTCATTGTTCTTTCAGAGTCTCATCATTTCAGCACTGAAAAAATACAAACTTCCTTTTCAGTTTGTTTTCTCCACAATTCTATCTGCGCCACAAATCAAAGGTACAAAGAGCAATCAAACCTCATAGGCGCGTGGATTCCAATTTTTATAACTCAAATTAGTTTTTAGGTCTCGGCTAAATGCGCAGAAGCGCGTCTCCGCCGAGATCTTTTGTTAGCGACTGTGCTTCCCAGGAGACAGTTTCGGCCACGCGCATCCTTCGAGCCGATTTGTAACTGGAACGCGCGCTGTGGCCAGGCGCTGTCTCCTGGGAAGCTCAAGCACCACACACGCATGCGCATACACACACACAAGCGCCCATGCACGCACGCACATACATACATACAGAGACACCCCCCCCTGACACATACACACACACGCGCACACACACAAGTGCACCGAGGCCCTCCTTTCCTCCCCCGCCGTCACCGTCGCACACATACATACACACACGAGCATACACGCACACACACACACAAACACAAGTGCACCAAGCCCCCCCCCCAGCCTTTTGGAACTTACCTGGCCAATGTCGGGGACTCTGCTCTCAGCAGGCGGCGCCCAACCTCCTGCTGGCGCGGCCCCGGGGCTCCACACCGCTCACAGGAGCCCCGGGCGCGAGACGCATTTGACTCCGCCTGCCTCCTCTTCCGGTCTGGGCGTGGCCCCGCCCCCGTCACAGGCGACCGTGCCTGACTTCCGGGGCGGCCGCGGCGGGATTCCACCCGACCATGCTACCCACTGCTTGTTTGGTGCTTGTTTTTTTATTATCACTGTCCACCAACACCGCAGGGTGTGATCTGCTGCTCACGTGAAACCAAGAACTGCCCGCATTCTCACGGACACGCTGGAAAGCTTCTCAGCGCTTTGAAGCATGGCCCCCACCGCTCAGAGGCCCGGAGAAAGTGGACAACTCACACTGCTGGGGAAGTGAATGCACATTTTTAATCCCAACTACATCTTTGTTTACTTTGCCGCGCGTGCTTGTTGTTGCTCTGCTGTGAACTTGTTGGTGCTCAGCTATCAGACCTGCTCTCGTTCTGCTTAGCGTACTCCCGCCAGAAGGATGTCTCTGTCAAGCCGTTATCGTCCTTCAATGGTACCTCAGTCATCCTATTGCGCCCCTGGCCCCGTTCTGGTTTCCGTGGGCTGGTTTCCGTGGGCTCGGTCTATCTCTAGGTTTCCTGCTAACTACTGTTTACCTCATAAAAACTGGTTGTGTGAATATAGGGACACTTGAGAGCTTTCTGGCGGTTGCTGCCACTCTGGAGCCGCAAGGGCTGGAGGCTGCAGGGTCTTTGATCTCATATTGGCTCCGTTCTGCTTTCAGTGGTCTTGATCTATCTCTAGGTTTCCTGCTGACTCCTGTTTATCGTGTAAAAACCGGAAATCACATTTTAAATTGCACAGTAAAAACATTGGCCCAGATTACACACTTGTGCGTGAATATAGGGACACTTGACACTTGTGGGGGTTGCTGCCACTCTGGAGCTGGAGGGGCTGTGGGCCGCAGGTTCTCGGCGCTCTAGTAGAATACTGGCGCTGGAGGAGAAAAGGTGACATGGGGTATTGCTGGGGGATGAGCCGTCTTCAGCTGTCCATTGCTCTGGTGGCACACGCTGCTATGGTGCCAGAAGGGCTGGGGAGAAGAGGCAACCAGGGGTACTGCTGGGGGATGAGCCGTCTTCAGCTGTCCATAGCTCTGGCGGCTCACGCTGCTGTGGTGCTGGAAGGGCTGGAGAGGCAGCAGGTTCCCAAAGCTCTACAGTACCAGATGTGTTGGTACCGGGGCTGCGGATGTGCGCTGCCCTGCAGAGAGGACCCTCTGTGTTTGGTTAAGGGCGTCTTTTCACTCACTGAGTCCCACTGTTTTCCACCCTCACACAAATCCTGAACTTCTGCGCCAACAACTACCTGGGCCGCAGCAGCCACCCTGCGGTGGTGGAGAGCAGCCGGCGGGTGCTGCATAGCTGGGGTGCCAGCCTCAGTTCTTTGCGATTCATCTGCGGTACCCAGGTACAGGGGTCCACGCCCACTCCCCTCCGTCTCCCACGCCTCCTCTTTTCATTCCTCCTCTGCTTCTTACTTTCACGCCCTCATTCATGCTTCTCTCATTCCTTTCCCCTCTTCCCTCATTCTCCCTTGGCATGCTTTTATCCAGCGCTCTCGACCCCGGCCCACCTCACCCCTCTTTCTTACTCTTCCTACTTCCATCCTACTCCTCCACCTGCCTCTCCATCACCTGTCTTGCACCTTTCTCTGCCACACGTACATCTAACTCCCTTTCTTCACTTACGTAATTTCTTCCTACCCTTTTATATACTTTCCTATTCTCTTATCTTTCGCTCTTGTCTTTCACTTTTCTCACCCTTTTTGAACCCTTTTTATCCTTTCTTTCATCGTCTCTCACATTCCTTCCTCCATCGTACTTATCACTCACTCGTCCTCCTTGCCCCCCTCTTTTCTCTCACTCACTCCCCCTTCTCTCACTCACCATTCTCTGTTCACGCCTGCCTGCAGTATATTCATGTGTGGTGTTGTTTGTTTTAGATATGCAGAGGGCTCTGCTGTGCGCATCATCTCTCCGCACTTCCCTTCAGTGTGTATTTTACCTACGGAACCGCACTTCCCAAAATGTACAGTTCTCCCTTTGGAGGCCTTGCGCACCCAGGCCCAGTACTGGGAATCGTACTGTACACTTGAACTCGCTCATGCTTATACGGCTAAAACTTTTCCTGCTTATTTGAGTAGGGTGGAATCATTTGTCTTAACATATCAGTGATTTTATTGTTCTTATTGACTTTGTAATTTAAACATGTATGATTAGTAGATTATATTACTAGGAAAGTCTAGCCTGCTCCCAGGGGGTGTTCCAAGGGGCGTAGGGCATCAAACAAGAGAGGGAAATGGCCCCTAGCGTTTCCCGGCTGGTTGTACAGAAGCCAGTTTGGTTGGAGCGGGGCCCTCACACTACACGACCTTCCAGAACTAATACACCAATTTTAATGTCCCTCAAGGAAGTGACTTTGTGTGTGTGTGTGTGTGTGTGTAGGTGGGTCTGTGTGAGGGTGGCTCTGTGTGTAGGTGGGTCTGTGTGAGGGTGGCTGTGTGTGTGTAGGTGGGTCTGTGTGAGGGTGGCTGTGTGTGTGTGTGTAGGTTGGTCTGTGTGAGGGTGGCTGTGTGTGTGTGTGTAGGTGGCTCTGTGTGGGTGGCTCTGTGTGTGTGAGAGTGGCTCTGTGTGGGTTGCTCTGTATATGTGTGTGGGTGCAAATGCGGTAGGTCTCGCATTTGCGAGAGATTAAGCTATTGGCATTGTAAATGACAATGCCATTTATTTATGTTTTAAAAACATAAATAAAAATGTCATGAGCAATGCCAATAGCTCTAACTTTAACAATGCCGAGACCATTGCATTGTAAATGCTTGTCTTTTTATCTTTCTTGCTCATCCTTAAATGGGTTGTGATTTTCAGTGCAGGCGTTAGAATTGATGTGCGGCGTGTGATATTAACCCAGTCAATGAGAGATGGCTCTTGGCGGGAGAACAGTCCTGAGTCTGCAGCGCAATAAAGCGAGCCAGAGTGAATGCCTCTCTGCCATTTCCACTGGTACCACAGTCTCATAAAAAGCGCGCCTCTATCAGCTTTTTTTTTATTTTGTTGATCTCACCTTTGATGCAACTATGACCAATGCAAGGCTGTGAGTGTATTTTTCTTGAAACGACGAAACAACGCTTTTGCGTGGCATGTTTATTGCTTCAGAGAGATGCGATTGAAAATTGGAAAATTGGAAAATCACAGGCACATTTCTTATTACTTCTGTATTACTGTGACTGTGCAATCACCTTTCGCACGTCTGTTTTGGGCACTCACGTCTCTTAGAACTTTACCAGCGCTACACAAAAAGCACAATACAAGGAATGTACTCTTTGAGTTATCAACACTTCTGTGTTGCTAGCAAAGCATTGGTTGTACACAGCACATTACAGGGCATCCAGGGGTTTAAATCGGATGAAAAAACTGAGGGGGTCTCTCAAAGGGACGTGGTTTATGTAATTAAGGGCATGGCTTAGCATAGTGTGCCGCCTGACTAGTATTGTGCCTCTTCTGTCGTTGTATATATACTACAAGACATAAAATGACACCTACAACAAGACATAAATATTGGCTTTATCAGGGGTTGTTAGTTGCATAAAATAAATAAACAACAGCTATGGCTTTGTTGTATATAATATTGAAAATGCTTCAGTTCTGTAATGATGAGACTGAAAGAACTATAACGAGTCTATTAGATGTTACATCACGGCAGTGGCGGGTGGTCGTGATGCAGTTACAACTTTTTTTTTTTCACCCTGATGGTGAGGGCAAAAATGTAGAGCCCGATAGAGACCCGACTCGGCCGCTGCTTTTTAGAATTTCCGGTAGTGAGCACCGGCAAGGCTTGTACCACTTAAAGCCCTAAGAGCACCACATTTTCTGTGCTTGTTACGTGGCTGCTCGGAGCCCCATGCCGCGTGTGACGCTCAACTAATCCTGCCTGGCTTTTATCCCACATACCTTTGCATTCTGGGACTTTTACATCTATACATGTAACATGAACGCAACATATTACATAAAAGCCAGGGCTGATTGAAGACGTCACACCTGGCATGGGGACGCTCGCGGGATCCTGTGTCTCCGTACAGGTTCATCCACGCCAGGAATCTGTAATTGAGCTTATGGTCTCAGGCACAAATCCCGGCGGGCTGAGGCAACCTTGTATCCTTCCGAGGTCGATACGATGGTAACCACTGAGTTTTTGTAACAATAAGCTGCTGATATTTAGCGCAAAAATGCACCAAAGCACTTTACAAATGCACATGTTGTTAACAAGCATAATACAATTATACCAACATTGGCTCTGTTTAAATGCCAGGTGTGTGATAAAAATATAAAGCAACCAACTTACAGGGCACTGAAGCATTAAACACAGTGAGATATGACGAACTTCACGCTGACAACGCACTGACTTTCTAACTAAAGGCAAAAGAGAGGTGGTGCTGACGTCAAACCCCTCACCTTGATGCCGTTGCTAAGCTCTTGTCTGCTGCTGTGCATTGCCCGAAATGAGCTGAGCTGCCTTGGTATCCTCTCGGTTCCCGAACAATGAAAGAAACCTGTTTTTTCATTTCCTTCTATTTTTCAAGCACGGGTTCTTTCTTCCCTCCCATCCCGGTGTAGGGAAACGCTGCACTCGGCATCTCCAGTGAGCAGCGAAGGGCTCCTGTGGCTCTACCGGGAGCAGCCTGGAGGCTTGTACGCATGCGCAGACCGGCTCCGCCGAAGGCCCTGTCAGTAAGGCTGGCACTGTAAACAAATTGCCTGATTTCAGGATGCAGGTGTATATAGTATTTGCTCTGCTTTTTTGTTCTAAGCAATGCTTACTTAAAAGTGAAATGGCTGAAATATATGAATTTTTAACATCTTGATGACCCATTTACAACAACAACGTAAAGTGGTGTTTAGTTGAAAATGAATTGTTCTAAAAATGTAAACCCCCCACCCTCAAATAAAATATCCATTCTTGAACTCTTATTTAGGGAATTTCCTCACACTCCCCCAACGATTACCTAATTCTCTCATCTCTCAAAGAAAATAAAACAAAGCCTACAGGAAAAAGTAAAAAAAATTAAAAGGACACCGCTTACAAATTACTAGTTATAGACTATCTGTACCCATTTAACATAACATAAAGCCAAGATGCCAAATAACAAGTAACCACAGATCGAACTCAAAAACTTGTTTTATTCATAGTTACAGCCAAAGTTTGACAAAGTAAATAGTCCTGGCATTGGCAAGCTGGAGCGATGGCCAATGTGTTTTGTAACTGCAAGCAAATGTCACAAAAATAAAAAAAAGTCACCATCTAAACGTTGCAGTCACCTGCTTGCAATAAACACTGTAAATGTAAAAATAAATCTGACATCATATATAATTTAAATAGTGGAGTACAAGCCTCTTGTGACAGTCAGGTGTACCTCTAACAGGTATAGAATCCTTTTTTTGTTTTTCTTAGTTTTTTATGCTTTTTTTAGATATTCATCTCAAAATAAAAAATATGATTCTTATTGACTCAAAGAAGAGGTAGTATTAGATGTGAATTTTATGTAGCCTGAAGACATAGTTTAAATGCACAAAACAGAGTTGTAGACTACGGTGGCAAACCCGTGAAGGTAATGACTGGGGATTAGTGCCCGGCACCACCTGGGTGCCGCAAACCCACAGAGTGCATGGGGACCAGTTGCAGTTGAAAGAAATTTAACGCGGCTTGCCTGTGGCTTCATCAGATGAAAATGGTGTCAGAGGGTTGCAGGCAGGGCTTGGTCTTCACCAAAGGGGGAATGACTTCCTGAACCCCAGGGATCATCCATCATTCAAAATTACGTAACACTGTATGTCGCGTAGCACCCCGATTGCTACCGGGACCCCTGACAGTGAGTGGCTCATTGTCACAAACTCCTTGTCCCAAGTATTAAAACAAGTATTAAAAGTCCATCTCATCAGCATGTTTGTACCAATAATGTTCCAATGCTTAAACAACAAGATATGTTGTATTACTGTAATGTCTTTATTGTTATTGTTTTGTGTGCTTTAACACCTTGGGAGCGTCGAACGTTCAGCACTTGGGTCGAACGTTCAGCGCCCAGTGCTGAACGTTCGAATAACGAATGCTGTCCCGTCGGCCAACGGTCGTGCGCAGCACTGGCAAGGTATTGCTCGTGACGACCGTTGGCCGACGGCAGCACTTAAAGGGTTAACACTCATGCCAGTAAGGGGCTTCACTATGTGACTCATTTGTTCGTGCTGATTCTTTTGATTCATTCATTGTTTTCCTTTGGCAGTAGGTGTCAGTTCTGGAACATGCTCAAATGACCTGCTGACCCTGATGGCTCATTTGTTTGGGCTGACTCTGGTGACTTTATTGTTGTTTCCCTTGGGCAACAGGTGTACTTCTGGAACATGTACAAATGGCCTGCTGACAATGATGACTCATTTGTTTGTGCAGACTCTGGTGACTTAATTATTGTTTACCTTTGGCAGCTGATGTATGTTCTGAAACATGCTTGAGGGCTCCGACTTCTGAGACGGCACCTCTATTTAAAGAGGTTGTGTCCTTTCAGCTGCGCTTGGTATTCATGCTTGGTTTTGAGTCAAACACCCAAGAGGTTTTCTCAATTTCAGAGCAATGTTTCAGTCCTCCTACAGATCAAGGCTGCATGTGCTTCTTGAAATCGTGCTCTCTAACTGTCTGCTTTCAGACCCTGCTCACCTTCTTCAGATGTTCAGATGAGGTACCACCTTCTGGCTCTCGGCAGAAATCTTTTGGGGGAATTGGAAAAAATCAGCACTGTGGTAAAATGGCGAGTTGGGTGGGGGGCACATTTAGGTCTGCACTAGTGGTTGGTAAAGGGAGATCAACCAACCACAGCATGAGAGACACATTGAGAACTAACTCCTAGTTCCCCCTCAGTAAAGATTTGTCTTTGGATATATAGGCTTGTTTTGGGACCTCGTAATGAACCTTGAAAAGAACAGCTACAGCTTTTGACTCAGGAATATCAAGAACTTTGTGTTATTTAACATAAAGTACTGTAATTCTGGACTTGCTCTCTTAGTGGAAACAACAAGCATTTTCTTGTGTGAAATGTAAAGATAATTCTTCGTGAAAGTAGAACTAAGAATTATTGACTAACCTTTTTCCTTCCAGGTCTCCTTACCTGCAGTACTCATCCTAACTTCGCTTCTCTCCGTTTGGCTACATCGATACTACGGTGAAATATAAAACTCAGAGCCGGAGCCAGCAGAATGAGGGAATCCTGAGAACATTTTCTTCAGAGGAACCAAGCCTGACACTGATTGAGAAAGGTAAACAAAGTGGGTTGCTGAACTGTTCCTTAGGAAAGGGATTGTGTGTATCTGGCGTGGCCGGAGGTGTAGATATACTCCGGCCACGCCAGATACACACAATCCCTTTCCTAAGGAACAGTTCAGCAACCCACTTTGTTTACCTATGCTTGTTGAGGGCACTAGCTGACACTGGACCTTCCACTTCTTTAAGTGGTAAATAGTGCCCAACTGATCGATTGATCACCCTCCCTCCTTTGATAATTACTGATTGAGAAAGCTCTGCACACTGGATGGCACATGTACACTGAATTCTGGGCCCTGTTTCTAACACCTATAATTGTACTTTGGTGTGCTGCTCCCGGGTGAAATGGGAGACAGAAGGCACCATAAATAGGTTTACCAACTAAGAAACACATCAGGAAAGAGTAAAGAATAACCGGTGTTCGGCCCCATGCACGAAGTGGACCTTAAGGCTGGGGAGCGGACCCTCTGGAGAATTTATCAGAAAGTTAAGAAGTGATGTGGCTCAAAAGAACGGGTCGCATTGACAAGGCAGTGAGAGCTACGGAAGGCAAGGTTATGTTATGTTATATGATTGTTAAAGCGCAAACAGCTGCCCCAGCAACGGAGCGTCCCAGCGCTGACCTAACCAGTACCTGAGGGGAGAGGGGGATGGCCACAGAGAACTAGATGAGGGAAAAGAGATGAGTTTTTAGTGATTTCCGAAAGGCAGTCAAGTTGGTTAAAGTGCGAATATGTAGGGGTAATGAGTTCCAGAGTCTAGGTGAGAGGCCTGATAGATAATGTAGCTGGTAATGAGAAAGAACAGGAGAAATAGACAAATAGTTTTCAAGTGTTGGTGTCTCAGATCAAGGATTCACATGCTGAGGTACAGGACTTAGCGTCCTTTAAATCAAAGGTGATAGAAGACCTTGAGCTGATGGAGACCAAGTTGAAAGTTTGAGTCCGCTTGTGGGTCTTGCGCAAATATCATCTGAGCCTTTTCCGGAAGCAATACAAGGGTCTAAAAGTTATCTACTGGCTCTGAATGGATGAGGAGTTAAACCAGGTGGTAAGAGGTGAGTTTCAGATGCCACAAGGCTGTCACATACAGACTGGTAGCAATGTGATGGCTACACTGATGAGTTCAGAATGTAGAGAAAGGGTAACAAGAGCAGCAGTGAGGAAAGTCACAATACAGTTCTGTTGCATGATGGGAGGCTCATTTTCGTCCCTGCCTAAAATGCTAAGATATTGCCTAGGAAGAGAGCCCTCATGGAGGTGAGGAAAGGGCAGCTGGATAGAAGTGTTACAGCCTTGGCCAGCTTCCAAGCGAAACTAAGAGTTGAATATCAGGAATGTATGTGTTTACAAAGCTGGATTCTGCTAGGGCCTCTTTTAAAGACTTGCCTCCCTTTGCTACAGGGTGATGATCTGGTGGACTATTGGAGCACTCTCTTTGAGGTTATTGTTGGGGGTTGACTGGATTGGAGGGCTGTTGGTCGAACAGGACTCCTCTTTTGGGAAGAGGGTGTGTGTGAGTGGTGGGCAACACGGATAACACATATTATGTGATGTTGTTGTTTTTTTACCTTTTGCATTTGGCTCTCTTTTTTACTTCTTACTCCTTTCAGGTCTACCTGGATCAAGTGTGAGATGTTAAGTGGATAAAGGCGGAGAAATCTTTCCTTAGAAGTCTGTGGATTGGATAGTGATTATACTGTGTGGAAATGTACAGTATTTATACCAGAGTGGATGTTGGTGAATCGTGTTGAAAGTGTCAGATTTCAGGTAAATATGAAACTAAAAAGATAATGGTATATAAAGTTCATAGAGTAAGCTATTAGTGGTAACCAACGACATGAAGAAGAAAGTGCAAACATGAACCTCGCAATTAGACATAGGATTGGTATAGATAGGTGAACTCAAGCACATCATCTTGCTCCCCAGATGCGGGTCTACAGGCATTAGTGGAGCCATTCCATGTCATTTGTTGGGATGGGATTACCTGTTGCCTTTGTTGTTGGGAGAACCAGTAACCTTATTCTCTGGCCAATGCCAAACCGCTAAGAGGAATTAAGGCTTCCAAACACACAACCTATCTCAGGGTCTGTTTACCTTTCCTGGGCCCAGTAATTACCCCAGTGTATGTGAGCCCAAGGGATGAAAAGGGTAGGATCTCCTGAAGACTGTAAAGTAGGAAGTTTGATGATGGAATGGAATGCTTTTGGACAACTGAATGATACATGATTTTCCCAGTTAAAAGAAGGTGGGGAGCCAACCTTTATTGCTGAAAGATTGAGAATGCATTGATGCTGGCTGTGAAGTCAACAGCCGTCAAAGGCACACATAAAATATAGACTGAGATACTGATGTATACGTGTGAGCTGCCAACATACTAAAATTATTAAATACTGCATCCACACTTTCCAAGGATCTTGATCCCTTCTTGAAAGAGTCTCACAGTTGGCTAGCAAGAGCCTCTCAGATGATCATAAGAATGCCTTATGGTTTAGTAACCACCCCCATGCTGATCAACACACATAAACACATACACCATCTCTCAAGTACTGCTGCGTGTTCCTGCTCCACACTGCCACCAAACCTATAATGCTGGCAAATGACAGTAATGAAGGCCACATCCTACACATTTTGACAGACAAGACCTGATCATAACACTGTTAGACTGGGCACTTTTCTGTTTATCATTTTCCCTTCTGTAGAAAAGAAGGCAATATGAAACAGGGACATCAGGGAAGACCAATGGGAAGGCCGCTTAGATCTGTGCGCATCAATGCTGTTTAGTACAATAGAAACTAAATGATGACCCACTAGAGGACCAGTCAAACCAGGGTAGCCATGGTGGTGGCCCTTGATAGCAGGCCTCCTCTTCTAAGGGCTCGCTTGTTTCAGCTGCACACTGCACACAACTGCCTATACTGCCCCATTTATACCTGTATGTGACACATTCAGGGCAGGGTCAGTGAGAATAAAGATTGGCATCTCCCCATTTCTTTTTTCCAGGTCATTGCTAGGGTCTGAAGGTTTGCAAAGTTGCCCCTGTTACACATCTTAAGACCCTCTGAGTGACAAGGGACGTGTCTGGTGGCCTTGTGGTCCACGCTCTGCCTTGCTGACATGCACAGTTCTGTGTTTCTCATGGTGCAGATACACGAGTGCTCTTTTATAGAGGAGGATCCTAAAATCCAAACTCACAGCTCTCCAAGCAGAATACTGTACATCAGCTCTCTATAACCAAAGGCAAGGTCGGCAAGACACAATGTGATTTCCCAGCACAAACAATCACACTGCATATGTGACAAAGGGCCAGCCATGTCATAGGAACTAATGTGGCAGGGGTGGAACATATAAACACAACCAGCAGAAGGTAAGCATGAAAGAAAATGTCTTAAAAAATGCTGCTGTAAGCGTCTCTTTGTTTGCCTGTATCCTGTTTGTGAGAGTAAGTGTATGAATGAGTGTGTGTGTGTGTGTGTGTGTGTGTGTGTGTGTGTGTGTGTGTGAGTGTGTGTGTGTGTGTTGTGGCCACCCTTGATAACACGCTAGTCTTGCTTAAAGGAATGAATACTTGGCTATTTGTGGACCTCCATCACATGATGGTACACGTCCCTCGCAATATGCAACCCTGGCACAATAGTTATCATAATACCTGGCATATTGAGGGCATTCCTGGTATCACGGTGCCCATCCTTGGCACTGCTTGTCCTGGCACAATAGTGATAATTTCTGATTGAACCCCCATGGCATGATGATACCCACCACCCATCAGTGCTATGATGTTGACCTCTGTATAATGGTGGCATATATTGGGCTATTTAGATATTCGTAGCATGACGGTGACCACCAATAACACAATACTAGCCCTGGCATAACGGTGGTAATTCTTTGCATACTGCAAAACATCATGGCATGGTGATGCCTACTGCTCACCCCTGGTTTAATGTAGGCTCTGGCATAATAGTGCTAATTCCTGGCAAATTACGGGCATCCATTGCATGGTGATGTCCACACCTGGTGTAATTCTGGCCCTAGCATAATACAGGTAAATCCTGGCATTTATTGGGCATCCATGGCACAATGGTACCCATCCATGGTATAATTCTGTCCTAAGACAAAATGGTGGGTATCCATTACGTGAGATTGTGACACGTGAGATTTCAAAACAGACTTTATCTATGTGTGGCATTAATCCATATGAGTTATTCGACAAAAAGGACAAATTGATGTTTGTTTACCAAACGTTTAATGAAAAATTAAACACTACTGTTTTAGAACAAAAACTAACAATCAGATGTTTCGCACTTCAAGGTAGTACAGTCAAAACATTCTGATACTACATATAGACATTTGTCATGCTCTAACTAAACAAAACATTAGAAGAGGGAAAAGGGCAGAGGAGAGCAAAATGCAACAAAACGGACGAGGAGCATCGGAAAAAGGCTGCCAGAAAAGTGAATGCACTTACAGTCATCCCCAGCAGATAAAGCTACATACAGAACATACCAACAGGCAACACTTATAACAATTCTAGGATACTCCTGAGTAATTGAGCGTGCTACAAAACCACCTATAGCATAGCATAACATACCTGCATCCGTAAGTGCGCTAACTGCGACCCATATTTGACATACTTGCATGTTTACCGTCTACCTCGCCTGTTGCATCGTTGATGTTGTAACAATCTCTCATACAGTTTGCATGAATGCAGGTGGTACAGTTTCCTTCCATACTCTGGCAATGTTTAGATGCACTTCATAATAGCGATAGAATTCCAAGCATTAGCATTAACGTAAGGTGTTTTCCCCCAAGCCCAAGTATATCCTCTTTAGCTGAAGGAGAAATATCATACCCTACAATAGTGGACAGTTGGTGAACAATAGCCTGTCAGTATCCAGGGATGACAGGGCATGATGTAAACATATGCATTTCATTGGCCTGAAGCCTCCATTCCAAACTACTGTTGAATACTAGGTTAATAGTGCCTTGGCAACTCATTTGCTTCAAGTGTAATAAAGGAATAGGGTAAAGAGTAAGTTTATTATGCATAGTTAATTAAAACCAGTGCAAAGCAAATTACAAACAGTAAACATAAAATAAAAAGTAAAAAATAGACATTAAAAAATCATTAAGATTTGTGCATTATTATCGTCGTTAAAAAGCATACACAGAAAAGCCCAGTCTGATTAGCAAGGAGCAATTGTCTTTAAGGCGGGGCAGCGTATTCTTGTGAGTCCTGTGGGCCGCCTACATGTTGTCTGTGTCAATGTTCGGAAGTTTTTTGTTTTGACAATTTTTGCTCGATCATTACAAGGAACTTAACGTATCTGCAATTCAGTTTCGTGTTCAAAGGGTTCAGGCAGGCGAGAACCGCTTGCCTTCTTGTGCGAGTTCCTAGCTGCTTAAGCTGGGCCTTTAAGAGCTGTTGACGGGCTGGCCGTAGCTCTTCGCAAAGGCAGGTCAGATGAAGTATATCGCCCTTGTCTGTTTTGCAAAACGGACAAACTTCGTGGCCGTTTCTCCTGAGCCATGGTGGAAGATACTCTTCGCTGGGCAGAACCCCTAGTCTAAGTTTCAAGAACTTCCGTTTTATTGTCTTAGGATAAGGAATAGGGTGTTTTGTAATGCTGCACTCTGCACTGTATAGTGGGCAACATTCCAAATAATTTACATACTGGGTGTAGTAAGCTTAGGATGAATAGAGGTAATGTTTACTGTGGAACCTCTGTGTAGTCAGTAACCTGTCATTTCCTCTTTAACAAGTTTGGCGGTCCTGGAAAGGGCCACCACGCCACCGTCCCACTCCAGGACCGCCAAACAGAGCCGCCGCCTGCCAGATTACGTTTTTCATGGTCTGGCGGGTGGGCAGCATGGCTAGGACAGCCGCGGTGCCTTTCAAAGGCACCTTAGGATTGCGCGGTGCAATGGCCGTCTGACCACCCAAGTTGTAATGCAGCGGTGGCTGGACCGCCACTGCTGCGCCTCCGCGAGTCTTGTGGTCCTTGAACCGCCAGACTCGTAATCAGGTCCTTAAAGTCCAATTCATATGTTTTAGGAACATTTTCTGCGGATATCATGGTGTATCAAGCACCTGAGTGCACCAACATTTGAAAACGGGCTCCATCTACCACAATGTCACATTTGGGATGTTTTTGTCAGTAAGTAACAGTAAAAAATACTTTATTTGATTTGGTTTAAATCATACAAAGATGGTTGACCGCTAAAAACACATAAACACTTGTGACTTAAAATTCATGTCTGAATACTAGTTAATTAGAAGACTTTCCTTTTAAAACATTGTAATCAGTAAGGCGAAGGAAAGAAAAGAAAAACAGTGTAAATTGTGCCTTTTAGTCTTATGGAGTTGTTCAACCTTGCGGGATCTGGTTCTTGTATATTTGCTTTGAAGTAAATGTCTAAGCGTTTTCTGAATCAAGTTCCGTGTCTTTCTTTTCTAACGCTTTTGCAGCTAGATTCAAAAGCTTTAATGATTTGCATGCCAATTGCACTGTTGACCCTCCTAGACATTTTATTACTGCGGACCTGCATGTCCTTATCAGTTCTTTTTTCAATAACGGCTGCAGCAGTCTTTTCCGTTCTGATAATAGTGCCGGGCAAATACAAAGTAGGTGGAGCACTGATTTGTCATCTTGTCCGCAAAGGCGACAGTCCATTGAAGGCCAGGTGTGTTTCCATTTGGGTGTTAAATCTTTAGTTGGGTACACTCCCAGTCTCAGTAGAATTAATTGCAGTTTCATTCGGTTTGCAAAGTGTTCAAAAGGTATGGTTGAGGCTTTAACTTTTTACATGTCGGCAGCACCATCCATGCATTTGTTTTCATCGACAACAAGACTTTTTTTGTCTTTCTCTGACCAAATCATTTATATTAATTGGCTCCTCCAGAGTTAAACTTGTTTCATCCTTTACGAAACTAAACACATGAAATTCATAAATCTCAGTGTTGTGTTCATCTCCATATGTATCATTTACTGCATATACATTTCTGGTATTAACACTGGGACATTTGTGCATATTGGCCCAATTTCTTACATTCACTACAAGTACCACTTCGAGCTGGGCAAGATTTATCATTTCACAGTGATGCATGCTCCCCACCCCCAACCAAAATATCCATTCATAAACTCTTATTTAGGGAATTCCCTCACTTTCCCCCAACAATGACCCATTTCTCTCATCTCTCATAAAAAATAAATAAAGCCTACAGGAAAAATACAAAAAATTCAAAGAACACCACATACAAATGACTAGTTATAGACTCTCTGCAACTATTTGACATAACATAAAGCCAAGATGCCAAACACCAAGTAACCAGAGATCGAACACAGAAACTTTATCTATTCATTGTTACAGCCAAGGATTGACAAAGTAAATAGTCCTGGCCTTGGCAAGCTTGAGCGATGGCCAATGTGTTTTTGTAACTGCACTGTGACCTATAGAAAGTTAGGTTAAAACCCCTAAAATATAATTGGGAGGAAATAGTGGGAAAGATATGATTAAAGTGGGATTTGTCCGACTACCACGAAGCACTAATACTTGTGATCCTTCGAGAAAATATAGAAACAGGGTTAATATCACTCCAAGAAGATCTCAAATAAATAGAATAATCGGACTAAGACATAAATAGTATATCTCAACAAATAAAGTAGAAATTGAGACCAACCCATGAAAAAAAACAATGTTAAGTATCCATTACAAAATGGCCGCCGTATTTACAACGTATACCAAGGTCCAAGTTCGACTAGTACAAATGACCAATATTATCGAATTCCTCGATAAATCGTAAATGTCAGTATAATAATACTCTGAAAAGGTTTATTATGATAGAGGAAAAGGCGGATGAAAAAAAAATAAGAAAGAATATTCACACAATAAGATACAAGTTAAAAACAACATTGTTAAAAACCCACTACAAAATGGCCGCCGCGTTCACAAAGAACGGTGAGGTTCAGGCTCACGGTGCAAAGAATGAGGCCAGGTGTTAATAATCATCCAATTAAGGGGGTATATAAACCAGTGATCTCAAAGAGTGAGTCACTCACAGAAAATCCATGAAGAGGGAGGACGCCGTGCAGATCAGCTACCACAAACAAGTAAGGAAAATGTAGGTAGTTGGGCTTTGAGAAAGAGGCAACAGGCATAGAACACTGCCCCACTAGTGATATGTATATTGTTTAACATCTCTCCACAGTTGGCAGTAGATTGATAATACTCCAAAATAGTGGTCCCTGATTTCATATTTAACAAAAGAAAAAGAGGATATCAACTCATTAGCAGACCATTACTTAATAAATGAGGTAAGATCGTCCTGAAAAAATGAAATGAATAGCATATATTAGGCTTAGAATAATAAAAATCCCGAATTCTAAATTGTAAAATTGATTTATAGAGAAGAACGATTAAAGAGCAGCAAGTGGTAGCTCCCAGAGGCGTCCCCCCAAACTTCCTATGACAACACAAGGAAAGATCGGTAAGGCCCAACTTTAACCCCTTGCGTGCGGGGCGTATTCCTCGCCTGTGCTGACTCCGCCTTGCGCGGGCGGAGTCATGACGGAACGGTTCCGTCATCAGCACAGCTCAACCGATGCTGATGACGGAACCGTTCTGTCATCAGCACGGAAGGGGTTAAGAAACTGGTAGAGATAGCTTACTTCAAATCTGGAAAATGTACTATAAAACATTTCTTTCCCATATAGGATTGAAAATAGTTTCCATTAATCAACTTGGAATGAAACATAGTGAATCAAACGTCAAAGGTAAATTTATTTATTTTTTTTAAATGGGGAAGAAAAAGCTTAAGCAAATTCAAGGAATCTAAAAATGGGGCTCCCATTTTTCCCCCTAGTATACAGAAGAGTAAATAACGAACATCTTCTGCCTATACAACTGGAGACTACTTGCTCCCAAGACTGAGAAGGGTGTGCCAGGAAGGAAATGGAAACCTGGGGAAGAACACAGTGGTCCTTGTGAGTGGAAATTTGTGACCAAAGGGGGATAGAAGTTTGCACTGCCCCCTCTCTTTGTAAATTAAATGCAGCCCACTGAAATTGTGTCCTATCAAGCAAGTTAAGGACTAATCATCCTGGTGATAAGTGAAAAAGTTACTAGGCATGTTTTCTATGAGTAATGCTAAAGTGTAGGATTTTAACATAAGTGGGAATTGATGTAAAGTACTCCCAATAAGGTCTTTGTAAATTAATTGCAGACAACTACAATTGTGTCCTATCAAGCAAGTTGATGACTAATCATTCTAGTGATAAGTGGAAAAGTCACTAGACATGTCTTCTATGAGTAATGCTAAAGTGTAGGCTTTTAGTATAAGTGGGAATTGATGTAAAGGATTCCTAATAAGGTCTAGCGGGGTTACCAAATGGTAGGGAAAAGTTAATAAAAATGCTAAACATTCAATGTGCAAATGTCAGACTGAAACAGGATCTAATGGAATTTATTGTAACATGTCTTTTTTAGATATCATTGTAATGAAAAAGACCTGAAGAAGGTGCAATGAACAAGACCTGAAGAAGGTGCAAGGTTGTCTTTGGCACCGAAACGCCGCGTCGACAGTTTGTTTGTACCGTGTTTTTATATAAAAAAAACACTAGAGTGAGATATTTTGAACTATGCTGATTAGCAAAGTTTAGATATTCAAGTTTTTAAACTAAGTCAAATAATAATTGTAATTGATTTGTGCACAACAAGATGCATAATGAAAATGAGACAACGTATTGTTGTTGTTTTTTTAAATGTTTTTTAAAAATATTTTTTATAAATAAATGAACTTTTTGAAATTTGTGTTTGTAAATACATTCATGTTGAACCCAGTCTGACACTCAAAAAGTTTGTAAATTTGGTAACCTGCGCATAGACAAGATCCCTTCTCCTACCTGTGGAATGTCTCTTTATGGGACAAAGTAATAGAAATTGGTTGTAAAGTTCAGGAAAAGGAGTTTTTGCTTTTTATGATTTTTGTAACTGCAAGCATATGTTACAAAAATACAAATAAAAAAGTCACCATCTAAACGTGGCAGTCACCTGCTTGCAATAAACATTTTAAATGTAAAAATAAATCTGGGATCATATATAATTTAAATAGAGGAGTACAAGTGTCTTGTGACAGTCAGGTGTACCTAATGGTGTATCGAGCACCTTAGTGTACTAACATTCAGGGCCGTTTCTACCATTAGGCCAGGCTAGGCCGCCGCCTAGGGTGGCAAAAGGGGTAGGGCAGCAAAAAACATGTGTGTGTGAACGTTTGATATATAAGTATACCCCTTTTATTTGTGCTGTACTCGTTAGAATACAGCGTACCGGAGAGACTGTGATTAGAGTGAAATGTGGTGGCTACCACTGGCAAAATGCATTTAGGGCATCTCGTTTTTTTTTCATAATTGTAACGCTTCACACCATCTGTAAACAGCACTAGAAACAGTCCAACAATTATTCCATTTAGAGCTCTAGACAGTGATATCTCTGCATGGACAGCGCTAGAGAGATTATAGCATCTAATCTGTATGCAGCTCTAGATACACTCTCACAAGTCTTTTACTAAGAGCTCTCTAGTCAATCTTACATCTTTTCTGTATACATCTCTAAAGGCAGTCACGCAATACTGCATCGACAGCTCTAAACAATCTACCACTTCATCCGTAAGCAGCTCTCAAAACAGTCTTACTCCAAACAGAGCTCTAAACAGTCTGGCATCCCATCTAGAGACTGTTCCTGACAGCCACGTCACATCTGTATACATTGCTAGAGACAGTCACAGAATGTTGCATGTACCCAGCACTGCCCAGTACAGTGGAGCTGTTAACCCAGCAGTGCCTAGCATAGAAGTGCCCTTGCTTCAGCATAAGTCAGTCAGCACAGCACCGCCAACTCAGTAGATGTCAGTATAGCAGTTACCCTAGCCCTGCGGAGGCAGTAGTGTCCCCAGCTCAGCAGGCCCCTGTAGCAGTGCCCAGCTCAGCAGACTTCAGTACCAAGTGCCAAGCAGAGCAGTGTTCCGAGGCCAGCAGTGCCCGTTATAGCAGTGCATCTAATGAAGCTAAAGATCAGCAAATCCCACTGCCCATGCAGAATGCTTCGATCCAGTCGATGTCCTGCCCTCCCTCTGCTGTTCCGCTCCTAAGTAGGGGGACAGGTCCGATCTCCCGGAGAGAAGTAAGAGAGGGCAGTGGCACTCAAAATGTCGGGCGGCACCTCGCCGTGGATTCCGCCGACTGCCGCCGCCGCTGGGAGGTAGGATTGCGACCTGCTCTCCCCGGCTTGCCCAGGCGCCTAGATTTTCGCAGCAGCTGATGGGACATAGCATCATCTAGCTTTACTTTAACGGCGACCCCCACTGAGGGAATCCTCCCAGCGCCTGCCTGACTCCAAGATGGCGGCCTGCGGCGACTTTCGGATGGCGATCGCCGCTTCCTCTGGCTCGCCCCAACTTCTCTCCGGCCTCTTGTTGATCCTGCGGCCCTCTCTCAGATTGTCTGGCCGGCCACCCGACCTGCTGCCGATCTGGGGCCACTGCCATTACCGGAATGCCCTGTGGTCCTGCAACACGGGCCGGATCTCCGGATCACTTACCCCTCCCCCCGCTGCATGGCACCAGTGTTCTGAATGTGCTGTGCAAGGCTGCTTGCCCCCCCTGCCGGCCCGCCGCCGATTTCCACACATCTTCCAGGGCGGTTGAATCCTTCACCACCTTGCGTACTCTCACCTACACCGAGCCGGATGATCGCAAGCTCTCCAAGATGACGCACCTGCGGCTGGCCTCCAGCTTCATCTCCCACCTGGGCTCCCACCTTCTCTCCTGGACTTCTTGACTTTTTATTCTGTCCTGGCCGACACTTTGCTGCTGATTTCGGACAGTTTTCTCTGGACTCTGGCCCTCCTTCCATTCCCTCGTCCTTTAACCCTTTGCCCCGTGGATGATCTTCAAATGTTTCTTCCCTTTTCTGCTTTCCCCTCTCTCCATACCCTTGCATCCCTCCCACCCTCCCTTTGTGCTGTGACTGCATCCACACTTATGGAACTCTGCCTTTTGGCATATTGAAATAACTCTAATCACTGGTATTTGCAGTAGACCTTGTACCATCTACCATTCCTATGTGACCCTTAGAGTATATCCAGTCTTATCCCTTCCTATGTATATAGAGATAACTCTAACGACTAGTCTCCTATGTGACTGTTAGAGTATATCCATGTGTATCCCTTCCCTATGTATATAGAGATAACTCTAACGACTAGTCTCCTATGTGACTTTTAGAGTATATCCATGTGTATCCCTTCCCTATGTATATAGAGATAACTCTAATCACTAGAATATGCAGTAGTCCGCTATGCTCTCTACCATTCCTAAGTGACTCTTAGAGTATATCCAGTCTTACCCCTTCCCTATGTATATAGAGATAACTCGAATCACTAGTATATGCAGTAGTCCGCTGTGCTCTCTACCATTCCTATGTGACTCTTAGAGTATATCCATGTGTATCCCCTCCCTATGTAGATAGAGATATTACTAGTATATGCCTAGAGTAAATCCATTTGTATCTCCTCCTTGAGTGACTTGATCTCTTGTACATTTGCAATTTTTTCTGTTTGTACCTTTTTTGTAACACATGTAATCCTAAGTCTGTATGTTTTCAACTAGTTCTTATGTAAAGCAAAAATTTGCAATTTTTTACGCATGTAACCGTTAATCCTTATGTTTTCAACTGGATCTTATGTAAAGCGCTCTGACACCTTAGGGTAAAGTTCGCGCTATATAAAATTGCACAAATAAATAAATAAACGGTTCTGCCCTCAGAGCTTGTGGGCAGTTCCTGTTGAAGGCTTTATGTCACCCAGGTACCAGTCCCAGTCCAATCTATGGAACGATAGGGAGCATCCTGCGAATTTGTCTTGTTCAGTTACATTGGACTAAAGAACCTCACCAAAATGATCTGCAATCAGGCTACACGTCTGAGGTGGACGCAGCTGCTCGAAGTCCCCTCACACCCGCTATAGACTGCTCTCCTTACCCGAGACAAAGTTAACTGCAAATGTGTAGCGTCTGCCGCTGGATAAGGAAAACAGCAGAAAACATACATGAATTACCAGCAAGTTTGACTGTTAAAACTACACATAACATATATTGTATATCCTCCAAACGCTCTTTAGTTCGTTACGTCTGTTTAAAAATTCTGTCTCCTTCCGGCATTTCAATGCTCAATTTCACAATGAAATGTGCAAAGCTTACATGCTTTATAAAAAGAAAAAAATGATCCATTCACTTTTGTGTGAAAACATGCTAAATGGGCGAATTTGTAAAATAGGCAGGTTCAAAACGGGAAAATCTTATGAGGGTTTAACATTACTATGACGTCACTGTGAATTAAATATGCCAATTAGTCATCCCATTATTTGTGCCCTGCAGGGCTTTAAGTGGGATGGAATAACAACTGTAGGTGGAGGGGGGGGGGGTCTCTCAAAGGGGCGTGGCCAGTGTAAATAAGGGCGTTGCCTAAAACAGGTAAGCAAAAAATTTGTGTTTAGCATAGTGTGCTTGTATTTTGCTGTTTCTGTCATTGCATCCAGTGATGAATATTTGCTTTGTCAATGGTTGTTAGTTGTATAGGATAAGTAAGCAACACCTACGGCTAGTATATAATATTGAAAAAGCTTCCACTTAAAGCCCTGGTGATACCACAACAATGTTGCTGCTCCTGAGTTTTAAAAAAAGAGAAGGGAAATTCAGGGAAATTCAGGGAGAAACTGACACTCTTTAAAGGATTTCCCTTCCCCTACAGTGCTAACCTGGCATGACATCATGCCATAACTTCTCCCTTGGTGTGAAGTGAGCAGTGTGAGCAGCGCACATCGATGTCACTGCAGTCCAGAAAATATGGACCACCTGTGCCAGGGCACAAAACAGAGCCCGATAGAGACACGTTTTGAGGCCTTTAAAAAACTGCCAGTGCTCAGACTTAAAGCCCTGTGGGTATCTGTCTGTGTTGGGTGTGTGTGGAGGTGGAAGAGGCCAGTAGCCCTACTGTTCTCCCAACTCAAGCCCATGATAGCATAACTGAGTTAATACCCTCAAAACAGGGCAATAACACTTACATAGTCGCAACAATTGACACAGATGATTTACCTTAACACGGATTTGTCAGTCCAGACTAGGTAGAGAGGCGCCAAAGCAGGCCTCTGTTCCCCAACACCTGGATGACAGGGGGAGAGGGTGATGGTAGTAAAAGGGAGGGAGCAGCATTTTTCAATTCTCAGTGTTGTGTTCATCTCAGTATATATATCATTTACTGCATATACATTTCTGGTATTCATGCTGGGACATTCGTGCATATTGGCCCGATTTCTTACATTCACTACACTTCGAGCCGGGCAAGATTTATCATTTCACAGTGATTCATGCTTCCACATTTTATACATTCTTTCTCAGGTGGATATCTGGGTCTTAATTTATCATTGTAACTCTTTTTACCCTTTCACACTTTACTCTGAAAGTTACAAATTGATTTACTTGTCGCTTTCATTAAATTTCTTTATTGTTCTAAGATTTATTTTTGTGAATTCATTCATTATTCTTGCACATGTTAATGTTAATTCTTCACCTTTAGCTAATTCAAGAGCTTGGAGAAAATGGTGGATTATTCGTGTGCCATAATTTCTCTTGGATGGTTTTGTTTGGTGTGTGCATCTTCACCTGGTGGCTATCTGTAAATTACATTATCCTTAATCACTAATATCCTCATCAATCATTCAGTCAAGGATTTGTGAAGTGCGACTACTCACCTGAAAGGGTCTCAATGCATTGGGGGGGGGGAGGGGAGGGAAGGGGCGTGGATCCTGGATGTTAAGGTGCTTCCTCGAAGAGCCAAGTCTTGAGTTCCTTCAAGAACTTGGCAAGTGAAGGTGTCAGCCATAGGTGGCGAAGGAGGGGGTTCCATACCTTGGCCGCGAGGAAGGAGAAGGAGCATCCTCATGTTCTGGCCTTCTTGGTGCCAGGTTCCGTCGCAAGAGAGAGCTGGGCTGAGCAGAGGGATCTTTGGGGTGCGTGGAATGAGAGGCAGTGTTTTATGTAGGCTGGTCCCGTGCAGTGGAGGGCTTTGTGGGCATGAGAGAGAAGGTGATTATCCTCTCGACGGGGAGCCAGTGTAGTGTCCGTACGTGTTGGCTGGTGTGGCAGCGGCACGGGAGGTTGAGGACTAGTCTGGCTGCAGCATTCTGGATGTTCTAGACTTTGCCGGCGAGCTTTTTGTTGAACCCGGTGTAGAGTGTAATGCCATAATCTAGTCTGCTGCTGACGAGGGCGTGGGTGACTGTTTTCCTGTGTTTGAGGGGGAATCCATTTGAAGGTCTTTTTCGGAGGCAGCAGAGGGAGTGGTAGCAGAAAGAGGTGACAGCGTTGATCTGGCAGTCCATTTTGAGTTTGGAGTCTAGGATGATTCAGAGGTTGCATGCGTGGTCTGTGGGGGAGGGTTGGGTGGTGGGGGGCCACCAGTTGTTGTTTCAGGCGTCAGGGTCCGGGCCCATGATGAGTACTTCAGTTTTGTCTGTGTTTAGTTGTAGGCAGCTGTTCTTTGTCCACTTGGCGACTGCTTCCATTCCTTCTTGAAAGTTGTGTTTGGAGATGCTGGGTTAGTTAGGAGTTGGGTGTCGTCGGCATATGATACGATGTTGAGTCCATGTGATCTAGCAATGGATGCGAGTGGGGCCATGTAGACGTTGAACAGGGCAGGGGTGATGGAGGATCCTTGCAGTACTCCGTAGGTGGTCGCTGTGGTTTCTGGGAGGAAAGGGGGGAGTCTCTACGTTTGAGGGGAAGGTCATCTCAAACAGGAGAGAAAAACAAAAAGTGGTGGACTCCCACCCATCCAGGGGTAGTATATACACCCCTATTGCCGCACCCAGGGGTATTACATACATCCCAAATACTCACATCACTTCCTAACCACACCGAGAGATGTGAAGGCCAGGTTTAGGGTGAGCTGTAATGACCTTGACGAAGACATTAGAGACTAGGGATAATGAAAATTACTGACACTAACCGGGCATTATCCCCCCAACCTATGTCCATGTTCCAGTCATTACTTTTGAGGAATACCCATCCAAAAGCTGGACTTCAAAACAAATAAAACTCTCTATAGAGAACTGATAACAAAATACACCAATCATGGTCCTCAAAATGTTAATCACTGTAAAAACAGAAGAAATGTGTGAGAATGTATGTGTATTATATGGTATGATTGTGAGACTTTACTGTCTAATACACTCGCACAAACAAAGGCTCGTTTGCAAAACCTTTAGCTCAACCCAAGGTAGCTGGGCTTTGAGCAGCAAGGCTTAAACAAAAAACAAGTGTAAAGCATTTAGGAGCAGCAAACAACAGAAAAAGAAAGTCAAGTGACATGCAGTGGCGGCTGCTCCCAGGCAGCAGTAGTGGTGCGGGGAGGGAGGGGTGGTTTAAAAAATAAAAAAGATCCTTTACCTTCTGGCCGCCGCCTCCCCTCCATCCTCTTCCTTCTGTGTGAACAGGAAGCACCCAGGCTCCCCTAAGCCAACCACAATGCTGCAATGCATTATTGTAATTGGTCTGAGCGCCGTGGTTCAGCTCTCAGACAGGGCAGGGACCCTGGGCATGTTTTCCACCCTGAACATGCAAAGTGCGCATGACTGTTTGGCTGTCCCAAGACGGCTGGCCAAACAGTCATGCGCTCTTAGAGAGTGCCACTACTCCTCCACCCTGCTCTGCACAGCCCAGCTCCGCACCGCAAAACTGCCTCAGCATGGAAAAATAAAATGATACTAATATTGCACTATTATCATTTTTCTCTTTTTTTGCAGTGCTGATAAGCTGTGGGGCAACGCTCCTGACGACATGAAAGAAATCTGACAACTATTCATAAAAATAGATTACATTTTGACATATAGATTTTTGAAGTAAATGTAAATCTAAATACTTTTAGTCACAACAGCAAACAAGCTTTGGCAACCGTAAAGTTTGGAAAAGTTTGAAAAGTTGTATTTGTCTACTCCGGCCCATCTAGGGTGACCAAATCTTGTAGGGAGAAGGTCAGGGAAACAACAGGGAGTATTTATACAGCTACCTGGTCACCACAGCATTCTACAGGCCAGTCCAGTTCTGAACTTCACATCACATTCGCCATAGAATTTAACAGGGAAGTACTGATGCTAGGGATGCAGGGTATGGAGGATGCTCAAGAATGCTCTGGCTGCTCTGCAGTCGACGGGGATGTCCTTGCTGTTATTGTGGTTGTTGGGACTGAAATGGCCGGCGAGAGGAGGGCAGGGTCGGTGGGAAATGAAATGGACAGTGATAGAAGGACAGAGTAGGTGGGGAACAAAACAAACAGAGGAAGGATGGGGAGAGCAATATGTGTGCTATGGGGGAGGGAGAGGCAACAATGGACAGCTGGAGGAGGGTGGGAGCTGTGGAGACTCTACAGTTCCTTTTATGGAGTGCAGGCCATTTTTTAAGTACTTGTAGCAGAGTGTAACCAGTTGAAGCAAAGTGGCCGCAAATGGGAAGCTGCGTTTGGTCCATGTTCCATGGCTTGGACAGCAGCCCCATGAAGAATACAGGAGGAGGTGAGCGCAGGAAGCAGGAGATGTGACCAGTAAGAAGCAAGGAAATAATAGTGATGTTGAAACCTACAGATGGTGAGTACTGGTAAGTAATGGACGGGCTCTAATCCTACTTAGAACGCAAACGTGCTGTAGGCGAAACCTAAAAAGTGGCCGAAGTAAGCAAACTGTGGCACTTTTGAACTGGTAAAGGCACACTTTATAAGTGTTTTACAAGGTATAAAAGACTATGGATTTTAGCTTGCTGCAGGCAATATTTGTTTTAATATCAGGGAACTCAACAGGAAAAACTGACACAGTAGACCATAAAACTGGCCACAAACAGCAGGGCCAGTGAGCGTGGAGGAGGGCTCAAAGGCGTTGCAAAAAATAATAAAATATTCTATAACTATTTTGTTGATATTTCACCTTCAAATAACATTTAAAATAGCACAAATCTTAAATGAAAAAATAATGCAAGTTAAGCTAATCAGTGAGAGATGCACTATTTTACATTTTGAAACCTCTATTGGTTAATGTGATCACTGCAGATATCTGTAAGTGTCACCAGAGAGCCACATAATTGAGTTCTGGTTGGTGCAATGGGGTATGGTGGTTTGTGTTTTTAGCATTACGATGTCCCAGCTTGTGACATAAAGCATTGAGGACGTATAGTGGAGTGGAGTTGAGTGCCATAGAGTGTCAGAGTGGAGTAGAGTGTTGTGGAGTGGGATAGAGAGTCGTGGAGTGGTGTAGAGCAGAGTGGAGTGGATTAGAGGGTGTCGCATATAGTTGAATAGAGTCTTGTAGTGTAGAGTGTAAATTGACGATGATCAGAATAAATTGCCATAGATTGGAGTGATATAAAGTGGAGTTGAGTGTTGTAGTGTAGAGTGGCAATAAGTAGAGTGGAGTGAAGTAGCGTAGAGTGGAGATGTGGAATGGAGTAGATAGTCGTACAATATGCTCTTGGGCAGGCCAAACATTTATGCGCACTTAGCATGTTCTCCACCTGGCTGTGTTGCACAGCCCGATGGAGAACATGCCCAGACTCCCAGGCAATGCCTGAGTGGCCAAACAGGCTGCTCAGACCAGCTGCTCATGAAGCGTCATGATTGGCTTGGAGAGTCTGCTTCCGGTGCTGCCAGTGCAGATGAAGAGGGCGGAGGAGAGGTGTGCGACGGTGGCTGCAGCTAGGGGAAGGTAAGTACATTTTTTTTATCGATTCCCCCCGCCCCCCCATCCCCATTCCGAGGCAGCCGCCACTTACAGTAGAGTTTAATGTAATAGAGCGTCATAGAGTGAATATCGTGGAGTAGAGTGGACTAGAGTGAAGTGGTGTAAAGTGCAGTGGTGCAGAATAGATTTACATACAGTGCACTGGTTTTGAGTAAAGTGGTGTAGAGTCCATTGGCGTAGAGTGCAGTGACGTAGAGTAGAGCGGTGTGGAGTAGATTGCAGTGACATAGAGTGCAATGGGGTAGACTGGAGTAGACTGGCATTGACCCAAATTGAATTTAATGCAACTTTTAATGAAAGTAAAACCAAACCGAAAAACAGCACAATATGCACTAAAAAGTGCGTGTGATGCATCTCTCTCTAGGCGTGTGAAGACACAATTTTTCCTACCATCTTCAAATACAGTTGAGAATCGAGCCTTATGATCTCACGGTGTGCAACACCACTGCCCCTGCCATTCCCAAGGGGCGATCCCAATGATCAATGTAAACTTTTACCCACTGTGGGTTGCACCTCCCAATTCAAATATCCAAAAACCAATAAAATATGAATGTCCATCCAGTAGTCAACTGTGTTCAATTTTCTTTATTCTTCCTTTGCATTTGCAACAAAGTACCAGGCAGCCAACGCGTTTCGTTCTTTTTAGAAAGAACTTCGTCAGGGCAATTGATTCGCTAATAGATGTTTTTTGATCTAGAGACGCATATCACAGGTGGTTCAATTACGAGCCCTCCTGGCATTACCCCCTCGCAACCAACATCACAGAATACGTGTAACACAAAAGGCACCTGAGTGAATTGATAGTCTGTTACTGCACATACAATGCCGCTGGCACAACAGCCAAGTAATCAAACATTGTTGTGAGGAAAATTATTACTATATTAGACATTTCGACATATTAGGCCAACAGCTGTTACACGTATTCTGTGATGTTGGACGCGAGGGGGTAATGCCAGGAAGGCTCGTAATTGAACCAACTGTCACTTTTAATGAAAGGCCATTTTTAGAAAGTTGCCACTCTGTAGCCCAGTTTGTTCAGTGGACTCACACAGTCGCTAACCACCAGACAGCTTTCTGCCCTCTTGGGGAGTACTGTGTATGTCTCCCAGGCATAGGAACAATGGTATCCTGCTACAGAGGAAGATGTTACCTCCCCTTGCAGGAAGCCACTCAGGATGTGGGCGCAAAAGGCGAGCCACCTTTGGTGGGCAAATGGTAGTCACACTCCTGAGGTTGTTCCGATTATCCATTAAATACAATGGGGTGACCCTGTGTCCCTCAGAACCTGGGTGAACAATGTTTTATAGCGACAGATGGTTCTATGGGGGAATACAACAAACATTTCTTTAAACACTAAATGTCTAGACTGCTAAATCAGTCACTGAAGGCTATATCCATAAATGACCAAACAAACGCAGGGAACAGTAGTTCGGAGATGGAGACTCTGATTATTAGCTGTGTAGACAAATTAATCTAATTCATCCTGGATCTATCAGTGACATCCCACTCAACGTGATTCCATTAGAAGACACATCCTTTCTTCTGCTAATTTGAAGGTTCTTGATTAAGAAACCCCCCACTCCGCAAGGTGTAGGACTTCTGCTAATATCTGCAAACATGCATCCCCATCACGATTTTGACCATGGTGTAATTCCCTTCATCCTTATTGTGAGAGGCCATATTTTTCATTTCTTTTGGCACATTGTTTGTTCTGGCCATTCAGGCGTCATCCCTTTCGGTCCCCCTATTAGGCTGCACTAGAGTTTTATGTCCTGAAGAAGACCCACCTTGATGAGATAAGGAAACACATCTTAAATGGGTCAAAATGTCAAGAATACTAACAGTATGTGCTCCGCAACAGGTCCGAACATGTCTAATAACATATATGACTAATACTATGGGCACAAACTACACAGAGCTACTACAACAGACCTCAGTTGGTCAGAACTTAGTGAATCTAAGGATAGAGGACTATAACTATGTTAGAAAGTTAAAACTATGTAAGCACTTTGCCATGAAGAATCCTATTAAAATAACCAACATTAGTCTTCTGGAATCAAATTCTACACATTTCTCCATTGGTGATACCCCTGCTATATTAGAAATTAACAACTTGGACATGTCAGGAGAGACAAGTGGCCCCATATCCATGCAAGATGAAATCGAAATCCCTTTATTGAACAAAATAGGGTTCACAACGGACCAAAGTGTAGATAGTGGATTAAAACCAGGGAGCAAATTTACACCTCATCTGCCGACTGCTAACCTGGTTGATATATCTCATGAACTGTTAACAGATGACATCAACAAAGTGAGGATTGCTGAGCGTCGAAAAAACCATAAGAACAGCGCAGGATTGGTATGAGTTAAATGCATTGAGGAACAACAAATCTATTATTCTGAAATCCTCAGATAAAGGCGGCAATGCCATTGTCAGGAACACTAGCCAAAATACCAGGGAAGTAAATAGGCAGTTGAAGGTGAGAGAGCACTATTTGGAACTAAAGAACAACCCTGTAATCGATCCTCAAAGGGAGTACCATACCATGCTCAAAGGATGAGCCGATCAGGGGCTTTTGTCTATGGAGGAGCATTTGTATCTAAAGATCAATCACGCCAGGACACCTGTCATCTATTGTCTCCCGAAGGTGCATAAGGATCTTCAAAACCCTCCAAGGAGCCAATCGTTAGTATGATTGGCTCTCTACTAGAGAACAGCTCCAGGTTTATAGATATGGTTTTATGTCACTATTTTACAAGCTTTTGCATCGTATTTACAGGACACAACTGATTTTTTATCTAAGATCAATACAATTCCATGGCGTAGCAGTTACATAATGGTAACAATGGACGTTTGTTCCCTCTACAAATCTATCTCCCATGGTTATGGTATAAAAGCTTACTTCTACTTTTTAAGATCAGGATCTCTAGCACTTGTACAACATACTACAATGCTTCTCACAATGCTCTCTTTTTGCCTAACACAAGTCTTTCTCTTCGACAAAAATATATATCTCCAGAAGCAAGGCACGGCGATGGGGGCAGCATTTGCCCCCAGGTATTTTAACATCTTCATGGGGTGGTGGGATAAGGAGTTGCATAAGCTGAGAGTGATGCGCACCAAACCAGTAAGATCATGATGTGGGTGCGTTTATTGACAATTTATTGATCCTATAGGATAGAAATGAAGAATCGTTGAGTGGGTATGTTGAAAATGAAGCAAAAGTAGCACCGACACTTGTGCGTGGGTGTCTTCTAGGGCACTGATTTCTGTGGGCTGTTATACAACAGCAAAGTTTCCAAAGTGATTAAACCAAAATTTCAACGATATTGATACATTTTAATGTTGGTTGCTTCAATTCCATAATAGTTACAATACTTCTTGTCTCTCAGAAAAACAACTTCAATATTTGATGTTCATCAAACGTAAATAACATCAATTACGCATTCCCAATGCATTTCGGCATATTTGCCTTCATCAGGGGTAAAAGAAATCAGAGGATTTATTGAACTAATACGAATCCGTCACTGAATCATATCTGCCACCGGGTTAGTGTTGAATGTGCGAGAATACATTTAAAAAAAGTGAAAAAGTAAAAAAAAAAATGCGAGCAACTAAATACTGTTCTAGTCATTAACAATCAATGGGGCAAATTAGGAGGTGAATAAGGTGAAAATTATGAACACACACTCACACGCTGCCGCATTTGAATTCATGGAAGATAGAATGGCGACACGCTCGCGAACAGCAAGAGAGATTTAACTAACATCACACGCAGTAAGCCATTGTTGTTATCACTACAGTAGCATGGGAAGCTTCTTTTGACCACGCAAATAGATGTTGTAACGTTCATATAACTTGCACAAACCATCGACTTTCAGCTAACGCATTTCGTGAATTAACAGAGCACAATCTCGGAACTTATCAGTTGCACTGAACTTTAGCGATGATAAAGTGACTGCATTAGATGTTCATAATTTTCACCTTATTCACCACCTAATTTGCCCCATTGATTGTTTATGACTAGAAGAGTATTTAGTTGCGCGTATTTTTTTCACTTTTTAAAAAATGTATTCTCGCACATTGAACACTAACCCGGTGGCGGATATGATTCAGTGACGGATTCGTATTAGTTCAATAAATCCTCTGATTTCTTTAACAGATTACAGCTGATGAAGGCAAATATGCCGAAATGCATTAGGAATGTGTGATTGATGTTATTTAAGTTTGATGAACATCAAATATTGAAGTTGTTTTTCTGAGATCCAAGAAGTATTGTAACTCTTATGGAATTGAAGCAACCAACATTAAAATTTATCAATATCGTTGGAATTTTGGTTTAATCACTTTGGAAACTTTGCTGTTGTATAACAGCCCACAGAAATCAGTGCCCTAGGAGACACCCACACATAAGTGTCGGTGCTACTTTTGCTAGTATTTGTTTACTCCCGAGCGGGGAGTAATCCTGTGGAGCACGATTTACACATTAAAAGACATTGAGATTTGCTGTGCACAGCCACATCCCTGTAGTTATGTTGAAAATGTATCCATCAACCCTTTCAATATACAGTTGACTGTTAAATGGAGCATGTGTGAGATTGATTTTTGGATGTAAATTTACGAGTAGTTATGTTATGTTATGTTATGTTAATTTATTTCTTCTATAGCGCTCGGCTACTCCAAGGAGCATCCCGGCGCTTTGGCGAAGAATATCAGCAAGTTAGACAACAACATAACAACTAAAATGCAGACAGAATAGAGGGGAAAAAATTATTTAGTAAAAAGCCACGTTTTAAGATCTTTTCTAAAAGCAATGAGACTGGGAGCTTGTCTAAGGGAAAGTGGTAATTCATTCCAAGCCTTCGGAGCTAGGTAGCGGAATGATCGACCTCCCATCCTTGCACGCCTGATAGCCGGGACTGTCATCTTGGATAAACAAGATGATCTCAAAAACCTGCTAGGTACATATCGGGAGAGACGTTTCCTTATGTACTTGGGCCAGTGCCTTGTAAAGCTTTGAATGCAAAAGTCAGGCTTTTGAAAAGAATTCTCTTTGCGATCGGTAACCAGTGTAAGGTGTTCAGTAGGACAGTGGCACCTGCTCTTCTCGGGAGCCCGTAGATAGCACGGGCTGCCGAGTTCTGGACTACTTGCAAACGGGTCAAAAGATATTTAGGTAGACCCAAAAAGAGAACGTTTGCATAGTCCAGTTGAGATCCAATCAAGGCCTGAACAAATATCTTCCTATGCTGGAAAGATACTAAAGGAAGAAACTTCCTAGTATCCGTAAAATGCTGAAGCATTTACCTGAAAGGCACGAGATATGTGGCCCAAATGACAGTTCACTGTCCACAATCACTCCCAAGTTTTTAGCCTTGAGAGACACATTGTCAGGGGGAAACATATCTTGTGGCCACCAAGCTTTCCAGTCTGGTTCACAGGCGCATCCAAAAAAGAGCAGTTCCGACTTATCGGAATTGCACTTTAAGCCATTACACCTGAACCACTCAAAGACCGCACCAAGGCAATCCCTGATCTGTATGCCGTCGAATGACCCGCCCCTATCACAAGTGAATAGGAGCTGGGTGTCATCGGCGTAGGATACGATCTGGGCGTCGAAGGACTCCGTGACTACCGCCAGTGGGGCCATAAAGATGTTAAACAGCATGGGGCTAAGAATGGAACCCTGCGGGACCCCCACCTCTAGCGGAGCCATATCAGCGGAGAAAGGGGGCGCCCAGATCGTTTGCCGGCGGTCGGCCAGAAATGATTTAAGCCAATTCCACACCGTTCCCCGAAGGCCGCTCTCCCAGAGTCTTGCAAGGAGGCGGTCGTGAGGAACGGTGTCGAAAGCCGCCGACAAATCAAGCATTACCAACATGGCTCTTCCCCCAGAGTCGAGTACTAGTAGGGAAGTCTATCCAAACCAATGTCTTTTGGAAGAAGACTGCATGTAATTCAATTCTATACAGCAATAGTGGTCACCCGCGCTCCTTGAAATGGAGTATACCGTACAGTCAGCTACTGAGGGTGTGCAGGATCTGTTCAACTAATGAAATATTTAAAACAGAAGTCAGAATGATGATTGCCATGATTTCTGAGAGGGGCTATGTACTTAGAGAAGCCAAACAGAGGGTTCTGAATGTGAATAGAGAACAATGGTTGTTTTCTAACACCCAGGTCAAATTCACAACCGCACCGGGGGACACATGTACACAGGACCAGACTATACTCTTTTTTTATGGGTTACAACATGATATATGGATTCACTAGTTTCCTGATCAAAAACAATTGGCACATCCTGCAATCCCCAATTCATATATACATCATTGAATCTTCCAGACAGAATCCAATGCATAAATTTTGATTCAAAATTTCAATATTCCAAATAGTGATGCCCCATTGGGTCTATCCAATTTACACACATTTTACATCAATCCTGCCCCATTGAGCCTAGTACTTTTGTGTCTCCTGATATAATAATTCATCAAATATAGCCATCAAATCAAACTAATATATGTATCTAGGGGACAATAATGAATTACTTCTGTCATACTGATCATATGCGAAAACTATCACAATTCTCCTACATGTTCCCAAAACCCAAATTGTAATGGGTGAAATTTAGTAAACCGTGTATAGACTTCGCTGTATGATTTTCAATATACGAAGTAAATACTGTTTCCTGTGTATGTTTGATCATTTATGGATATAGACTATAATAACTAATTCACCGGTCTAGGCATTTGTTTTTTAAAGAAATTATTATTGTATTCCCTCAAAAAAACATTTGTTCAGGTAGACAGGCTGGCAGTGGGAACAGAGAGGGGAGATACGTGCCCAAACTGGTTTACCCCAGGGTGCATAGTCCACAGGGAGCCATACCTCTACGGTGGGCTACCAATCTCCTAACATAGGAACAGTTCAAACATCTTGGGAGTGGGCGTACTAGTGCACCCTGGGATGGCTAGATGCCACATAAAGACATAAGTGGTCACAGGGTGGGAGGGATTCTTGTAACGCATTGGCTAATAACCGCATCATCCCTCAGGGCACTTTTTCGGCATACATATGGTACCTATGGCCCCCTGAAGTAATTGCAAGGACTTCCCCATCAACCGCACAGCACCCAGAGCATCCTTGAGCATCCTCCAGCTCCCCCATCCCCAACACCAGGACCACTCCATTGAAGTCTATGGCGGTCGTGATATAAAGTTCAGAACTGGACTGGAAATGCTTTGGTGACCAGCTAACTGTCTAAATACTCCTTATTGGTCGTCCATGACCTTCTCCCTGCCAGATTTATTTGCCCAAATCAGGTCGGAGTGGGCAAAAACTTCTCAAAAGTGTTCCAAACTTTACAGTAGCCAGTGCTTATTTGTGATTGTGACTAAAAGTATTGAGATTTAGATTTACTTTAAAAATCTATATCTATGGAACCCTCAGGTGGATTTTGTTCATCTTGGACTCTAAACATTCATAAAAAATATAATCTTTTTTTATAAATTAGCATCTGCTTTTTTTCCTGTCGTGTGACTTTCTTATTCTGTTGTTGGATACTTCTTGACAGTAGTTCCTGTGTTCAAGCCTTGATGCTTGAAGCCACAGCTACCCAGAGTTGAGCTAAAGGTTTTGCAAATTAACCGCTTCCGTGCGGCGCGAATTCCCCGCCCATGCTGACTCCGCCTTGCGCGGGCGGAGTCATGACGGAACGGTTCCGTCATCAGCACAGCTCAACTGTCGCTGATGACGGAACCGTTCTGTCATCAGCATGGAAGGGGTTAACCTGACTGGACCCAAAACAAATTGTTCAAGTGTATTACACAGTAAGGTCTCAAAATGACACCATATAATGACTGGTACATCATGCAAGGTTACTGTCAGTAAATCTCATTATCCTTAGTCCTGAAATGTCCTCGTCAAGGCTATTATGGCCCACCCTAAACCTGACCCTCATGTGGATTGCTGTAGTCAGGGAGTGATGTGGCTAATAGGGGTGTATATACTACCCCTGGGTGGGTGGAATTACGCCACCACTTCCTGTTTTTCTCTCCTGCTTGGCATTGGCTTTCACCTCAAAACTAATGACGGTGGCGAGGACATTAGGGGCTAAAGGACATGTGATTTACAGGTAGCAACTAGGCATTTTCATATCTGCTTGACCATGTTACTGCTGTTATGTTTAAACGCATCCAAGGCATATTGCCTCTTCAGCAACTAGGAAGAACAAATCAACACATGGTTATAGTGACACCTACTGGTAATAACGGTTAAATACCTAAAGAAATTTCCATTCATATGGAATAGAACACACACAGACAATTGTACTTTTCATGGCAACAGAAATATCTCTGCTCAATTAGGAAAAGTACATCGTACATGGAGAGGAAAAACACGTTTCCGAAAAAAAAAAGCGGTGCACAGTAAATAAAAATATTAAGATAGCAAAACAGAAATACGAAGACAAATGGCTACTTTATTTAAGTTTATTGACTTCACACAGACAAGAAAACTGTCACTACTTTTATTGTTTACATTTATTATTTTCACATAAAGACGAAGTTGAATAATTGTTTTATTTAATTTTATTAATTAATTAAAAAAATAATCAACATTTGGCACCTTTTTCAATTTTTTTTACATTTTCCAGGAGAAACTTTGTAGGAAGAATGGATGAATGCTTTCAAACTATACATGCTAGCATCAAGAGAAAAAAAAGGGATACAGATCATGGAAAGCATTTATTAAAGCCCTGCGGACACAAATGATACATCTAACATGGGGGGGGGGGGGCAAACTACCAAGGCTCAAGTGGGAGTCACCGACCCTTCCCTTTTCACATTCGATTCAAAGTGCCCAACCTGGAACTCTTCTATTACTCTACAGCACACTATGCAGCATATAGGTTCCCCCACTCCCCTTCATGCCACATTTGGCAGTCGAGATGGGATATATGGAACCCACTCCCCATCAGGATCATCTCCACACAGGAAAAAAAGCGTGAAACGGAACCCTCCACTGTCTCAGGCACCAACACTGCACGGAGGAAAATAGCTGCCAGGCTGGACATGCAGATGCTATACTCTACCCGCTTGCCCATAGAATACCACCCATACCTGCAGGCTACTTATGAAGGTATATGCAGACAAGTCCTGAACAAAGTCTAAATTAAGACAAGGGGGATCTCTATGCAGATGGAATTTTCCTAATGTAAGAACAGTTCTTCCAAGATGAGAACTCCACCACGATGGAGCTGGGAAACCCTTGTTGGGTAGCTGTGCGCATTACAAAATAAATTAACATAACATAACAAATTAACATAACATGTTCATCAGACTAAGGAAAAGTGTTCGGCCTGTCCTCCTGTCCACAGGGCCGGCCTAAGGCATGTGCAAAGTGTGCACCTGCACAGGGCCGCCAAACCCCAGGGGCCGCCACGACGAGGATCGGATCCAGGATCGGAATTATACATCGTGGCACTGGCGACCCCTAGCAGGATTTGGCGGCCTCCGACTCCGGCTTCCAATTTTACTGTCACTTAGTTCCGACCAGTTCCAAGCCCTGACACTGACAGTGAGCCTGTGTGTGTTAAGTCGTTTGTTGTGTATCATTTAACTGGACTCTATGCGGAAAGGACAGTATATTCGTTAGGAGTGTGGCATTTGTTGTGTAAAGGATGTGTACATTTGCTGTAAACAAACACCTAGAGAAGGGTACCAGAGCGACAGAATAAAGGAGCACTCCTATTATTCCACAAGCTATAAGAAGCAGAACTACCTTATAAATGGTCCAAACTTAAAGAAAGAGCGGGAAGCATAAACCTAAGAATATGTAATTTCGTCTCGTGCAGCAGCACTCGTGACAGCTACAGTCACAGTCTTCAGTTTCGTTGTAGCCTGTGCATGCAGCCCCGGATCTTCCTCATTCCTGCTGGTTTTGCACATCTGATGCTGCTACAGCTGCTTCTGCCACAATTTGTGGGCACCTTGTGCAGGCGACACCTCAGCCATCTGGCTATGTGTGCACCACTTCTCGGGTAATTAGGCTGACAACAGGGGTGTCCAAGTACGTCCAGGAGGGTCGAATCCCTTGAAGATGTTTTAAGATTGCCACTGACTTATGTTAATTAGTTTCATTTACATTGTATCTGAATGTCTGTTCTGTTTCATACACATTTTGCAATCTCCCCTGGACCTATGCTGGGCATCCACTGTTACTGTATATCCAATACAGAAAGAACTGCTTCTGTTGTGCTGTTTTTATACTTGGAACAGCCACCACGGCTTCTGTGACATTTTTGGAAGAAGACTTTATGCAAATAGTCTAGCTAAGACAACTTTAGCTCTCTTGTGCCTATGAGTTAATGAGATTCTTCTCATTGCATAAATGTGTAAAGCTTTAATATTCCAAATCATCCTGTGAGGAGCATGAATCGGCAGACACTATGTCAGTCACTCAGTGCACCTGTCAAGCAGGTACAGTGTGAACACAGAAACAAACTTTGGCAGTTTCAGTTCACCTTCAGCAGTTGAAGAAGAAACTACTTGTGCTAGGTGTTCAGACTATTTACAAGAGTGGTGCAACCTGTAACAGGTACACCTAACCACAACAGGTCGGAGGCAACAGTAATATCTTCACGGATGTAGTGAAACATTGTGACAAAACCACTGCTACCCTCATCGACTGTAGAGGAGAGCGACCGTCACTCCAATGTCTATGCATGCATTGACACAGTATGACAGCAGCGGTCCTAGCAGCAGGAGAATGCATGTTCATATACGAATGTGTGACAGCTGCAGCCTAAGATGTCATGAAGCATTGGCAAAGAGGACAGTTGCTGAGGCCCCCACCTTCCAAGGAGCCTTGGGGAACTGAATTTTCTATATCACCTCTGTATATTCTACTTCTCTTTCTAAATAACTCTTTCTCTCTCGGCCCCGTCCGGACCCCCTCTTCAGGGGCCCCAAACTACGCTCCCTGCCCAGGGCCACCATGAGCCTAGAGCCGGCCCTGCTGTCCACTCCAGACACACCAGCCACCCCAGAGGAACAAGGAAATGCGGAATAATGAGGAAATAGCAGTAGTAGAGATAGTTATGCCGATGTATGTTCAAGTTAATGTTGCAAAATATGCCCCACAGTGAACTAGAAGGTAGCTAGAGTGAAGTAGGAAACCCAAGCCTGCAAACGTTTAAGATATAACTGCCATAATATAACACATTTGAAATACATGTACCAATCAATGCACAATATACCAGGACATGAACCATTTGTGATGCCTACTGATAATGTGTGATGTAATACCATGATGTATATACGCACTGACTGCATGTAAACACAACACTGTGACTGATTTAATCTTTCTTTTGTCTGTATTGTTTTTTTGGAAAAAGATCTATAAAAAAATATTTTTTTTAAAAGAAAGGTATACAGATGATGGAAAACAAGCCACATTAGTGCATTCTAAGGGTAAGGAGAGTTTAAGAATGTATCACATATTGCCAGATATACAAGCTGAGGAAGAGGAAGATAATGTGACTGTATGCAAAAACTTGAAGCAGCTAGAGTTGTACTTTGGTCAAAAAAATCCAAGTCATCCTGGAGTATTAGAAATTATTTTCTAGAGATCAGTAGGAAAATGAAACTATTGATAGTTATGTCGTGAGTTAAGAGCATTGCTAGTAAATTGTGCATTCACAGACAACCATAATGAATATATATGTGAGCACATCCAACAAAACCATCCACAAGAATTTGTGGAACGCAAGCAATCCAACACTCCTCCAGGCTCTTGACACAGGTAGAGGTGAAGAATTAACATTGAAATATGTGAGAATAATTTATGAAAACAAACAAATATGTGTTAGAATAATACAGACATCAGATGGAAGTGAAGTGACAAGTGAACCAATTGGTAGCATTCAAAGTAAAGGATAAAAGGGTAAAAAGAGTTACAATGATAAGTTAAGACACAGATTTCCATCTGAGAATGAATGTATAAGATGTGGAAGTGTAGTGTAGTTCCTATTTTCCCAATAGGCCCTGCGCATTGGAATAACATAAACAGTAGTATCGACGTAGAAGTGCGGATCTTCCAGGCCTCCACTGACTATGTTAAACTTAATTGGGTTTGTTACCAACTAGCTCAGAGGTCACTGGAAACTTTCTTGACTGAAATAGGAAGTGATCAGCTTCCCTGGCACAGACAAGAAGGGATTCAGTTTTCCAACAACCGTGCAACATGACAACTTTGCTCCTCAGATCAAGAGTCAATCTCTAGGGTCGTGTGAAACAATAGACAGTTATTTTACTCAGTCAGATTGGTGCAGTTTACTTTCACAATATGTAGAGAATAGAGAGACGGGTGTTTGTCAATAAAGGGTTAACATTTATTTCTTCTCGTACAAGAGAAATGAATTGCCACAATTGCAAGACTTGTTATTATAAAAAGTACGTACAGTAAGATAAGTATTGCGAAATAATACTGTAAAAGCATTGATATGGTTTCTTAGCCATACAATGGTTTAAAAGTAATAAAACATATATACATTCATATATACATTAGGCTAAAATACCCAACTGGTGCTTCTAACTACGCCTACCCCAGTGTACCTGACCTAAGCCTAATACGTGGGAGGGGAGTAAGTAAGTAGCTTTAAGTTAAGTTGGTTTTGCCAAGGTTTGCTTCAAGAATTCTCTCTCAAGGGTTTAGTCAACACCATACCTCTGGAATAGAATGATGGAGGTCTGGTATCTCCCTCAGGGCTCTTGCTTAAGGCCATGTTGGTAGTATTTATACCTGAAAGGTGCCTTGTTTGACGTAAGTTTGCTGGACATAAGACGTCAATAAGATGTCACTAGGAAGTGATCGTCTATCAGTGCTCATTAGAGTTCTATTACTAATCAAAACACAGCAAGCGGGGATTTCCAGGTTTGCTGAGTTTTTATCTTGTTGAAGAACTCAGAGTGTTAATCTAGGAATCTCAGATAGTGGCTTCTGCTATGTCATTGCACTAATTGGTTGCAAAGGAAGTGGCAGAGAAAGCTATTCTGGAATGTGGCTCTGTTCGTGTGAGGCCAGAGATGAGTTACTGAATATTGCACTTGAACGGTTATGCCAATATAGGGAATAAATGGATTTATAGCCGAATAGGGGCATAAGGTCACAGTATCGATCAGGATCCTAGATAAGCACGCAACACCCACTCCACGAATTCATGTCCATCAAATTACTAAAACTAGAGCAATAAGATGCATGTGTAACATTGCCCACCCCAAAATACATAAATGCATTTGAAATAGGCGTATATTGTAATACGTGAAAATTATAGATACTGTACGTTTTTGAAGCATAGAACTCATTCAAAAATTATAGCATATGAAATAAATGAACGATTATGCAAAAATAATTACACATGAAATATCTCTGAAATAGAAGAAGGGCGAGATAAATCATCACATATAAATGCATTGCAAATAAAATGTGCTAGAGGCTGGTGTAAAGTTATTATGTCTCTAGATGTATGTAGAAATAGAAGTTTGAAGCTTCTGTTCTCTATGAATAGTTTTTACTTTAAACAAAGAATTTTTCGTGCCAAAAAAGGGTGAATGTTAAAAAGTGTTCAATTCAAAAGAATTATTGCTTGAACGGGGAAATAGAGTTCCAACGCTTTTAGCAGTTTTTGTTGTTCAAAACTGAAGGCCGAATTCAGAGTTCATGGGAACGCTGTGTGTCGGAAAGTTTCTCCAAAGTTATTATTTCTGTTCGGGTGAGAACATCATATCAGACAGGCTCTCAAAGAATTGGTCTACAAAATCAGGTGACAGTTCGACCAAATTCAATAGTGCTGTAACTTGGCAGGTGTGAGAATGATTGCTGTCATCATAGTCGGGATCAGCAATGCTCACAGAAGGTCGTACCTGGGTGATGTTGCTTTTGTCACTCGCTCCACTGTTACCACCTAGTCGTAGCACAGGAGTCTCAACGAATGCCGTCATCAGGATTGGTAGCCGCTGGGGACAACACAATGCGTGAACCGTTATCGGACTTAGCAAAGTATCGACGTCCATTGGTACTGCTGATAGAAGTGAAAGACAGATGTCCAACACGCACTCATCTCCGCATAGCATATATCGAAGTACCGGTAAGATACAGGTCTGCCATATAGGTCTGAATGAAAGGAACCAGGTCATGTTTCGATCTCTCAGCCTGGCCAATCCAAGGACTCTAGTTATTCTGTCCCAGTAGCGAATTTCTAGGATTGTCTCTTCCATTCCCATAGGAGTCATGTCTGAGCTTTGGCTTGCCATAACGAAGCAGGAGGGTCAAAAATAAAATCCCTGCTACAAGTCCCAAAAATAGGGGTATGCCGCCAAAAACAGAGTGGACAAAATTTGGAACGATTCCCAGAATTGCTTGAAATGGTGTTAGCAGTCCCGTAAAAATCGTCTTAAATATGCCTGGGATGCCTGTGGCACTGGACATGTTAAGGAGTTGGCTCAGCAATTCTACGAAATGCACGGGGCAATTTGTTGATAAAAGGTCATGAACCTCCATAGCTGTCCTTGCAACTAGGAGATCATACGTCTCTTTTGATGACGTTATGGGCACTGTTGTCTGTAAAAGCACAGACTTCATTTTGCTTAACGTATCAATTCGTATAGAATAGAGATTCAGACGAGGCCAGATGGGAGTCGCTATGTCTCCAGGGCCGCTCGGGAACAATGCTTGCATACAGCATTTGACCATGGATGTTACGCTTACTAGATAACTTTTCCCTGGAACAAGGCCACAACATCTGTGATCCGTTCTAAGAATGTAACTCCCATTCGCAAGTTGCATAAAGAAGGGCTCTATCTGAGTTGCAGGTGTGACAAGCTGGTGGCATGAAAGGTTGTTAGAATTACCTTCACAAGCTCCGTGTAAATTAATACCCTGGCACAAAAGTATACCGCTTAGTGAATGTTTACAATTTTCACCACTAAGAAATACATTTTTGTCGCTGTCACTATAGCATGAATGTGTGTATGGTAATTTCCATTCTGATTTAACATATCCTTTACCCAATCGTTCATACTGGCCAGTAGGTATGTATTCAAGGCACTTTTTAAATCGGAAAGTTGTTATCGGAATAGTGATAATTCCGTGTATTATCCATTCAATGACAGGACTCTCTGACATTGTCAATGGTAATCTCTCAAGTTTTTCGATGCTCAGGATTGTATAGTCTGCTCCTTTCTGTGCCAAACTGATTTGTTTATCAGTAAGGTTAAAAATGGAAAATAATGATGTTGTGTTGATTAAACGCCAAGGCACATAGCCTGAACGAAGATTTTGCAGCGTCCAGCCCAATTGTACAATAGAACGTAACTGAGATTGGCCATGCTGTAACATTAGCAAGTCTCTGTCTATTATGTCAAAGGCAGAATATACAATATTGTCCAACGAATATATTCTGGAGGACAGAGTCATTAACCCATTGTCCACTACAGAAAGTGATTTTTCCAAATTAATACGATCAATTTCTCGTATTTTTTCTGCTGTTTCAATTTGTGTGACTTTCCAAGCCTCGTTGTACGCAGCATAGATGCTGGCCCCTATGAAACACTTTTGACGCTGTTTGCGTGGCCCAAGAATGAAATCGCTCAAATCAGCACCATCTTTTAGTAAAGACAAGTGTTGCTTAATTTCAGCCAGTGTGGATGATCCTAGCCATTCGAGGCAGAGTTTCCCTACACTGTATGTTGTTACTATCCCTGGATGTTGTCTCTGGGAGTATCTAGGGTCTTGTCTGGTCATTTTTAACCCCTGTGTTTTATTCAGGAATCTATCTTGACAGTTGTTTGTGTCAGTAGGCCAGATTAACCACTTTTTCCAATCAGGATGTGTTCTGTTAAAATGTAAAATTTTAGTTACGTCTATCTCAATATCTGTTGTTGCATTTTCAGGTATTGGCTTTGGAATAGACGGTTTGTTAAGGTCTTTGATCTTAGCTAGGCCAAGACAGGATGTTTGGTGAATTGTGTAATTTAAAAACATCATTTGTTCTGGTATCATGCAGGTTCTGAATAGTGCTTCAAGGCCTTGTACCTGCCAATCTTTTGTACCCCAAATAGTTTTTGTTTCAATGTTATTTTTCCAATAATCAAAACCAAATGTCATCATTTTTTCATAAAATGCTTATGAATATATCAATTTAGAATTTGTCAGCATTGTTTTCATTCCTGTTTTATCTAACAGTTTGTAATAAAACGTTTCTGCATCACTGGTGTTAAACCCTGAGAAGTATTTGAATTTCTCAAAAAATGCTTTAGAACTGTTTTTAGGTGGTGTAGCACAATGTTCCCATTGATTATACTTAAAAACATTTCTAGGCTGTGCAGATTTATGCAAATAGTGATCACCATAATGTGTGTAGCAGAATGTGTGCTCATAACTAGACGAACCTTGTAAATAATCATGTTCTGTGAATCTAGCTGACATTACTAAATCAGACATCATGTCATTAATACTGTTAAAGTCCCAATCATCAGAGAATGTACTAGGTTTTACAAAGTCACTTAAGGAAACCTTCAGTTGATGAGGATACTTCAGGATCTCGACCGGACCATAGATCTCATAGTCAGTTTTCTCCCATACTACCCCACCAGGTATTGGAATTGCTGTGACATTTACTGTTGACAGTTCTCTTTTCTTCACGTGGGATGATCTGTGTGGTTTCAGGACTAGGTTGATGTTCTGACTTGCTGTGTCCATTCAATTGTAATAAACTTTCCTAAAATTAAAACTAAAATTAGGCATAGTAGGAGTATGAGTACCCCTGAAATAATCCAATGCTCAATCAACGGTGTATCCAGATATAATTCTTTGATTAGTTGAAGGAGTTCCGTTGTATTTTCTTTAAAAGTCATTTTTATTTCTGGCATCACTTCGGGGTTACTTTGATCCTCGGAAAAGTTGTCGAAGTCGATGAAATAACCAGAGGCAGTTCTGTCAATTGTTGGGATTGTTCCTTCAACCTGTCTCTCGGTAGCATTTTCTGATGCCACATTATTGTAGACTGGTGTTTCTTGACGAACTGTTTCAATCTGTGTCTCAAGAGGCACGAGTTCCATGGCATTATTGCATAGTCCTTCTCTGTGCACTGCAGGCTGATCGAATGTGATTAGTCTTTCAGTTTGAACCTCTTGGATTGTTGCAAGTTTGGGAATTCTGTTGTTTCTTGGGAGTCCACTGGGCCTACTGTTGATTATAGGCCACATGGTTGTGGTTTTACCAGGTCGATAGACACAACTCTGTTCTCCTTTTTACCAGCAAGGGGCAGTAGTACTACTGATCTTGTTCCGGTGACTGCCAAGACAGGTACTGCTTTTCTGTAAGAAGGCCCAAAGTCCTTCTTCACCGCGATTTTTTCTCTGACTAGATCCCCAATCTTTGGAATCCAGACAGGCCTTGCTGGGGCTGTTGCTTGTGGTGCCTCGTCAGTGGTATCTGGCTGTTGCTTTAACTTTATGTTGCTTAAGGATTTTCTTGTTTCATTCAGTTCCTGTAAAACAGCCAAACGATCTTTGATGTCCCCTACACCTGTTTCTGTAAAGCGCTCTGATATCTGCAAAGATCTTGTTCGCGCTATATAAAACTTTGAATAAATAAATAAATAAATAAAGTCTGTTGTTTTTTCTTGTACCACTCATACCTGACTATCTAAGTCCTGAATTGTCATTCTAATTCCGAACAATAGTTCGTATGGGCTGAAACCTTTTAGAGATTTTCTTGGCAAATTGTTAAGACTGGACTGGACACTTATTAAATGTTTGACCCACCCAGCGCCTGAACCTAATACCTTCGCTGTTATAGATCGCCAGCGTGTGCAGAGGCAAGCCCTTCGTGTGCCGCTTTGATTAGTCCTAACCTGTGTTCCATGTTTGGAATTAACCTATCCCCCACTCCAGGGATTCTAGCAAAAGGAACATTATTCGTATCTGTTGAATATAAATACTTTTCTGGAAAGCCTTTTTTGAGGCTACGGAAGCCGGTTTAGTTGCTTCCGCTGTGGCTGTGTTAGCCAATGAATTCCCTGCAACGTGAACGCCATCACGTTGCGTGTATCATGTGAGTCTTTTGTAGTTCTTTGTGTAAAAGAGCTACCTGTTTCCGGAGCAATTTATGCTTTATTGTGGCACCTGTGTCATCTTTGTAATCGTTTTCAAACCACCTCTGCAGTTTATTATTGTAAGAGTTGACGCAAAAATGAGAATCGCACACGATAAGTGTCGGGAATTCACGTTCTGCATTTTCAAGCGCCATCTTTAAAGACCTGATTTCAGCTCTCTGAGCCGAACAGTTTCTTACTGATTCAGTTTTTGTTACTTTCGGTCTGAATTTACCGCACAGCCAACGACCTTTAACAATCGCACAGGCTGCATCGTAGGATTTGCTCTCTACGTTGAAATGCTGTACAAACCTATCTGTATAGATTATACAGGCGTATTGTGGGAGAGGCAGAAGTTCGATTGGCAGAGGATATTCTTCTTCATATTCTAAATCATTCAGTTCTTCGAATTGCGGGGCGAAATAGTATTTCACATCTTCGCTCCTAGAGAATCTACACACTGTATCCATTTTCGGATCCAGTGACACTGTAGGCAGGTTTACTGGGCTGAATAGCGCCTCGAAGGTGGATTATGCTGTGAGGATATTAATCCGTTTGCCGTGTGCTAGTTCTCGTTCATTTGCTAATGCAATTTGCACTGCTTTCACAGTTCTTTCTGTGAGACTGAATGCTTTTTCTGCTTGTGTGTACAAGTGAGATTTAATTGAAATTGGTACCTTTTCTCCCTCATTAGAGGTTAGGTATGTGAATCCGCATCTTCCTGGGATGACTCGGATTACAAGACCGCGTGTGTTGTCACGTGTATCTAATTTAGTTTTAGCTAACATGTCTGTTTGCAGTGATCTCAAAATTTCTATGTGTTTTTGAGTCCAATTGATTTGTTTAAAATCAGGTTTAATTAGTTCGTAAAGAGGTTTAACCCTCTCCGCGTAATTTAGAATGTAAGTTCTTCCGAAATTCAGAAAACCTAGAATGGATTGTAGATTCTTCAGCGTTTTTGGAGCTTGGAGTACAGCGCACTTTTCTAAGAAATTGTCCGCTAGGCTTTTTCCTTCACTTGATAATTCGTACCCTAAGAATAGTACTGTCAGATGGGCAATTCGAGACTTTTTAAAGTTGAATTAGTAACCCTCTGCTGCGAACCCAAGTATAATGGTGTTCACTCTTTTCAAGTGAGTATCCAAGTCGTCGTCTGTGAGATAGATATCATCTACGTAAGATAATGCCTCATCATCATATATTTGTAGTAACTCTGTTACTCTAGCTGAGAATAGTCCTGGGCTGTTCTTGAACCCCTGTGGGAGTCGACAGAATTTTTTCTGCGACCCAAATGCTGAGAAAGCGGTCAAGTATCTGCTTTCTGGTGCAATGTTTTGACAAAAGAAACCATTAGATATGTCTAATGTCGTTTTATATTTTTTCCTAACTATGTTATTCATTAGTGCTGCACTATGCGAGTTTTGTACTGCAAAAGTTTTGCAACATGCATTAAGATGTCTGTAGTCCAAAACTAGACAATATGAATTGTCTGGCTTGGAGACAGGAAACAAAGGATTGTTCATTTGAGAGGTGCATGTTTCAATCACCCCCTGGTATTCAAGTTGATCTAAGATCTCCCTGACTTTTTTTTAGCTTCTTGCTTAATGGGATACTGCCGTTGGGCAGTTGGTTCACTTTTTAACTGGATTTTGTGAGGAGGAGAGTCCTCATCCTATCCTACATGATTTTTATATAATGCCGGTGCCTGGGCTACTGCCCATTTCCTTGCATATGTATATTTTTTGTGAATCGGAATGTGATTCGAGAAGGCAGGCATAATCACTTCTTCGCCACGAGGGCACTCCCTGACAAACTCTGGGGGCCAATCTTTTTCAGCTAACAGAATATCATAGCCTTTTGAGAGTTTATCCCAAAATAGACCCCTTATTTTCCTAGTCTTATCACCCTCTATACGCAATGTTATTTCGTATATCTTATGGGGTTCGCTAAGTCTGGTGTCTGCAGTTTCAACCTGAATGTATTCATTCGTTTCCACTGTCTCCAGATGACTCATCAAGATCTTGCGGGCTATACTGATTTCTGCTGCACTGTCTAACATTGTCAATGCCCACTCCCGGTTTTTCAACTGTGTCCTCAGTATTCTCGGCATGGTTGATTACTCTAATACTGGCTACCTTCTTTTTTGGAAATTGAGATTTTTTACTCTGAGCAGGTTCCTTGTCTTTGGACTTGGTGTGCTCTCCTGGGTCTGACCGTCCTCTTCTTTCCGATTTCTGCGAAAAAGATCGAGAGGGACGTGTATCAATACTTTGATATCTATCAGGTTTTTTCAGATTATCCCTATTTCTAAGGTTATATCTTTTCTCAGAGGGCTCCCTCTGGGGAGACTGGTGTTCTCGAGTCGGAGTTCTTTCCCTCCGTCGAGGAGACCTTCCTCTGGACTGGAAAACTTTTTCCTTGGGAGTGGATTGTTTATTTCCTTCCCAGCTCTTTTTAGGAGTGTTTAAATTATTTTTAATAAATAATTTTTCAGGATTTTCGAGCAGTTGGGGCTTTACTGGTTTCCCACCCAAGCTGTCTCTACCTAATTCTTCATAGCACTTTTCTATGATTCTGGCAAGCTCAACTGGCTGATCTGTTATATCTGTTTCCTTCAACTTCTGGCGGATCGCCACAGATGCTGCTTCTCCCTTTATGTTGGCTAATAATATAGCCGAGACCTGCTTGAAGTCTTTCAGTAATTTCATTCCAAGATTTAAAGCTGGCTCTGGACCGTATTCATTTTGAATCTGTTTTAGCACTTCTGGTATTACCACCATAGACGGAACACCGCGTGTTTTGTGTAAATGGAAGCAAAGACTGTACCCCAAGTGTCGCAGTCCTCCACGTGTGGTGCGATTCCCATAGGAAGGCAGATGGTCAAGATTCTGTGTTTCTCAATAGGGGTAGTATCCGGAAATACTGCCTCTATTTGAGTGATTTTCTGTGCTAACCAGAAAGGAATTTGTTCCCGTTTTACGGGTGTTTTACCAAGACATGACTGTATGTTCTGTGGAGTAATTTTATTAGTGTTCCCCTGATGAGGGGTCAGCTGTGGTACATTAACAGCTGGTTGGACTGTTGCAGTCCGCATTACATATTGGACTAATTGCCTATGTATTTTAATTAGTGTTTTTAGCTGTACTAACAGCTCTTCTTTAGACATTTTTGCAATGTCCGGATGTGGTGTGTAGCTGGCTAGAACCGGCCACGTTGCTCCTGGTCTACCTAGTGGACCGAGCCTGGTAATATGATCATTATGTTTTAGGGCGCCATTAAACCAGAGCAGGTGCTCTTGGAATTTTAGTGGGATTTCAGTCTCCTCGAAAGGAGCGTACTCTTCCGGAGGTTTCTCTATTTCGTAATAGTGAAACTCTTTTTTGTTCTAGCGTTTGCCGCTGGAAAGTTTATCCATGAATAGAATACCTCTGTCTGCCGATATTCGTGTGCCTCTATCACGAAAATTACTGTACCACCGTGTGGTGTCAGTCCGTTTTCTATACGTTTTAACGTTATAGATTTTCTTAAATGTGCCGGGATGATTATTGCACCCGGTACCGTATCGTCGGGATCCTGCTGAGTCGCATCTGCTGCGGCCTCAGTGGTTCCGTTTTCTCCTGGCATTGTATAAATGCAAGTTTGCAGAGTAGGTCTCCAAGGAGACAAAGATTAGGTGCACAATATTTTGGAACACTGTATCCTTCAACGTTGAATAAACCAGAGCTTTACATAGGAATCTCTTCCTACTGAGTTCGGGCGGATTTTAACCTTTCACCCACTCCAGACGTCTATTGGAGTATTTACGGGAGAAAGGGGTCTGTGTGAAAAATGCACGACTGAGTTACTCTAACGTCTTGCGTTAGTTTATCGCCTTACCAAACGTTTGGGCGCCATGTAGTGTAGTTCCTATTTTCCCAATAGGCCCTGCGCATTGGAATAACATAAGCAGTAGTATCGACGTAGAAGTGCCGATCTTCCAGGCCTCCACTGACTATGTTAAACTTAATTGGGTTTGTTACCAACTAGCTCAGAGGTCACTGGAAACTTTCTTGACTGAAATAGGAAGTGATCAGCTTCCCTGGCACAGACAAGAAGGGATTCAGTTTTCCAACAACCGTGCAACATGACAACTTTGCTCCTCAGATCAAGAGTCAATCTCTAGGGTCGTGTGAAACAATAGACAGTTATTTTACTGTCAGATTGGTGCAGTTTACTTTCACAATATGTAGAGAATAGAGAGACGGGCGTTTGTCAATAAAGGGTTAACATTTATTGAACAGTCTTTCTTCTCGTACAAGAGAAATGAATTGCCACAATTGCAAGACTTGTTATTATAAAAAGTACGTACAGTAAGATAAGTATTGCGAAATAATACTGTAAAAGCATTGATATGGTTTCTTAGCCATACAATGGTTTAAAAGTAATAAAACATATATACATTCATATATACATTAGGCTAAAATACTCAACTGGTGCTTCTAACTACGCCTACCCCAGTGTACCTGACCTAAGCCTAATACATGGGAGGGGAGTAAGTAAGTAGCTTTAAGTTAAGTTGGTTTTGCCAAGGTTTGCTTCAAGAATTCTCTCTCAAGGGTTTAGTCAACACCATACCTCTGGAATAGAATGATGGAGGTCTGGTATCTCCCTCAGGGCTCGATATCCCAGTCACCCGCAAGGGTAGACCAGAAACGCTGGAGCTGGATTTCTCTGCAGAAGAAAGACAGCGTCTCTTCTCAGCGCGTCGAGGAGGAGGAGGGGGGACAGCGTCCGCGGGCAGCTTGCATCTGCTGGGCTCTTGCAGGGGGATGGCTGTTCAGCTCCTAAGTTCACCACACCATCGTTCGCTAGTTAGCAGCGATAGCAGTAGCGATAGCAGCTATGATATCTTCAGCATAACAGCAGCTTCAGGCGACGGGCAACAGGGGTCTTGCTTAAGGCCATGTTGGTAGTATTTATACCTGAAAGGTGCCTTGTTTGACGTAAGTTTGCTGGACATAAGACGTCAATAAGATGTCACTAGGAAGTGATCGTCTATCAGTGCTCATTAGAGTTCTATTACTAATCAAAACACAGCAAGCGGGGATTTCCAGGTTTGCTGAGTTTTTATCTTGTTGAAGAACTCAGAGTGTTAATCTAGGAATCTCAGATAGTGGCTTCTGCTATGTCATTGCACTAATTGGTTGCAAAGGAAGTGGCAGAGAAAGCTATTCTGGAATGTGGCTCTGTTCGTGTGAGGCCAGAGATGAGTTACTGAATATTGCACTTGAACGGTTATGCCAATATAGGGAATAAATGGATTTATAGCCGAATAGGGGCATAAGGTCACAGTATCGATCAGGATCCTAGATAAGCACGCAACAGAAGCATGATTGACTGTGAAAATGATAAATCTTGCCCGGCTAGAAGTGTTACTTGTAGTAATTGTAAAAAACTGGGCCATTACACATGAATGTCCCAGCACGAATAGTAGAAATATAAATGCAGTAAATGATACATATGGAAATTGAACACAATACTGAGAATGATGAATTTCATGCTTTGTATTGTAAATGGATGAAATAAGTTTAACTACGGAGCAGCATATGAATATAAATGATTTCGACAGAAAAAGACAAAAAACATCCCAAATGTAACATACTGGTAAATGGAGCAGATTTTCAAATGTTGGTTCACTCAGATGACTGATGCACCATAATATGCCTATGACATTTTTAAAATAATAGGGATTGGACAGAAAGGTGCTCCTTTGTTGGGACTGATTCATCAGGATGCTCTGGGCATGCAATTGCATCCAGGTGCGGAAGAACAAATTCCATTAGTAAGTCTATAACTAAATACTTATGAGGTAATCCAGCATTATCCAGCAGTGTTTACAGATAAGCTAGGGAAACTCGAGGGATCAAACACAAAAAACATTTGAAGGGATGAGCTCGACTAAAGGTACACAAAGTCACAAACCTTTCATTAGCGGTAAATGATGCTGTAGAGTGTGAATTCTAAAAAAAACAATTAGATAACAGTGTAATTAAAGAAATAGAATCTCCAGATTGGATGGCCCGTAAAACCTGATTCTTCAGTATGTGTGAATTTTCATGATCTAAATAATGCAATATGCGGATAGGATTGCGCTTTACGCTCATGACGACCTGTGTTTTAGGTCGGATCCGTGGGTCTCCGGGCCTCTGGTGGTGCAGATTCTGCGAGTCTTCGGGGAGACCTCCAACCCATCCAAATCCATCCTGTTTCCTATTTATGGGGATCAGCGGTCCCAAGCTTGTGCCTCGCAGTTGATGGTCGCTGAGGCGGGATTCCGGTACCTCGGGGTAGTTGTTACACTGTGCCCATCTGAAGCATGGTCACGGAATATTGCTCCATTACTGCCTACGGTACGGGATGAGACGACAGTGTGGTCCCAACTCCCCCTCTCGCTATATCGTAGAGCGGCAATTTTTTAAATGGTGTCTTTGCCTTGCCTGCTCTATGGACTGCAGAACTACCCTTTCCCAATCCCCCATCGTGGTTTCGTCAAATTAATGCATTACTCAATAGGTTTTTCTGGGGGGGTGAAGCAGTTCGGGTGGCGCTCGCGTACTACTCGGCATCCCATCTCCTAGTGATAAATGACTGGTGATATGTTCACAATCAGACCCAGCTTATGCTGTGGAATGACTCTTCATGGCCGAAACCCCGCTGCTCCACTTCTTGTACAGCTCCTCATCTCTGCTGCAACTTCCCCCCGCATGCAGGACTGTCATCTAGATCTGGAGGCGTGCGGTCAGATGGATGGGTTGGTGGGGCAAACTCACAGGTGCTACACCTCTTTGGCGTGGCACATACCTCCAGCCTGTCGCAGCTCTGGTGGGTTTTCGTAGGTGGGATGACATCGGGATCTCTGTGTTGGGTGATGTAATGCGGGGTCCACACTCAAATCCTTTCAGCAGCTACAGGCTGATTTCGGCCTCCATAAAATTCAATTTCACAGATATCTGCAACTCAGGCATGCCGTATCCCCTTTGATAAGGGACCTCGCAGGTCTCCCGGAGTTCCACCTGTTGGAGGCCCGGTTGCGCATGGAGGATCTGGGTGCCCACAAGATTCGTCAAATTTATCAAACATTAACTACACACTCCACAACCACTTTACACCGCACTCAGGCGTGGGAAGCAGATGCGCCGACATTGACGGATGATGACTGGGCAGAGGCACTGGCTAGCCCCCGGTACTCTGCGGTCTCTACCCGATATAGACTGATCCTGTTTAAACATCTTCACAGGGCTTATTTTACACGTGTGCGCCTTTACAAGATGGGGGCTATTCGATCCCCTATGTGCCTCCGTTGCGATTTGGAGGAGGGGTCGTTTCTCCATACTGTGTGGACATGTGGGGCGCTGCAGCAATTCTGGTCAGGTATAAGGTCCTGCTTGGGGCGGGTTTTGGCGTGGCGCTTTCCGGCAGACCCTCGATTGATACTCCTGCACAGTTCCGAGGACATTGGGGGGAATAGATATAAGAGGCATTTGTTGTTTCTGGGGCTTGCACTAGCTAAACAGGACATTGCACAACACTGGAAGGCTAGTACCCCATCCAGTATAGGCACCTGGAAAAAAGCAATGGATAGGTGCCTGTCTGCTGAAGTCGCAGTATTTCAGGCTAGGGGATGTCTGCAAAAACACAAGAAGATCTGGGCCAGATGGGCCCGTACCGTGGCATGGACCTGTCTCTCCTTGCACCGGTGGTTTCTCGAGACCCTATTGATAGGCTGGTGGTGAGCAATTCACCGATAGAGGGTAATTGTGCTGTGCAGAGCTAACGGAGCAAGATTGCACTACGTTCGTATAATGTTGTGTAAATGATGTGTGGTGCGTATTTGGGGGTGGGCGGAGGGGGTTTTGGGTCTGCTGTTTTGCAAACACAACTGGGGATATTATTGGGTGCCTTGCAATTGTATATTGTATCTTTACATGCTTCGATGCTAGCTGGGCTTGCCCATTTGGTACCTTGAAAATCAATAACATTTGTTGTTAAAAAAAATAATGCAATATGGCTGATAGATACCAATTATAAAATATAAATGTGATGTTGGCCACAAAGTGTAAGGCAAATTGTTTCAAAATAGATCTGCATATGCTTTCCATCAGAGTGGGTTACAACCTGTATTCCAACACTTGATATCTTTTATTAAGAAATTTGAAACTTATCAATTCAGGTGCACCCCATTTGCATTGGGATTTACGTCTTTGGTCTTTCAGAGGCTAATGCAGAATTTGCCCAAATAAGTACAAGGGGTATTTTATTTTCAAGATGACATATTGGTCTTTGCTAAAAAATGAAAAAAGAACATGGTGACAGATTGAACAAAATACCAGGAATCTTTTCTTTATATTATTTTATTAATTTTGCATAGACATGTACTGTCATAACAAGTAACTACAGTTCAAACTCATCCTCCCTCCCTCCCTTTATCGCCCCTCCCCTCCTACTCCCTCGGGGTCACATCGTCCTCTTTAAACACAGTGTAGCGGGGTAGTATCTATGCCTTGAATTGCCTTTGTCCCTAGAGCAAAATCATGGTGTGTCCCTTCATTTTCTGGGATCTTCCTGGTCTTCAGACTCAGTCCCCTGTTCTTCGCCAGTTGTTCTTCTAACCTTCCATAGACCATCCCTCCCATATTTTGCCAAATTTATTGGGGCAACCTCTTCCCTTATAAAGCATTAGGAATCTTGCGTGATAATCGACTCTGACAGTAGAAATTAAGAAATGTAAGTTGAGATTAAATAGTGTACATAATTATCTTACCGTTGATGGAGAAGGGATCAAATCAACAGTCAAGTTTGCGGACAATATTTTAAATCCACTTAAAAAATTTAGAACATATTTAGGGGTGATACATTTTTGTAGTAAATTTGTTCAAAGCTTTTCATACAAAACAAAGAATATGTGAGACTTACTAAAAATGACTAAGATTTGAATGGAACGACATGTGACAACATGATTTGATGCCATTAAACAAGAACTTTCAATTGCTCCACCTTTGAGTAGCGTTAATGTGATCAACAGAACATTTATAACTATAGATGCCATCATGTATGGACTTGGAGCCCTTTTAAGTCAAGAACAAAATAGAGAAGAAGTTATCGCATAGGGTTCCAGTACTCTGTCGGATTGTGAACAACATTACTCGCTTACTGAGGTAGAGTAGAGACTCTAGCTATATTTTCAGCTGTAAAACATTTTCAAACGTGTGGGGAATACCACGTGTGCTATGCAATGACTATAAACCAATTATTCATCAATTAACTACCAAAACATCTGTTTCAGGATCCAGAGGATTGTGAGATCGTGGGCTAACTTGAAAGATTTTAATTTCACTATTCAATTCTTATCTGGTAAAAGAAACAATTCTGTATATGCACTATCTAGTCTTAAAGTCAGGGATAGATGGTGTAAAAAATCAGATTTGCATGTAGATAAGTATGGAAGGGTTGCACCTATGGAATATATAGATGGGATACTATACGCGAGGATGAATGAAAACAGGCAGTCAAAGGTGATCCTAAATTGTCAACTATCAGTAGGTGGATTAAGGAAGGTTGGCCGACAAATATTGAAGAATAGGATACATTTGCAAATGTTAAGAATTACATCAGTGAAGGTGATTGGGGTTAGAAATGAGGTGTGACGCTCTGGACCAACATATTGTAATATCCCCAAAATGTATTGTGTGGTGCCCATTTTAAATGCATTAAATTCAACATGTTGAAACAGGCATACCTTACACCTTCCCAGATTATGCAACAGAAAGTTGCAGCAGACGGAAACTTGAACGGCAAGCAACTTCCTGTGGTGTAACGAGTAGCTTTATAGGCTAAGCACTCCACCTCCATCATGGCTGCTGAACGCAAGGCGAATGCCAGACAAGCCCGAAACCTCGCTGAAACTTTTGAATGTTGATTAGCTACATGTGCTTTGGTCCGGCCCTTCACTCTCTCCATATTGTTTGAGAGTTCTTGAGTTACTGTCGAACACAACAAGCTGTTTACTTACCACCTCTCCATGAGTTGTATTCCAGGACTTATTTCCTCACCATAAACTTGAGAAAGCCTCTACAAAGTTTCTTGAATTGGCTCTCGTTCTACCGAAGCGCAATGTTATGATTAACTGAAAGAGCTCATCTACACCAAATATTGAACCTTGAGCCAAAGTCTCACTTTCTTGGTTTCAATCTGAGAGGTACCAGTTACTTAGATAGTAGGCACCTGGACACCTAGGCTGTCACCTGCCTGTGGCATAGAGTTCCTGCTTGTTCCAGCCTGATCCAGTGACACAACCGCTGCCTGTATTTTCCCACCTGGTTTTCCCGCTCACCGTTCTACCTGCCACCAGAACCCCTGCCCACCTCAGTACCTACTTAATGCAGTGACAGTGCCGCTGCCTGGGTTTTCCAACCTGGGTTTTCCTACCTGGGTTTACCTGCTCATAGTTCTTCCTGCCAACAGAAGCCCTGCCTACCCCTGGATCTACTTAATTCAGGCTGCAGTGCAGCTGCATCAGTTGACACCTGGACACCTAATTAGCCACTTGCCTGTGGCTTCCAGTTCCTGCTTGTTCTAGCCTGATCCAGTGACAAAACCGCTGCCTATGTTTTCCCACCTGGATTTTCCCACTCACCGTTCTACCTGCCAATAGAAGGCCTGACCACCCCAGTACCTACTTAATGCAGGCTGCACAGCGACAGAGCCGCTGGCATGCTGAAGGCACACCAAAGGCAAGCCTGTCTGCACCCATACCAAGCCCATTGACACATGGCCATTCCACCCTCGAAGATACACAATCACCAGGCTACACCCTCAACTTCGGACGCTGCAACATACACTGCCACCACACCGACCCACGCTTCACAGTAGAATATTTCTCCTTAACCCACTCCCTCCTCACCTGTCCGAGTACACACACCAGCCCACTGACCAGCCTCACCCTGAATACACCACAGACACCACCTGAACAAAAACACCAACTCGCATGCACCCTTCTCAACACACACTCACTATGCAAACACACCACCGAGATTTGAGACCTCATCTCCATCCTCACACCCAACATACTCTTTCTCACTGAGACCTGACTCAACCCCACTTTCGCACCCATCACCACTGCAATACCAGAAGGATACAAGATCACCCACTGCGACCACATCAACAAGCCTGGTGGGGAGATGGCCACAATACACAAGGAATCCATCCAATGCACCACCATAAAGAAAGACATCACCCCACCAACTTCTTCGCCCCCCTCGCCGTAGACTCCAATAACTACATTTTCCTCTGTGACCTCAACTTCCATTTCAACGACTACAATGACATGAACACTAAACCTCCTCGACAGCATGAACAACATGGGACTCACCCAGCTCGTATACGACCCAGACATGCCGCAGATCACACCCTAGACCTCATTGTCACCTCCAACGATCACATCAGGTACACCCACACCACGGAACTTCGCTGGACCGAGCACTCCATCATCCACTTCAACATCACCATCTCATGGATACCCATCCCTAGTCTGCCCAACGACCCCCACTGCAGCTGGAGAAAAGTCTCAAAGTACACATGGATCAACGCCCTCAACAGCACCCAACCATCTCCTCCAGCAACCTATACCAGAACATCAGAAATTTCAATAACTGGATCACCAACTGTGCCAACAGTGTCACTCCCATCAGCAACAACACCCACAGATGGTCCACCAAGCAGGCTAGCTGGCACACTGGGGACCTCAGAACCACTTAACAACAATGTCAGCAACTAAAAAGGTTACAACCGATGAGACCGCTTTTAAAGACAGCCCTCAGGTTATGCCACAGACAGTTGAGAAAATCGAAGAAAAAGACCCTAGCAACGCCAAGAGCACTTCTGATGGTGGTCTCACACCGCTTCATGTCTTCTTGGAGGCCCGGTCCCACCCAGGCACCCTGCATCCAAGTAAGCGGGAGAGCAGCTCTGGGAGCCCACCCATTGGCCAGAACCCTTGCGTGCTACCACGGGAGCTGGCCTTTCATTCTGACCTGCCCGCTCCTGCACCGGGTGTGCAACGGCGCTCCCCGGCTTTCTCTACGGCGGGGCCCGGAAGATTCCCGGCTTCATTTTTTGTCGGATCCAGGGTGAGCTCCTGGGAACCTGGGGGCCAATTCACGCTCCCGACTACTCCGCGGGAGCCCAGAGTTAGGATCTTGGGCCCTGTACGCCAGCTTTGCATAGTCCCTTCCACGCCATTCTATCTGTACCCAGCTCCTGGCCTCCAAGAGGGCATATTCAGCAAGGAGCTGTATTCAATGTCTACCTGCGCCAGCCTTTCACCTGGCTCTCCTTCTGGGCCTCTCTTCGCAGAGGCCCATGCTTCCTCTCATTTGCCCAGGACTCCTTCTAAGATGCAGTCTAGAGTCCAGGGGCAGTCAGGGCGTTCCTCCTTCCAAGTTCCAATGGCGCCAGTCCTTGACAATTCACCTCTCTGCCCCTGATCCCTCCTTCCTGCACAGGCCTCTGGGATACTTCAAGATGGATTCAGCCAGGAGTCTCATGTTACATGGTCTCTGAAAAGCCCCTTTCCCCCTCTGGCTGACTTCATGGCCCGGGCCCGAGCAGGCCTGGTGCCTGGCACCGGGTGACAGCTGCTGATTGATGCCCTGCAGCTTCACCCCATCTCTCCCTCTTGGAGAGAGGACCTTCGTCCTTGGGAATGCTTGCAGTAAAGGGCTAGGCCTCTGATGCTACAGCTTGGGGAGGAAGGTAATTAATCCAGCCTGCCAGGGTCACACCCAGCTGGACTATGATTCTGAGCTGAGTCCGAGGATTTTGACATTTCTGGATGACCCATAAGCAGTACAGATATGGCTTTGGACTTAGCAGAATAATTATCTTCACACAACTACAGTGTACATTGGTGCGTGTCTGGTTTTGTCAGCCCTAGGGAACTGAGACTACCCCATGTGGCCTCTTTCTCCATGGGAATCATCGTTTACAACGCAAGCGATATATCGCATGCCATTACAATGCAAGTCTTTACAACGACGCATTGTTACATTGCATTCCATTACAATGCAAGTCGTTACAACGACTTGCTGTAGGAGTGTAGGAGACAGAAGGTGTTGGATTTGTTTGATTTTAAATCCAACACCTTCCCTACTGTTGCACACATTTGAGTTGGAATAGTACATTATTCTATTCCAAACTCCAGCGCTCCCTACAGCAAGTCGTTGTAACGACTTGCGTTGTAATGGCATGTGATGTAACAATGCGCCATTGTAATGACTTGCGTTGTAATGACATGCGTAGAAAAAGCATGTGTTGTAACGAGTGCTATTCTTCTCCATAGGAGAATAATGGAGTGTTCTACAATGAACCAGTAAAGAACACTGACTATCCCTTACATGTGTGTCCCCACATTATAAGGCCTATCCCATTGCACCAGCCAACTCTGCATAGTCCCTTCCACACCATTCTATCTGTGCCCAGCTCTTGTGCTTCGTACAACAGGGATCTCCCCCGCACAGCCCTTACATGTGTACACACATGTCCACAAGTAATCAGTCCGGTGCCCCTCACCCTGGCTGCAGCGCAGCTGCCTTATCTCACAAGGCGGTCACTGGTGAAACTCACATGCATTCCATTTTATCATGAGTTAACCATGGGTGAGTCCCAGCTTATGAGGCTCTCCCACAGTAAAAGCTCAAAAATCAGGTGTTCATAAAGGGAAAAATCGGGGTGGCTCAGCAGGTCAGAACTACCTTCTCATAGATACCCTCCGTACTTTGTGAACAATAGGCTTTGCGCTAAATTTGAGGATTATTATGTGTTTGAATCCCTTCAGTAAACTCAATTCTTATTTGAATACCTCTTGGAACTATTGCACAGTATTCTCACTGACATGTGACAGTAGCATGACTTGCTCTGGTGAATTTATGTTTAGTATGATAGATACCAAGGTCTCTTTGATGGCATCAACCCAATAGATTGTCACCCTGTTTTGCCATGTACACCTTGCCAATAGTTTCTCTGCCTTTAAATGTTGTGGTCCTCACAGTGTAACCCAAAAGGTCACATTTCTGACCACCATAGCCTATGGAATGTATGTCTGGTTGATTCAAAACAATAGCCTCCAACCCATAAATCCTGTCTCAATTTGTATCCCCTACTAGGGTAAAAGGTGGTCCAGAGTCTGCTAAGACTGGTACACATTTGCCACCAATGGTGATATCACATTTAGGCATTGTCACTGTATCATTACCCACATGCTCCGCACCTATTGTCACACAAACACAATCAGTTACATGCAAAATTGCATGTTGCTGCAACTCTGAGTCACATACAATGCTGTTCACTTTCTGGTTTTTAAACAGACGTGCATAATGTCCCTTTTTTCCACAAATCCTGCAGGTGGCATTCCGAGCATAAAAATGTGGGTAATTTGAAGAGTGATTGGGACTGCCACACTTGAAACCCTTAAACGTAGTGTCCTTATTTCTCTCCTGGCTAGACTTCTGTTTATCCATTTTAGCAGATACTTTTTGCACAGCTCCCGTGCACATATCAGTCTCACTATACTCATGCTCATAATCAACAACTCCCTAACACAGCCAGAAGTATTATGTTCCATGGTTTCAACAATGTCAATTGCTTCCTTGAGGGAGGGATTTGTGCCTATCAACTTCTCCTGCACTTTGGGATTGTTTGTGCATTGCACAAGTTGGTCGCGAATGAAGGAGTGAAGGAGTCAATGAGATCAGCAAAACCACAAGTTTGAGCCAGAGTCTTCAATCTTGCAACATAATTGCCAACTCTTTCTCCTTTGGCTTGTACCCTCCTAAAATAAAATGGTGACGACGTTCCATAACTACATTGATGCACGGTCCAAAGTGGTTGTAACATAAGCACAGACATTTCAGGAAAGAATGAGGGACGTTGTGGCATGGATGAAGGACAGCTGCCTGAAGCTCAACACTGAAAAAACCGAGGTCCTCATCCTGGGACCTCGACCTCTGCCTGGGACAGCACGTGGTGGCCCCCCGCCCTTGGGAGTCCTCCCACCCTTACAGACCACACTCTGAACCTCGGCATCATCCTCGACTCCTCCCTCACCATGACATAACACATCAACGCCGTCGGCTCCACCAGCTTCAACTGCCTCCGCATCCGCCGAAAGACCTTCAAATGGATCCCACAGAACACAGAAAAACCATCACCCACACCCTCATAACTAGCGGACTGGACTACGGAAACGCCCTCTACACCTGCATCAACAGGACCCTTCTACACAAGCTCCACACCATTCAGAATGCCGTGGCCAGACTAGTCTTCAGGACCCCTATGCACAAACACATGACTCTCCACCTTCGAGACCTACACTGGCTCCCGGTCGAGAAGAGAATAACCTACAAGCTTTTCACTCACGCCTACAAATCCCTCCACAACATCGGACCCAAATACCTCAACAATAGAGTCTGCTTCCACGCACCCAAAAGAACTCTGCGATTCACCGACCTCGCCATAGCGGAGACACCTCACATCCACAGAAGCGGAACAGGAGTAGGGGCCTTCTCCTACATTGCAGCCAAAACCAGGAACAAGCTCCCAGCCAGCATCAGACACTCCCCTAACCTGCACATCTACAGGAAGGACCTCAAGACCCGGCTCTTCGACTGAGCCAGAGCTGCCTACCCCCCTACCAGCGCCTTGAGACCCTCCCGGGTGAGTAGCGCGCTTTATAAACCCCTGATTGATTGATTGATTGATTGATTGATAGATGTCCCCAGGTTCACCTTCACCATTACCTGCTGCTATGGGATCCAAGCTCTTGTAAATATTGCGACCCTCTACATCTAGATTGTGAAGTAGAACTCGTTTCCCAGCCAGGGAGACTTTTTCCTCTCCTATTGCCACAAGATACTAATTGAACAAGCGTTTTCACTATTTCCAGGGCAACAATGGTTCGCCCCTCTCCGATAGGAACCGCGGAGGTTGACTCATGCTGGCCCCCATCCCTGTAACTGAAGCTAGTATAACAAACTAACACAACTAATTAAAAGAATGAGTCAACACAGTAAGCCAACACAACTAACTAAAATAATTATATAAAATAATTAAATGGCTCTCAGTTCCAGTTCGGTAGTGGCTGTTGGCTGTGCTACCCTGAAGATTATCTGGTTTCTCTGTTGGACAAAAAAATATTTTTTTCTTTATGCACCTTACACCAAATGCATCTCAGGAGTGAAAAATCAATTGTGCAATACATCATCCAGTCAGGAATCGAGAATGGGGCACTATTCTTTAGTGCTTAAGAATAACGCTGTCTTTCATAAATGAATCCTATTCAAATCCTTGAATCGAAAAGCAGTGGTTTCTCTGCTCCGTGGTTTGCTAGCATATCATAGAGTTTTACATGATGCACAAGACTCTGTAAGGTTAAAGGGGCAGTGGTAGATTACAACACATGCAGGGTTCAGAAAAAAACAGAAACAACACACAGCGAAAAAATGCATCCTCTTCATTTAGGGCCACATTTAGGCGTGGAGAGCGTTTCGACCAAAAATGAACTTAGAAGGTCATCATCAGGACAAAGCAATAAACATATGAGCGTCTGAGAAGTTTCAATAAAACATCTGAATCAAGGGTCCTCAACAGAGTAAATAGAAACTAAATGCACAACAAGTGAAGAACTTCACTCCGCAAGGGCGGAGTCACCCCTCGGTGATAAATGAGGGAACTAAAAGAGATGAAAGATCGGCGTGGGGAATCAAAATCCGTACAGCTTCAACTTAACCATTCCGTCAATTCGATTAAAAGATCCTATGGATTTGTGACAATTCAAGGGGACAGTAATGATGAGATAATCAAAAGGACTTCAAGGGATTACTCAAGGAGGCAGACCAGAGTGAACTGTTCTCCGAGTGAACTAAATTATAGATAATACACATCGAGTGTTAAGCTGGTGTACGAAATCCAGGTCGATGGGCTCACCAGAATGCCCCTCGTAAGTGCGCTCGGTCCCACCAGCGTAACGAGCAGAAACTCATCTGGACGTGTTGCAGCATTCTGGTGAACCCATCGACCTGGATTTCGTGTACCAGCTTAACACTCAATGTGTATTATCTAGAATTCAATTCACTCAGAGAACAGTTCCCTCTGGTCTGTTTCCTTGAGTAATCCCTTGAAGTCCTTTTGATTATCTCATCATTACTGGCCCCTTGAATTGTCACAAATCCAAGGGGTCTTTTAATCTAATTGACGGAACGGTTAACTTGAAGCTGTACGGATTTTGATTCCCCACGCCGATCTGTCATCTCTATTAGTTCCCTGATTTAACACATAGGGGTGACTCTGCCCTTGCGGAGTGAATTTCTGCACTTGTTGTGCATTTAGCTTCTATTCACTCTGTTGAGGACACTTGATTCAGATGTTTTATTGAAAATTCCTTAGAAGCTCTTATGTTTATTACTTTGTCCTGATGATGACCTTCTAAGTTCATTTTTGGTTGAGGCGCCGTTGACGCCTAAATGTGGCCCTAAATGAAGAGGACACATTTTTTGCTGTGTGTTGTTTATGTTTTTTCCTGAACCCCGCCTGTGTATATTGTTCCTCAGCCACTTTGTTTGTGATTATGGATTGTATCATTTGTATTTTTTGTATTGTGTGTACAATCCCATGAGCGCCATTATTGTCTTATGATTATATTTTGCTATCTAATTTGGGTAATATATTTTCTACTTAAATGAAATATGTTGTACATTGGTATACTGTGCCCAAATAGCATCTGGGCTTTTTCTTATTTTATTTTATATAACTTTCTCTTGGGTTGGTTACTGTGTGATTTTTTATTTTTGTAAGTGCTATACTTGAACCCTTGTTTGGAAAATGCCTACATGAAACTGCAATACACATTATCATAGTAAAATTAAAAGGTCTTGGTGAACACCAGACCTAAAATCATCCTGGTGCTGGCTGTCAGCCTCTTGCCTTTGCTAATGCTTTTCTTGTAATGTTTTTATAAATCGTTATTACAAATACATAGATGGGGTTAAGAAGACATAAATAGAGAGAGTTAAAAAGACACATAAAGGGGTTTACAAAGGCTCATAGATAGATAGGGTTGGATAGACAGACAGACAGACAGACACTGGAATATACTGCACAGCTTAAATTAGTAACAATAGAAAGGCAGGCAAGCAGGACATACAGACTAAGGTGGTTTACAAGTATAAACATAGTTCATTATTAAAAATACAGATAAGCATGACATACCTGGGTACAGTTATAAATGCACTCTATTGTGTGCATAATACAAAAGAGGATAGCTTTATAAAGAACGGTTTCAAATGGACACTTCTGATATGCTGTGAAATAGCAGCAGTCAGATAAACAAATGCCACTCCAAAAGGAATTTACAACACTATTAACAGGAGAAAGGAATTAAAACACTTTAATGTACCCTGTGCTCACATCTTGTAAAAAGTGTCCTACTATCACATCAGGTTCTACATACAAAAGCAACACTAAAGTAATAATGAAGTAAAAAGCAAAATACTAGCCTTGAAGAAAACAACCTTGTGTGCTGATGCACTATTTGTGAAACAGCTAAATGTAATTACTAAAAAGTTAAGTTAGCTAGTAGCTGAAGTTTGCTGCCTCACTGATCCATGCTGTAGTAAAATGTGAATGACACAGAAAATGACCAATGGGTGAAGAGAGCGGGCTGAAAGCCCCTTAAATTATATTATCCATAACATTTTTGTAAAATCAAAAGGTCGTGGCTAACGTCAGGCCAAAAATGTACTTTGTGTTCTGCCACCCTCTGCATCATCCCTTCACCGCCTTACCCGAAACCGCGCTCTTGCCTATCAATGTGAGAGCTGGTGTTCAGTCTGATTAAATTTCCCATCTGTAAGTGCCCCTAGAGGTACTGTGCTCTGTAAAGGGATTCACAAATGTGTATTGACAGGTGTGTATATCCGCTCTCCTTACCTAACAAGAGTGCTGCAAGGCTTCTAAAAATACACATTCCCCACACTTTCAAGGACTAGAGTTAGAACAGTAAATTATCCACTCCTACAATACTTGGGTGTGTTTCTATGGCTCTCCACCAATATTCAGGGGAAGTCTAGAATGCAAATACCACAGCTCTCAAGTTTTGAAATGTCTTAGGATTACAAACTAATTAGCATACCTGATGTATCACAGGAATTAATGCCACACATACATTGACATCAATGACAACATAGGAAATGACATTGATTAAGGAGTAAAACAATTCAAAAGAATGTAGAATTAATATAGTAACACCAAAACGTCATTGAATGTTACAAAAGGTGTTCTGCATTGGAAAGTCTGCCACCGTTGTACATGGGAAAGTGTGTCACCACAGTTACATGGAAAACATATTTAAATGCACAAAATGAATCAAAAGGGATTGTTTCAAAGAAAATCTATCACTTCTTTATCTGTATTTTCACAAAGCAAAGTATATTACAATAACATTCACTTGTAGATTTTTTACATATTGACAACAATATAAGTGCTAGAAACTACAGTCAATTCAAAGAAGTCTTGATTTCGATAAATGTATCATAAAAGACTATACATTAAAAAACTACACAAGCTAAAAAACCATAACAGTATCAGTGACACGGCATTACTACAAGAGAAACGAGTCTACAAGTTATTCCATACAATAAGTTAATATTATTTAAAAAAACAACAAGATATAAAAACCTATACAATAAATTAAGTTTTTAAAAAAATCCGAAGTCAATAATCAATTAGCATCACAGGAATAATAGTACACAAAATTTGAATAAAAACCATTTTAGTTCTGGCATAGCTTTCTCCTCCAAATTGCCCACACCCAATGTCAAAATTTTGCAACAGCAATTACAATACTTTCTGAGCACTCAGTTTGGAAGATCCTTAAGGCCTCTGCCCCCGTAGTAATGCCCTTCAACAAACATATGGGCTTCAACCACATATGCCGAGGATGTTTGTACTCAGGGCAGATAAACAGAATATGGGCTATACTTTCCGGCTGAATAGGACAGAATGGACATGATGTATTATTTTTGGCTTGCCATTTGCCGGTAAAGGAATTGACAGGAAGGGTGCCCACCCTATATTGGTGGTACTGTTTCCGGTCTTCGGGAATTGTGATAATATCCCAATAGCCCTCATAGGCAGATTCATGTTTGAGCTCAAGGAAGTTTCTTGTAAGTGATGGGCCAATACAAGTTCTAAAGTATCGCATTGACACCATTGACCAATAAAGCTCCCTAAAGACCGTTCGAGGTGGGAAGGGATTGACAGTAGGGTTCTCCCACAATGAACTCAGGCTCATAGCGGTGTAGACAGCCTTAACCTCTCTCAACCATGGAATTCTGTTGGCTGTATCTGCGTCTCGGACTTCGAAGAGGGCCTGGGCGTACTGGGAGAGTTCTGGTGTAACCCAGATCCTCCTCCAATAAGCCAATGGTCAAAAGCGTGCCACATCCTCTAGTCCTTGACATTGTGGTTCCGAGAATTTTGGAGCCTGCTATTTATATGGTACCGAAGCCCAACACTCGTGTCAGAAAATATCATTGTATCATGACAAATTTGGTATCAAAAGACCGGTAATGATTTGGACATTATGCCTGTGCATTTGCGTCACGATCGAGTGACGCAATCACCCTAAAACCATACTTTCTGTCTTGAACACTCGGGTTCCATTTTGTGAGCGGCATCCATCTTGTGGTTGCCCTTACATAGTCAATCGACCCAGGCCAAATTCGAGCTGAAAGGACACGTCCACCTTTCCTGACTCCTCTGTGACCTGGGCGAGCTGACTCCACTGCCTCAAGCCAAACCGGTTCGGGCAGTCCTCATCCCAGTGGCCGAGCGAGATTAGCATCAAGGCACAACATATCATAAACCGTTTATCCCATACAAACCACGCTTTATCATACACACACCTGTCCCTGTTTCTTCTTTATGGCTAGTTTTACAAGGAGGAGGTGCCCGATTTTATTGGGGGTTTCATCGATATCTGATGGAAGTTCTGGGCCTGGCCGGGTAATCTATCACGAATCATACGAAAATGTGGGCTTGCCATCATGACTTTGCTTTTTCTTTATTGTGAAAATATGTTTATGGTCGAATTGTAAAACCAAGAATTCTTGCCTGAAGTGTAATATTGTGTATAAAAAGAGAAGGCTGGCTCTGTAAAAACGAACAGTCTCCTGAGAATATACACACCGTGCTGTTGTACTTCTAGGACGCTTGTTACTTGGTTGCAGCCAATAAACTCGATCCTTGACATCACCTAGAAGACTCTGTGTTTCTGTGGGCCAAAACAGGAAGGACTCAAGAGGTCTCTGGGTGTTCCCCCCGGCACCGCCGAGTTCCTAAAAACCCGGTACCTCAACATCCCAGATCGTAATAAAGGGGCAAAAGTGGAGTAGATGGCGGAAGACTAACTAATCCCCTCACAAACTTATTTGGAGAGTTTGTCAGTTGTGCAGTGTTACTAAACCCCCATAGTTCAGCCCCATAGAGTATAGATGCGCTTATTTTGGTGTTATAGATTTTAATTGCTGGGGAAATAGGTTTAGTAGCAGAAAGGCGCAGTTCCCTTATTAATGCACCTGCTAACTGGGCGTGTTTAGTAGCCAATTGGTTGATATGGGGTTTCCATTCTAGCCTGGAACCCAATGTGATACCAAGGTAGGAGAAGAGTTGAGTCTGTTCGATCAGTTCACCATTCATAGTAACCCTCTGTCCCGAGGTGGTTGGGACGTTGGGGTTTGAACTGGGTGCTGTTGGTTCTACAGGTGGAGCTGTTGAAAAGAGGAACACAGGCGCCTTCAGTAGCGGTTTTAACGAAGGCTTTATTGGGACGTAAGTTCTTTTCATGAAACACAGTCTTTCGAAATGGGATAAAGAAAAGGAATCCTCTTGCGTTGACTCGTTGGCTTCGGGACGTCAGGTGGTCGGGGTCCACACCGGGAGTCGTCTTTTGGTTCCGCTCCGGTACCGGCAAAGGAAACGAAACGAGGGTCAGGACAAAATAATGTTGTGATACTTTCTCAAGGGACCGGGAGTGAGGGAATAACCGTTGTGAGCTCATGCACTACTTAATCTACCCCTAACAGGTGAGGAAAGGAAGTGCTCGTGCAGGGGTGGAGGATAGAGGGCTTTCTACAGAAACATTCACTGCTGTTTCTTCCGCCCAACCCAACCCGCTACCCGGCCCCGTACCTCTTGGAGCCACGCTCCTCCCGTGGGAACGTGGCGGGGCGAAGCGTGAAACCGTTGGCCTCCTGGCGTGTCGTTCTCCTTCTGCTCCGAGTCCTGGAAACTCCCGTTGTCTTCCACGTGTGCCTCCGCTCCTTGGGAAACGCCGTCCGCTGAGGATTCTGTCTTTCCGGCTTTTGACGCCGCTATGCCCTCAGGGGGTGGAGTCTCGTTACCTGGCTCAGAAGTTTTAAAGGGACTTTCCGAATTACTAATCGGAATCCAGACTGAGTCGTCCTCTTCGGTCCACGAGGCTGGTGTATTCTGTGGGGACAAGGTGCACGGTAAAAGGAGTGTGGCTGTCCACCATTCGGCAGTAGTCTGAGGTTCCGGCCCCCGTGCCCCGTCACACCCTCCCTCTCACAAGCTTTTGCTTGTGCAGGACCATAAATGTTGTCTTGTTCACATTAATGGTAAGGCCATAATCTTTGCAGAACACTTCAAAGCGCCCAATAGCCTTCTGTAGACCTTGCTGCGTTTTAGATATTAAGAGAGTGTCATCTGCAAACATTAGCAGGGGAATCGGTATTCCATTCAACTTGAGGGCATCCGTCGGATCGTTCTTGAAAAAATCGATAACCCTGTTAATGTACAATGAAAACAGTGTCGGGGCCAAAACGCACCCTTGCCTTACCCCTCTAAGAATCAGGAACCAGGACCAGTGGCATGCCTTGTTCTAGAAAGACACTCATCTTAAAATACGGTACCAAATCGAATGCCGACTTGGGGTCGACAAACGCTGCAAAAAGAGTGCCACCTCTAAGGATTACCACCCGCCAGTAAATTAAAACAAATCTAAAAGCCTGATCTATGGTGCTCGTTAAGTGTGGGCCGAAAATTCGTTCCGCTCGCAGAATTTGCGGATTTTCGGCAATTTCGTGATCCGCGAATCTCGCGAAATTGCAGAAAAATCCACGAATCCACGAGCGGGACTAATTTTTCCCATGAAACACTTACAGGGTTACAGCAGGTGCCCAAGTTGAAGCTAATTTCTTTGTAACCATTTACAAAATGGTTACAAAGAAATTAACTTCAACTTGGGCACCTGCTGTAACACTGTAAGTGCTTCCTGAGGCGCCTCCAGAGTTCGTTGCCTACTTGCAACTATTCTCTGACCCTGCTCTGACCCTCGAAGCAGGGTCAGAGAATAGTTAACAAGTATGGCAAGAGGCTCCTGTCACAAAAAGTAAACCTCAACAGGAAGCACTTACAGATAAATAAAGCAGGTGCCCGAGTTGAAGCTCAAATTCAGTAACGTTTTAATCAGCCCAAAACATTAGTGAGCACGGTCGAGGCTGTCCAAGTGTGCTTTAACCCCGTCTCTGCTGTCGAAAATTAGCTGTAATACTCGAGGGAGGTGTTTGCATCCATGAGTTTCTCGAGCGTGATTCTCGTGTAGTTCTTGTGGCCGGGAGGCAGCTTTCACCTCACCTGCTGTCCTGCTCGCTTTCTGACCCTTTACACAAGAGGCATGTGCACACGCATAGAAGCCCTGCCCGTTTGGCCCCGCACCACACACTAGCGGTATCAAACGTCTTCCCGCCCTTTCCCCACTATGATGGACAGCTTTGTCCATCATAGTGGCATCTTTGTGGATAACTATGCAGGGAAGGATTCATTCTGGCAAGAGGCTCCTGTAACAAAAATTAAACCTCAACAGGAAGCACTTACAGATATAAAAAAAGCAGGTGCCCGAGTTGAGGCTCAAATTCAGTAACGTTTTAATCAGCCCAAAACATTAGTGAGCACGGTCGAGGCTGGCCAAGTGTGCTTTAACCCCGTCTCTGCCATAGAAAATTAGCTGTAATACTCGAGGGAGGTGTTTGCATCCATGAGTTTCTCGAGCGTGATCACCGTGTAGTTCCTGTGTCCAGGAGGCTGCTTTCTCCTCACCTGCTGCCCTGCTCGCTCTCTGACCCTTTATACACAAGAGGCATGTGAACACGCATAGAAGCCCCGCACCACACACTTGTGGTATCAAACGTCTTCCCCCCTTTCCCAACTATGATGGGCAGCACTGGAGACAAATCTTATGGCCTTTTATGCAGCTGCAGTGTAGGAAAAGCACTATACATTTACCCAACGAGGTGGCACTTACTGATTAGCCAGTAGAAAGTACTCCAGTTGAGTATAGTGCAAATCGCCAAAAAATCTGCGATTTCGCGGGAAAATCCACGAATTCATGGATTGTTTTGCGATTTTGCGTGAATTCGCGGACCGCAGATCCGCAAAATTCACCCATACTTAGTGCTCGTGTGTGTGTGGAACCCGGCCTGGAGAGGGGACAAAATATCTTCCTCCTCAATCCAGGCCTGTATCCTGGACAAAACGAGCCTGGCTATCCCCTTCTGGGTGCAGTCTATCAGGCTTATAGGCCTGTAATTGGCTGGGTCCAAACGATCCCCCTTCTTATAAATAGGGATTATCTCGGCCCTCTTCCTGGTGTCAGGTATAGGGGAGCCTTTTGCGATGGCATTAGCAAGGGACTGGATATATGGTGCCCACACTCCTCTCCTATGTATGAACAGATTAGCAGGGACACTGTCCAACCCGGGCGCTCTACCCTTTGGGACAGAGTTAAGTATTCTATCCACCTCGTTTAGGCTGAATTGTAGTGGTGTAATATCTAGAGGGATGTTGGGGATGTCAGAGCTCAACAGCGTGTAAAAGGACGGACAGGCAAACTGTGTCTTAAAATGTGATACCCATAAATCAGGAGTAACATGGTTTTGTGGGTATTCCCTAGGGCGCCCCTTCCCCCATTTCACCAAATCCCAAAATACATCCATGTTCCTGGCTCTACTAGCATTATATAACTCCGACCAGTACTGTTCGTCTCAAGATCACTTTGCTTCGTGTTGGGCTTTCTTATACCTCACCCTTGCAACTTGAATCCGATCCCTGACTTTTGATCTTATTGCTGAAGCTAAAGTTTTGTAGGCATCCCTACAGGTTTTACCATACCATGTTTCCACCCGGGGTTTAGGCCTAAGATTTGGTTTATGGACCTCCATATTAAAAAAAAACCCTAAGCCTATTAAAAAGATTAGTATGTATTGGAATAACTTTTAACATCATATCCTGGTCCGTGACACAACTCTGGAGCTCTAATGTGGCCTTTGCCGCGAGATCACTCATTACTGGTATATGGTCCTCTTTAAGAAGACATTCTGCCCATTTTACCCTCCTAGTGTCATTTGAAGGATAAATATCACTTGTGTTGGGACTAGGTTCAGACAGCTTGCTTCCATACAGTTCTACAGATAATATGAGTGGATTATGGTCGCTTTCCACCCGTTTTAATACAACCATATCCCTATTAGAGGACCAATACTCTTTGTTAAAAAGAATGTAGTCTATACAACTACTACGTGTCCCATTGTTAAAAGTGGGATCGCCCTGCTTATCTGACTTTGTTCTACCATTTACCGCCCTAAGCCCCTGTTCCAGACATAAAAGGTTAACCCCTTCGGTGCTCATGACGAGCTCAGCTCGTCATGAGGCACAGTGCTCGTGTGCTCAGTACGAGCTGAGCTTGTCATGACCACACCCCTTTCCATTATGGTCCAGCACAGCAGGAAAATAATTCAAGCAGCCAAGGTGTTAAGCTGTAATGCAGCTTGAGACCACTTCTTGATAAGAGGTATGGTCAATTGCGGAATATCCCAAGCAAGATCTTCCTCCAATGTGAGTTCAATATCATTGTTATCAAGTGGTTCAAAGCAGCAATTGAAATCTCCTGATACAAGCGTAATCCCCTTACCATTATAGTGATCAAGATACTAATCCAGGAGGGAGATGGTCTCTGAGGGTTTACCCCCGGGCTTTCCCCTTGCATAGATATTAAAGATATACAGATCTCTACATTTGGGGCTTTGGATTTTAATGATTAGGATATCACTGCTCTTAGAATCCACCTGGCTGACTTTGTAGCTGTCATCCTGTCTGACCCAAGTGGCCAGAACCCCATTGGTCTTCCCTTCAGACTAGGGGTAGCTGGGTTATAGAAGTTCAGGTAGCCTAATCTGTACTGTGGTTCCATTTGCCAGGTTTCCTGGAATAATAGGACATTATGATTGTCTATAAATGTTAGCCAATCTTGAGATATTAATTTGTTCTTAATCCCTGCGATATTCCAGGAAACCAGAGTTTGTACTATCTGACCAGGGCTAATGTGGTCACATAACAGGGACTGACTGTCTCCAGGAACATCATTTGTGGTCATGGGACCTAGTACTGGGTCAACAACGGCTGGCCTCCGCGTAAGGTAGAAGCTACATATCTCTGTGTTGTCCATCCTATTATCGATGGCATCGCAATTACACTCCAATAGGCCAGGGATTGGTAAGGCATTAACTTCATCACTCTTAGTGGGACTTATAATTTCAACATCACCATGCCATTGTAAGGTGGCTATTCCCGGAATCTTGGGGCCTGTTAGGATGGGCAGTAAATCATTGATGTCCAATGTGCTCAGCGCATCAAAACGATTAGACACCAAGATTGCCCTATTAATATCTCTTGGTAAATTACTTTTTTGCCTGTTGCTTATTTATCTTTTATATGTATCGAGACAATAGAAAAAGCCCAGTGGGAGAACATTAATACCCTCATTATTTGGCCTAGAGTACGCTACCCGGTGCAGTATATCCCGGACCAGGGTTGGTGACCTGAAGCTAAGCACAATGCAGTTGCCATTTGAGCCTTTCTGAGAGTGCCCTGCCCAGGTAACCCTTCTAACCATCATAAATTGCTGAAAAAGATGGTTTCCTAGCCCTGTTTTGTGATTCAGGAAGTGGAGTGTCTTGCTCTTGAGAGAGGACCAGTGCTCCTCTTCCTGATGTGGGAGTTTTGGTACATTGGCTAGGATAATGGTATATGGCATCGCCTCAGGTGGGAGATGTAAAGAGACTCCCAATGGCAGCTCATTCCCACGGCCCTTAATTCTACCTATAGGGCCCTGTGGTCCTACACTACCCCTATGTTCAGGCTGTATTTAGTGATTCTGTGGCATCTCCATTGGAGTTAGAGGGAGACTAGCCGACCCACTGCCCAGGGAGCTTGTTGGTAGTCTTAGTTCACTGTCATTTGGCTTAGTTGCTTGTCTAATTCCCTGGCTGACAGGTGGATCTTTAAATAAGTGCTTCTCTAGAGTGCTTAACCTTTGGGAAATTACATCAAGTTTTACCATAACAGGGTTGATCAATGCTAAAAGCCTTTCTTCTAGCTGTTTCACTAAATCCGATGTCATCTGAGAACAATTAGGGCCCTGAACAGCCACAGATGTATTAGGACTATTCACGCCCCCCTTAGAACTATCTTAGGTCAAAGATGATGCCACAGGACTTCCCTGCTCAGGTACAAGAATCCTATTCTTAGCCAGCTTGGAGATCTGGGAACTCGATTTGGGTGCACTACACTCTTTTCTCTTTCTTGACTGATCTTTCCCTTTGGTGACTTGTATAGGTTTTGGTTGCCTAGTACGGGTATGTGGTGGAGAGGGAGCCACGGTTAAGCTGGGAAGATTAGCTGTTGTTGGTAGTCCTGGAGTGCCCTGCTGTGAGTTGGGTACAATGTGTTGTGGTGAACTGGGACTCATAGCTACAATTTGATTTAGCTCCATCGGAGCGGCTAGTGATGGTAGTGAATTTGTTGGTTCTCAAGACCTGGCTATTTGAGCAGTAGTAGGCACCTCCCCCTTCCATCAGCGCTTTACAAATGTATTGATTGATTGATTGATTGATTGGTTGGTTCTAGAGAAAAACTCCGCTCTGTTAGCTGAATCTCGTGCATTAGCACGGACTCAGCACTAGAGAGAAAGGCATCCAATGTGCCAACAACTCCTGTCCCATTGCCCCCCTTACGTGTGATCTTACTCATCGCCTAGGTTAGCAACTCAGTTCAAAAATACAAAGCTTAGTTACCAACAACAACCCATTAAATGGCACGACTTTAACTACAGCAATCTATCCAGCGGTTAGCCTCCCACCAGTACCTAAGAAGATGTATTATCAATGTCCCCTTAGTCCAAAGACATGAACGATCGGTCTGCTTACTTAAAGTCCAGATGACAAAGTTAAGGGTGGTGGCCCAACCCAGCCTCTGTCTGCCGCTGACGGGCGCGGATGGACCCACCCTTGGCCCGGGCTTTGCCCGGGCACGCCTGCGCACGTCCCGCGGTGTGTGAGGACTCGGGGGTTTTTGAGCAAGTCCCGGCGCTCCCAATGACGCGCTAATCCTGCGTCCAGGAGGGTTCTCGGTAATGTAGTCCCGGAATAAAAATGATGGAAATGGCAGTGTAGCCGCGTTAGCAGCAGCAGCCTCCTTTTGTCCACAACAGTCACCTCTAGGGCAGCAGCAGCAAGTCCAGTAAGTGACAGCAAGTAGGAATAATATGACAGCACGTCCCGCGCCGCGTGAGGGCTCCTGTGTTTTTGAGCACCTCCCGGCGCTCCCAATGACGCGCTAATCCTGCGCCCAGGAAGGTGCAGGGTAATGTAGTCCCGGAACAAAAATGATGGAAATGGCAGTGTAGCCGCGTTAGCAGCAGCAGTCTCCTTTGGTCTACAACAGTCACCTCTAGGGCAGTAGCAGCAAGTCCAGTAAGTGGCAGCAAGCAGGAATAATATGACAGTGCGTCCCGCGCCGCGTGAGGGCTCCGGTGATTTTGAGCAGCTCCCGGCGCTCCCAATGACGTGCTAATCCTGCACCCAAGTGGGTTCCGGGTAATGTAGTCCCAGAACAAAAATTATGGAAATGGCAGTGTAGCCACGTTACCAGCAGCAGTCTCCTTTGGTCCACAACAGGCACCTCTAGGGCAGGAGGAGCAAGTCCAGTAAGTGGCAGCAAGCAGGAATAATATGACAATCGCCAATGAGTGTGCTGCATACTTTCTATGAGAACTTCCTCTCATTTGCTAAAGCACAGTAATGCTTCAGGGTGCCAGGGGGCAATTTTTTACAATATGCTAACATCTTGCGTACCATGCAAGAAATATGGACATCCTTCCTCGAGGAACCTTCAGAACTGCACACCTTGTTAACGATCTTAGACCCAAACACGCACAGGGGCTTGATCTCCCTTCTATATTGAACACTTAAGGGGGACCACTGCATTGATGTTTCGCACGTTCAAAATAGATGGTCCCCAGACCTCCAGATACCTCGCAGACAGCGAATGGAGACAAGCGTTTCCACAGGCCAAGGAAGTGGCCAGTAACGCATGATTCAAACTCGTACAATTTCATTATCTGCAACGTACATACATGACACCCCTTAGATTGGCACGTTTCTGTGAGACAATGTCCCCGACATGCGCTCGATGTAGATTTGAACCGAGCAACGTTCTCTCACATGACGTGGGATTAGCCACGACCCTGGTGCTACTGGTCAGGGGTGCTGGAATCACTCAGGGAGGCAACAGGCCTCTGGATCGACAAAAAAATTAAACATTGCCTGTTGGGGGTCCCACCGACCCCAAAGGTGACGTCTAGAGTGCAGTGGAGATTTGCGAATCTGGGACTGGTACTCGCTAAACACCGCATAGCGATACACTGGACACGACTGACACTACCCAGACTGCACAAATGGACGGCAGATATGTGTGAATGGGAGTAGCTGAGGAGGATCGACTGCATATAGTCCGCACAGAGGAGAATGCTGAACGGGATTTGGAGACCTGGGGCCAACTATGGGACTTGACACTCCACTACAGGTCAAGACCACTGGCACGCAGACAGAGGACGAGTGTGGATCCCCCATTTGCTCAGACAACACTATTTGACAAACAGTTGTAGGCTCATAAAAAGGCAAGTGAACTACCCTAGGTCCCAGAGGGGAAGGAGACTGGAGATGATACTACATATGGGGATATGTCACCCCTTGGCACCACAAGTTGCCACTCTCTTCTAAACTATAAGAGATACGCAGGGATAGAGGCCCAGCACTGTCACCAAGTACAATAATGATCCATCAGCAGTGTAGTAAGAATGGATGTAAAGATAAAATCACATCAGTCCTAGATGCCAGACAATATAGTAGATCACTGCTCTGCCAACTGCTTTCAGGTTTTTGTACATTTATGGTGGAACATTTCTTTTACACAGTTTTATGCATATTGGTAAACTTAACTGTGGTTGCTTATTTGCCAACAACAAAAAAAGGGGAGCTGAATCCGTTTTTTCACTGTCTGGACTATGTCACATGTTGAAGCATACCATGATCGCATGTCATAGCAACACTAAAGCGTAAAACAAAAATTGTATGAGACATATGCTTGTATTGCGTATTGCTGCAAAATGTACCCCAAAATAAAAACAAGTAAAAAAAAAATATATATATATATATATATATATATATATATATATACATACTGTATTTAGAACTTTAACACTGTCAGAATATAAAATTGTCAAGAGACCCAGTTTGAATTGTAATGTATCTCTTATGATTTAGTCTTCCTTAACACACATGATGGTTCTGTACATTGAATATTTGATAGCCGTCAGGTGAACTGGAATTTTAGTCAGATCTATACGATTTGATTTGTTTTCTATGTTTTCTATGATTACGTTTTGAAATTATGAAATTAGGATTGCAATAGGATGAAATTCATTCTCTGTATTTGAGGAAAATTTTCTAGTACAGATGAACCACGCTGGGATTATTCTAACTTTGCAACCCAAAATGAATTGCTATGTAAGATTGTTTGGTGACACTGCCATAATTTTGGACAAAGATTGAATCCGGCATGATCAACTAGCTGAGCTCACTGTAATGAGTAGTTGTCATGCTATATTCTACCCGCCGTTAGACCTACTGCATTTAGCCGTATTTAATTTCTATTTTGTTTATAAGTAACTTCTTCATGTAATGAAACAAAATGTTAACTTATAAACTATGATGGACAGGATTGGCTTGAAAGATAAGGGACATCAGCCGATCCACGGCTTGATTTTTTGTTCACCTCAGGAACTAGTGTAAATCATATGCACCACGACTCCATCAGGGGGAGTGCCCATCTATGGGCTTGATCTCACTTAAATGTTGACAATTAATGTAATATATGACATCTAGGTCATTCAAAGATGGCGCGCCCTTGCATAGTCGTGGTGACAGTTCCTTGTCTATGTCTATGTCCGAAATAGTGTTTGCGGCTTTAAAAAACATGTCGACATTGCACCCAGTGTAATACACACTGACGAAGGCAGCACGCCGAAACGCGTCTGTGTGTGCCCCTTCCGCGACAATAAAATCAACGTGATTGGCAGTATTACCTTCCGAGTGCTGTTTGTCTTCTTGTGAACATCAAGGGGAATTGGAGCGTTATATATATATATATATATATGTATGTATATCAAAGAACCAATGAACTTGTAAAATAATTGTGATATGCACAGATTTTCTTTAAAAGCCATCACAAGTCATAAACTTTATGAACGATGGCAATTATTATATTGCAGACATGCCAACCCTCCCGATTCAGGCGTGAGACTACCGATTTGAAGGCTAGTCTCCCGCCTCCCGATTCCTGCATGCAAAAACCCGATTCCTCGGGGGTTTCAGCTGAGAGGGCTTGGTATTGTGTAAAGTGCTAAGTCTTCCAGCAAAGAGTGCTGATGCAGGGGCTCTCGAAGGGGTGAAAAACCAACAAAGCGTCATTAACAAGGGAATCGTCTTTTAACGACCTGCGAAATACTGGGGGGGGGGGGGCTGTTTCAGCCCAGGCTGCCACAGGGGGTGGGGTGGGGGATGCATGCACTGCCAACAGCCTGCCAGGCCAGTGGCCGACACTTGCATAACTCTCTCTGCCTGCCATTATGCTCCATGCTTCTGAAAGGTAAGAAAAAAACGTGCATTTATGTTTCAAATGTCCGATCCTACAGCAGCCACTTCCAAAGCCCATACATGCCAGTAACCCGATTCAAGGCCCCATTCTCCCGATTTTTTTTTTTTTAAATCTCCCACTTTGCTTTCCTGAAATGTTGGCATGTATGATATTAGTACATGTGTTGTACTACAATAATGTCCATTCCAACTGGTATCTTTATGTTTCTTTATTCAGGTAAATGTTAGAGGGGACAGAGTCCCACCAGGAGGAGCATCCTCACTGCTGCTCAGCCCATCTCCAACTGACACTCACACACATAAACATTCCATTCACCCACATTCTCTCCCATATGTCGAGGGCCAATATAGTAACATATTTTCATAACCGTTTAGCGTCACTTTTACATGTAAAAGAAAGGGCGTTAGAAAGAATAGCCTCCATTAGTTATTTCAAGCAAGTGTAGTTGCATCTTTGAATATTTTCTACAAACCGTGTGGAAATACTATTATTGCTATAAAAATTAAAGATGGCCGATATGTTTACTATGATCTACGATGAACACGCTTCTTCTCCCAGGCTACGGCTACCGGGGACTAGGTTTAAGCAGTCCTTCTTTTATGTCCGTACCGCAGCCACAGTGGTCGGCTCTCTGCTTGTTGTCGAAGCTTGGTTCTGGTGTCTGATGGGGTGATGAGCAGCGCTCGTCCGGGTGAAGTGTCCTGTCATAGCTGGACCAGTGCTTTGTAGGCCGCAGCGATGCCTCGTTATGCCCAGTTGGTGATGGGCCCTGCTGGCAGCGGCAAGGTGAGACAGGTTTACATTCAGAGTGACAGTGGCGGGAATCAACTTATATCAAAGCGACACCTGTGCTAACTGCAAATCGAGCCTCTATTCTCGCGGGTACGGGAGAAAGCCAAGATAAAGAGGCTGCGGGGAGGGGAGGGACATGCTCGTAGTTCTCCAGACCCAAAACATCAGTGCGGGAAATTGAAAACATGCACCCCTAGAGGAGTTGTCGCACAGTTGGCAGTGCGACTAATATTTCATGAGTATTAGAAGTCGAAATGCATTGCATTTATGCGCCTTGTCTTGTCACCGTTTTAGTACTGCCAGTCTTAAACCCCCATGCTTAAATATTAGAATAAAGATTCTATGCAGATAAAGGGGAGAATGTGTGGCTTAACGGCTAGAGCTGCGGATTTTGACGCTGGGGAATCAGGTACGAGTTTGGCAGGAGGCTCAAACATCCTGTGATTCTGCTCAAATCAAGTAATCTCCCCGTTCCTAAAAATGAACGTGTTCTTCTGTAATGCAACCGGTGTTCATGTAGAGCGCTCTGATACTTTCGGGTCAAGTTTGCGCTATTTAAAACTGCAACAACACACCGAATCCGTTGGGTTTTGCCATAATAGTTGGACAGTACCAGGATTTATCCGAAGGCCTCGTGTGTTTTCAGTGGTGTATTGCCAGTAATTAATTCTCTAAAAGACTGACACATATTTTAAGAGATGGAATGTTTACAGTGGAAAAGCACCATCACTCCTCAGATAGGCTGCTACGCTTGTGTTCAGTGCTTTAAATGGGAAAATAGGTACAGGTACTCGCCAAATTGAGCTAGTCAGTTTAAAAGTAAAAAAATAATGAAGGTCATTTGTGTAAAGTATTGACGAACAAAATCAACAGTTGTGGAACTCCAAGTGAAGGATAAGAAAACATGCATGGATGATTTATTTAAGCACCATTCGTTGCCACGAACCACCCAACTTCATGGCAACGTTTAAATTTAATTCATAGTTCCTCCAGTGTGTTTTTATTTATAATTAAAGACCCCTATAGCGTCTTCTAAATATTTACTATGAATGTAACTAGTGTTTCACCTTTCCTTCATTTCAGCATGTAACTTTGTGAAGAAAAATTGCATTTTAATACATTTTGAAGCCAAGCTTCTACATTAAAGGGAATCCCCCGAAACATTGATTCCTTAGTAACTCACTTTTAATGGGAAACTGCACTTTTCCCATTTCCTTTTCCCTCATTTGCCATTCTGCTCTCTCATCCTTTCTCATCAGCCCATTCTCTCATATATATCTGTGACTTCCAGTCTGAATCATCCTTTCCTAACTTTATATTGCTCTTGTGGAAGTGAGAGCAATACCCCCCTTCTGTCATCTGTCACTCATTCGTATTTGTTCCTCCTTCTCTTACTCGTATAGTTAATTAGTACATTAATTTTACTCTTTCTTCTCTTCTGCTCCTTCTGTTTCGCATTTCTCACCCTCCTTGTAGTTTGTCTCGATTTGTTTGATTGAGTAAAGTCCTACTGAGTGTTCTCATATCTCGTCACTGTGAAATTCGTTTCTCATTCCCTTTCAGTTATGTTTATCTTAGGCTCACTCTTCCTCTCCCCACTTTCTTTTACCCCACTTTCTTTCTGTTTGTGCTCTAATTCTCCCTCCTCACCTGTTTATTTTTCCTTCATTTTCTCTCCCTTTCTGGCAGGGCACTGAGGGAAAATGAATGTAGCTTAATTATTTGTCAGAGTAAAATTGTGTCCACATAGAAGTCAAGTATTTTTTAACACTGACTCTTGCCTTCTAAACTGGACTGTACGCCAAACCACTGAGCTCTGTTAAAAAAAAAGAAGCTTTTTTTTTTACACAAATTGGGTTTTCCTGTCGCGTGTTTCGCTTAAGACTAACAGTCGGCCCTTGCATTGCACACCTGCAATGTGATTACCTTCACTGGGTCAGTTGATCCCGCACTGTGAATTACCGGGCAAAGCATGCTGTCCAAACCCCTGGGCAGCCCTGATAAATCAAATGAGATGTTGCTTTGAGCAGTACTGATGCACGGCCGCAGAGTGACCCACTCGCGCCTCTCATCTTTTTGTCAAGTTCTTGAGTACCGATACACTGCTTGAAGAAAGAAAAGCTCCTGGGAGTAAATTAAATAATGCTGGTACTTTAGTATCAGTGAAAAGCAGCCCATTTAAAGCACTGCTTGTAGTGGACGGTACCAGTACAACTCATCCATGCTGTTGTTCATATAGGAGATAGTACCTTTCTGCCAAGTGGTTTGTTGGGCTTTTAGTGGGCTGGTAATAACTCTTCTCAACATACCTTCAATGGACTGTACCAGCACTTCTAAGCAAGTATGCCATTCTGATAGAATCTATGAACACACTTCAGTCGGGATGCTATGATTCTGATGGGCAGTAACATAACCGTGTAGCATGGGCATTTGTAAATATAGTGTGACAGCACAGTACTTGTCTGCCACATTAATGCAGGACAAAACCAGTTATCAACAGGTAGTTATATAAGTATTGGAAAGTACAACTATTCTCAGAAGGGCTATATGTACTTTTAATGGGACTTTTGAGGACTACTACACCTTTAATGGAATAGTGTCAGTATTTCTTTGGACTGCCATATTCATAAGAGGAAGAAAGAAGGGATAGGTAGAATGCTTTAATTATTCTCAGCTGCTAATAATTACTCTCCACTCCATCATGTTTTTACTCACTGCAGGCAGCGACCATATGCAAATTTGTCTTGTGGCAGTTGATGCACTTTTCTGCAGTGCTGTTAAACTGTTCGATGACTTATTAACAGTATCTTTCTGCAGGAAGCAGATACCGAACTGGTGAAAATAGGAGTGAATCAAACGCTGTCCTTTGCACGGTGTCGGGATGAAAGTAGATGTATTGCCTTTGGTTGGGAGCTGATACCTCAAGCACAGTGTTGGAAAGTAGTAATGGAAAACAATTGGGCAGACTCCCTCCAGTGGTCACACAGTACAACATGTTAGTACAGTTAAACCCTGTTTCTATTTTGTCTCTTTCAGTTGCTGCCTCAGTAGGTGGTGGGATTTCTACTCCCGAGATGGTCTGTTATCCTCTTTAGTGGGTAGTTGAGCTTAAAACTTGGTCACTCTGAGACAAACGCGGTGTAAAAAGGTAAGAGCTTACTGTCTCTGCAGCCATGAGGCTCAATGGCAGAGGGCAGGAGGCACTGCCAATGCATAAATGTTGCGGACGCAGGTGGTCTTTGTCCTGCAGGCTGAGTGTCTAGTTCCTGGCAGAGCAAGGGGAAATCAAGAAGGACCATATCTTCCTCTGCAAACCCTTAGGCTTTTGCCAGTAGTTTTGGGTTGGCCTCCAGCTTACAGGAGACGACCTCAAGTGTACCCTCTTGCTCAATATCGAAATTACTAAGGAGAGAACTAAACCTGGCACTACCATTGGTCCCGATGATGACCAGAATGATGCTCCAAATAATGTCAAACACGAATACAGCTACTAAGACAAAGTAAATTGAACATGTATTAGAGCACTCACAATACTCCATAAGGATGGTGCTGTTGCTTACTCTTTTTTCTTCTCTGCTATTTGTAGAAAAAAAGAAACACCCTCAAATAAATATCTCTTAGAACTGTTGGGAGCACGAGGCAAAGCTGAAAGCGACTCTACCAAAGATGGAACTAGGTCTCAAACAACCATAGTTTCAGATGTTTGTAAAAGAGAAGTACGTTTATCTTCCCTATTATCTCAATAAGATTTCCACATAACTGAGACTTGGGCTGTCTGATATCTACCCTTTCATCTAGCGTATACGTATTTGGTACAGAGAAAAGAGCAGGTGGGAGGTTGTTCAAAGGTTTACCACATGGCAGTATTTGTGGAATACATTTGATAGAAAAAGGTAGTTTCCAGATAGTAAACTCAGTGGCTCACACATGCCATTTTAAAAGGGTCCTGTTTACGGAGGGCCAATGCTGCTCATTATGCCTGGTCAACATGTGGTTGAATATCCTCTGCCTCAATAGCACTGCTGCATTTTCAATGTTTTACTCTTACTAAGGTTGTTGCTGGAAACCTAGCTATATGTAAATGCAAAGGCCCAGAGTATCTTAAGGTATTGACCACCGTGATCTCCTGCAAGAAAGGTAGGAGGCATAGGCTGTGGCTCAAGACTGAGGTGGTAGAAATTTATTTTTGAGACTCCTGGGACACATTTTCTTTTGTGGACGAGGGAAGGTTGGAAGTCGTTGCCATGTTATTATGTCCATTAATTGACAAAAGTATATACACTCTCTTTGATGACAAAGGAGGCCAGGACTGTCCATTTCTTTCAATCAGACTTGCGAACAATATATTTTATGTTTCAGAGCACCTACTGTTCTACATTGGTGCAGCACTGTGAAGAATTGAACAGATCTGTACAGGTTGTCAACCTCGATCCAGCAGCAGAACAATTTGACTACCCTGTAATGGCAGGTAAGTTATCTTTTTGTTTAGTTTTGATAAAGAATAAAAAAGCTTAACCAGGTGATACATTCGTAGTGCCTTACAGGTGATTTGGGTGGAGAGCACATGCCCCTTCACACTTGCACAGCTGGGTGGTGTCCAATTTGTACCATGCCCCATTTCCTTCACCTTATATTTAATTCCCTGCACTTGCCTCAAGACCACATTTACATTGTACACTTTTACAGAGTTATGCCATCACTTTTCCAAGGCAGGAATATTGGTTTTAAGGTATGTATAGTTTATGACTAGAACTGTTAGTAAGCAATTGATGTTGGTGTAGTTTTGTTTAATTCTATGTCAGGACCGGAGGCTTCAGATTATGCTATATCTTCCTTCGCTTTATTAACATAAAGACTCCACAGCAGCTTAGGAAAAGATATAATAAGAACCAAAAATGCTTTAAACATAAAGCATTAACGTAATGTTCAACAAAAAATAAACAACAACTCCCAAGAGTCTCTTGCGTAACAATAGTCCATAGTCCTTTTACTCTGTCCATCATCACTATATAACCGGACTACTCATCATCTTCCTCCTCTTTCTTCGCTGCTCCCGCAGCCAGATAAATGCTTTTCTATTTGTTACCTTTTCATTGTGATGGATTGTCTTGTGTACGATCTTTGGGGGGGACTCCTTGCATGGTTTATTCCCTTACAGAGTCCCCAGTTGCGGGACCGTTCTTCGTCCCTACGCGACTTTATTCCCACTTGTGTGCGGTGTGTACATAGACCGCAAGGGGGCGGCCTGTCGTCTCGCCGACCCTCCGGCGCGCCTCCGCAGTGCGAGGAGCCACACCGTAGGGTCTGCTTGCGCGGGGGCCGATCCTCGCGTACCCCTCTGACACCTGGTGATCCGGGTCAGTACTTTTGCCCACCTTTTGACGCCCTCTGGGGTCTGTATGGCGGTTCTGACCGCGTGAATCGCCTTCGGGCGAGATCTGTGCACCTCTTTACCTGTGTGTGGCCTAGCGCGCTTGAGGGGTACGTAGACCCGGTCCCGGCGTGGAGGGTCTGCGCGCTTGGGGGGGTTGGTGCAGCCCACCTGCCACGTCAGCTGGCCCAAAACGTGATCGCAGCCGCTTGGCCTGCCCACATTCGAGAACTTTCTCGGTTGCCGCCCTCTTGGGTGCCCCGCATTTGCCCTTGGTTCCTTGATGGAAGGGGAATACGATGAGGAAGCCTGCCCCTATCTGCAGGATGATGAGTTCTATCAGGCGGTAGACAACTCCATCTATCGTTGCGTGACGGAGGTGGTAGGGCCCATGGAGGACCGCCTTTCCGCCCGCATCGTGGAGGAGTGCGCGAAGCTGGCAGCGGCGCAGGTGCCTCCGTCCCCCGAACTCCCGGGGACGTCCGGCGGGTTGCCACCCGCTCCGAAGAAACCTCGTGGGGAGGGACCTTCATCAGAGGTCCAAGGCGTGGACAGGGGCGCTTTCGAGCGGCTTCGTGACGCTTCCTGGCCAAGGCGACGGCGGTGCCCCCTGCACCCTTGGTGGATCCTGGCACTTCGGGCGACGTGTCTACGGCGCCCGCCTCCCCGATCTACGACTCTCCGGAATCGGATGACGACGGGGAGTCGACCCGTTCTTGGCTTCCGACACCTTCAGCGAAGGAGATGCCCCGAGACGAGTCGGGCATGCTGGACCCGGACGAGATCGTCCACCCCCGATCCGCGGCCTGGGCCCCGGGGCAGACGGTGGCGAAGTTTGTCGCGGGCAGGCTGCGCAAGCCCCTAGAAAAGGAGGCGAGGGGTTGCCTGCGTGGGGAATGCCCTCGGCCTACCCTGGAAGGGAAAGTGGCCATGACACCAGAGTTGGACCCCAAGATGGCCACCTTCCTGGCGAAGTTCATGAAGGACCCCAGGAAGGGGATCGACCGGTCCTGGCGGGCTTGCCAGGACAAGTTGTTGGATGCGGTCGGGCCCGCCACGAAGATCCTCGATATGGCGGAGGAGGCTCGAGTGAATGGCACTACCATTTCTCCGGAGGTGCTCTCTAACTGGGCCCAGAGGGTGATCGTATTTTTGGGCAACGCCAACTGTGCCCTGTCCACGGAGAGGCGGCGTTCGCTCCTTATCAAGCTGGATCCGAAGCTGGGGGACCTGGCCTCGTCGGAGGCAGGTGCCGTGGCTCAGGGTGGCCTCTTCGGTGAGCCTTTCATCCGCGAGCTGGGAAAGTTCGTGAATACGTTCACGTCGCTGGACAAGGCTCAGTTCAGCATCAAGAAGGTCTTCCACCAGCGTTTTTCTGGAGGGGCCGGTCGCGGCAGGGGCCGCGCGATCGGCCGTGGTCAGCAGACCAACAACCGAGGACAAGGCTCCGGAAGAGGTCAGTACCAGACCTCAGCCAACTACACCAACTTCTACCCCACGAGGGGACAGCGCTATGGTGGCAGAGGGTTCAAGAAGAACTCCGGACAAGGAAATGCCCCCGGTAAGTGTACTTTGCTTGGATCAAGTTCCGATTGGGGGGCGGCTGGCAAGCTTTTACGGGGAGTGGGAATTGCTCACTGCCGACGCTTGGGTTTTGCAAACTGTAAGAGGTTTCCATATCGAGTTTTACGACCAGCCAACTCAGGCGAGACCCCCGCGCCCGATGGTTTTTTCAGAATCCGACGCGCGGTTGATAGACGAAGAGGTCTCAAACTTGCTGCGCAAGGGAGCCATCCGTCTATCAACGCGCCACCCACATGGGTTCCTCAGCAACGTCTTCCTAGTGGACAAGACGGATGGGGGCAAGAGGCCGGTGATCAATCTCAAAGAGTTCAATGGGTGGTTGGTCTACCGTCACTTCAAGATGGAGGGGATCCACCTCCTTCGAGACGTGCTCCTCCCTCGGGATTGGATGGTACGACTGGATCTCAGGGATGCCTACTTGGTCGTTCCCATCCACCCCCCTCATCGTCGTTTCCTACAATTCCTGTGGGACGACAAGGTGTTCGAATTCACCGCCCTGCCGTTCGGTCTTTCTTCGGCCCCGTGGTGCTTCACGAAGGTCCTCCACCCGGTGGTGGAGTTTCTCAGAAGTCAGGGGGTCCGGATGCTTGTATACTTAGACGACATCCTCCTCATGGGGCAGTGCCCGGAGGTGTTGGCGGGCCAGCTGCATCAAGCTGTCGGCCTGCTTCAGAGACTAGGGTTCGTCATCAACGGCTCCAAGTCGGTTTTGGTTCCCACTCAGCAGATCACCTTTTTGGGTTTCGTGGTGGACTCGGTACAGGCGGTCTTGAGCCTGCCGGGTCGGAAGGTCGCGAAGATTCGACACCTGCTTCGGCAGACGATCGCAAGAGAGCGTACGTCACTGCGTCATATCGCCAAGGTGGTGGGCCTTCTCTCGTCCTCCATCCAGGCGATTTTCCCGGGCCCGCTGCATTACAGGGCTCTGCAACGCTTGAAGGCGCAGCATCTGCGCCGTGGGATGTGTTACGACCAGTGGGTTCCCCTCACGAGCGAAGTGAAGGAGGAAATGTCATGGTGGCTGTCTCACATGGAGGCATGGAATGGGCGAGCGATCTTCGGTTCGGCTCCGGACCTGATCATAGAGTCCGACGCCAGCAGGTCGGGCTGGGGCGCCCGGTGCGGGGATTTCTCCACCGGGGGCGCCTGGTCGTCAGAAGAACAACAATTGCATATCAATTGTTTGGAGCTCCTTGCGGGCTCCTTCGCAGTTCGCTGTTGGACCAAAGACTCGGTCAAGGCTTGTGTCCTGTTACGGATGGACAATATTTCGGCGGTTCGGTATGTGAACCACCTAGGAGGTCCTCGTTCCCGCGCCTTGGCGGATTTAGCGAAGGATTTCTGGGATTATTGCCTGTCTCGTCACATTGCGGTGACGGCGGAGTATCTGCCGGGCCAGTGCAATCAGGTAGCGGATTGGCACTCTCGGCATCTCAGGTACACCAGCCAGTGGAAACTGGATCCGGAAGTCTTCCGGTGGATACACTCCCTTTGGGGTCCCTTCTCGGTGGACCTCTTTGCGTCCCGTCTCGACCACCAGCTGCCGCGGTTTTACAGCTGGAGGGCGGACCCTCTAGCGGAGGCCACGGACGCGTTCTTGCAGGATTGGAGTCGGGATCAGCCGTTCGCGTTTCCCCCGTTCTCCATGATCATGCGAACGGCGGCTCAAATACGCCGCCAGGGTGCGGAACTGGTGTTGGTTACACCGCTGTGGAGGTCTCAAGTATGGTTTCCGGTTCTTCTGGAACTTTCTTGGGATTTTCCAATCCTACTCCCCCTGTTTCCTCTGCTCCTGACGAACCCGGATCAGGAACCTCACCCTCTCGTCGTGCAGAACACTCTCCGCCTCGTGGCGTGGAGGCTCTCAGGAGACGCTGGGCGCTCCCGGGCCTTTCGGGGTCGGCTGAGCACTTGCTCTCCAAAGCATGGGCCGACAGTACGACGAAGCGTTACAGATCCGCTTGGCTTAAGTGGATGCGTTGGTGTTTACGAAGGGATCTGGATCCCGTGGTCGCAGGCCTTGTTCCCGTGCTGAATTTCCTGGCGCATTTGGCCGACAAGGGTCTAGCGTATAGGACGATCAATGCTATCCGGTCGGCGATTTCTGCGGGCCATGATAACATCGATGGCCACCCGGTGGGGGAACATCCTTTTGTGTGTCGGCTTCTGCGGGCTGTTCGCCTCGCACTGCCGCCAGAACCCAGGTACTCCGTCCTTTGGGACGTCAATTTGGTTCTGAATTTGTTCCTGTCGTGGCCAGCCAATTCTTATCTGTCTCTTAAGGAGCTGTCGGCGAAGTTAGCCATGTTGTTATGTCTGGTTTCTTGTAGGCGCGTCTCGGACGTGCGCGCGCTGGATGTCTCTGCACGCATTTTTTCCCCGGATGGGGTTACTTTCACCGTGGGCCGGCGTACTAAGACGTCGTCGCGTTCCATTTCTTATCCAGCCTTTACTGACACTCCTAAGTTGTGTGTCGTGCAATGCCTCAAAGCATATGAGGACCTGACCTTGGATCTGCGCCCTCCGGGCGAGCGTCAGTTGTTGATTGCCCTGCGGAAGCCACACAAAGCTGTCTCCTCCCCTACTATTGCTCGGTGGGTGCGATGGGTCATGCAAGAAGCAGGCATCAATACTTCTCTCTTTGGAGCACACTCCGCCAAGGGGGCCATGGCCTCTAAGGCATTCTCAGTGGGTGCTCGTCTGGAGGACCTAATGCGCGCGGCGGATTGGTCCTCGGATTCCACCTTCAAGAGGTTTTATTTTAAGCCGGTGGTGGATTTGGCTCAGTTGGTGGTAAGTAAGCTTTAAACTAGCATAATCTGAAGCCTCCGGTCCTGACATAGAATCGAAATTTGCCTAGCTTACGTAACGGTAAGTTTCAATTCTATTAAGGACACGGAGGCAAGGATTATCCCACCCGGGCCACAGTGGTGTCTCTACCCACCCGTATGGCAGTAAGTAAAGCGTTTTCCTTTACATTGTCAGTACTGTGTTATTCACTGAATGCTCCTCGCCTTGTTGTCGCATTCCTGGGCCACCTCGCTGGCGCTGTTCCTTTTTTGACAGGCAACGACGGTGCTAAGCAGGACCAATGAGGCTCAAGCGTGATATGCGCGAAGAAAGAGGAGGAAGATGATGAGTAGTCCGGTTATATAGTGATGATGGACAGAGTAAAAGGACTATGGACTATTGTTACGCAAGAGACTCTTGGGAGTTGTTGTTTTTTTTTTGTTGAACATTACGTTAATGCTTTATGTTTAAAGCATTTTTGGTTCTTATTATATCTTTTCTTAAGCTGCTGTGGAGTCTTTATGTTAATAAAGCGAAGGAAGATATAGCATAATCCTCGCCTCCGTGTCCTTAATAGAATTGAAACTTACCGTTACGTAAGCTAGGCAAATTTCGATTCAGCGTTAGTATTACTGTAATTACAAGCAAAATTATTTAAAGTTCAACAATTGTTAATGTTAGAATAAACTCTTCATTTATTTATATTTAATGTAAAATAAATCGCAAACATTTGCAGTTAGAAGTAAGTTTTCATATTTAAAATTTAATATAAAGGAGAAGTGAATATATGTTATAAAATGTCATGTTAGGTTGAGCAATACGGTTTAAAAATGTATTTTTTCAATATAATTTGATTTACTTTATGGACAGGGTAAGACTTCTTTATTAGAATAATAATCAATTTAAAGTTAATTTATTTAAATTAAATTATATATTTACAGTTAAATAGTTTCAATAAAGGTGTTCATGTTTAAATTTAATAGATGTAAAAAAATACGTTGTTTTAGTTTTATTGACTTAGGAATCGAGTTAGTTTTAGAGTAAGGTAACTAATTATTTTAATTAATGAAAACAAATTACATAACTTAAAAATATGTATAGTAGTAATGACATTTAATGTAAATAACATTTAATGTAATTCAAATATAAGCACGTTTAAGAAAACAGTATGATGGTAAAGTTTAACAAGAGGGGATGAAGTGAAGGTTGGATGAAATAGATTTAATTTCAGTGATATGAGTTGGTGCGGAAAGTACAGGTAAAAGTATGGAGAAGTGAAGGCGAAAAAGCAGCTCGATACCCATACCAATATATACTAGACTTCCTGCAGGGCTTAATTGTTATCAAGCCACTACTGCTGCAGTGCATGAAGGTCCTTGGTTAGGGTATCTGTTTAGGTCCTCACAAGGTGCCTACTGCAATTAAGATCTGGTGTTGGAAAAGTGCAAAACAAAACCGAGCATCCAAAACTGGAGATAGAGGAACAGTTTCATGGCAGTATTGGTTTGTATTTTGAGATTGACCTCCTATACCTTATATTTTTATATTGTTTTGGTATGGGAAGGTAATTTACAACTTTAAAGCTGGTGATGTGCTTCACACATCAATGATTAAGAATGCATTAAAGCCCCTTACGTCACTAGGCCGTTAGAGTATGTTTCCTGGTGTGGTTTTCAGCTGCCTATCCCTCACATTAAAAGTATTTAAATGGAGAAAGCACGGTTGCGGTCCCTGACCCCAACTACTCGCACTTATAAGGATAGATTGTTCTCAAACTTAATGATATGTTTCTTCTGCCTAAGACCAGAGCTAATTTTAAAACCATCAGGTAGGTCGGGTGGGGTAAAACAGTCTTATGTTGGAAAAACATGTGGCATGCATAATTGAATAAAACATTTTCATGACAAAGAAAAGTTGTTGTTTCCACCCTGTCTGAATTACTTTTGTCTGATTGTTTTCATGCTATGGACAAGTCCTACGCTAGTCCTTTAATTATTGATAGTAACACGTTGGCAGCAAAAAGTTTACCTAATTAGTATCTGTTTAATAACTAAATGCAGCCACCACCCACTGAAACATGACTAATAGACTTTTACAGTGTCTGCCGTTGTGCTACAATGAGCAGAAACGTGATGAAGGTAATTTTGGTACTGCACGCGTGCTCCCTATCAATTAATGTCTACAAATGTATGTGCTGTTCCGTAATGATCATCAGACCAATTCAGGTAGGCCAAGGTGTCTTTATAGACACCACAAATCCCCACCCAGTGTGGTGGCGTGCTTGGTCATTGGGTCTTGCTCTTCTTCAGGCTGGCGCTGCAGTTCCCGACGGGCCCCTCGAGGATGCTCTTTGCCAGAGATTCTTTCCTCTGCCTAGTTGTCTGGATTACATGACTAGTGCCCTCTAGTTTTGTGGGGGCCAATCAGGAGAGGTAGATTGGACTGAAAGTTGTAGAAATAAAATCAACTGAAGGCACCTGAATCACCTTTTTTCCAAGGTTGCCTTTGTTAAAGATTAAAAAGCGTGTTCACGCATGGGACAATAAAGGTCTTGGAGTTCTACAAATGGTCAAGTGCTAAACCATTGTGTTTGTTACCCATTAGGTTTTATTTCGTAACCTTTTTTGAGCTTTTAAAAAAAAACAGGATGTTTAAAATAACTACACACTGCATAGCGAGAGTGGAGTGTCTGACAAGTGTGGTAAATCAATAATTATGAAGGCAGTGGCTCATTGTCTGTGTGGCCCTGGGTATTATCATACTGGAGGCGGAGACTTGAAGATTTGTGCCTGTCTCTGTCAGGAGGAATCAGTATGTTTAGAAAACGAGAATGGAGTTAAAAGTAAACATACGTTTACGTTTCATCATTGTCCTCTAATGGCTTCGCTATGAAAACTGATGTACCTTGTCGTACTTTGAGTACTTACAAAATAATCATCTACATAACAAAAATCTTTCAGAGAATCAGAATGTGTACCCATTTGTATTAGTTTAATGTTTTGGCCCCAATTACCAAGGCAGGGACAAAGCAATAATATTAATAAAACAAGCATTGGCATAGCCAATAGGTCTCTCCTTTTGGACCTTATAAGTGTCTAGACATGCAGCACATTATCCAGTGTGCTGCAACCGCATTTGTGATCTGGCAATATCAGGTGCGCAGAAGGATGGGAAGGCCAGTTTCAGCCAAGTGCCACCTGTGAGTCGCATAATGCCAATGCGGTGACAGTCCAGGGGATGGTTCCCTTTCAGTTTTGAACACCACCACATCGAGCAGGAAAGCATGGTCATAGCATGTATCAGGAAAGGACGCCTCAACACAAAATTACTTAGGGTTACTGCAAGAGGCTCCAAAGTGACTCTAGATGATTTCAGCCGAGAAAGGAGGCACATCGGGCCAGGATACCTTTAAAACATCATCTCTCCTTTTACAAATACTTCCCAGTTTCTACATTCATGAAGGAAGTATTACCTGTGACTCACGTAACGATGCATCGACCATCTTTGTTAAGCTTGCCCTTACTAGTCTGTATTTCCAGGGTATGGTGTAAAAAGGCCAGGGCTTGAAAGCAGACCCCGATAACGACATGTTTCGGTGCTCAGTACCAGCAGGGCCCGGCCCTCTTACAGCCCTGGTAGGAAACATCTTGCTTTTAAAAGACCAACATTGTGGTACCATGTGTACAATCAGCTGTTGCTTAATAGAACCACACATGCCACTGCTCTCAGCAAGTGCAACACCTGCACATTGCCAGCTACTTCCTGAATTCCGCTACTTTCTCTAATGCGCCAGTCTTGTAATCTTGTAAACTTAATGATTAATTTGGTTTCGGGCTCCAGCCATTGTTAATGTGATTTATTCTGCAGCGCAGGCCTTTGCACCCAGGAAGTTTTCCCTTCAATTATCTGAGAACTTGCAGCGAGCTAAGTCGCTTAGAGTTTTATGACTGCCACCAAGGCTTGTGCAGTTCATAATGTGTTTAGTGCAGCGCAATCCCCAAGCTCACCATAAAGGTACTCGGCCAATCCTCTTGTAAGCCTGAAACTGATACTGGGCATGCGCCACAGCCACGTTTCTGCAAGTTCCTATTAATTACTGGAACGTGGCTTTTACAAACGTTCGATCGGCGCTTTAAGAACCCCGGAAATAAAATAACCTATTTTCACAGCTTAAGTGGGATTTCTTTCCCCGAGCTGAAAAATACCAAACAATTATCTAGCCTGGTTGTTCCAGAAAACAACAAATATCTTTCAATTATCTTGTCACAGCTGAGACAAAAGAAACAAGCCCACACAAAACAACAAGCGTGGCCGCGAAAGTGAAAGCAACCGCGCTGTGTTTAATTAGTAACCTGTTCCGCAACGAGGAATGCAGCTGCCACCCTGCGCGTCGCTGCTCGCTCCTGAGAGCAAAAGCAGTGGGAGTGAACCTTTGGAGAAGAGGTGGGACATGCACTCGCCTTTGGCCATTTGCGTGCTTTCATTATTGAAAGACACTCAAAGGTCAATCGGATGTGTGGGGGGAGTCAGACCCACACAGAGAAGTTTTGAGCGCTCACAAGAAGCCTCCCATAGAGCAGCACATGCGCGCTGCACTAGGCTCGACCTAAAAACATTTTAGGGATTTGAGATTTAGATACAAATGTGAGATTGGATTTCAAATGCATCTACTAGCAAATGTTACGTTTGATCTAAAATGCAGGTTTAGATTGATTGTGTTAGATTGACCGTCTCTGCTATGCTTCTAGATTGCATCTCTTGACAGGCATTGAGGTTTGTTTGATATGCTGTGCTGTTTTGAATCAAACTCTCAAACAGCTCTCACAAAGTACGCATGCCATCCTTATACCAAATACGCAAGGAACCACTACTCCTGTTCTCCAGTGTAGTGCACTCACTTTTTGGCCCAAGAGTCTTTGCTCACATCTTGAATTAATCTTACCCACCATTACACCATTGTGGTTTCCCCTTGGATACATGTCTGCAAAGAAGGAGTGGGTGCTAACCCTTGTTATGGACTGGGATGCTTCCCAGAGTCATTACCAGTGGCTGAGTTTAATTCAAGCATTCCGTCCAACACTTTTTGTATTCTTCATTGGGACACCCTAAGTGTGACCGGTATGCCCAGATGTGACTCCTGTGCTCAGTATACCACTTGACTCAAGACTGGAATGGCCCAAATAGACAAACTGTTCTCTGGTTGCTTGTGTTCTGATTCAGAGGGTCTGGGTTGGCAGTAAAAGCTGTAATTATTGTCTTATTTACCTTTCAAATAAGAAGGGACACAACAGTAGAAATGTTCAAACCTGTAACACATCTTTTTGTGACATTGCAAGTTAATTCTGCATATTGTGTTCAGATCTCCTACCTCATCTGTTGGGAATTTAACAACTCGTGGCAGAATACTCACATATTGTTCTATAGAATAATCTATTTCAACGTATCTTCCTTTGAGTGGAGGAAATGTAGCTTTACTGGGACTAGAGAAAAAAAACCAATGGTCAAAACACAGCTGTATAATGCAAATGGATTTTGAGATCCTGGGCAGTTTTAAGAATTTTGGGCACTGACAAGACCAGGAAAGGATGTTATCTTCCCCAGTTAGGAAACTTTAAATACTTTTTTGCTCACCCCTTTATGTACTTAAAACTGACCACACCGCGTCCCCCTTTTAAAGTTTTATAGTAAAACCAAACATCCTCTCTTTGCCACTCCCTTTCTCATTTTCAGTTGTGCCTTTATAATCTAATATAATATGGCCTCTCTTCTGCAGATATCCGAGAGCTGATTGAGGTTGATGATGTCATGGAAGATGACACCCTCCGTTTCGGACCCAATGGTGGCCTGGTGTTTTGCATGGAATATTTTGCAAACAACTTTGACTGGCTAGAAAATTGCCTTGGACACGTAGAAGATGATTACATACTCTTTGATTGCCCTGGTAAGTAAGCTTACATCGCTGCCATATTTCTTGTTCTCTTGTGTCTGGATGAAGATTACCTATGTTGGCAATGAAACAAGTTTGACTGATAATCCGATGCTCCTTTCTATATACCCATTAGTTTTCAGTTTCCATATTTTTCTTTGGTGCAAAAATCTACACTAAGAAACTCCTCAGAAGCAATGAATAGGAGGCAGCTCGGCATGTGAATTTGTAACCCACGATTCCATTTAAATCTGTTTTCTTTGTGGTGGAGCCGGAGCACTCTACATAGACAGCTAAGAAAGAAAAAATATTGCAAAATGTAAAAGTGAATCTTCTGTAGAACTTGAGAGGCTTTGATGGAGTCTTTCCATCAGGAAACCTTATGATCCAAGTGTTTATTTTAAGTCCGGCAAGTTATGTGGCTGTTTACTACTAAGGAAAATGGAAAGATGGAGCGAAATTAATAATGAACACGCGTTTTCAATGCAACAGATCTCACGTTTTTTAGAGCTATTGGCATTGTAAGTGACAACATATTTTACCCATGTGTTATGGTTTGTAGTATAGTAGATGTATGAACAGACACAGCTGCAGCACTGGACCTAGAATGAGGATTACCAATGAGACCAGCGAAGCAGGTAGCAGCACAGTGTATAGGACTTAGAATGAGGAATTACTGACATGACCAAAGATGCAGCTGCTGCACTGCCTAGAGGACTTAGAATGAGGAATTACCAATGAGACCAGAGAAGCAGCCATAAGTATACCAATAAGCTATAAGTATTTAGGCATGCAGCACCTTTTTTTAATTTATTTTTTCACAAATTAGGCACATTTACTTTTGATATAAAAGCAAAATGCCTCAAGGCAGAGACCCACTGTTCCCTTTACAGGTAAAGGATCCAAACACAACACGCTGTTTATGCGGAGGATTCGAGGTAGTCATTAACAGAGTGCTTCACTGCTTAATTTTTGGGACAATAAACTTATTATAAGCAGTTCCTCCAACAAAGGAGTGCTGATCCAACATTGATGATGAAACTTGAAAGTGCCAAGCCAATTGGTTAAAGCGCTTTTGTAATGAAAAGAAATGAAAACAGAAGTGCTTGCAGGTTTTTTAGGTGGGGGAGCGAAAATATGCTTTCTGACGAGTGATTAAATAAAGCATGTCTGTATTTGAGGCCGATCTGACTTGGGAGGGGGGAGAGGCGACGGAGGACAGAGGAGAGAGTAAATGAAAACATGAGCACTTTGTGTAATGCTTAAGGCAACATTATTCACAGTCACTTTCCAGCATAACTAAATACATACCAAAGATGAGCACCATGGCTTTGGAGAAGAAAAACATGTTTGAAGTGCTTGGCTCCGGTTTTTAAGGATGCATTAAGGTCCAGATGAGCTTCAAATGTTTCATATTTAGATCAAAATCCACATATAGTTTTTTTGTCTTAAGTACCCTTTTAATTGGTAATAAAGCCCCAGGTTATATTTTGTCCATATGTTGCAATAAGCAGCTTTTCAAAAAGTATATTATCATTGAAAGCTTTAAACACATATCCACACTTCCTCAAGAATAAAAATGCTTAGCAGCACAAATAAATTAACTAAACATAATGCAACAAAATATACGTGAAATCTGGAGTGTCCAGCCTGGGGTGTCAGCAAAGGGCCTTGTCATGACACCTTTTAGTGGAACTTTGGAGAGGGAAACCAGTATGCTTGTCACTCTCAACCAGAGATAGGAGAAAGGTAAAGGCTTGTATGGTACTCCAAATTCTAAAATGGTATGATGTTTCCACCACCATTCAGTGCCTGTAAACCTATATATGGACATAAATTCTATTTAAAAACGAAGCTACACTTGCTGTTCTATTCCAGACCACAGAACCCTGCTCTGAATTTTCCGTACCTTTACACATTAAAACATCTCATTTCAAGATTCATGTTCTTTTCAGTAGTTACTTATTGGTCTTCAACGCATGTGAATGTGTGACTGAGTTTGAGAAGTGAAAGTAAAGTAATTTTTAGGTCTCGGCTTCGAGACCTATTGTGACTGAGTTCACTCTCAACGGAGCCAGAGCGGTGAACGAGCGCCGATTGCATCTCGTGGATGCGCACGCCGAGCCTCCTGGAGCCGTGCACATCTCTTGCTCTTCACCCTTCCGTGAGTGCACTCACGGAAGCACACACTCACGCACGCACGCATGCACACACACACACACACCCTCCCTCCCTCTCTGCCCACTCCCTCTCTGCCGCCCCCCCTCGACCCCCACTCACCGGGCTCTTTCCCTCGCAGCGGGTCAGTCATGGCAGCAGGCAGACTCGGTGTCTTCTCCAGGGATCTTCAGCTGATGTGCACGCCCACGCTGCGTCTTGTGCGCGCCCGCCACACTGTTTCGCGCCCGCTGATCCTCAGCTTGTTGCTTACAGCCAGTGGGTTGAACTTGAATGTACTCGACAAAATATCCTTATATAACTAAAAAGTGAGCATCATCTTCATCTCACGTTTGTAAAGGTAACCATGAACACCAATTGTGTTAAAATATATTGAATACGATAGATCACCTTCCACTCGCCCATACATATACTTTAAATTCCTTATTCATATTATTAGAACAAAGCAACGCAGAAGATATTTTTTTGTTGTCTGTGGGTGGGGAGATGGGGTTAGCACTCTCTGCCCTCTTTTCCTATCATTGACTCTTTGGCGCCTATAGGAAAAACCCAAGCTGCTTATACTTTAGAGGAATTCTGCATAAGGATTATTATAGTGTGAGTGCAGAGTGCGCACAGTTCAGAGTGCCCAGAGTGCAGTGTGTGAAGTAGTGAGTGCAGAGTGTGAAGTAGTGAGTGCAGAGTGAGTAGTAGTGAGTGCAGAGTGAGTGAGCAGAGTGTGAGTGCAGAGTGTGAAGTAGTGAGTGCAGAGTGAGTGTGCAGAGTGTGAATGCAGCGTGCAGAGTTGAGTGCAGAGTGTGAGTGCAGAGTGTAAGTGTGAGTGCAGAGTAGTGAGTGCAGAGTAGTGAGTGCAGAGTAGTGAGTGCAGAGTAGTGAGTGCAGAGTAGTGAGTGCAGAGTGTGAGTAGTGAGTGCAGAGTAGTGAGTGCAGAGTAGTGAGTGCAGAGTAGTGAGTGCAGAGTAGTGAGTGCAGAGTGTGAGTGCAGAGTGTGAGTAGTGAGTGCAGAGTGTGAGTGCAGAGTGTGAGTAGAGAGTGCAGAGTAGAGAGTGCAGAGTAGTGAGTGCAGAGTAGTGAGTGCAGAGTAGTGAGTGCAGAGTAGTGAGTGCAGAGTAGTGAGTAGTGAGTGCAGAGTAGTGAGTAGTGAGTGCAGAGTAGTGAGTGCAGAGTAGTGAGTGCAGAGTAGTGAGTGCAGAGTAGTGAGTGCAGAGTATTGAGTGCAGAGTAGTGAGTGCAGAGTAGTGAGTAGTGAGTGCAGAGTAGTGAGTAGTGAGTGCAGAGTAGTGAGTGGTGTGTAGTGAGTGCAGAGTAGTGAGTGCAGAGTAGTGAGTGCAGAGTAGTGAGTAGTGAGTGCAGAGTAGTGAGTGCAGAGTAGTGAGTGCAGAGTAGTGAGTGCAGAGTGCAGAGTAGTGAGTGCAGAGTAGTGAGTAGTGAGTGCAGAGTAGTGAGTAGTGAGTGCAGAGTAGTGAGTAGTGAGTGCAGAGTAGTGAGTGCAGAGTTGTGAGTGCAGAGTAGTGAGTAGTGAGTGCACATTGCAGAGTAGTGAGTGCAGAGTAGTGAGTGCAGAGTAGTGAGTAGTGAGTGCAGAGTAGTGAGTGCAGAGTAGTGAGTAGTGAGTGCAGAGTAGTGAGTGCAGAGTAGTGAGTAGTGAGTGCAGAGTAGTGAGTAGTGAGTGCAGAGTAGTGAGTAGTGAGTGCAGAGTAGTGAGTGCAGAGTAGTGAGTAGTGAGTGCAGAGTAGTGAGTAGTGAGTGCAGAGTAGTGAGTGCAGAGTAGTGAGTGCAGAGTAGTGAGTAGTGAGTGCAGAGTAGTGAGTAGTGAGTGCAGAGTAGTGAGTAGTGAGTGCACATTGCAGAGTAGTGAGTGCAGAGTAGTGAGTAGTGAGTAGTGAGTGCAGAGTAGTGAGTAGTGAGTGCAGAGTAGTGAGTAGTGAGTGCAGAGTAGTGAGTAGTGAGTGCAGAGTAGTGAGTGCAGAGTAGTGAGTAGTGAGTGCAGAGTAGTGAGTGCAGAGTAGTGAGTAGTGAGTGCAGAGTAGTGAGTAGTGAGTGTAGAGTGCAGAGTAGTGAGTGGTAGTGAGTGCAGAGTAGTGAGTGCAGAGTAGTGAGTGCAGAGTAGTGAGTGCAGAGTAGTGAGTGCAGAGTAGTGAGTGCAGAGTAGTGAGTAGTGAGTGCAGAGTAGTGAGTAGTGAGTAGTGGTTGCAGAGTAGTGAGTAGTGAGTGCACATTGCAGAGTAGTGAGTGCAGAGTAGTGAGTGCAGAGTAGTGAGTAGTGAGTAGTGAGTGCAGAGTAGTGAGTAGTGAGTGCAGAGTAGTGAGTAGTGAGTGCAGAGTAGTGAGTAGTGAGTGCAGAGTAGTGAGTGCAGAGTAGTGAGTGCAGAGTAGTGAGTGCAGAGTAGTGAGTAGTGAGTGCAGAGTAGTGAGTGCAGAGTAGTGAGTAGTGAGTGCAGAGTAGTGAGTAGTGAGTGCAGAGTAGTGAGTAGTGAGTAGTGGTTGCAGAGTAGTGAGTAGTGAGTGCAGAGTAGTGAGTAGTGAGTAGTGGTTGCAGAGTAGTGAGTAGTGAGTGCAGAGTAGTGAGTAGTGAATGCAGAGTAGTGAGTAGTGAGTGCAGAGTAGTGAGTAGTGAGTGCAGAGTAGTGAGTAGTGAGTGCAGAGTAGTGAGTGCAGAGTAGTGAGTAGTGAGTGCAGAGTAGTGAGTGCAGAGTAGTGAGTAGTGAGTGCAGAGTAGTGAGTAGTGAGTGCAGAGTAGTGAGTAGTGGTTGCAGAGTAGTGAGTAGTGAGTGCAAATTGCAGAGTAGTGAGTGCACAGTAGTGAGTGCAGAGTAGTGAGTAGTGAGTAGTGAGTGCAGAGTAGTGAGTAGTGAGTAGTTAGTGCAGAGTAGTGAGTAGTTAGTGCAGAGTAGTGAGTAGTGAGTGCAGAGTAATGAGTGCAGAGTAGTGAGTAGTGAGTGCAGAGTAGTGAGTGCAGAGTAGTGAGTGCAGAGTAGTGAGTGCATAGTAGTGAGTGCAGAGTAGTGAGTGCAGAGTAGTGAGTAGTGAGTGCAGAGTAGTGAGTAGTGAGTGCAGAGTAGTGAGTAGTGAGTTCAGAGTAGTGAGTAGTGAGTAGTGCGTGCAGAGTAGTGAGTAGTGCGTGCAGAGTAGTGAGTAGTGAGTAGTGCGTGCAGAGTAGTGAGTAGTGAGTGCAGAGTAGTGAGTAGTGAGTGCAGAGTAGTGAGTGCAGAGTAGTGAGTGCAGAGTAGTGAGTGCAGAGTGCAGAGTAGTGAGTGCAGAGTAGTGAGTAGTGAGTGCAGAGTAGTGAGTAGTGAGTAGTGAGTGGAGAGTAGTGAGTGCAGAGTAGTGAGTGCAGAGTAGTGAGTGCAGAGTAGTGAGTAGTGAGTGCAGAGTAGTGAGTAGTGAGTGCAGAGTAGTGAGTAGTGAGTGCAGAGTAGTGAGTAGTGAGTGCAGAGTAGTGAGTGCAGAGTAGTGAGTGCAGAGTAGTGAGTAGTAGGTAGTGAGTGCAGAGTAGTGAGTAGTGAGTGCAGAGTAGTGAGTAGTGAGTGCAGAGTAGTGAGTAGTGAGTGCAGAGTAGTGAGTAGTGAGTGCAAAGTAGTGAGTAGTGAGTGCAGAGTAGTGAGTGCAGAGTAGTGAGTTGTGAGTGCAGAGTAGTGAGTGCAGAGTAGTGAGTTGTGAGTAGTGAGTGCTGAGTAGTGAGTGCAGAGTAGTGAGTGCAGAGTACTGAGTAGTGAGTGCAGAGTAGTGAGTGCAGAGTAGTGAGTAGTGAGTAGTGAGTGCAGAGTAGTGAGTGCAGAGTAGTGAGTAGTGAGTAGTGAGTGCAGAGTAGTGAGTAGTGAGTGCAGAGTAGTGAGTGCAGAGTAGTGAGTAATGAGTAGTGAGTGCAGAGTAGTGAGTAGTGAGTGCAGAGTACTGAGTAGTGAGTGCAGAGTAGTGAGTAGTGAGTGCAGAGTAGTGAGTGCAGAGTACTGAGTAGTGAGTGCAGAGTAGTGAGTGCAGAGTAGTGAGTAGTGAGTAGTGAGTGCAGAGTAGTGAGTGCAGAGTAGTGAGTAGTGAGTGCAGAGTAGTGAGTAGTGAGTGCAGAGTAGTGAGTGCAGAGTAGTGAGTAATGAGTAGTGAGTGCAGAGTAGTGAGTAGTGAGTGCAGAGTACTGAGTAGTGAGTGCAGAGTAGTGAGTAGTGAGTGCAGAGTAGTGAGTGCAGATTGCAGAGTAGTGAGTGCAGAGTAGTGAGTGCAGAGTAGTGAGTGCAGAGTAGTGAGTGCAGAGTAGTGAGTGCAGAGTAGTGAGTGCAGAGTAGTGAGTGCAGAGTAGTGAGTAGTGAGTGCAGAGTAGTGAGTAGTGAGTGCAGAGTAGTGAGTGCAGAGTAGTGAGTGCAGAGTAGGGAGTGCAGAGTAGTGAGTAGTGAGTGCAGAGTAGTGAGTAGTGAGTGCAGAGTAGTGAGTAGTGAGTGCAGAGTAGTGAGTATAGAGTAGTGAGTAGTGAGTGCAGAGTAGTGAGTGCAGAGTAGTGAGTAGTGAGTGCAGAGTAGTGAGTGCAGAGTAGTGAGTGCAGAGTAGTGAGTGCAGAGTAGTGAGTGCAGAGTAGTGAGTAGTGAGTGCAGAGTAGTGAACAGTGGGTGCAGAGTAGTGAGTGCAGATTGCAGAGTAGTGAGTGCAGAGTAGTGAGTAGTGAGTGCAGAGTAGTGAGTAGTGAGTGCAGAGTAGTGAGTAGTGAGTGCAGAGTAGTGAGTGCAGAGTAGTGAGTGCAGAGTAGTGAGTGCAGAGTAGTGAGTAGTGAGTGCAGAGTAGTGAGTAGTGAGTGCAGAGTAGTGAGTGCAGAGTAGTGAGTGCAGAGTAGTGAGTGCAGAGTAGTGAGTAGTGAGTGCAGAGTAGTGAGTAGTGAGTGCAGAGTAGTGAGTAGTGAGTAGTGGTTGCAGAGTAGTGAGTAGTGAGTAGTGGTTGCAGAGTAGTGAGTAGTGAGTGCAGAGTAGTGAGTGCAGAGTAGTGAGTAGTGAGTAGTGAGTGCAGAGTAGTGAGTGCAGAGTAGTGAGTAGTGAGTGCAGAGTAGTGAGTGCAGAGTAGTGAGTAGTGAGTGCAGAGTAGTGAGTGCAGAGTAGTGAGTAGTGAGTGCAGAGTAGTGAGTGCAGAGTAGTGAGTAGTGCGTGCAGAGTAGTGAGTAGTGCGTGCAGAGTAGTGAGTAGTGAGTGCAGAGTAGTGAGTAGTGAGTGCAGAGTAGTGAGTGCAGAGTAGTGAGTAGTGAGTGCAGAGTAGTGAGTGCAGAGTAGTGAGTAGTGCGTGCAGAGTAGTGAGTAGTGCGTGCAGAGTAGTGAGTAGTGAGTGCAGAGTAGTGAGTAGTGAGTGCAGAGTAGTGAGTAGTGGTTGCAGAGTAGTGAGTAGTGAGTGCAAATTGCAGAGTAGTGAGTGCACAGTAGTGAGTGCAGAGTAGTGAGTAGTGAGTGCAGAGTAGTGAGTAGTGAGTAGTTAGTGCAGAGTAGTGAGTAGTGAGTGCAGAGTAGTGAGTAGTGAGTGCAGAGTAGTGAGTAGTGAGTGCAGAGTAGTGAGTAGTGAGTGCAGAGTAGTGAGTAGTGAGTGCAGAGTAGTGAGTGCAGAGTAGTGAGTAGTGAGTGCAGAGTAGTGAGTGCAGAGTAGTGAGTAGTGCGTGCAGAGTAGTGAGTAGTGCGTGCAGAGTAGTGAGTAGTGAGTGCAGAGTAGTGAGTAGTGAGTGCAGAGTAGTGAGTAGTGGTTGCAGAGTAGTGAGTAGTGAGTGCAAATTGCAGAGTAGTGAGTGCACAGTAGTGAGTGCAGAGTAGTGAGTAGTGAGTGCAGAGTAGTGAGTAGTGGTTGCAGAGTAGTGAGTAGTGAGTGCAAATTGCAGAGTAGTGAGTGCACAGTAGTGAGTGCAGAGTAGTGAGTAGTGAGTGCAGAGTAGTGAGTAGTGAGTAGTTAGTGCAGAGTAGTGAGTAGTTAGTGCAGAGTAGTGAGTAGTGAGTGCAGAGTAGTGAGTGCAGAGTAGTGAGTAATGAGTAGTGAGTGCAGAGTAGTGAGTAGTGAGTGCAGAGTACTGAGTAGTGAGTGCAGAGTAGTGAGTAGTGAGTGCAGAGTAGTGAGTGCAGAGTAGTGAGTAGTGAGTGCAGAGTAGTGAGTGCAGAGTAGTGAGTGCAGAGTAGTGAGTAGTAGGTAGTGAGTGCAGAGTAGTGAGTAGTGAGTGCAGAGTAGTGAGTGCAGAGTAGTGAGTAGTGAGTGCAGAGTAGTGAGTAGTGAGTGCAAAGTAGTGAGTAGTGAGTGCAGAGTAGTGAGTAGTGAGTGCAGAGTAGTGAGTGCAGAGTAGTGAGTAGTGAGTGCAGAGTAGTGAGTAGTGAGTGCAGAGTAGTGAGTAGTGAGTGCAGAGTAGTGAGTGCAGAGTACTGAGTAGTGAGTGCAGAGTAGTGAGTGCAGAGTAGTGAGTAGTGAGTGCAGAGTAGTGAGTAGTGAGTAGTGAGTGCTGAGTAGTGAGTGCAGAGTAGTGAGTGCAGAGTACTGAGTAGTGAGTGCAGAGTAGTGAGTGCAGAGTAGTGAGTAGTGAGTAGTGAGTGCAGAGTAGTGAGTGCAGAGTAGTGAGTGCAGAGTAGTGAGTAGTGAGTGCAGAGTAGTGAGTGCAGAGTAGTGAGTAATGAGTAGTGAGTGCAGAGTAGTGAGTAGTGAGTGCAGAGTAGTGAGTAGTGAGTGCAGAGTAGTGAGTGCAGATTGCAGAGTAGTGAGTGCAGAGTAGTGAGTGCAGAGTAGTGAGTGCAGAGTAGTGAGTGCAGAGTAGTGAGTGCAGAGTAGTGAGTGCAGAGTAGTGAGTAGTGAGTGCAGAGTAGTGAGTAGTGAGTGCAGAGTAGTGAGTAGTGAGTGCAGAGTAGTGAGTAGTGAGTGCAGAGTAGTGAGTGCAGAGTAGGGAGTGCAGAGTAGGGAGTGCAGAGTAGGGAGTGCAGAGTAGTGAGTAGTGAGTGCAGAGTAGTGAGTAGTGAGTGCAGAGTAGTGAGTAGTGAGTGCAGAGTAGTGAGTAGTGAGTGCAGAGTAGTGAGTAGTGAGTGCAGAGTAGTGAGTAGTGAGTGCAGAGTAGTGAGTAGTGAGTGCAGAGTAGTGAGTGCAGAGTAGTGAGTGCAGAGTAGTGAGTGCAGAGTAGTGAGTGCAGAGTAGTGAGTAGTGAGTGCAGAGTAGTGAGTAGTGGGTGCAGAGTAGTGAGTGCAGATTGCAGAGTAGTGAGTGCAGAGTAGTGAGTAGTGAGTGCAGAGTAGTGAGTAGTGAGTGCAGAGTAGTGAGTAGTGAGTGCAGAGTAGTGAGTAGTGAGTGCAGAGTAGTGAGTAGTGAGTATAGAGTAGTGAGTAGTGAGTGCAGAGTAGTGAGTAGTGAGTGCAGAGTAGTGAGTGCAGAGTAGTGAGTGCAGAGTAGTGAGTGCAGAGTAGTGAGTAGTGAGTGCAGAGTAGTGAGTAGTGGGTGCAGAGTAGTGAGTAGTGGGTGCAGAGTAGTGAGTGCAGATTGCAGAGTAGTGAGTGCAGAGTAGTGAGTAGTGAGTGCAGAGTAGTGAGTAGTGAGTGCAGAGTAGTGAGTAGTGAGTGCAGAGTAGTGAGTGCAGAGTAGTGAGTGCAGAGTAGTGAGTGCAGAGTAGTGAGTGCAGAGTAGTGAGTGCAGAGTAGTGAGTAGTGCGTGCAGAGTAGTGAGTAGTGAGTGCAAAGTAGTGAGTAGTGAGTGCAGAGTAGTGAGTAGTGAGTGCAGAGTAGTGAGTGCAGAGTAGTGAGTAGTGAGTGCAGAGTAGTGAGTAGTGAGTGCAGAGTAGTGAGTAGTGAGTGCAGAGTAGTGAGTGCAGAGTAGTGAGTGCAGAGTAGTGAGTGCAGAGTAGTGAGTGCAGAGTAGTGAGTGCAGAGTAGTGAGTGCAGAGTAGTGAGTAGTGCGTGCAGAGTAGTGAGTAGTGAGTGCAGAGTAGTGAGTAGTGAGTGCAGAGTAGTGAGTAGTGAGTGCAGAGTAGTGAGTAGTGAGTGCAGAGTAGTGAGTAGTGAGTGCAGAGTAGTGAGTAGTGAGTGCAGAGTAGTGAGTAGTGAGTGCAGAGTAGTGAGTAGTGAGTATAGAGTAGTGAGTAGTGAGTGCAGAGTAGTGAGTAGTGAGTGCAGAGTAGTGAGTGCAGAGTAGTGAGTGCAGAGTAGTGAGTGCAGAGTAGTGAGTAGTGAGTGCAGAGTAGTGAGTAGTGGGTGCAGAGTAGTGAGTAGTGGGTGCAGAGTAGTGAGTGCAGATTGCAGAGTAGTGAGTGCAGAGTAGTGAGTAGTGAGTGCAGAGTAGTGAGTAGTGAGTGCAGAGTAGTGAGTAGTGAGTGCAGAGTAGTGAGTGCAGAGTAGTGAGTGCAGAGTAGTGAGTGCAGAGTAGTGAGTGCAGAGTAGTGAGTGCAGAGTAGTGAGTAGTGAGTGCAGAGTAGTGAGTGCAGAGTAGTGAGTGCAGAGTAGTGAGTGCAGAGTAGTGAGTGCAGAGTAGTGAGTAGTGAGTGCAGAGTAGTGAGTAGTGAGTAGTGGTTGCAGAGTAGTGAGTAGTGAGTGCAGAGTAGTGAGTAGTGAGTAGTGGTTGCAGAGTAGTGAGTAGTGAGTGCACTCACTACTCTGCACTCACTACTCACTACTCTGCAACCACTACTCACTACTCTGCACTCACTACTCACTACTCTGCACTCACTACTCTGCACTCACTACTCTGCACTCACTACTCTGCACTCACTACTCTGCACTCACTACTCTGCAGAGTAGTGAGTAATGAGTAGTGAGTGCAGAGTAGTGAGTGCAGAGTAGTGAGTGCAGAGTAGTGAGTGCAGAGTAGTGAGTGCAGAGTAGTGAGTGCAGAGTAGTGAGTAGTGAGTGCAGAGTAGTGAGTAGTGCGTGCAGAGTAGTGAGTAGTGAGTGCAGAGTAGTGAGTAGTGAGTGCAGAGTAGTGAGTAGTGAGTGCAGAGTAGTGAGTAGTGAGTGCAGAGTAGTGAGTAGTGAGTGCAGAGTAGTGAGTAGTGAGTGCAGAGTAGTGAGTAGTGAGTAGTGGTTGCAGAGTAGTGAGTAGTGAGTGCAGAGTAGTGAGTGCAGAGTAGTGAGTGCAGAGTAGTGAGTGCAGAGTAGTGAGTGCAGAGTAGTGAGTAGTGAGTGCAGAGTAGTGAGTGCAGAGTAGTGAGTGCAGAGTAGTGAGTGCAGAGTAGTGAGTGCAGAGTAGTGAGTGCAGAGTAGTGAGTGCAGAGTAGTGAGTGCAGAGTAGTGAGTAGTGAGTGCAGAGTAGTGAGTGCAGAGTAGTGAGTAGTGCGTGCAGAGTAGTGAGTAGTGAGTGCAGAGTAGTGAGTAGTGAGTGCAGAGTAGTGAGTAGTGAGTGCAGAGTAGTGAGTAGTGAGTAGTGAGTGCAGAGTAGTGAGTAGTGAGTGCAGAGTAGTGAGTAGTGAGTAGTGGTTGCAGAGTAGTGAGTAGTGAGTGCAGAGTAGTGAGTGCAGAGTAGTGAGTGCAGAGTAGTGAGTGCAGAGTAGTGAGTAGTGAGTGCAGAGTAGTGAGTGCAGAGTAGTGAGTAGTGAGTGCAGAGTAGTGAGTGCAGAGTAGTGAGTAGTGAGTGCAGAGTAGTGAGTGCAGAGTAGTGAGTGCAGAGTAGTGAGTGCAGAGTAGTGAGTGCAGAGTAGTGAGTGCAGCGTAGTGAGTGCAGAGTAGTGAGTAGTGAGTGCAGATTGCAGAGTAGTGAGTGCAGAGTAGTGAGTAGTGAGTAGTGAGTAGTGAGTGCAGAGTAGTGGGTGCAGAGTAGTGAGTGCAGAGTAGTGAGTGCAGAGTAGTGAGTGCAGATTTCAGAGTAGTGAGTGCAGAGTAGTGAGTAGTGAGTGCAGAGTAGTGAGTAGTGAGTGCAGAGTAGTGAGTAGTGAGTGCAGAGTAGTGAGTGCAGAGTAGTGAGTGCAGAGTAGGGAGTAGTGAGTGCACATTGCAGAGTAGTGAGTGCAGAGTAGTGAGTAGTGAGTGCAGAGTAGTGAGTGCAGAGTAGTGAGTGCAGAGTAGTGAGTGCAGAGTAGTGAGTAGTGAGTAGTGAGTGCAGAGTAGTGAGTAGTGAGTGCAGAGTAGTGAGTGCAGAGTAGTGAGTAGTGAGTGCAGAGTAGTGAGTGCAGAGTAGCGAGTGCAGAGTAGCGAGTGCAGAGTAGCGAGTGCAGAGTAGCGAGTGCAGAGTAGCGAGTGCAGAGTAGCGAGTGCAGAGTAGTGAGTAGTGAGTTCAGAGTAGTGAGTAGTGAGTTCAGAGTAGTGAGTGTAGAGTAGTGAGTAGTGAGTGCAGAGTAGTGAGTGCAGAGTAGTGAGTGCAGAGTAGTGAGTGCAGAGTAGTGAGTGCAGAGTAGTGAGTAGTGAGTGCAGAGTAGTGAGTGCAGAGTAGTGAGTGCAGAGTAGTGAGTGCAGATTTCAGAGTAGTGAGTGCAGAGTAGTGAGTGCAGAGTAGTGAGTGCAGAGTAGTGAGTGCAGAGTAGTGAGTGCAGAGTAGTGAGTGCAGAGTAGTGAGTGCAGAGTAGTGAGTGCAGAGTAGTGAGTGCAGAGTAGTGAGTGCAGAGTAGTGAGTAGTGAGTGCAGAGTAGTGAGTGCAGAGTAGTGAGTGCAGAGTAGTGAGTGCAGAGTAGGGAGTAGTGAATGCACATTGCAGAGTAGTGAGTGCAGAGTAGTGAGTGCAGAGTAGTGAGTAGTGAGTAGTGAGTGCAGAGTAGTGAGTAGTGAGTGCAGATTGCAGAGTAGTGAGTGCAGAGTAGTGAGTAGTGAGTAGTGAGTGCAGAGTAGTGGGTGCAGAGTAGTGAGTGCAGAGTAGTGAGTGCAGAGTAGTGAGTGCAGAGTAGTGAGTGCAGAGTAGTGAGTGCAGAGTAGTGAGTGCAGAGTAGTGAGTGCAGATTTCAGAGTAGTGAGTGCAGAGTAGTGAGTAGTGAGTGCAGAGTAGTGAGTAGTGAGTGCAGAGTAGTGAGTAGTGAGTTCAGAGTAGTGAGTGTAGAGTAGTGAGTAGTGAGTGCAGAGTAGTGAGTGCAGAGTAGTGAGTGCAGAGTAGTGAGTGCAGAGTAGTGAGTAGTGAGTGCAGAGTAGTGAGTAGTGAGTGCAGAGTAGTGAGTAGTGAGTGCAGAGTAGTGAGTGCAGAGTAGCGAGTGCAGAGTAGCGAGTGCAGAGTAGCGAGTGCAGAGTAGCGAGTGCAGAGTAGCGAGTGCAGAGTAGCGAGTGCAGAGTAGTGAGTGCAGAGTAGTGAGTAGTGAGTGCAGAGTAGCGAGTAGTGAGTGCAGAGTAGCGAGTGCAGAGTAGTGAGTGCAGAGTAGTGAGTGCAGAGTAGTGAGTGCAGAGTAGTGAGTAGTGAGTTCAGAGTAGTGAGTGTAGAGTAGTGAGTGCAGAGTAGTGAGTGCAGAGTAGTGAGTGCAGAGTAGTGAGTGCAGAGTAGTGAGTGCAGAGTAGTGAGTGCAGAGTAGTGAGTGCAGAGTAGTGAGTAGTGAGTGCAGAGTAGTGAGTGCAGAGTAGTGAGTAGTGAGTGCAGAGTAGTGAGTGCAGAGTAGTGAGTGCAGAGTAGTGAGTAGTGAGTGCAGAGTAGTGAGTAGTGAGTGCAGAGTAGTGAGTAGTGAGTAGTGAGTGCAGAGTAGTGAGTAGTGCAGAGTAGTGAGTAGTGAGTGCAGAGTAGTGAGTAGTGAGTGCAGAGTAGTGAGTGCAGAGTAGTGAGTGCAGATTGCAGAGTAGTGAGTGCAGATTGCAGAGTAGTGAGTGCAGAGTAGTGAGTGCAGAGTAGTGAGTGCAGAGTAGTGAGTGCAGAGTAGTGAGTGCAGAGTAGTGAGTGCAGAGTAGTGAGTGCAGAGTAGTGAGTGCAGAGTAGTGAGTGCAGAGTAGTGAGTGCAGAGTATTGAGTAGTGAGTGCAGAGTAGTGAGTGCAGAGTAGTGAGTAGTGAGTGCAGAGTAGTGAGTAGTGAGTGCAGAGTAGTGAGTGCAGAGTAGTGAGTGCAGAGTAGTGAGTGCAGAGTAGTGAGTGCAGAGTAGTGAGTGCAGAGTAGTGAGTGCAGAGTAGTGAGTGCAGAGTAGTGAGTAGTGAGTGCAGAGTAGTGAGTAGTGAGTGCAGAGTAGTGAGTAGTGAGTGCAGAGTAGTGAGTAGTGAGTGCAGAGTAGTGAGTAGTGAGTGCAGAGTAGTGAGTGCAGAGCAGTGAGTGCAGAGTAGTGAGTAGTGAGTGCAGAGTAGTGAGTGCAGAGCAGTGAGTGCAGAGCAGTGAGTGCAGAGTAGTGAGTGCAGAGTAGTGAGTGCAGAGTAGTGAGTGCAGAGCAGTGAGTGCAGAGTAGTGAGTGCAGAGCAGTGAGTGCAGAGCAGTGAGTGCAGAGCAGTGAGTGCAGAGCAGTGAGTAGTGAGTGCGGAATGCAGAGTAGTGAGTGCAGAGTGAGTGTGCAGAGCAGTGAGTGCAGGTGCAGAGTGGTGTGTGCTGTTGAGTGCAGAGTGGTGTGTGCTGTTGAGTGCAGAGTGCTGTGTATTGGCAATGTAAATGACAATGCCATCTATTTATGATTTAAAGAAAAAAAAGAAATGTCATGAGCAATGCCAATAGCCCCACCTTTAATGATGCCGAGACCATTGCATTGTAAATGCTTGTTTGCATCCTGCATTCAAATATTGTTACTGTACATATGCTTTCCTAAATGTCCTCTGTGGCATGTTTGACTCTCAATATCCTAGGTCAGATTGAACTGTACACTCACTTGCCTGTGATGAAGCATCTCGTGGACCAGTTGCAGCAGTGGGAGTTTCGTGTTTGTGGAGTCTTTCTAGTTGATTCTCAATTCATGGTGGAATCCTTTAAGGTACATATACGGAATTATTACACTGATAGTGTTTTTGGTTTAATTCTGTTTTTGGTTTAATGCTGCATTTGTTTCTCACTATTATCCAGTAACTTATTTTATCTGTAAATAGCAACAGCAAATGTATCTAGGCTATGGTGATAAGAACCATGTAGCTCCACTCAGTCCTCCTGTCTGCAGTGTAATCTGAATCTGTCCTCCACTCATACCGGAACTCATATCTTGACCACTTATGTCTGAGTATACCTTTCATCTCAACCTAATTAGGATAACACTTGCACCAAATCTTAATCCCTCGTGCCTTTCTAAACTAACCCTAAAATGCATGTTACTCAACTGCAGTTTAGCGATCAAACATGCTTCAGACATCACCAAAACTATCCTCCATTACAAAGTGGGCATTCTATTCCTGACAGAATACCGGTTATGTCAATGGTCCACACCACTGCTTGACATCCTTGTGCCTCCAAACTACACCATTCTGCGTCTTGACCGACCGCAACAACATGGAGGAGGGATCGTAATCATTAAGGAGAATTTCCTACAAGTCAAGACTTTCCAAGGAGATAATCTCACAACCTGTGAACACATGGGTGCAGAACTCGCCACAGCAAAGAGATCACTAGCCAAAGTATACCTCATTGACCACCCTCCAGGAGACAACCAACTGTTCTTTGAACATAGAATGGAAACCATTAAAATACACTCAATGCTACAGCCCAATGCCATTTTTCTCAGAGACTTCAACCTTCACTGGAACGACAAGGATGCTACGCAGGTCTCTATTCTAAAACAGTTCCTCTCTGATCAAAACCTGGCCCAATCCTGCACAAGCCCAACACATAACAAATGATCAACGCTCGACATAATCCCATACAGAGAAGGAGCGCTGACAACTCAATCACACTCAGCGGCTGGTGCGATCATCACTCAACTATATTCCACCTCAATGCGTGCACACAGAGAACTAAAGAGCAAGAAACCAAACATAAATGCTGGGATAGAACTACCAAATACAGAACAGACAGGAACTGACCTCAGTTTGCATGATAAACCTCACTCCTCTAACACTAACCAAAATATTTTCAAATTCACTGAGCACTACAGCAAAATAATATCAAACATAATGGAGACAGTAGCACTACTGAGTCATAAAAGACAAAAAATCAAATCTTCTCACCCTTGGTACAGTGTAAGGCTAATGAGGAAAGGAGTAGTCTTAGAGACAGGAACCCTTGACATTTCTTCTAATCAAATTATGTGAATAACGGAACAGCTACAAAAACACATTTGAAACTCAGAAGTAGCGTCTTTTAGATCCCAACTCGACAATGCAAAGAGTCTCCCAGGGCGAATCCTCTATCAACAAACTGTGACAAACAATGAAACCAGGATTAGCAATAACTTTCAATGGAAAAATCTGAGAAATCAATAAAGCCATTGTGATTGACAAAGGTTACGAGCCACTGTAGACAACAATCACCATTCCGAAGGTGAATCTCCATTCCCAGACGAGGAACATAAGACAAATCACCCATCCAGGACTAAAAATCAAGCATTCTGCAGTGAGCTCAAAATACTTACTGAGTATGAGGTCCACAAGACCTTATTATCCATGAAACCAACTTCACATTTCAACGACCCTGTCCCAACGACAATACTAAAGGAACTCCGTTACCTCCTCTCACCCATACTGGTGAAGATTGGAAATTCATCGCTAACACAAGGCGTTATCCTGGACTGCCTGAAGATTGGGCGAGTGACGCCCCTCTTGAAACAAGCATTTGCAATGCAATAGGTCTCGCATTACTGAAAGTTTGAGCTATTGGTGTTGCAAGTGATAAAGCAACGCCACTAGCTCAAACTTTGAGTAACGCGAGACCTATTGCATTGCAAATGCTTGTTTACATAGAAACTAAACGAGGAAAGTATTGAAAGCAAGTAAGCTATTGGTGTAGCTCACCTTTCAGTTCTGTGAATAGAAGCCTCCAGGAGGCAAACCTGATGGTAGCCTGAAAAAGGAGCAGAGCACACAAGAGTGGCAGGAGCAGCAAGGCGATATGAGACCATGGTGGGCATGGAGGGGCCAGAGAACAATAGGAGAGTGTGGTGGGCGGAGAATTGAGTGGGCACAGCGTAACGCGGGAGTCACAAGAGAGAACAGAGTGAGGACCAGAGCAAGAAACATGGCAGGTGTGGACAAAAAGGGCTATAGTTGTGAAGCATTGCCACATGCACTTCAGTAGGGGTGGAAGAATACACCCAAACAGCCAATAGCATTAAGTAAGAGATAAATACTCTGCTAGGTTGAGCCTAGATGTGACTAAAACGTCTCAAGCTAGTGGATGAAATAGGCTGGATGAGGAAAACAAATGGTTGCCATGTTAGTGAATTGGCCTTCATGGACCAACATACATGGCAACTAACTTGATTCTGTTGGCAGACTCATGATTTTTACAATTTGATCTTTAATCCACCTAATATTGCTTCCATAGAACACGAACACACCACCGCCACCACTGTCAAATATTCCTCTTATGGCCACATTGTTGGAAAAATGTGTACACAACAAATTGTGTTAGCATATTGATCAATTCAACCTACAAACCAGGACATAGCACAGAATCTGCGATAGTTCACATCATGGATGACGCCTTTACGATGCTAGACCACAATGACTCCTACCTACTCAAACTCCCAGACCTCTTAGCGACGTTTGATATGGTCAATCACAACAACCTACTAGAATTGCTAGAAAACAGAATGCGGCTGTCAAGGAACGTGCTCTCTTTGTTCACATCCTTCTTGCAGAACCACTCACAACGAATCAAATTGGGCAACTCACTCACAAATGCCTCACCAGTGGGATGCGGAGTCCCATAAGAGTCTACCTTTCCCCCATACTCTTTAACCTCTATATGGAGCCACAAATGGACATCCTCAAACAATCGATCCTTGCATAGTACATAGACAAATCACAATTTATTCTTAAAGATTTCCTCTGTAGAGGATGTAATCCAACTAAATAACACTCTAGTCAAAACTCAGACCTGGCTATCACAAATAATCTCAAGCTGAACTCTCTAAAAACAGAATTCTTACTTTTCTCCCCTCATAACAGCATCCCACACATCCAGGATTGGCTCAGTCATCTAGACGCCCTCAACTGTACACCTACCATTATTGATTGCTCTAAATCCCTTGGAATAACACTGGTCACAAATCTGAACATGCTAGCACATATCAGTGCAACTACGCGCAGTGCATCATTCCAACTCAAACTGCTGAAGAAAGTGAAACATTCCTGCCACCTCCAGACTTTAAACTAGCAGTACAATAACTAGTGGTCGCCAGACTTGAATATGGCTGTGAAACCCTTTCAGGTGTTCCCCAGTCAAGCACGGCTTCACTCAAAGCGACTCTCAACATAGCAGCAAAACTAGTAACATGCACAAGACACTTTGACCACATTACTCCATTACTTCAGTCACAACTGGCTCCCTCTCTAGGCCAGAACTCAATTGAAAGTTGCTTGCCTCATGCATAAAGCTTTACATTATAATGAACCCAGATACCTGGCAATAGAGATTCAAATCTCAGGAGGCAGCCGCCACCTCACTCTCTTAGGCTAGAACAGCCCAACCCCCCCAAGATTCTGAAAACAAAAAACCTACACACGCTTCTTTTTAAGATCGGCTCAAAGGATTTGGAATTTCTTACCACCTTCCCCCTTTATTCCCTTTTTCCTGTTGCTAGTTTCCACTTTTTGGGTGGAAATGTAGCAACATTGTTTGCCATAAACTTATTGAGATCCAAAAAAACAGGTCCATGTTTCATCATTGATAACATTTAGATTTTTTAATGATCTGAATGGTGAATTTAGATTTTCATATTACATGTAATATGGGTACAATCTATTTTCTTAATGGTGTATCTCTTCCGTATTATTAGTTGAATGTTTCTGTAATTGATACATAGTTGTATGTTGCACATAATTGCACTCCATGACACAATCCACTCCACCCTTGCAAGAAGGAGAACCAGGGGATGGACACCGAGATGATGATTAATGTTGATATGCTGGGTCGGCTTCTAAGAATCTAGTGATAATCTTTTGGTATGTGATAAGGCCTTAACCAGTGAGAAATAATGCGCACTTTATGTTGTGTATACGTAATGGGTATATATGGGGTTTACTTTTAAATATTGATGTAACCTGTGAAATTTTAAGTTGTTGTTTAAACAAATATGTTGATCTGCGAATTATATTTGACTAAATGACGGCATGGTAAAGTGTGAAAGGAAAAAGAACAAGCATTGGCATAGCCAATAGGCCTCGCCTTTCGGACCGTATAAGTGTTTAGCCATGCAACAGTTGATGTTGTTGCACCAGGGATATTGTGCTGCATAACTAAATACTAATAAGGTCCCAAAGGCGAGACCTATTGGCTATGCCAATGCTTGTTTTTGATCACTTTTGAAGTATGTAAATAAAAAGAACTTAGAACATGGGAAGCTTGAATTCTGAGCATTGCTGAATGTTGTAGCCTTTCTACGCACCATTGATGTATGATTTCATTGAGACATTATTCTTTCAAATAGGTTCATAATATTACTTTGTATCCATTTGTGCAATTCCCTTTAATTGTTTAGAATGATTGTGTGTTATTTATTGTATGTAAAATAAGGACGTTTACAGATGGAGTGCTAGGCTCTGAGTGAGGATATGGCTGCAGACCATTAGAAATCACTGATTAAGATTAGTAGCAGCGGAAGATACAGCAGTGTTGGGTATTAAAGGAGTGGTAGCTAAGGCACAAGAGAAATTTGTCTGTGAGACCATGTTCCAGGTACAAGAGACTTTGGGGACAGTAAAAAAAACTGAAAACGCTGGGCGCAGATGTCGAAAGCCAGCTCAAGAGTACAATAGAATTGTCAGACCATGTTATGGGTAGAGGAGCAGATGTAACAGTACCCTCAATATTTGTGAAAAAAGGATCAAGTATGTAGCCTGCAATGTGGGAGGCATGTTTAACGAGTTGCAAAAGGCAGAGTATGTGCAAATCATCAATGAGGATGTGTTGAGTCTCTGCCTTCCAAATACCGCAGACTGACGTTGACTCCCCCTATGAACGAAAAATGTAAAGCCTTCAAAATAAAGTCCGCCAGCTTTTAGCAAAAGCCGTCCCATGGCCCGGTGAGTGGCCATTGAGTGCTCTACAAAAAATAAAGCTGGTGTTTAGTCCTACTGTAAGAACGAGAATTCCAAGCAGTCGAAGAAGTCAGAAGCTAGAATTGTGCATTGAAGAACAAAATTAACAAGCATTGGCATAGCCAATAGGTCTCGCCTTTGGGACCTTATAAGTCTTTGGCTAGAGCTATTGGCTTTGCCAATGTGTTTAATGTATGTTGTAGAGCAACCAGTTGGAGCCAAAGAAACGGAAAACTGATAGAATATAAAAATATAAGCTGCCTTTAACTGAATTGTACTCTAAATGTTGCCTTTTGAAACTAAAATAGGACGAGAAGCTAAAATAAACAACGGAAAACAAACTAGAGGCAAGCAAGAACTAAACTGAGCAATAATCACTGCATTTGCAGAATATAACCACCTAGGGAAAGCCTACTTCCAAATATTGTATGAACATCTGGACTCCATCTGGTAGTATGTGGCGATAGAGTGGATACTGCAGCTCTCGCAGAGCAGCGTCCTCTGGGAGGATAATGTTATTTTCGGAGCTGGAAAATGAAAGGATTTCAAACTTTTGCTGCAATATGAACAATGAAAATAGGCATTTGTGCCTGAAAGAAAGGTGCATCTGGGTTACTTGAGGGCACTAGGAAATAATAATGAAGTAATTAAACAACAACCAACATCAACTGCTGCAACCAGAAGCTGGCTGAACATAACGTGCACACATAGGCTAAACCGCATGCCTCAGTTTTTAACCCTTACTGTCTGCAGGTTAGTTTATGCACCAAAAGCCTGTGTCCCTGCCAGCAGCCTAGTTATCAGTTGGCAATTGTCTCTCGATTTTTGTGTAGGGTAGGCAATAACAGAGTGAGGGTCTTTCATGGTTTTAAATCACAGTTAGTGGGATAGGGTGCAGCTTATTCAGTCACTGTAGCAATAAAAGGACAAAGACCCATAAGTGCAGTGCAAGGACCGGTACGAGGACCTTGTTCAAGAAGAAACAGTGCTGTGAGGAAATGCTTGTGGCATGCAGCGCTTTATAAAAATGTGAAGAGACCTGTAATCCACCAGTTATGCAAGATCTACTCTTTCAAGCATGTTGTGCTAGGGTGTAAGGAAACGGCAAAACAATCTGTGTACTAAAAGCACGCTGTACAAAGAGTCCTTAAAAGACACCCAGAAGAGCAGAGCAGGTGCTTCGCTGCCCTATAGATAGGCAACACTATCACTTAGGCTAGGCTACTATTACAAATGGTCTGTGTCAAATTGATAACTATATTGCGCTCACTAATGCCTATCCCAAACGCTGACCATTAACCAATCGGTGTCAACATTAAAGCTATTCTGAATATGGCCGCAAATCTTGCTTTCAGTACACGAATACTACTCTAGGACCTCTGTATGTCGCTGAAGAAACAAAACAGCAAGACCCTCGCTGGTATGAAGTATGAAGAGAAACCATAAAGCTGCGGCTGCCATTGAAACCCCATTTTCCATGAAAATAAGGCATTACGGAAGTAAGGGAAAAGGCAGAGAGAGCAGTGGGGGGGGGGTGCAGAGAAGGGAAGAGAGGGAGGGTGAGAGAAAGAGGAGAAGAGAGAAATGTGAATGTGGGGCAGAGCACAAGAGAAAATAAAAAGTGGATCGAGAGGGAAGGGTTACGAAAGGAAAGACCGAGAAGTAAGCGGTTAGAATATCAATAAATGGGTCAGAGGGAGAAACCAGAAAAAGGCAAGGACAAAAGGGTCAGAGACAAAGAGAAGGGACTGAGAGTGAATCAAAAAGCGAAAATCAAGGTGGAAGAGAGATGAAAGGAAGAAGAAAAGACAAATGCGGACAGAAAAGAGAACAGTGTGAGAGCAGAAAAAGAAAGGCAACTAAGACTACCTTGGTGGCCTGTCCAAATTTCAAGCTAGGTGTTCGCCAAGGTCGCCACTGGAGTGGACAAAATTCTAGTGTAAAATCCTTGCGCTGCAGCGGGAGAGAGAGGCGGATGGGTGCATAGCTAAATACTTATAAGGTCCCAAAGGCGAGACCTATTGGCTATGCCAATGCTTGGTGCAGTTGTCTGTCTTCACAGTGGTCCCACAGCAATAAAGGAAATGACATCCATCATTTTATCATTTCCTTGTTCGCTATTCATTTTCACTTAGATCGTGTGGTTTCATTCACAATGATTCAATTTTCTGTCATTTTATTTCATTTGTAATGCTTGTCAGAGGATCCAAACCTTCTCTGGAGCTACCAAGTTGGAACGCTGTAGAACATTTCAAATCGTAAAGTACCTGTGCCAACAATGGAGCAGCCCCAGCAGCAGACCAAGTGTCCAGACAGCCACAATGTTCAAAGATATCAACAGAGATTGTAGTAAAACTCAGACATAAAAAGGCACTCACAGGGCTGTTTGCAGTAAGATGACGTGGGGGTGGGGTCGTTACAAACATCAAGGAAAACTCGTGGTATGAAGAGCCTCCGCTAACCACACGGCAGGACGTCACATTTGAACTAGTCCCATCCATGCTGAGCTTTCACTGCATGCCTAACACCAGGACAAGTTCTTTAGGCGATGGAGGAAACCTCCAAAAAAGCATTGCATACAGCCTCAGAAGAAGATCGCCATCTAGAGGTTTGAGTAGGAATTCCTTCCACAGATCGAGTTACTAACGACACGGTGGGGACACCAAGGACACCAGTACAGAGCGCCCAGTTAAAAGGACAGTGGACGCATCACCCTATGGAAGTATGCCATGCTCCAGGGAATCCCACCTGGAGCTCTCTTGGGGCTGTGGGAGGCAACAGTGCAGATGGGGCCGTGTAGCATAGCTCACTGCGATGGAAATTGTGGTCTGATATTGCCCATAATAATGTGACATCTAGTAGCGACTTTTACAGGGGAGCCAAGAGACCGTCCTTTTTGAGTCACTGTAGGGGCATCATGTTAAAAACATTAACCCTACTTGGACTCCTCTACGTTGTCCGACGCCGATGTATACGAGGCTGAAAAAAGTTGCCATTCCACCTTTGCCTGAGCAGAATTGAGCCGCTGGATGCTGATCGAGCTTGTAAAGCTTGTCACACAATGTGACGTCAGACCAAGTGTGCAAAGAAAGCTTAAGTATCTGTGGTCCACCAATAGAGACAATCTGTCACTTGACTCCAGCATTGTGCACGATATGACAAGCCAGTGCTAGAGTGTGAGAGAGAGAGTGAGCAAGAGAGGGGTGGTGGTGGGGGGAGGCGACGAGAGAGAGAGAGAAAGAGGGGGGGCGACGAAAGAAAGAGGGTCCAGAGATACCGGGAGAAGCAATGGGAGTGCAATAAAAAGAATGATGAGACCGAGAATGCGGATCAGGGAGAAATTAAGAGGCACATTGTGGGTACAGCCAGAGAACAAAAGGGAGACCTAAAAATGTCTTCTGAATGGGGAGAGTGCAGGAGAAGACAAGGGAATGAGGCCCCTGAGAGACAGAGGCAGAGAGATGACAGCAGATTAGAGAGTGTGCGGCCCCTGGCACAAAATTTAACTTTTTTTATGGAGAAATAACGAGTCGAAGAAAGATAGCAGCATTAGCATCACATGATCAGCTGTGACTCCTGAATAACTGATCCGTGTCCCTTTAAATCTTACAGCCAAAAAATGGTGCAGGGAGGCCAGAGGCTGGACCCAGTGACAGCATGACAAGAGATGGATATGAGGCAAGAGGAAAAGCACAGAATATTTTGGAACCATGACTCCCAAAAAACTCAAATGGTACAAGGGGTGGGGGGTCCTACAAGTGGGATAACTATGACGACAGAAGCCAGGCCTCCCATCACATGCGCGTGCTGGCATCACAGCGGGGGCTTCCTTCCGTGCGTCACAGCGTCTTGGCACAGTGCTGGGCACCGTGGAAGCCTCCACGTCAACAAGCGTGGCACCCGCGAGTGGTGTGCATTCCCTGGAGAGAGCAGTCTGCTCTTTTTCCAAGCACATACTTGTGCTTGTGGCGCACTGCTGCGCACTCCCGCAAGGCGTATGCCGCCACAAACACGAGTATATGCTTGGAAAAAGAGCTGCACAACGGCTAAAGGTCTCCTATGCAGTGCATGCGCAATGCGTATTCGAGACCTTAAAATGATGGTCAAAACCCTGCCTTGTTTATTTGGCTTGTTGTGCTTTAACATGAAGTAAACCTGAGGATTGGCTAATGAGATGTCGGGATTGGAGCATGGGTTAAGTCCAGTTTCAGAAAAAGGAGGTCTGGATAGTGGGACTTAATGAAGTCCCAGATAGCAAGATGATGTTTTGACATGGATCAGGTTTTTAAATGAAAGCAGCATCGGCTGGAAGCTAATGAGATGTTGTGGGGAGAGGTAGAGATAGCAGGTAGATTAGAAGCGCTGGAGAAATAATAGAGGAAGAGGTGGGAGTGAATCACAAGAAGGATGTACTGGAGTATAGCGACTAGAGAAACTGCAAATATGTTGGCTGAATGGGCCATGACATTTTGCTAGAGTAGCAATACGGCAGGAGGGAAGGTTACCTTTCATATTGAGTCTGTCAACAGAATTAGAGGAGTTAGTCAGTTTAAATAACTTGTACTTGGCAAGTCTGGTGCGCACATCCTCTGTGTGGATGTGTAGCAGCATCGCTTATGGAGCCTGTCAAGGTATGGAGGCGGTTGGGGGGCCGGGAGCAGAGGGGAGCCATATTGGTAACTGGCACATCAGTTTTTAGAAAGGTTGGATAAAAGAAACTAGAGGCCAGCAACTCCTGTACCACGATTAAAAGCAGTGTGAGAAAGGATAAAACCTAAAAAAAGAGTAAAAGCTGCATCCTTTGCAAGGATGTAATTTGAGAGTAGGAGGCAGTGATGGTAGATGAAACCAAGCACAGCCACACAAATCCACAAGGGATCAAATGCGGAAGGGTTTCAGAGTCCAAGTCTCCAAATTTGCGAGATTTTTGACAGGACCCTTAGAGTGTACACCGAAGAGCTGAGCGCCCTCAAACACCTCCGTGATGCCTTACGTGAATTTGGAGGCGCTCATCCTCTAAACAAAATCACCCTATAAGAACTCCATTAGGAACGGTTCTCTGCACCCCAGACTCACTTGACCAGCCATGTTTGCAGACCATAGCAGTAACCGCTCTAAATCTTCTTGTGAAATCTTTTCTCTAATAAAGAGTTTCACGCAACTCAAGTCCTGTAGTACGATTCTGCAATCCTCCTAAAAACTCTGTTTAAATTTGCTTACAAATTTAAGAAGGGTAAGACTAACTTTGATCCTGGACCTCCACTAGACTTCTAACCCTTGGTTAGCCTTAAATCAAGGGACGGCAGCGGCTCCTTGCTTGTGTATGTCAGCCCGTTACACCTGGATCTTGTTACAAATACTGTTCCCACTATCATGTCTGGGTCACCTCTCGACCCCCTATCCCCATATCTTCACACTGGGCATGAATGTCCTTAGGCTTCTCTCACCTCTCTATACAATTACTTTGTCTTCTGTCTCTGCACCAGAGGTATGGAAACAGGCCTGAGTCAGGGGAGTGGGATTTTTCTTACCCGAGACCTGTACATTTCCAACCTGGACAAGCATTGTTTTTGTCTATTTTGTCCCATGGACAATTAGACATGAAATGAGCAAGAACCCAGCTGTACACCTTTTGTGTTCACTCTTGCAGCCAGTCACGCTCTATGGAACAGCTCCTGGGTTTGTAAAATTAGATCTATGGTACTCCACTGCACTTTCAAAGCCATACATTTTTAACTTTCCCGTGTCAAATATTATTTTGAATCGCCAGAACGCGGCTGATTGAGGCCCAATGCACCCCGCCTCCCCACCCCTTTAGCCAGCATGCTGCGAGATCATGCTTCATTCTGGTTTATAGCAAATCAAGTAGCACATTATTATTGACATCAAAGTTTATTTAAAGAGAAACCAGCAACATTTTTACAACACAGACCTTTAGCAGGTGCCGTCCTGCTACTTTGTACCCACTGAAACTAGGCTACAAATTCTGCAGTGATAATGGATGACGCGGACAGAATTGGTGGCAATGCCTGAGGCTTAAGACCAGAAATCCAGTGGCATATTGCCTGTCACTTTCACACATTACACTGCCCTTTCAATGCTATCTGAGTCAAGTCAGGGCCGCTTAATTCTGTTTTCTTGTAGTGCAAGGCATTCCGGGCGGGCAGGCAGGGTTGTATCTTGCAAAATCTGCTATGATTTGTGCAAGGCTTCCCTTATGAAATGATATTTAAACGGTGTTTAATTTTTTATGAGATGTTTTTTTGTACAATTATATAAATCCTTAACAGTCGATAGGTCACAGCCTCATATGCATTGGTAGCATACTAGCTGGCAATGGTGTTTGGTGTACATGAATGTTTCCTCTCTGTTTAGTATCAACATTTTCTTCTGTACAGGGTTGCCAACTGTTCTTTGTGGATATCATTTTCATTCTTGGATTTTTGTTTAGAAACCTTGAGTATTCTGGGAATTTAGTCTTCAATCCTTTAAATTAGTTGGATAACCCACCAATGTGGTATCCCCAGTGATATGAAACAGAACTACTCTCTGAATGCATTAGAGCGACCCCTATTAGGATGAAAGGGTGACTCAGCCAACTTGTCTGCAGCCAATCCCTGCTTCACTCAACTGGGACAGCAGCTTCATAGAGATGCTGCTGGGACAGAGTGGGGAGCACCTTTATAACTGCCATTTATTGACAGCACAAGCAACCAGTCATGAGAAACCAGATGTGTGCGTCTCCCCAGAGAGAGTGTCTGAAGGAAGCGTGGTCTCTAGTGTATATCTTTGTGTGTTGATGTCTGCAGTGTTTGCGCAGGGCGAGTGTATGAGAGAGAGAGAGAGATATAGATATGCATGCATGCTGCTTTTCATGAGGTTTTGCGTCTCACAAGATGGACATGCAACTGTGTAGGTGGAGTTGGGAAGAGGCTTCCTGCTCTTACGTTGACTTGTTTACGAGCTCCAGTTCAGAATCAGCTGCTCTGTCAACAGGATTCTATTCTGCTTGGCCCTTTCCAGCACTCATCCATGCTCTTGGGAGGCAGAAAGACAACAGGACCAAGAGAAAGGTAGAAATGGTTGTTCTATGGTTACAACTATGGAGAAAAAAAAGACTAGGGTGGTCTCTACAGTGTAGCATCAAGAAACCTGGTACGAGGTATCGTGCTGTATGAGAATCTTACTGGCCTATCGCAAAAAGGAGACAAAGGCAGGATTGTAATCTGGATCTCTAAATTGTAGGCGTTTGTGTGACTGAGATACCACCTGGAATATGCATGTTGCAGGATTACATCTGTAATCTGCAGTTTATCGGTTCAACTTGTTGACATGTTTTAGCAGGTTAAGAAACCACTCCACAAATACCCATTTAGCATGTGGGTCTCAAGTTTTCATTTCTGTTAGAAAACTGTGGTTCCCTGCACCTACTACTGCACAGATCAATGCTCCGATACCCCTTGGAGTCTGATTTGAGCTGCTTCAGTCAATAAATTCATTTTTTTTAAATGTGTATCCCCACAGGCCACCGGGCTGTAATTCCATCTAGATGTGCAGTTGGTAACTGCACGTACAGCAGAGATGTGTGTACTTTATTGGTTACAGGTTCCAATTGCAATTATGGATGAGTGGGTTAATGCATCTTCCTCAGTGGTCTTTGTAGTCTGTATTTCACAGGTACCAAATTCTAATGAAAACGTCCCTCTAAGTAGGGAATCAATTGGATGACCTCTATACCAGCAGTACTCCTAAAGTGCACCGATGTTGCACACATACCCACATCAGGCTCTCCTTGCTAAGGACAAATCCTTGCAGTAAAAGGAATATGTTTACCTCAGCATAATTATTGTAAAGAATTAATGTCATTTGACACTTTGAATGAAAGAAAATGGACCAGCACCTTGTATGTGCCCGGGCATGTAATTGAATTATGGAATAGATGTACAAGTGGATATTTTTTTACAGGACAAGTATATTTCCGTTCCAGTTTGTCCCTTAGACAAGTGGATATTTAAAACCTTTCCAGACTCCTGTTGAGTACTACCTTTACCCAACATACCTACCCTAACGCGACATGATCAATTATCGGCCCATCACTCTCTGATCTTTTCCCACAGAACTGCTTCAACAACTTGTCAATACCCAGGTTTCCCATTTTTTTCGCATCTAATGCTGTGCTTGTCTGTACCAGTCTGGGTTTCATTCAGCTCACAGCACCGAAACTACTTTTCTGGCTGCTATTAATTATCTATGCCTTATCTTGGATCTGGCCTGTTCCCTCTGCCCTGATCTTCCTTGATCTCTCAGCAACATTCGATAAAATCTTATGCCATTCCTCTCAACCACCTGCATAACTTAAGCATCTGCCTTTGAGCTCTAAATAGGCTTTGCTCATTTGTTTTTCTTTTCTTCATAAAACAAAACTAAAGCTGTCCATCTTCCTCCGGTCTACAGCTACCTAGCTAGTATGCAATATTCTTCAGGAGTAATCCCTGAGCCCGACTCTCTTTAATACATGTGTCGGCTTTCGATTCAGTATTGATTCCTACACTGATAGTACCCTTATTATTGTCCCTATTTTCAAGCAATTTTGCTGAGACCAAAGTCAAATTTTACTCATCCCTGTGTTTAAAAGTAAACAGCGCTAAGACTGAGATTGGCATGTTTGGTAAATAAGCATCTACACAGTCTTCTTATTGGTAGAATTTGGAATTAGGCAGTGCTCCTGCCCTGGCCAAGTCCTCCAGAAACTTGAAAATTATTTTGATCAGGATCTCACTGTGACTGCCCAAGTAGTCGGGTGTCTGCAACCTGCTTTGCCTTCATTAAAATGCCTTCTTTAGAAATCTCTATAACTGTTGTGCAGGGTCTAATTATATCACTCCTAGACTCCACGTCGTCCAAAACTCAGCAGCCAGCCTCGCTCTTATGTTCCAGTTCATACCTCTCTCTCCCTGCCCACCTCAGAAATCTCCACTGGCTCCCTGTGCCTTGCAAAACGCCTTGAATAAGTCGGGTAACTCCTTAAAATCCCCCTTTTCATCTTTTGACTCTGCCAACCGCTACCTGGCTTCTATCCCACATATCACTTATACCAGAACTAGTGGCTAATATTTCTTGAATTTGGCAGCAAAGAATTGGACCCCCCCCTTATCTCTTCTCCAACTTTCTCTCTAAAAACAACTCAAACCCTGGCTCTTAAATTGAGGTGTATAGATAACATTGGTGCTTTACAAATCGAAAATAGTAATTTTAATGAGAACAATGTGGATGCTCTCTTATGCTCAAACAAAAAGGAATTGCAACACAAACGGTTTGCTTTTACCATAGTAAAAGAACATATTTATGCCAAGTGCTGAAGTATGCAAGTAAAGCGGTTTATTTTCAAATGAATCCAGTATTATCTTGATAGTGATTACAGTGCCAAAGATCTGTCTTGATTGTAGAATATTTTTTTCTACTTTATTATTAAATGTAGTAAAATGCATAAAACGTGGATCCAATTGTGGTGGCTCATCAGTTTAATACTCAAGTGCACTTATTAGGTTCCCCACGGCCCATTCGCCTGCCTCTCCTGCAAGTTCAACTGCTTCAGGACCCTCACCAAATCCACTTCCTCCGTACATAGCACCGACTCTAACCGCCTGAAGTGCATCCTGCTGAACACCCGCTCGGTCCACAGACACGCAACTGAACTCTGGGACCTACTCGACACTGCGTCACCAGACATCGCCTTCCTCACAGAGACATGGATGAACACATCATCAGCACCCGACATCGCCATAGCCATACCGGAAGCTTAAAAGATCATCCGAAAAGACCGCACCAATCAAACAGGAGGAGGCATCAAAATCACGACCAGCTCAGACGATAATCTTACAACCGCTGAACATCTCCATTTTCAGATCCAGACCGACCCTAGGACCACCCTCAGAGGCACCCTCATTTACAGACCTCCAGGTACCCGCACTCAATTCAGCGATGACATCACGGACTTCGTCAGCCCAAATGCCCTCGCCTCCGAGAACTACATTCTATTAGGAGACCTCAACTTCCACCTTGAAAACAAACACGACAGCAACACCAACTCCCTTCTGGACAACCTGGCCAATCTCGGACTCAAACAACTTGTTGACACCCCCACCCATGTAGCCGGACACACGCTCGACCCTATCTTCACCTCCAGCAAGCACATCTCCTTCGACCGCACCACAGCTCTCCACTGGACGGACCACAGCTGTGTTCACTTCAGCTACAAAACCACCCTGACCCACAACCGCCCACAACCTATTCCTCAGAGAAACTGGAACAAAATCACCTCCGACCAACTCCTCACATCACTCAACCAAAACCCTCCCACCCTCTCACTGGACCCAAACCAAGCGGCCAACAATCTCAAGCAATGGATCACCCACAGTGCTGACGAATTAGCACCCCTGAAAAAGCACCAGATCAAATCAGCCAGCAAAAAGACTCCCTGGTTCAATGATGACCTTAAAAAATCCAAGAAGCTATGCCGCACCCTGGAGAATACATGGAGAAAAAACCCAACCACCGACAACATGGCCACCCTTAAGGCAGCCACCCGCAAACACCACCAACTGATTCGATCCGCCAAGAAATCAGCATTCAAGGATCGTCTCGACAACAACACTCACAACAGCAAGGAACTTTTCAACATCGTCTAAGAATTCACCAACCCCACCGCAGCAGCTAACGACATCACCCCCTCCCAAGACCTCTGCGATGCGTTATCCTCCTTCTTCTACAACAAAATTGCCGACATCCACAACAGCTTCGAGAGTACCCCCAGCGATCAACCCTCCCCACCACCCTCAGATCCCACTCCGCCAACTAACAACCTTAGCGCCTGGAACCCAATCACCACCGAAGACACCATCCGCCTAATGAACTCAATCCACTCTGGCTCGCCAACCGACCCCTGCCCCCACCACATCTTCAACAAAGCTGACTCCATCATCGCACCCCATCTCCGTGATGTCATCAACTGCTCGTTCAACTCTGCCACCTTCCCAGAAAGCTGGAAACACGCCGAACTCAGCGCCCTTTTGAAGAAGCCCACAGCAGACCCCTCTGAACTTAAAAACTACCGACCCATATCCCTCCTCCCATTCCCGGCCAAAGTCATTGAGAAAGCCGTCAACAGCCAGCTCGCCGCCTTCCTTGAATCCAACAACTCCCTTGATCCCTCTCAGTCCGGATTTCGAGCCAAACACAGCACCGAAACCGCCCTCATTGCAGCAACAGACGACATCCGAACACTACTGGATAGCGGAGAAACAGCGGCCCTCATTCTACTCGACCTCTCCGCCGCTTTCGACACAGTCTGCCACAGCACCCTCATACAACGCCTCAGCAACATCGGCATACAAGGAAAAGCCTTGGACTGGATCACCTTGTTCCTAGCTGGGAGAACTCAGAGAGTCCGACTTCCCCCATTCATCTCAGAGGCCACTGAAGTCATCTGTGGAGTACCACAAGGATCTTCAATCAATCCCACCCTCTTCAACGTCTACATGAGCCCACTCGCATCAATCGCACACCAACACAACCTCAACATCATCTCATACGCCGACGACACCCAATTAATCCTTTCCCTCACCAAAGACCCCAACACCGCCAAAACCAATCTTCACAAAGGCATGAAAGAAGTAGCCGAATGGATGAAACACAGCCGCCTAAAACTCAACTCAGACAAAACGGAGGTGCTCATCCTAGGATCTTCCCCCTCTGCCTGGGACGACTCTTGGTGGCCTTCCGCTCTGGGCACAGCACCCACACCCACAGACCATGCACGTAACCTCGGCTTCATCCTAGACTCCTCTCTCTCGATGTCAAGACAAGTCAACGCAGTCTCATCCTCCTGCTTCAACGGACTTCGCATTCTCAAAAAGATCTTCCGCTGGATCCCCCTCGAGACAAGAAAGACTGTCACCCACGCATTGGTCACGAGTCGACTGGATTATGGCAACACACTTTACGCCGGAATCACAGCAAAATTACAGAAAAGACTCCAACGCATCCAAAACGCATCAGCGAGACTCATATTGGACATCCCTCGCCAAGATCACATCACCGGACACCTAAAAGACCTCCACTGGCTTCCCGTCAACAAAAGAATTACATTCCGTCTTCTCACCCACGCACACAAGGCCCTCTACAATCTTGGCCCCGAATGCCTCAACACCCGACTGTCCTTCTACAAACCCACCCGCCAACTTAGATCCTCCAATCAAGCCCTCGCCGCAATCCCATGCATCCGAAAATCCACCATGGGAGGCAGATCCTTCTCCTTCCTTGCTGCCAAGACCTGGAACTCACACCCCACTCACCTCCGCCTTACTCAAAGCCACATCTCCTTCAGAAAAGAACTTAAAACCTGGCTATTCAACAAATAATGAACCCCTTCCCAAGCGCCTTGAGACCCTCTGGGTGAGCAGTGCGCTATATAAATGACCGAACTTGAACTTGAACTTGGCAACCCAAATTGCCACGCTGGCTCGCAGCCTAATTCTGCCTCCAGCATTACAAGGATAGAACAACTAGAAAACATTGTATATGTTAACTTATTTTTTTAATAGTGTCGTTTATTTGTACATTATGTCTACTTGGTTATATAAAAGGTAAAAAAATAAAAATGCTTATACTACTTTATTATAACGTTTCAACATGCTGCACAGCAGCCCCACTTCTCTACAACATAGCTTAAACACATTGGCAAAGCCAATAGCTCTGGCCAAACCCTTATAAGGTCCCACATGCGAGACCTACTGGCTATGTCAATGCTTGTTAACTTATGGGCACAAGCAGTGCATGTGGACTCTCAAAGAGGTCCGTGACCCGTTGACACAGGGTTGCCTGACCTTTTCCCTGACCCTCTCAAAAGCATGTGGTGATAGCTGCAAGGCAGCAAAACTACGTAGTTGGTTTGGTTTCTATAGAATCTCATTGGAAGTTTCATACACAACTTTCCAATGTACATGCCAATGGGTTTAAATTCAAAAATGTCCCCCCTGTGTCTGTGCATGTACTTCACCGTTATTAGGTTTAGCTACAGACAGCTGTCTGTTTGCAAGACAAATTGTTTGAAATACCTTAAATATACTTAGTTGTCTTTGCCTCAGGCTTTTGCTCATGATCGGATTGCTTTGATGTCTATCCCTTTCCTACTGCTGATTAGATGGCTTTCCACTCTGTTTTCTTTTCTGCTACTGAGCATTTTTGTCTCTGTGCTCTGTTTAGATGATTTAGATCCATACACTGCATGTTCAAGGGCACTTTTTAGGGTCTTGCGTACGCAGCGCGCATGCGCTGCATAGAAAAAGACCTTAAGCCATGACTTCACTTTTGCAGGCAAAAACGTGCACGCGTTGCATTACTTTGAATGGCAATGCGTGCACGTTTGGCGATTCCCTTGCCTGAGCGAGCTTTCAAAACCATCCGTTAGTAATTAACAGATGGTTCCTGCTCGCTCCCGCAAGGGAAACGGGCGCTGGCACCCTCCTCTCCTCCCTCCCCCTGCTGCCTCCTTTCAGCGTGAGGCGCGCGCGAGCTCTGTCATACTGTAGAAAACAGTATTCCCCATAACTGCAACTCAGTTGAAAGTTAGCGAGTTAAGGCAGGGTTCTGTCGGCGCGCTGAAGGAAAGGAAGGCGAGGAGAGGGAATACTGTAGGTCGTGCATAAGCGGCATTAACAAAGAACTGTGTGGGGCCCGTTGGAGAGGACTAGAGTAGAAAAAGTAAGGGTAGAGCAGATTGTGGTTCGGGTGACGAGATGCAATGGCAAAGCTGCGAGCACTCCTCGTGCTGTGATAGCAGAGGGTTGATGCAAGTCTGGACTGAGGTGAAACGTCAGCCTTGCTGCTAGCGATACTTTATTTCAGTGGCAGACACAGGCCAGAAGACTAATGTTTCATGACCTAGCTGTGTGCATAAACAGGTCATTTTTGTGCCAGCCCGCTATTACATTTCAGATCAAGTACATTGAAAAAAAATATTGGATGGGAAATCTATCTCACAACCAAGTAATATACAAATAGGCTGTTTGCTGGAGTAAGTGGAATGTCGCACATAGGCTGTGATGCAATGGTTTCCATGGCAACATTTGAGTTTATTGCAATCCACCAGCAGCATTTTCCTCACATTGACAGCTGCATCGAGAGGGCGATCCTTCAAGAATACCACCTGATCGCGAATCCTTTCACTTGTCTAAAGCTTGCACAATGGTTTGATGGTGGGGGCGCTTGCTGCTTAGCAAAAGGAGCGCATGTAACATTTTAATATTTCCTTTAAGAAAATCCTGTTAATTAAACTATGAATCACAAACCCCTCACTGACAGTTCATTCTGCCACCGCAGTGGGAGGACAGCACATGTAGGCTGCAGTGGGAAAAACAATAACATAAAACAGCACTCAATTCTCCTATCTTCCTCTGCTGTTGCGCAAATTAAGCCATACTGCTTGAAATTAGTAACAGTACCTGGCTTTGGGCAGTATTTCACACAACAGAATCAACATATCCCACAAAACGATGCAACTACTGTGGACTGCAGTGTGTAACACTTGATTTAATCCCAGCCACTCTGGCCAAAGTGGATTATTTTTAAATTGCGCTAGCACAGCACATGAAAAACAATATTTAAAAAAAAATCTATAAAATTGTGCTCGTACTTGCAAAGCCATCAATAGCGAAACCAGTCATGCTTATATTGCTTTCAAATTCCCCACAATGCTGAGTCAATCAAGGTGCAGACCCCTTGAAAGAATATAACTAAAACTTCAAAAGGCCTGTCGCCGATACTGGTTTTGCAAATGTGGACAATAATAAAAGTTACTGCCATCTAAAAAGCATTAGCAAAGCAAGAGCAGATTTTGCCAATGCTTGTTTGCTCCCTGTGCCACTACAAAAACTAGCCACATCCCAATCCGTTTTGGCCCCGCTCCATAACTGCTAGTCTGCCTCCCCTCTGTAAGCGAAAACAAGCAACCCCAAAAGCGTTGACCATAGGGGGCTTCAGCATTTAGGTGCAGCTCGATTCCTACGGCACAGCGAGCTACGAAAGCCCTCTTCTTGCGACACTTAGAGTTGCAACTATGGCCAATTCACCACTTCTTTTCAACAGGCTAACGAAAGTGGGAAGAGAAACCTTTTAGGAAATTCACTGCAGCTGATCTCCCCAAACCCGTTTAAACAAGCATTGGAAATGCAATAGGTCTCGCAGCATTAGAGTTAGTGCTTTTAGAATTGTTTATGGGTTTTTTTGTAAATCTTTAGCATTTTTGTTTCCTGTAGCCAATGCTAAAGAATTAAAAAAAAAAAAAGCCATAAACCTTTCTAAAAGCTCTAACTCAAGTGAGGGTGAGTGAGGGTGAGGGTGGGTGAGGGTGAGTGAGGGGTTGAGGGTGAGGGGTTGAGGGTGAGGGTGAGTGAGGGTGAGTGAGGGTGAGGTATTGAGGGTGAGGTATTGAGGGTGAGTGAGGGTAGAGGGTGAGAGAGGGTGAGGGTGAGTGAGTGTGAGGTGTTGAGGGTGAGTGAGGGTGACGCGTTGAGGGTGAGTGTGGGTGAGGGTAAATAAGCAACTGCAAGATGACCAGTACACCTTTGAAAAGTATCTTCCAATGCGGGTAAACACTTATCAACACATTTATTTGTAACTTTTGATCCATTTGAGCTAGAGACAATTTCTTTTTTGTTAAACTGTGCAGAAAATGCACCAGATGATAGATTATGACTGAGGCAACTGCGGCGAATCCTTAACTATGTGAAAAATCTGCAGCCACAGAACCACATAATTCTAGTGCCCCTGCCTACAGTGAAGTTAGCCAAAGGTTGACCTATTGCTTGATACTGTAATAGAGAAAAGAAAACGTCAAAGATGCAACAACAAATCAGTGGATGATGAGGGATGACTGAAAGACCCTCTGAGGAAGTACACTGAGTATATCATTTTATATATTGGTTAATACCAAACCTAAAAATAAAAATAAAATACTGTGACTCTTAACTGCACCCTGTTGCATGCTGGTGAGATTTTCTTTCATCAGTATACAAAGTCCATATGTTTACATGTTCAATTCCTTGCTCAATAGCAGTTTTGTGTTTTAGTGGGTGAGTTATTTTCAGTGCAGCAAAATGTAAATGCGCCCTGAAATTTTAACTAGCCCCCGAACTTCATCTGCCCACCGAACACCAAGTTCACAACGTTAATGTCCTTTTAATAAGAAGAATGAAGAGGTTATTAATTGTGGCATGTGCTGTTTCGTTTCCAGATTAACGCAAACTAATAAACAAAGAGGTCAATCCGAAAACAGGCCCAGGGTTTCACTGGGAGCACCCGTATGTTTCATGGTAAAACTTCATGCGAGGAAATAGAATAAAGACGGATTCATCGCGGATCTGTCGGCGCCAGCCTGACAGGAATGAGTCAGGCCTTCCCAGACAAAACAAGAGGCGGGCAGCGCGATTCACACAGAAACACAGCCACGCTCGAGTTGGCCAGCACATTTTCTGACTTGGACTAAAATATATATATATTATAACACTCGCCAAAACAGGTGCCAATAGTGTCGGAATTTTTGAAACCATTTCATTATTTACCTTTCACTGGTCCTTTTTGCCTTGATTTTAATTAAAAATGCTTTACCGAGGCAGTGAATAAAGTTACAAAAAACACTTTCCGGCCTTCCCCCTTCATTTCTCTATACTGACGTTTACCTTGTGCCTGGACACGCCCTTCTCGACATATGTTCACGGGCACATCTATGCTTGGTTAATCAGATATAAGTTGTATGGTCTACTGGTCGACCCAACAACTCAGAAACAATAAACGCGTAAGGAGTGGGGAACAGGAAAGACACACATGATCGCGACACAACAAACAGAAATAGGTCTCTGAAGACAGGGCCTGCAAACACACAAGAAAACCGGTCTGCTAGCAAACACCATTACCCAGAAAAAGCAAACACACATGGACTCGAGCACACGAAGCAAAGTTAAACTCAAGCACAGCAAAGACGAAGGGTCCAACGAACACACGCACACACCACCCACACACACGCACACTCACTCACTCACTCAGAAACACGGAAAACGGCACAAATTAACCCAGGCATGGAAAATACAAACACATAGGAACGGTAAATAGACACAGACCCGAAGAACAGCAAAAAACATGTTCCGGCACAGCAACACCGAGGGACATGGGCAAAGCAAACATGCAGGGACATGTATAAACGAAGAACTCTGGGGAAAGCAAAAAACGAGCACACGAAGCAAAGTTAAACTCAAGCACAGCAAAGACGAAGGGTCCAACGAACACACGCACACACCACCCACACACACGCACACTCACTCACTCACTCAGAAACACGGAAAACGGCACAAATTAACCCAGGCATGGAAAATACAAACACATAGGAACGGTAAATAGACACAGACCCGAAGAACAGCAAAAAACATGTTCCGGCACAGCAACACCGAGGGACATGGGCAAAGCAAACATGCAGGGACATGTATAAACGAAGAACTCTGGGGAAAGCAAAAAACGCGAACCACAACATAACAAGCCTTGCTATACGCACAGGAAAGACATGTTAACACAGGGGTGTGGAATTTTCTAAATAATCTACTTGTCCAAGGGACAAAATGCCACTGAGATCTACATGTCCTGTAAAATCCACTTGCCCCACCTACTCCCGTCCATGCATCAAACATAAGGGCTGACAGAAAAACGTTTAATATATTTTGTTTCATTGGTAAACCATTAAATGATTTGCAATAATAATGCTAAGAAAAACTTGACAAGCAATATATAGGTTATAGAACCACTGACTCATACCAGTGTAAGGTGTCAGAGCACTTTATACCACGCACACATTGCACAGAGACAATCATAGGTGTGTATATCATTGTATAGAAATGTTACATCAGACAGTACTACAAGGTGTGGTGTAGGAGTGACAGGTCATCGACCCTGGTATAGGCAATATAGTTAATAGGTCTTATTAAGGAAAGGCCCAAATTAAGAATTTAAAACGAACATCATTGTTAAGAGTTCTTTTTCATGATAAGAACCAAATTAACCCTTTTCACAAGATTAGGATAATGAAAGACAGGGCAAAAAAACATGCAGCGCTAACATATACCTTGCAGTTTGCAGCAGCTCTGGGGTGACAGTTAATAGCTCAATGTTCTATATTAGGATTTTGAATTATAAAAGACAAATAACAAAAGGAGCTCTTACAGAAGCAGTAACCCACTGACATATTTACATCATATGCTGCACTTCTTATCTGCATGGTACACTTTCTTAGCAGCAGGCAGTTTAACCCTCTGCGCTGCCTTAGGATGAGTCAAACTTTCCACCAGAGAAACCTCGGTCTCTTTCCAGGAAGCCCATTAATCACGAGACTTTTCTTGACGTTTAAATTGATGTCTGGAAGTTGCTGGAGACCAGGAACGAGGCAGCAAGTGCTAAAATGATCTGAAGGAACTAAATGAAGTGGCGCTCAACTGTGTCACTGCACTCTCATAAACAAGAGTCTAGCAGTTGGGTGGGACTTTATGTGTATTTAACTATTTTAATGATACAGGCTGGCCTATCTTAACTCGGCAACGCTCACAGACTATGCCAAAAGCCACGCTAATACAAGACAATGACCATCCCATCAAACTTATAACCTACAGCAACGGAAAACCACCCAGTCAGCAATCCTTAACTTGCTCGCACGCAGTCTCCGCAAGCTGCAGCTTCTTTTGTGCATTCTTTTACCTAACATTAATAAAAGGGAACATTCGATAGGGTAGCGCTGTTCTGCTTTCTAATTTTGGTACTATATTTTTATCCTCCCAACGTCCTCCTGAAAGGATGCTTGGCAGTGGCTCACTAACGGATTTTGTTAGAGCAATCATTAATTCACATTAAGGCTTGAGACCATTTGCAGCCTGTTAAATACTGTCTCCAGGCCGATCGATCGGAAGTCCCTGTCTGAGGCCCTTGGTCAGGCTCGGGGTCGAGTTTCATTTTATGTCGGACCCCCGTCCTGCAGCTTCAAATAAGAACTGGTGCGCCTGCTGCTGTGACAGACTGTGTAATGTTACGAGGCTTATGGCTGCAGAAAGCGCGTTAGTTTTATGCTGTCGCAGTCGCGCTCCAAAGCAGCAATGAGAGCCCGCGCTTTACTGGGCTCTCTGCTTGCCGCCTCACTCCGTGGCCTCCAGCACCTGGTGTTCATTATACAACCCAATGCATTATGGGCCTTGTAGTCCAGGCTTGCCTCCAAACACCGGGGAAGCTGTGGAAACGGGGCGTGTTCATGACCTGGACCGAGGGGACCGTCACAGACAGCATAAAGCGAAACATTACAGAAAATGAATATTTCTTAAATCTCAACCGCAACATATTCAGCAGATGGCAAATGAAACTATTTTCCCAGCAATTAATGTTTTTTGTCTTGCATAGAAGGACAGCAGCAGCACTGTGTATTCCCAGAGTAAAGCAGACGCCGTGTGACCCTCGGCAGAGAACAGACGTAGGTCTGCGCACTTCATGTGATAATAAAAGGTGCGCCACTTTTATATGCCTGCGGCGGTGTTTTACAGCGTGACTGCCGCTCTCAGCAGGGACTGTCCTCTTCTCAGGCAGACACAGTGTGCTGTACATACGTGAGCAGTGCAGTGGCATGCACTAGAGTAACGCACGACCAGTCGGGGAAAAGAAATTCAAGGCAGTTGAATTCACATTAAGGCTTGAGACCATTTGCAGCCTGTTAAATACTGTCTCCAGGCCGATCGATCGGAAGTCCCTGTCTGAGGCCCTTGGTCAGGCTCGGGGTCGAGTTTCATTTTATGTCGGACCCCCGTCCTGCAGCTTCAAATAAGAACTGGTGCGCCTGTTGCTGTGACAGACTGTGTAATGTTACGAGGCTTATGGCTGCAGAAAGCGCGTTAGTTTTATACTGTCGCAGTCACGCTCCAAAGCAGCGATGAGAGCCCGCGCTTTACTGGGCTCTCTGCTTCAGCGCTATTAGAGCGTGACTGAGACCGCATAAAACGCGGGGGCACAGTGCTGAAGCAGATTTCAAATTTCAGAGCGATCCTGCAGCTTAGCTGTGAAAAATATAACACTTTGGAACACTCTATGGCAGGCACACTATGGCAATGCTTATTTTTATACATTTTACCTTGATGTGTGTTTCCTTGCCGCGGCCACGAACTACAGCTTGCTGAGGCAGAGTGATGTTTCACTCCGTCAGCCAATCACTGCACAGAGCCCAGCTGCTAGCGAATCAGAGGCCTCCAAAGGCTCCCGTCAAACTGTTCTGATTGGCTGTGAGTCCCAGGGTGCACGCAGCCAGTTTTATTAATGTGATTTAATGTCTACTAGTCCGTCGGACAAAATAGACATTAAATCTTCTTGCCCTTAGATAAAAACAGCCTGGCTCGGGCGTCGGGCGATATGATTCCCCCACCCCTGTTAACACAAGCACAGTAAACAAGTCCCAGTCCATAGTGGAATGTGGTTGAAAAAAAGCGAAAGAGAAAGCAGGGTAACCTGACCCAGGAGGGGGGAGGGGGGAGGAGAAATGCGACATGGCGGGGAGGGGGCGGAGCGGGGGAGAGGGTGTGTGTGTTGTTAGGAGGGCATTGCTGTGGGGAGGGGGGAGGAGAAATGCGACATGGCGGGGAGGGGGCGGAGCGGGGGAGAGGGTGTTAAGCAGCAGGGTACAGACGGCTGAGGGAACAGACGGCGGGCAGGGGAGGGGGCGGAGCAGGGAGGGGGTGTGAAAGCAGCAGGGGCCTGGAGTGCGGCTGAGGGAACTGATGTGCACGCGCTTTTAAGCTCAATGCGCATGCGCATTGAGCTTAAAAGTCACGGGCACTGCAAGGAATCGCCACGATTCCTTGCAAGTTGGGGAAAGAGTGGATAAGTCCCAATACTCTCGCTTGCTCGATGTGCATGCGCATCGACAGGCGAGACCTAAAACAGAACAGAGACTGATCACAATACAAGCTGCATGGCACGGGAACCTCCATTTTAAAGTGGTCAATGCTTGTATAACTGCATCGGCGTCAACATTCATCTTCCCGCCGAAAATGTGCCTTTCTGGAAAGCCAGAAAACAAAGCAATCATGGAAGATGCACTTTCTTAAATTAGAAAAAGTTTTAAGTGCAATTCTTTTGAGGCTTGGCTAAGGTGATCATATTTTCTGTTCTCGATTAAATCAGAATGTCATCACTTAAAATCTGTAATAGCTGGCGTTTCAAAATCTACATCTTTGGGGAACCGATGCAGACTATATATGACATTAATTTAAGCAGGGCCACTTGGGAGTTCGACTGTATGATTTAGGGAGTACTTTAAATTAACTTGCTAATCTGTTTATGTTGCAATTCCCCAGTGATAAAAGTCTTAAATACGTGCTCCTGAAAATTAGTGCAATCCCAAAATGACCAAAGAGAACTATATGCTACTTCAGGTCTTTATCAGTGGTTTTATGGGCTATTACTGGTTATCTTTAAAGTAATGCCTAAATACAAATTTATTAAAAAAGGAAACGCCTACAGTTTATCATCTATAAAAGTGAGATGACAACCGATATAACTACTCAAAACATAACTCTGAAATGTCTCCTGCCAAAAATAAGAGGGTGGAAGATTAGGGAAAACACATTTGATGAACCAACAATAAATGTTGGCTCTTAGGCTCCTTTTGGCTAGCTCTGTTATTAGCATGAAAGCAGCCCACTCTAACAAGCATTGGCAAAGCCAATAGGTCTCGCCTTTTGGACCTTATAAGTACTTAGTTATGCAGCAGGTCCCAAAGGCGAGACCTATTGGCTATGCCAATGCTTGTTTTCTTTTGCCTTGTGTTAAGCAATCCATGAGAGTGCATGTGATTTCTGTGTCTGTCTCTCTTTGAAGCGCCTGTGCTGTCTGTTGCTAGGAATATTGTTAGATTACAGTGGGCTTAGCATTGCTTGCCATTGGTTGGCTTTGTCACTTGCATTTACGACTTATTGGTCAGCATCTCTAGCGTGTTCTTACACTTCTGGTGTTTGTCCATTCCCACATGGACCCATTACTTATATCCTTTCACTGTTCTCTCTTCAGGTGGTAATTTTTCATTTAATTTAAGGACTCTAAAAGAGCGTGTGTTTTCTAGCATTGTCCCACGTCTACTGTGTTCCTCTTTCTCACCAACGCATTTCTCCCCTCACCCTCCCTCCCTCAGTTGACGTTTTTCCTTTTGCCCTCCTTCTCTTGCCCCTCTTGCTTCCCGGAACCCCTCTCATTGTCTTGTATACTTTTCCATCCCCATCCACTGTCTGTTTGCTTCTCCATTCCCGCCTGCCCATCTTCTGTTGACCCTTTGCTTCTCCATCCACCCATCTTCTGTTGACTGTTTTCTTCTCCATACCTGCCCACCTTCCATTGTCTGATTGTTTCCCAATCAAAGCCCACCCACTCATCATTGTCCGTTTGCTTCTCCATCCCCCACCCTCTCCTGTCCAAGTTGCCTCTCACTTAGCCTCCTCTCCAACACCCACTGCCTTCTCTGGCTAGGTAGCTGCCATGGGCTTCTCACGCCCTTTTTCACACTGATGATTATTTGCTTTAAACACTTCAATTAACCCTTCTAAGATGCTGTTTCGTATAGTACAATGGTAAGTTAAAATGACCATCGTCTCATGATGGACACACACGTCATGGCACACATGTCCGCGATTGAAGTGTGCATTGTGACGTGTGCATGCAGCATGATGCAGGACTTTCATCTGGGAATTGGTTTTGAGGTAGGAAACCCATTCCAATATTTCAAGCTATGCATGGGCATGCCTTTCAATGCATTTATTTGCATTCTGGGGCAGCAAGCATTGGCAAAGCCAATATTTCTGCCATTTAAAGTCAAAATATGTTGACTCTGTCAGTGTTTATCCTTTATTTCTCACTTCTTACCCCACCGGCTTTCTTTTACTATTGTTATAAATACAGGATCCCGTATACAAGCTTCAGTGCTGTTTCGTGTTCAAATCCTCGAATAATGTTAATTAAGAAGCCCAATTCTGATTAAGTTGTAATTTTGGAATTCTTATTGATATTATGATGCATTAGAATTAAATTAAGAAACCTTGAACAAAATGACTTGCTTATAACTAACCATGTTTTGATTTGATATCAGTTTTTTCTCTGAGACTTTACAGCAAAAATTTACTAAATTCCCTATGCTCCAACATTTTGTAAATTTCACTCGATTGTGAATTTGATCAAAGTACCCTAAACAGGTACAGAAAGGTGGCACTAGCAAGCATATCATTGCAAGTTTTCCTTAACCTGTTGCTTTGTAGTGGTCTTTTTTATTTTGTGGTTATTTTAATGGCAGTAACCCTCTTTTTGTTTAACACACTTTATAAAAATGGATGGACAGTTGCAATAATCACAAATATAAAGCGTTTAATAAAAATGTGTCAATCATATTTTTCTTTTCATCTTTAGTTTATTTCTGGCGTCCTGGCAGCCCTCAGTGCTATGGTATCACTGGAGATTCCACAGATTAACATAATGACAAAGATGGACCTGTTGAGCAAGAAGGCTAAAAAAGAAATAGAAAAGTAAGTTTTGATTAAGTGTTAAAACGTAACCTAGTAATGCAGTGTAATATTTCGGGTGTGCCCTAAACTGGATACCAGCGTTCTTCATGTTGATATTTGGAAAATTGTTGAAAACCCAGAAATGACTACAGTATTGCTATTTACATTGCAATTGAAACTGAAGAAATCTGCTCTCTAGGTACTGACTACGGTTAGATGCTAAGAAGGCATAACTGCTACTTGCATGTGCAGACAGCCGAAGCATCTAACATGAAACGAGCAGGATCTTGTGTAAAAGAATGTGGATGGGTAGCATTAAGGCACATTATCAGGGAAGTGTCCGAGGATAGAGTTCAGGGTTGTCCGCAATTCCACATACATAATTTGTGTTAAATTTGTAAACATTTTTTTTTTTTAGCAAACTCGGGCAGGTTGCTATAAGCTGAAACGATAATGTGTGTGAGCATAAAATCCTTCATTTATGAATGGCCCCACCTTCTGAGTTGTTCACTCTATTGAAGTCCAGTATGAAACATTCACTGTGTTTAATTTTAACAATACAAATCCAAACCTATAATAGTCTTGGTCCCTGTCTGACTATGGAGGGCAAGGAGCAATGAGAAATAACCCTCAGACCTCATCTACTAGTAGTACCGTGTATGCATTTTCCAGGTCACCTCTCCAGCATTCTTTCACTAGCGTATTCAGGACTTGCAAATTCTTTGTATTTAATGGTCACATCCTAAGATCCCAGAGGAGGGTGGGGTGTGGGGGAGTGAAATATGCTTATATAAGAGTCTCACCACCTTAATTTTGTTCTTAACTCAACGACATTCCTGGATAGAACCTTGAGTTAGGATATTTCTGCATAGCTGTCATGTTATTTCATGATAGTTGGAGTGTCCCGCTTACAGGAGTCCCAAGGATGTCTGTAGGTGCTGTCCCTAAAGGCCAGTGAGCCAGTGGCTGATGTCACAAGAATGAAACTAAAACTTACAAACAATCCCCGCCACCTTATAGTTCCAAATTGAAGTGGCTATGTCACAGGACAAGCCATGAGGAAAGACGGTAGGTTGGTAGCAAAGAGTGTTTTATTAGTTTGCCAAGTGCCACCGGGTCCTCTGGTGGATATGGTTCTATGATTCGGCTTGAGTCTCTTCTTCTGGGAACTTCCCTCTTAGCAAAGGGAATCTGTCCTCACTCCAACGCCCTGTACGAGCTCCTTCACAGCCCTGTGAGAAATGCGGGTGTGAAAAACCACCCGCCCCTAATCAGCCGGTTGTTTGTATCACTTGCTTGAGGCCGTTGCTCGATGACAGAGCCTAGGCTGCCTCGTCCGGAGCGCCTTCCACTGTGATAGCCAACACTGCTGGTCAGCTCCGCGCCTCCTCGTCTCTGGTCCTGGTACCGCACTCGTCTCTTCCGGGTTTCCCTCTCTCCCTCCTGGCCGCGCGTTTCCCTCTCTCCCTCCTGGCCGCGCTTCTCCTCCTTGACCGCCCAACGCCTCGTAGCCTTCACCTAGCAAACCTTTACCCACTTCCAGGTTTCGCTGAGGTCCTGGGTTCCGCCCCTCCACAGACGCCGAACACACCTTTGCAGTACTCCAGGGCACCTGTAGTCCTTCTCCAAGGGTTACCTGTCACAGGCTGTTTCCGTGTCTCTGAGCTTGTTTGTTAGAGACACTGTAAACTCAATTCCCTTCTGAAAATACAGATATTAGAACCAAAATCATCGGCAAAGGAAACAGTAGACCTCAGTCTGCTACCTATGTAACCCCTAACAAAACACGCAATGTCATAGCCATTAGGTCTCGCCTTTAGGACCTTATAAGTGGTCAGCCATGCAGCACATTTTCCTGGGTGCTGGGCCGCCAGGGATTGAAGAGCTATACAACTATTACACACTGTATCATGCAGTGTGATTCAGGATTACATGCTTGCCTCTGGAAACATTTATGGAAACATTCCAAGGCTTTTTAATGCACAGAAAGACAAGTGTCTCAGTGCAAGTCAACAGCACCATAACATTGTGTGTGCGTCTGCATCACTAGAGTACTGAACAGCCTATGAAAAAAAGCAGAGACGTTTTTTCCAATGACATGTCATCCCTCCTCTCCAGACCGCTGCTCGCCAGGCACCCTTCTCCAGAGTTGTCCATTAAAAACACTGCTTGCACCATCCGTTTACCAGCAAGCCCCTGGCTTGCCCTCAGTCCCAGTCCCCGATCCCCTAAGTATAGGAGCACTGGACATAGCAACAACAACAAAATGCTCCCAATTGTCAGATAGACAAATTCATAAATAATGACTAAACGGGGAGAGCGTCGGCATCACATAATCTCCGGGCACCTGAAAACAAAAAAAAATTAACCTGACCTTGTGTAATGTAACTGCCACTTTTGTAAAGAGCTCCAATACCTTAGGGTCTGGTGAGATTACGCTCTCTAAAAATGCTCCCAAAAATGTAATCTGACCTTGTGTAATGTAACTAGCACTCGTGTAAAGCGCTCCAACACCTTTGAGTTGCTTGAGTTAACATTATATAAACAACCGGCAGAGAAAATGCGACAGGAGTTGCTCAAGTCTTGCCCTTAACAGTGCTGCAATATTGGGCTGCTGAAGGTCCGATGACCTAGGCTCGTTAAAGCAACAAGTGGCGAAGCAGGAGGGGCTTGGGAGAAATCCTTGCACTTTGAAGTCCAAGAAAATTAAAGAGGTAATTTAGAAAAGCGCGTCTGACATTTCATCTCAGTATTTAAACGGGACGGGGGATTTGGTGACGGGCAAACAGTGACACAAACCGGAATCAAAAAAACAAAATAGTCCCCCAAATGAACACATAAACACAGAAGCATAATGTTAACAGTAATTCGGCAGTGCTCTGTGGGAGGAAACCCTACACAACAAGCATTGGCATAGCCAATAGGTCTCGCCTTTGGGACCTTATTAGTATTTAGTTATGCAGCACAATATCCCTGGTGCAACAACATCAACTGTTGCATGGCAAAACACTTATAAGGTCCCAAAGGCGAGACCTATTGGCTATGCCACTTAAGAAGGAAAAACGATGAAAATTAAAATGTTGCACGTTGCTGCATAAATATGTTTGTATAACAAGTCTCAGAAAAGCTTGCGGGATTGGGGTAGAGTGCTTAGTAGAGCAGAATCAACAGATGCCAGATTCCGAGGGCAGATTGCATTTATGGCAATGGGGTAAATTAGAAACTGCGTGGACAGAGTCTGAAATCAGTATGGTATGATAAATATTGAAGTATTGAGGCCAGAGATAGAGAATTAAACATTGAGGTAATAGGGTGTGTGTGGGGGAAGAAATAAACGTGAGCATGGCAGTCTGAGTTAGTATGAGAGGGGAGTAACAGAATAGAAAGAATGATACCCACAGGAAGGACAAAGGGTGACAGCGAAAGAGAAAAAAAGAGAAAGAAAGGATGTGTGTGTATATGCTTGAGAGAGACAGAGGAAGTGGGAGAGAGAATGAGTGAAATTGAGAGTGGGGAAAAAGATAAATCATGTCAGAATGAGAGTGATCACAGGCAGATTAAAGCAAATAGAGGATGAGTGCCTAGGTGATGGTCATACAGAAAGAGACAAGGCAAAAGACTAGCGATGGAGAGAGAAAAAGCAACAAAGAGGAAATTAAGAAGAGGAGAGGGGAAATAATGAGAGTAAGAGTGGAAAGAGATTAACAGGAGGAGAGGAAGATGAATAAGAGAAAGGGCGACAGAAGTATTGCAAAATGAAGAGAAATGAATATACAGGAAAGGGGAAATGAGAGGAAAACACACGGAAAGCAGGGAGACGGTGGGGAGGGGTGTGGGGCAGGGCAGCAAGGCAAAGAAGTGCTGGGTGGGAGCAGGAAGGAAACAACTCGCGCAAAACATGTGAAATAAATTAAAGAAATCCTAAATCTCTGCGCAAGCTGCAGAGAAGCGACGGAGGGCAGCAACACAGAGAAGTGTAGGGGAAACAAGAAATATGGGTATGTTTCTTTAGTAGACACTGAAAAAACGAGTGCCCGTGAGTAGTAAACAAGTGGGAGGGGTGATGGGAGTGCACGCGCGTGCGCGAAGCAGCAGCTGTTGGCTCTTTTTCAAGCCATTAAAGAAATGGGGTAACCCAACAGGTGCTGGACCTGGGTATTATACTAATATAAACAAACAACGGTCCGAGACCTATATATTTCCAAACGAGCAATAAATCAAAACTTATTCAATTAAAAGGCGTATGTTATTTAAACAGTTTTGCTCAATCAATGATGAACATAAAGGAAATAGGCAACAGCAACAAACTCCAAGTCTATATGCAATATTTTTAATCTATTGTCATATTGAAGTATTGAAAGCGAATTCACAGTATTATGTACATTTTATTATATACATTGCCCCGTATTTAGAGCGTGCAGTAAAGCAAAGGGGTGTCAAAAGAACGTGAACGTGGTAAGGTGAAAGGAAAAGAAATCACACAGAATTATAAAGGTATTTTAAATGATTCAAAAAACACCAGCCAATGAAAGCCGGAACAATATATCCTGGCCACTTCAATTAGTCCGCATACGATCCCTAATGTTATTCTAAGTCATAGGATGTAAAAAATGTCTGCACTATATCATAGAGGGAGATATAGTTAGTGGTCCAGGTTTTTAATAGGTGTCGACGTTTCGACTCGCCTTGCGGTTGATTATGCCTGGGCCATGCAAGTCTTCTTCAGGACAGGTTGGACGGGGCAACACAGGGATCTCATTGATGACCCCTTCTCGGGATGTAGTGGTCGTTATTCCCACTCCAATTTGACTCAGTCCTTATGAATCCAGAAAAATTATTGTCCTAGTGTTCTCTTCAATGTATTAGGGTTTCCTATCCTAAACGGATGTACATGTTCCACTACATGTCTTTGAAAACAGGAAGCTTATATTCTGATTCCAATCATAGGTATTGGGCAATTTCAATGTATAATTTTGGTAAGGCAACTCCTCACGAAGTAGTAAACCTGAATTGGTTAATTTCTGTAGCTTTGTGGATGGGCTAAAGGTTGGTCACTTGCCGATATTTAGAAAAGCGAGAAGTGAAGGCGGAGTTCCTTAGATTAGACACTCGTCTATCGGAAACCCAGGACAACTGCTCGCGGGCTCTTTTTCAAAGCACGCACTTGTGCTTGTGGTCCGCCGCTGCGCACTCCCGCGAGCTGTATGCCGCCTCAAGCACAAGTGTGTGCTTGGAAAAAGAGCTGCACGACGGCTAAAGGTCTCCTGTTCAGTGCATGCGCACTGCGTAGGCGAGACCTAAAAAGGAGGGACAAAGAGGAAGGATTAACCACTAGCAAGCACTCATTTTTGAACGACAATCAAAGGGACGAATAAAAAGGCAATTGCGGGCTATAAGCCCACAGAGTCAATACAGCATGTCTCAACCTAGAAATATTCAGGCCCTACATCCAGCGCCCAACTTAGTGCCGTCTAATCGTCATACTTAAAGTGGCACATCTCAAGGAGGGATGAACGAGGTTAACCGTGTCAGCAAGACCACTTCTCACACCAACAGATGTCCACTCTCTGCAACCACTCCAGCTTGAACAGGTGTCATGTTATGAAGCACCTCTCAAGTGGCACCAGCGAGTTCTAACTGGCCACTTCATTTAAAGCTATGTTGTCAGGGGTGCTTTTTTTTAACCAGCTGGCTTTGCTTCAGCTGATTGTGTCAAGATTACTCCCCTGCTCTGGGTTACAAGGCTGGGGTTAATCGACTAAGTCAGTCAACATGGTGTGCCCCATCCTTGTCTCTGGCCATGTGGCTAAACCAGGTTTGAACAACTACATTTCCTGGACCACCCTTTCCTTAACCTGCTATCCTTATCTTCTTCGAGTGGAGAGTGTGTCTAAGAAAAAGCTCCCACCCGCACCCCTACATGGGGCCTTTCTTCTGTCCATTCCCATGTCTCCTCTAGGGTGTTAGAAAAGGTGTCCTTGGACTGAAGAATTCCATTGAATCTGGCTGGGTAGGTAGAGGAGCATATATCGAATACTCCTAGCACAAAGTTTGGCTTATCCTTTCAAAGGATTTCCTCTACAGCTGCACTGGCGAATGCAGTCCGAGAAATGATGATGCAATAGGAGCCTTGTACCCGCCCCAGGCTCTTTATTGTTTTCAGTATTGTATCTTGGACTTTCTAGTTCACTTCATTATTAATTATTGCTGTCTGGGTATTCTGGGAGTACGTTTTGAGGCACGCTTCACAATGAAGCAGGTGGAAAGTGTGCCTGCTGGGGCTATGCCATACAGCTATTGCTCCAATAAAATTCACGCATTTGTTCCCTTCAATGAACCCAACAATTCATATTTTGGTCTGCCTTTTTCTCACCTCCACTTCCAGCCACACCATCCTCTGGGATCAGAGCTACTCCTGGGTGTTCTACTCTTTGCATATTTTTCCTTAGGGTTACAAATGCCCCATGTCTTGACTGGGCTGGGGGTGTATGAGATTTTGCATATATAATTTTTGTGGCTGGCCACTAGATGCAACCCACCTGTTCTGCTAAGTGATGCTTTTAGTATTTCGACCTTTGGTACCAAGGGCCCGATGTAGGTAGCCCTTTACCGATCCGAATCGGCCGAAAATACCAATTTTCGACCGTTTTCGATCGGTAAAGGGCTACCGAGATGTAGGGGCACATTTTCGGTAATTTTACCGAATCGGTATCATTACCGAATCGGGAAATTTACCGATTCGCTAATATGTACCGAATCGGTAAAATAATTACCGATTCGGTAACATTTACCGATTCGGTAAAATTACCGAAAATGCAATGTAGGTAGGCAATGTACCTTCTGCACATGGCTTACAGAATCGGTATTTTACCATGGAATACAAATCCATGGTAAAATACCGATTCCGGTGTGCATGCACATGTGTGCATGCACACCTATGTCATGTGACCGGCAGACCTGCCCTTAGGGCAGGTATGCCTACCACATGGCACCTATGCCTGTTTTGGAGGTGCCAGAGGGTGTCAAAGTGACACCCCCTGCACCCTTGTGAATTCTTTAATTACCGATTCGGTAAATACCAAATCGGTAATGCCTAATCATTCCTATGGGCTTCAAAGCCCATAGGAATGAATGGGCATTACCGATTCGGTATTTACCGAATCGGTAATTAAAGAATTGCTAAGGATTCGGTATCGAACCAAGTGTTGGGACCTACATACCATTTACCGATTTTGAAATACCGAATCGGTAGGATTCGGTATTTCAAAATCGGTAAATGGGATTTACCTACACCGGGCCCTAAATGTGTGTAACACTATTGAATGTTTCATGTTGTATTTTTTTCAGTATGCATTTTAGTCCGGTTTGGCTGGGTGGTGGTATTAGAGGAGATTGTGTCCTCACATGTTGTCTGGCTTGGAGGAGCTATTTTATTTTAATTTATGTTATTTAAACCATTCACCTGACTGGCCGGTATATTCAGCCCTACGATAATGTAAAGTGATACTTTTAATATAGCGCTCATTGCCCTCAATATTGTTATCTTGGGGCCAATCGGTAGCCCATCTGTGGTATCATGGATTAAAATTATATTGTTTAGTCCTTGTCTGCTTGATGGTGGTTGTAATGGTTGCAGGTATGTGGCACCCCATGTGTATCACTACTGAATGTTTCATGTTGTATTTTTCTGAAACGGTTTTATCCAATTTGCATTGTAGTCCTGTTTGGCTTGATGGGGGAGGCAGTAGGTTTGTTGCTGAAGGCTGGGGATTTCGATGTGGCTGGTGGATGTTAGTGTATTTGGTGTGTGTTATGTACAGCATTGCACAACTGATATGTCCATGTCTTAACTATAATATTTAAATACTTTACTATTTTAGACGCTTGTCTGTTGCCTTTGCCCTGATTGGGTTAGTTTGTACCACTTCACTTGCCAATCAGACACAAGCATCCTATCCGTCTATTGACCTGGAATGTCTTTAGTTGGAATAGCGCCTGCAAACTAGAAACATGCTAGTCGAAGCTTGACCAAAGAAACATCGGTTTCCTTACTCTTCTGATGTGCGGGTTTGTTACTTTGGTGGCGCACATTGATATTTTATCTCTTACACAACTTATTTTGGAGGGGGGCATCAATATTGATTTGTTGGTGATTTTACTTGTGCCATTGGAGTACCTTGTCTGTTGTGAAAGGTCACCGTCTCCTAGTGTAGGATGTACAGTATAGCCAGCAGATAACTATTGGCAACCATCATGATAATCCCCAATTCTGTGAGATCGTAGAACTGGAGTTCTCTCTTTCAACCCGGCCACCATATTGAGAGGCAGAGTTTCAACAGTGATTTACACTCTTCCCTAGATAAATGAATTACAACTGCTAAGCCTCTTGCTACTGCTGCTACAAAGTGAACCCGTGACCAGAATGGGCTACAGGAGCTTTGGGATCACTGACATCCGGGCGGCATATAGTTTAGCATTTACTTGTCTGCAGCTGACATTGTGTCTCGCACAAATTATTGGTTACTCTCATAAGACAGTTAACTGAGTCGATGAAGTGACTAGTCTTCCTAGAACCATTTTGATCAGTCTCCGGAGCAGGTCACACTTGTTTGAGGATACTCCAAATTAACTTGGTTTGACCTTAATTTAATAGTTTCAATATAATATGGGACAGTCTGAGAAGCTTTTAAAGTCTATATCAAATCAAGATTGGGTTTCTAAAATTATAGATGCCGGTCGGATCTGTCAGAGACCTGGCTGCAAAGTTAAGTCAAAATATTTGGTGTTCCAAAATATGGGAGAGTAGTGTTCTCAGGCAACACTGGGACCGCCATGGGTGTCTTTAGGGGGCATGTGGTAATACAGGATGAGGACGGTGGGCCTTGCTACAATGTGGCAGGATCTTATGTTTGTTTACTAGTTTGTTCCACCCATTACTTGCCTCAATCTCTATGAAGATCTAATAAGGATTATCAAAATGGAAGTCGTATACCCATAGTTTATTACAATTGTGTAAAAGCAAGAGTCATTGATAATCTGTGAGATTCCAACTACAACATATCTGTCTACAGCCTTTAACAATGTAATGAGTACACCTGTAAACTCCCAATGGCTTAATCAACCCTTCTTCACAATACATTGGTCAGGACTACTGCCTTTGATTAAACTTTTCATAATAAAAGGGTCATGTCTACGCCATCTGACTAATTTTCCCAGTGAACCAATAAGGCCTATATCCCTTGATCATTGACTTTTTACCATCACAGGCCTACTATATCGAGTATAACCTTCCCCATAAGGCAACCCTCAGGCAAACAGTCAATATTATATAAATATGCATATAATTAGAGTTGGCAAAACAATTATTAGTCACTCTTAAAATGGGTCACAAGGATTATCAAAATGCAAATCCTTAATCTGCAGGGTTTGTCACGGGGGGAGTGGGGGGTGACCAACAGAAAAAACAATTGTCTACAATGGTAATCTCAGATTCCATGTAGCAAAATACCCCTCTACAAACTTTAACACAAAATAATCAGACCATCTTTAAAGGCATATTGGCTTTAGCATATACGTTGAACACGAAATAATTCAGCCCTATTGCCTTCGCACGTAACTTTCCATAGTCAACAGATCAGGCCGAAAACCTTGACTATTGGTTAGCCATTACCGTTCCTGTTGTATTGAACATAGGCTTTCCCACAAGGCAAAGGGTGCAACAATACATTCTGCAATCGTAGAATCAACGCTTGACAGAGCAGAAGCTCTTCCATAAATTGTGGATTTTCAATTGTTTCCTTATCATTACATAGTCTGACAACTGCTTCTCTGTCAAGCCAAACCTGAAAAACACAAACTTCAAGTATGATGGTCCGATTGCTGCACTGATCCAGACACTCCAAGTGGTATGCAATAAATCTGTTGGGGCATGTCCCACATGACCATGTGCTATCCAAGAGCCTGATTCTTAAGTGTTGGTGCACTGAAGTCTGACTCTGGTCCAACTAAAAAAGGTTACCAGGAGAAATCTACTCCTCTGAGGGTACGGTGTGATTTTCCAAGAAAATAATTTGGAGTGAGTGCCGTGATAATTAATGAAGGATTAGAGGAAAAATATTTTTCCATGGAGGGACTAAAAAATGTACTCGCGCACGCATAAATGTACAGATGCTTGCAGTTCTACTTCCACATTTAGGCGCTCAGAATGTTGCAGATTTCTTCGACTATTCCAGTAATTATTTTTGATTTTGGACTATTTCCCAAAAGTTTATGCATTATGTCCAAAGCTCATGTGAATGCTTTAAATTCTAACCTGACAAATAAATAGGAATCCAGTTGTTATATCATAATAAATATCTGCTTTGCTAATGTTTTTTTGGGGTCTGTTCGATGTCTATAGGTTTCTAGACCCAGATATGTATTCATTAATGGAGGATTCACCAAGTGTACTAAAAACCAAAAAGTTCAAGAAAATGACAAAAGCAATATGCGGCCTGGTAAGTATTAATGTATGATTGCTTACATTATGAAACTTTATTTGCAGTAAAATGTTTATAACCTATTGTGCTTGTGTAACAGTACTGCATTGCTTGCATTTAATCTGTGATTTTCAATGATCGAGATTAGTCCGTTGTGGAACAAGTGACTGACAGACTGCCAGAACAGAGGGGATTTTTTTGTTTTTTTAGGTCTCGCCTTAGACTGTGTATGTGTTGTCCCTTGCTACGATCTAATGTTTTGCAAAAAAAGAAAAACTAATCGCAAAAGGGTTTTTTAGCCCGCCCATTACTTACCACTGTTTCACTACTTTGTCACTCTCATTTCCTTGCTTCTCATTGGTCAGCAACTCGCTTTCACTTTATTCCTCTTCGTATGTTTGTCCCTGGATCGAAAATGGGCCAAGTACTGATTAATAGTTTTATTACTGTACCTCTGATGCTCACACTCTGATTAAGGTACTTTTTTATTTTATATATACAAATCCTTTTACAACAGTGATTTTCACATAGTCAGACCCCCCCAGGATTCCGTGATTTGCAAACAAACATCGTGAAATTTGCACTTCTGTAAAAAAAAAAATATATATATATATTTTTTTTTATTTTTTATTTTAATGACAAAAGTGCCCGCAAAATATGCCTCCCCACCCCCCAAAACAAAATGGCGTTCACCCTCTCTTTACTGGCTCCATGCAGCCTCTGAACCAGTAAAAGGAGGGTGAGCAATAGGCCGGCCGGCCGGCAGCAGAGGTGTTAAACCCCTCTGTTGCCTATGTTTGAAATGCAGAGTCCACTCCTGTGCGATTAGCCTGCAGCCCGCTTGTCAAGTTTGTGTGCCCCCTGCAGACTCTGCAGGCCCATGAAAGGCTCCCCTGCCCTCCTTTGCACTCCTAGCCCTAGACCCGCTATTGTCTCCTATTAACCCCTAACCTCCCCCATATCTCCTTATTTTTTAAAATACCCTCAACCTTCTCTACCACCTCCCCACCTTCATTCCCCTCCCCCAGCCGCCCGGCGTGTACAGGTTGTTTGATGCCAAAAAGAGATGGTGTTATATTGTATTCTACTGTTTGGCATCAGACACCTTCCGGTTCCATGCTCTGTGCTCCTGGAGACTCTGCAACATTACAGATTGACACAGCACAGTTTCCTGCAGTGACAGAGCACAGACCTTCTGTATTTTTGAGGCAGGCTCATATTTTTGCCCACCTCAAAAATAATGTAAATTTCAAAGTTTTGTGTCGCAAAGTTTGTAATTTTTGGCGGCGTTCTTTGCCACCCAAAGCTGCAAAATCCTGGTAGGTCTGTATAGTGTTCCTCTATGTGCTAAACATGGATATGTCTGGCATTGGGAATTCTTTCATCTTTACTCTAATTAAAATAACAACAAATATGAACCTTGGACAGTCTGCTGCAGAGATGAGTGCCCTGCTCTTTGCCAATGAGCCTCTGAAGCCAGCAGGCTTGGACTGCCCTGGACGATTCTTGGCACTTAGCTGCTGCGCCAAGGTGCTTCGGCCCAAGTGGCCACTTCTGTAAGAACTCCAAAAACACATAATTACGTTGAGCAATAGAGTCAAAAGTTACAAAGTGCAGAACTCTGATGATGATACACGTGTGCGGAGTTCTCTTAATAATACACACATCTAAGTATTGCTCGCCACAGAGGGATATCAAACTCCTTCTCTAGGCAAACTAACGATAAATGTATTCTAATAAAGAAAATAATTATTTTCGTTATGACCCTCACCCACTGTAGTAGTGGCATGCTTCATGATTGGGTCCACCCTAGCCCCTAAAAGCCAGAGTGGACTCAACCGTATTTCAGGGAGCACTTTGATTATATCCTACCAGTGATTCTACAGATAAAAATACCTCACTTCGATCCTTGGAATCCCTTTATTCAAGGTCAAGGTGGGGATAGGTTAAAAACACATTGGGGGGGATCACTAGGATTTTATGATCTTAAGACCCTCACTTAAATAGTCAACGTGTTTGATCCCCTATCTATGGCATGCATGGTACTGGGCTTTCATCAGGATGTTTATGGTGTATTTGCCCCGGTGTCAACGTACAGTTCCAATGCTAATCAAATTCATGCAAACAGCATCTTAACTCACCTTTCTCCAAGTTAGAGCAGGGCTGTGGTACCAGGTTTTAGGTTGCCACTCGGCCACTAAGGGGTCGAATATGTGACCTAAAACTGTTAACCGAACAGGCATATTATGGTATGGTATACATTTTCTTCCCCGGTTTTTTTGGTGACCCTAACGTATCACAGAAATATTACTTCACAGCAGTATAACCATCCCAGCTAATGTCCGTACTGTACAAAGCGGAGTCTGAGCACATGCCAAGAAGTGCCCCTTCACAGAAACTCGCAGCACCTGCAAGGCTCAGGTGCTACTAAGCATCCACCCCGTCACCCGAATATATATTTTCTCTCCAAGGATGTATATGCCTGGATACTCCAGCTTAGAGCTGGGCGACCCAAATAATTGGGATGGTCAAGCCACAGCCGAATCGAGGGTCTGGCTTGGCTCTAAAAGCTTGTGCACAATCCAAGCCCTGAAAATGTTTGCCTTGTGAATGGTGCAAGACATCATGTTTATTTCTTTAACATGGGGAAGCATTTCACCTCCGTATCACCACATTGAGAGTTATTTATTAAAATGATTGTTTTTCAAAAGTGTCCTTATTTACATTCCTGGCCCCACTCTCGCCCTGATCACCGTGCTCTAAGTGAACTTAAATATATGTTTACACAAGCTGGGGCTGGGGATGGACCGATTAAGGACAATGAGGGTTGGTGTACTTTCAAATAATACAAGCGGCAAATACCTTAATTCACCATATATCAAAACTTATTTAAAAGACATGCAGAATTTTTTCAACATGTCCCCAACAATTCATTCAACAGGTATTTGTAATCACTTCAACTTCTAAAAGGAAGAATTCAATCAATTTTCAAACAAAAGCACAGTGAAACAAAGCATTTTTCCTTTATGAGCATGTTATATGAAAAACCATGATTTACATTTTTTCAGATTACAATAACACACTTTTAGTTTATCATTAATTACAACAATAGCTAAAAAGAGGCTTGTTACATATATTAACAAAAGAACAAACCTTGTTTCAGATATATTGAAAATATCCCAACTGAACTCTTTTGACAATGAGAAAATGGTAAATTCATAGGTTTTACACAAATTCATCCAAAGTTCCCTGCCCTGTTGCCATACAGTGCCCTTAAGCAAAAAAGAGTTCAATCATGTCCTAATGGGGCACCAAAGCACTCTCTTGGGCAAGCCAACACCTCTCGCTCTCCAAGGGACATCAACCACTTTCCAAGATCTTCATCGGAGCTAGTATATTTTATATACAAAACATACACACATGCCACTTCCCTGTGGTGTAAGATACACCTATGCGTATCGATTTTCTGCATGCATCACCGACTCCTTGTGCAAATTCTTAGGTCAATGTTCGCTTCACCAACGCATAGGAGTTTAAGACATTTCTTTTGCTCAGCGCGGCTTGACTGCCAGTCGCTCATCTGTGTACAGTTTTGGCATAATTAGAGAGTATTTTTATGGCAGGATAAAAATGCAACATGAAATAATTAAAAATATTCATAATATGTTGTTTATTGGCTACTGTCCCTCGGAGATACTGTTCCATCATATAAGCTCCATAGGATGCCTTGATGTAATACATTGTAGATCTTGCTGATCTCAGATAATTCATTCAGGTCAATTTCCACAGGGCGCAGTTTCAATATCTTTCTTGCTTCAGCTCTCAGTAATGCCACCTCTACATCACTGCTCTTCTTATTAGGTACATGTTTTAGAACGCTCCACATCATCTCCTTCTCAGTTTGGTCTTAATTCATGTAATGTTGAACCAATGGGGCAATTAATATTTTTACAGATCCTTGATTTATATTGAATAATAACTGGTTTTATTTCTTGTGTGATCTTCCCAACGTATGACTTCTTACACTGACATTTTATAATGTAAATCAAATTTTCCATATTGCAATTTGGGATTTCCAAATGGGAGATTTTTTGCCCATTGTATACCATTTCCATTCCTTCAATAGTTGATGAGCACACAGAGCACTTACCACATTTATGATGACCCTTTTATTTTTTATTTATTTATTTGAGGTTTTTAGAGCAGCGCTTTATACAATATTCAGTGCAGTACCAAAATCAGCAAGCAAATTGTTAGCGATAAAAAGGGAAAACTAGCAATTGTATATGAGGGGACAAACGATAACAAAAAGCAGAGAGAACCGGCAGAACATTTGAAGGAGTGAGAATTGGTACACAGAGATGGCCGAGCAGTACAGGAGATTATGCACCGAAACAAAAGCCCTGATAAAAAGTCTGTAAGCGTGATAAAAGAGAGTTATTGGAGGAATTTGCTCATTAGGAAGGTTTTAGTTTTATTTTTGAAGATTGATAGAGCAGGTATTCTACTGATGGAGGATGGTAGCGAGTTCCAGATTCTTGGTGCAGCCCCAGAGAACACTCAGTTATGTTTTTTCCTTGCGGAAGCGGGGTGGCTGGAGCATTAGGTCTCTAGAGGACCGGCAGTTTCTGGATTTCCCAGGTACCACAATTTTCTGGGCGAGGTATGCAAGGGAGTTCGTTTACAGGGCTTTGTGTGTGATGCAGGCCAGCTTGAGCTTGATTCTGGCTTCAAGAGGAAGCCAGTTCAAGGCCTTCAGATGTGGTGAAATGTGGTCAATTTTTTGTTTAGCCGGATAAGAGCCTAGCAGCTGGGTTTTAGGCAAGCTTTTAGAGGGGCCGTGGAAGTCTTTGGCAGGCCAGCTAGGGTAGAGCAGCAGTATTCAATTCTGGAGATAACTAATGCCTGAACTGCAGTTTTTATGTCAGCAGTTTCAAGGAAGGGTTTTAGTTTTCTCAAGTAGCTCAGATGGAACCTTGCCGTTTTGGCGATCGAGTTAATGTGTTCACGCATATTCAGGTTTCTGTCCAAGGTTATACTGAGAGATTTGGCAGACGCCACTATGGTCTGTGTGCAGTTGAGTGCTGTGACTGAGTTAATCCATTCCAGGATGTCGTTGGAGTTATTAGGGAGGGGGAGATGAGCAGGAACTCTGCTTTTTAGGCATTCAGTTTGAGCTGGTTATTAGCGAGCCATTGAACAGTCAGTATCAGGGTGTCATTTAGATGGGTAATCTCCTCAGGAGAAGGGATTTTGATGTATATCTGAGTATCATCGGTGTACATGTGGAAGGAGATGTTGGCAGTACGAAGAATTTCACCTAAAGGTTCACAGTAGAGATTGAAGAGGGTAGGGGACAGAGTAGAGCCTTGAGGGTCACCGATTGATATCGGGGAAGGAGCAGATAGGTTGTTGTTTACCAAAAATCTCTGGGTGCGGTTCTGGAGGAAGGAACCAAACCATTTGATGACAGTACTTCCTAGGCCCATCCTGTGTTCAAGGCGTCAGAGAAGTTTCTCGTGTTTGACTGGGTCGAATGCCGGAGAAAGATCCAGAAGGATCAAGGGACAGGTTTTTGCCTTGGTCAAGGGCTTGGAGAGCATCATCCATGATATGAAGAATAGTAGTTTCCCTGCTGTGCTTAGGCCTGAACCCAGATTGGAAATCGTCAAGCAATTTGAAATTAGCGCTGTGTTGGCTTTGTTGTAATTGCACACATTTCTCCAGCACTTTTGCAAGAAGAGGAATATTAGAAATTGGTCTGAATTGTCTGGAATTACTAGATTCAGAGTGGATTTTTTAGGATGGGGATGACTTACCCGGTTTTCAGGGAGTCAGGTATAGACCCTTGGAGAAGGGAAGCGTTGATAATTGTAGTCCAAATAGAAGCGATGAGTTGGGAGGTCCCTTAATCGAAATCCAAGCTTGGTCCGTAGAGTGGTCGTTTCCCTTTTTATTTCTGTGTTAGATTATGCAATCGTATCCCGAATATTTTTGTTAAATTTGAGAGCATAGAGAGGAGCACCTATTGTAGGACATTTATTTAGTATCAAATGGCAATTTTATTTTATGATGATCTCAACCTTTTGCTGTCTGTTTTCTGCCTTTCCATCAGCCCAGAGGAAGCTGGTGATGTGTGCCTGTAAGTCCGTAAACGAGGTGGGGGGCAGCGGGTAGGGGTAGTGTGAACTATTCTTCTATATCTATTCTCGCCTTGGCCATTAGTGGGGTGATGTTGAGTTCCCAGTAGGTCTGTTGTGTGAGTGCCACCATCATTCCCAAGGAGCGGAATCTCTCATCCGCAACCGAGAGCCCGGTCTGCCTCCAGGTACACCACCCTGCGTATGTGATCGACAGTTGACTCATTCCATTTTACCTTGAGCTCCAACGCTTCCCCATAGATTGTCAGGATTTTGGGATGGTTTCTCGTGGTCTCTGAATGAAGTGGATCATATAATCCACGTACAAAGATGCGATCTTCCACTCCCCCTTCCCACCTGAAGCCGCTAAATCTAGCAACAACTCATATGAGCACTGTAACGGGGCTCCATCACTAGGGCAAATAACTGGTAGAGCAGGCAACACTGCCTGCTGCCCCTTTTGATCTGAAATTCCTGCGAGAGGGCTCGTACCTAGGCCCAGACCTCTGTATATAATATGGACACTCACCTCCTAAACCAGGGTCTAAAGTGCATTTTGTGTAGGACTGCCATCAAAATGGGACAGTGCACTGTGTCAAAGGCCCGTTGTATGTCTACTAGGAGAAGTGCAGCATCCCCCAGTAGTTCATCAGCACAGACTAATGCCATGTGCAGACGGCATAAAGTGTCTAGTGCTCCTGTTTGGCACGAAGCCAGGATTTCGACTTCAAGATGACAAAGGGAGATTGAGCGGCAGGAACCTCAGTCTTTCGGGGGTTTGTGAGGTTTAAGGATCACTGTATCACTGAAATTGTTGCCCTCCTGCTCCAGAGATCATAGGGCAGTCTCCCACAGTCAAAGACATCTTTGTATATTGCCAGCAGACGCGGAATCAATTAGGAGTATCTCTTGAAGAGCTCAAGTGGAAACCGATTCGGGACTGGGGCCTTCCCAGAGGGCATTGACCGGATCACCTGCTCGATTTCTTCAGCGGTAATTGGGAGGTGAAGGTCCCCGCTCTGCCAAGAGGGACCACATGGATAGGTCCCTAATGGGCATATTAGGAGTGAAAGTATGCAGCAGATTCTCAGGACACGTGGTTTGCCCTTTGGAATGGAATGGAAATGGTTTTTGTATAGCGCGATAGCTACCCGCAGGCGTTCTAGCGCTTAGCAGAATACAGGTGGGTGGAGCGGGTTGAATTTATCTGCTGAAGAGAAAGGTTTTTAGTTGTTTTCGGAAGTGCAGAATGTTGGGTTCTGAGCGGATAGAGATTGGGAGGGAGTTCCAGAGCCTTGCTACGTTTGTTGAAAACATTCTTCCTCCACTCCTTTCTCTTTTGAACCTGGGTTTGGTAACTTGAAAGGCATGGGTCGACCTCAGCTGTCTGTTGGGTGGTAGGGGGTGATCAAGGTGTGATTCAGGATTGCTCCATGCCTCCAGTAGGCACGGTGAGCAATGCACATGCTTTGAAGTTAATTCTGTCCTTCACTGGCAGCCAGTGAAGGGATTTTAATTCAGATTTGACCGATTGGCGGCGGGGAATGCGCAGGAGAGTGCGGGCAGCGCAGTTTAATGATTTTCCCATTCCACAGCTCAGTCACCAAAGTGTGTTGGTGTTTGGCAGTAAAGTAAAGTAACTTCCCCATTTTATCTCCCATCATGTATACCCGCTGCTGGAAGTGGAGCCAGCCCCGCCACACTGAGCCTACAAGTTTTTGCCAAAGAGCAAGAAGAGCCCGGTCGGGTCTACGTTGCATAGGCAGTGAAGGGGAAGCAAAGGTTGCATGTGTGACGTGGGCAATCTCATCTTCTAGCCGGAGCAGCTTGCTTCTCTTTTGTTTGATGCACCTATGAATAAATGAAAAGGCCGGTCTCTGAAGGACTGTTTGAAACACCTCCCAGAAGAGGCCTGGTGAAGAGGCTCAATCAATCAATCAATCAAGCATTTGATAGCGCACTACTCACCCGGAGGGTCTCAAGGCGCTTGGGGGGTGGGGGGGTCCGCTACTGCTAGAACAGCCAGGTCTTGAGCTGCTTCCTGAAGGCGAGGTGGTCTTGGGTCAGGCGGAGGTGGGTCGGGAGGGAGTTCCAGGTCTTGGCGGCCAGGTAGGAGAAGGACCTTCCTCCTGTAGGTAGGAGAAGGACCTTCCTCCTGTGGTGGCTCTTCGGATGCGGGGGATGGCGGCGAGGGCGTGGTTGGTCGATCGAAGCTGGCGTGTGGGAGTGTAGAAGTTGAGGCGGCTGTTGAGGTATCTTGGGCCTTGGTTGTGGAGAGCTTTGTGTGCGTGGGTGAGGAGACGGAAGGTGATTCTCTTGTTGACCAGGAGCCAGTGGTGTCCGGAAATGTGGCTGTGTCGGGGGATGTCGAGGATGAGTCTTGCTGAGGCGTTCTGGATCCGCTGGAGTCTCCTCTGGAGTTTGGCGGTGGTTCCGGCGTAGAGGGAGTTGCCATAGTCCAGTCGGCTGGTGACGAGGGCCTGGGTGACCGTCTTCCTGGTCTCGGTGGGGATCCACCTAAAGATCTTACGTAGCATGCGCAGGATGTTGAAGCACGACGAGGAGCCGGCGTTGACTTGTCTGGTTATGGAGAGGGAGGAGTCCAGGATGAAGCCCAGGTTGCGTGCGTGGTCTGTTGGTTTGGGTGCGCTGCCCAGGGCGGTGGGCCACCATGAGTCTTCCCAGGCGGAGGGTGACGGGCCTAGGATGAGGACTTCCGTCTTGTCTGAGTTCAGTTTCAGGTGGCTGTTCATCATCCACTCGGCTACGTCTGTCATCCCTTCGTGTAGGTTGGCTCTGGCGGTGGCGGGGTTGCTGGTGAGGGAGAGGATCAGCTGGGTGTCGTCGGCGTAAGAGATGATGTTGAGGTTGTGTTGGCGTGCGATGGCCGCGAGGGGGCTCATGTAGACGTTGAAGAGGGTGGGGCTGAGCGAGCAGCCTTGAGGAATGCCGCAGATGACTTCGGTGGCTTCTGATCTGAACGGGGGAGGCGGACTCTCTGTGTCCTTCCAGCGAGGAAGGAGATGATCCAATCTAGTGCCTTCTCTTGGATTCCGACGTTGCTGAGGCGCTGCACTAGGGTGCGGTGGCAGACGGTGTCGAATGCCGCGGAGTGGTCCAGGAGGATGAGGGCCGCAGTTTCTCCGTTGTCGAGCAGGGCTCGCATGTCATCGGTGGCTGCGATGAGGGCGGTCTCGGTGCTGTGGTTGGCCCGGAAGCCGGACTGCGAGAGGTCGAGGGATCCGTTCGTCTCGAGGAAGGCAGCAAGCTGCTTGTTGATGGTCTTCTCGATGACTTTGGCCGGGAACGGGAGGATCGAGATGGGGCGGTAGTTTTTGAGTTCGGTGGGGTCCGCTGATGGTTTCTTCAGTAGAGCGCTGAGTTTGGCGTGCTTCCAGCTCTCTGGGAAGGTAGCGGTGGTGAAGGAGGTGTTTATGATGTCTCGCAGGTGGGGTGCGATGACAGCGTCGGCCTTGTTGAAGATGTGGTGAGGGCAGGGGTCGGTTGGGGATCCGGAGTGGATGGAGTTCATCGTGCGGATGGTGTCTTCGGTGGTGGTGGGGGTCCAGGCGCGGAGGGTGGTGGTGGGGGTCGTTGGTGCGGTTATAGGGTGCGTCGGTTGTGTGCTGAAGCTGTTGTGTATGTCTCCGATCTTGTTGTGGAAGTAGGAGGCGAGAGAGTTGCAGAGGTCTTGGGATGGGGTGATGTCGTTTCCGGCGTTGGGGTTGGAGAGCTCTTTGACGATGTTGAAGAGTTCTTTGCTGTTGTGTGCGTTGTTGTCCAGTCGTTCCTTGAATGCGGTTTTCTTGGTGGTGTGGATCAGTTGGTGGTGTTTTCGGGTAGCGAGCTTGAGGGTGGTCATGTTGTCTGGTGTAGGGTCTCTGCGCCAGGCTTGCTCGAGGGCACGGCAGTTCTTCTTGGAGCTCTTGAGTTCGTCGGTGAACCAAGGTGCTTTCTTACTGCCGGGTCTGCTGGGCGGGGTCCTCAGTGGGGCGAGGTCGTCTCCGCAGTTGCTGATCCACTTCGTGAGGTTGTTGGCGGCCTGGCTGGGGTTCGCAGGGCTGGCGGGGGGGTCTTGGCTCAGGGCTGCGGCGAGCTGGTCGGCTGTGATCTTGTTCCAGTTTCTGCGTGCGACCTGTTGCTGGTGGTGGTGGATCGTGTTCTTTTTGAAGCTGAAGTGGACGCAGCTGTGGTCCGTCCAGTGGAGTCCGGTGGCGTGGCTGAAGGCGATGTGCTTGCTGGATGAGAAGATGGGGTTGAGTGTGTGTCCGGCGTAGTGGGTGGGGGAGGTCACCAGCTGCTTGAGACCGATGGTGGCGAGGTTGTCCAGCAGGGTGGTGGTGTTGCAGTCGTTGTTGTTCTCCAGGTGAAAGTTGAGGTCCCCGAGGAGGATGTAGTCAGCGGAGGGGAGGGCGTGAGGGCTGATGAAGTCGGCGATGTCTTCGCTGAATTGTGTGCGCGATTCCGGGGGTCTGTAGATGAGGGTGCCTCTGAGGGTGGTCTTGGGGTCGGTGTGGATCTGGAAGTGTAGGTGCTCGGCGGCTGTGAGGGTGTCGTCGGTGTTGGTCGTGATGCGGATGGTGTTCTTGTGGACGATGGCGATGCCTCCTCCGGTCTGGTTGGCGCGGTCCCTCCGGGTGATCTTGTATCCGTCCGGAATGGCGATGGCGATGTCGGGCGCTGAGGAGGCCCAGGCTATGTCTTTATTTGGGTCAATATAATCTGTGATAGTGGTTTAGATCAGCTCTGCAAATGTGCTATCCAGAAACCACCCTGTATTCAGTCCCCCGGATCCATTTCCCCCAACTTTCCACCCTCCTCCTCACAGTCAACCACACCGGGGAGTGATCTGAGAGTCCCCTTGGGAAGATTCACATTTGCGTGATGAGTGCACCTCTGAGGAGAGGAGCAAGAAATAATTTTGGCTGGAAAATTGGGAGGGGAGTGGTATGTGAATTGTCTCTCTGCATGATGGTGTTGTCATCAGACATCATCCTGCACGACTTTTCGTAACATAAAGGTGGCTTGGAGCCCACCCATTGCGTACCAGACCTTGACTTCGGTCAAGCTCAATTGTTATTTGCTGGGGTCTGGTTGGTCAGCGCATGCCCGTTTCACTTTCTCTTCATTTTGTTCTCTTTTTACGTAGAATGGACCAAGTACTAATTGCTTGTTATTTTGATTAGTGTCCTTCTGCTGCTCGTTCTGGGATTGAGGTACTTTTGTTCTTCTTCTCTAGCCTCCTTATGAATCTTGCTTGCCTGTTGTTTTTGTTCGCCCAATTTCCTGTGTCAATGTTTGCTCCTTTATTGCTTGCCCAGTCCCACTTTCACCCCTCCCGCCACAAAAACATTATAAAGCCAAGTGGCTTTATCAGTGGGTTTTTTTAGCCATAGGGGAACAGTGCAGTTGCACTGCAGGATGGCTGAAAGATTCATTTTTTTTTTAAAAGCACTGTGACACTGCCAGCACTGACAACATCATAGCGCTTTTGATTTTTTTTTATTTAGTAAGAAACTTTAAGCCATGCTGCTGTACAGTTAGGCAAAAAAAAGAAACATTGGCCAAAGCGGGCGAACTTATTGGCTTTGCCAATATTTGTTAACCTAGACATTTATGACTGTCACTGTACCCAAAGATTATGTGTCTGTACATTACAGAGGGTTTGACGCCCACGGGTCACCAAGCCATTTGCTTGGCCGATAATCTGTCTAATCAGCGTTTAAGTCTTAAGACACTTACCTCTTATTGTTTGGCTTTTACAAATTGCCTCATTAACTTTGCAGATTTTGCTCAGCCCAGGTAAGTGCAAAATTATGTGTTGTCCGGTGCTCTGGTAGATGTACCTTACGGTTGTGCAGTACTATTTGTATATTTCCAATGTATGCTCTAGCCTAGTTAGCCTTCGATTCACTGGTGAAGCACCCATGTACTATTCAAGCAAAAGTATTAATGCCTGTTAATGGTGTTCCATTGACTTTATCAGCTGAATCGGGTCTCGTTTCTAATTAAATGCACAATTTGTGTGCCTGGCCAACAAACCATTGTTGAATCTTTTAGTGGAGACAGGCTGGACATCTGTTAGAGGTAAATTGGAGGATCTTAATAAGTGCAGATCTGCTATTAACCACAGACTAGTGCATTGTCTCTCTAGTAAGATGGGAACATGATACGAAACGAGAGTATGGAAAAACATCAATCTGCATATTGATGTGCTCTTTTTAACGATTAACCATTAAATGTGATAATTCACCTAGTATGAGATTTAGATTCGCACTTGCATGAAGATTCTTCTCGCTGCCTTACATATTAATGCTCTGGTGGTAACATTTTTAGGTCTCAGCCAAAGACCGCTTTTAGCTGTCTGTTGTCAGAGGACTACTGTGGACAGTACCAATGTTCACAAGGAGGTTTTGGCCAGCCAATTTCATTACAAGACCGGAGGCTACATTATGCATTATCCTTTAATAGCAACTCACAGCCGCATTACATCACAAAGGATAAAGTTCTAGAGTCTAATAAAGGATGTAACCAGTTAAAACAGTCTGCCTCTTTTAAAAGGGGCTCGCTAGCAGATAAGTCACTGCCTTTTACTTGTCCATAATTTACCTTTGTTTTGGGCCTTAAGCTTACGGTTTAACTAATTTAATTTGTGTTTTAATGCTGATATATTATTTGGCTTGTCCTTAAAGCATATATATATATATTCTTTGTCTAATTTGCGCAATCACTGCCCTCTCCTTTGTGGTGGCGCTGGCTTCCCCCCTCCCACCCCTTCCAAACGACTTCCAATTTATGGTTGTCTCCCTCCCCCTCGCTGTCTCCCTTCCCCTCGCTGTCTCCCTTCCCCTCGAGCCTTAGCCAATGGCCTTTTAATGCCGAAATCGTACCTCTGCCATTAGCGCGACCTCGCGGACATTTCGCCGACACTCCTTGATTTCACTCCGTTTCAATCACGGGACGTTTTTTTTCCATCGCGGCATTTTAACCGGCTCGTTCACACTCCTTCTTTGCCCGCGACCGCATCACAACCTTAGAGGAACAGGCATGTTAGCTTAAAGGAAGAGCCATTAGCAACACCCGCGTTGCGTGCCTCATTCCCCAAGCGTCTTTCCTATAACTGCGGCTGAGCTCGAGCGATTTCTCATCTTGTCAGTTACATCGCTTTCAGCCGCTGCCGGAGACCCTTTTCTACCGTTTCACCAACGCTTTCCCTTTTTGAGCCTAATATCGCATAAAAAAAAAAAGGAGGGAGACATAATAAGATTTTAAAGTTGATATATTATATTAGCCTTTACAAACAGTAGGCATATTAAGATTACTTTCATTGACCCTTACCAATCGATAGTTTTATTTTTAAGCACTCTCTGCTACTTACCCTTATTCTAGCCATTTTCTATACCTTTAAAAAAAATATATATATATTATTATTATATTATTACATTAATATTAATTCTTTAACACTGCAATATTCCCTTCTTACTTTTAAATTCCTGGTATTACATTAATTTTTAATTTGAATTATTCATATATATATATATTTTTTTTTTTTACACCTTCAAGGTCTATCCATCGCCATGTCTAACATGGAATCTGATGACACTACTGCAAGTTCACCTGCCCCAGTTAATCAATCGCTTAAAAAATTCTTACAACAGGAGATTAAATCCTGTATGATGGTAACCCTGAAAGAAGTTATGTCCTCAAAGAGACCGTTTGATCCCCAGGACCCCCCCTAACCACAGTAAGAGGACAGAAAAGACAAAGCACTGTGAAAGCACTACGGGTGGCCCTAGCGCCTCTTATGGATCGGGAGGTCCTAGCACCTCACTTTGGATTGGAGGCCATCGCGCCTCACTTGAACATGATGTTCCTCGCGACACTTCTTTGAACGGTGCCCATGGCGGCACAAATCTGAACACTTTGCAGTAGTGCTAACAATAATAACAATGTGGACTTTGACTCCTCTTCTTCTGAAGACGGCGTCTCTAGGGATCTTGAGGACTAGTTCGTCTTAGACCTAGATGAGGTCGAGCCTGACTTTAATTCCCAACCTGACCCAGAGCCAACCTCTAAAAATACAATTCTCAACAGGCAGACTGTTTCCTGGTTACATCCTTTATTAGACTCTAGAACTTTATCCTTTGTGATGTAATGCGGCTGTGAGTTGCTATTAAAGGATAATTCATAATGTCAGCCTCTGTGTCTTTAATGAAATCCAGATTCTCTAGTCATGTTAATAGGAGAAGCGCAATTCTTTAGCATTGATTGGCTGTCTAGTTAGTCTCATTTGCTTGCCTCTTATTTCATGGCTTTTCTTCCTACCTCTTCTGTTTGCCCCTCCCCTGGAGCAAAGCTTCCTTACTGTCACTGTGATTGATTGATTTCTGTCTTTCCACTGCTCACATTCAAGGAAGTACTTTTGTCTTTTTTATTCAGCACTGTATGGAGTTCATGTGTTTTCTTGCTCTCTCCTTCCTATGCTGCTTCTCCTCTTCATGTGCCACTTCTCTTCCTCAGCTACTTGGCCCTGTGTTGTCTCATCCAAAGCCACACCTCCCACTGTTTCCCCTCACCTTTTCCGGGCTATTTATTTTTGCATTTTATTATTTTTTAATTCCCCCTCGCCTCAAGCTCTGTTGCACCCCCGCTTACTCCAGACTCTGTTGCCATCCCTGCCCCCTGTATTGTCTTCCCAATTTTGTGGTGGTCCCCCACCCCTCCCGTTACACTAAAAATCTATTTTTTAACATTTTCTTTTACATTTTTGGGAGGGCCAAGTGGTGGTAATTTGCTGTCAGGCTGCTTAGTTTACAAAATGCACTTTCGCAAACACTTACATTAATTTCTTCTATTATTTAACGCTCCAAGATTGGCAACCGCCATTTTTGGAACAGTAAATCTAGAGGGAAAAAAGAGACAAAGTGATGGCTGTGCCATGCCATGAGCACTCATGGTGACACATGTACGGTACACCCAACTAAAGAGCCCCATCAGAGCTTAGGTTGCTTGTGTTCCGAGGCAGGGAGGACCTGGCCTAGCTGTTCGGACTTGACTGGTTCTATTGGAGCAGAGTCAAGACTGATTTGTGTGTGTCTGTATTCAAACTGAAGTGACATGGTGTGCAAAATAACTATGGACTGGGATTTGGCCCAGACGTAATACCAGTGGCTGAGATTAATTCAGGCATTCCATCCATCACTTTTTTGTTTGCATACATGCATCGATATAGTATCACGCTGGCTGCCATCATGGCACGTTTCTTTTAGCATCATCAGAAAACATTGGCAAAGCCAATATGTCTGCACTGACAGGCAAAAGGAGAGTTTATTGGCTTTGCCAATTCTTGTTTAAATATTAATTTTACATCTAGTCACAAAAGTAAAGTAATTTAGTCACAAAAGTAAAGTACAGTTGACAAATAATGGCACTTCATCTATGAAGGGGGGAAAAGGGTCTTGGTCTAACAAATGCAGTCTCTTCATCTTCCTTTGTGCTGTTTGTAATGTTTTTTTCTCGCAGCATTTGTATAGTGCTTACCCACACTGAAAGCAGTCTATGCTGTGTAGGGTGGATGGGTGCTATTTTTGTATCGCGCCTATGTGAGTAGTGTCCTCATAATGTGCATGATAACCACCGAGATGCAGTTATCTTATGGTACACTTCGTGTGGTGGTGTGATATTCTTAATAAGCTCTAACACATATAGGCAGCTACACAGCACAAGCCTGCCCATATGGACAGTAGGAAACTCAGCGTGCGTACACCAAAAGAGAGCGGGTAATCAGAGAAGGCACAGTATTCTATATGGTTGCAAGCTTCAGGCACAGATGGTGTTGATATGAGTAAAAGGATACAAAAAGGGCAAGAACTAGAATTCGTGGAATGAGGATTAGCAAAGTGCTTTTTCAATTTTATTTTAAAACCAGGATACAGCCTACTGTTGAACAAATACCCCACTTTGAGGGGGAAGGAATTGGCAGACCAATTAAGGCAGGCAACCTGACCACAAAGTGCACAATCTTTAAAAGGCCAGATTATACCTCCTCCTGCTAGTCCAATGGAAGCCACCATTTTGATCAGGGGTTTCATGCCCAAAGGCCTTCTCTAGCAGTAGTTGGATGAAGGCTAGTCGAGATGTGGCTCAGGCCTTAGTCAGAATAGAACCCTTCACTTGTGAAGTTGAGAGGCAAAGCACTTGGTTGATTGCTGCCTTGACAGCGCAAGAAAGGATCAGCAAGCCTCATATTCGCCTTCTGTCCTCTGCCCTACGTAAGAGCCTAATACTTGTCTTAAATCCAAGAGACCCGGGGCGTGGCCAAGAGCGTTAAGATGGCGGTCGCACTTTCGTAGTGCTGCGGACCCCTCCGTCATCCGCTCTTGAACCTGTTGCCATCGAGGAGCGCCTATCATCCCTGGCCACTTACCTGTCTGTCCTGAGTCCTGTGCCTCCTTCAGTGACGGACTGTGTGGTGCCCGTGTGCCGCGTGAGGCCCCTACAGAGACCTTGGCCTCGCTGCGTCTCCAAGATGGTGGCTCTGCTTCCTGGCTCCTCGGCCGGTCCTCTGGCTCGGATCTCCTCCTGAGGTGCCTGCAGTGCGGCGATTCCAGGGGTCTGGTGGCACTGTCTCGGCCAGCGCCGGAGGCTCTGTGTTTCCTCCCTCCTCCGGTGGTGTGTTTCCGGCTGGGCAAAGGGCGCGAAGAGAGGCACGGGATCCTGCCCGCGGCATCTCCTGGGGCGGATCTCGCGCTGTGATGTCTGCCGCGACTAAGGCCTCGTGAGCGAGGCCTCGTGAGCGACGGGAGAGGCGGGTCTTGTTCCCCCTGCCACATCCACGCTGTCCTGCCTGGTTGTGGCTTCTGGGGGCTGCTGAGGCTGTGGCTTGGACCCCGTCCGGAGGCCTGGCGAGGCAGCGGCCTTGATTGTCGGGCAGGCAGCAGTGGTGAGGGCAGGTGCCTTCCTCCTTCGAGCCCGCCTCCCACGCCGCCCTGCTGGACCTGAATTGCCACCAACGGGGGCCCTGCCTGATTTGCGGCTGCATTCCTGAGTGCCTGTTGCACACTGAGGATGGTGCATGGCCTAGAGGCGAGCACGCCCTGCGTCATGGAGATAACCCCAGAAGTGTTCTCCCACTGGGTGCCTGCAGCGTTGCTGTTAAATGATGAATATCCAGGAAATCCAGGAGAATTAAAGTATGAGTAATAAAGAACATTTAGACATCGCACACGTACCACTACAGCTGCTTCGTGGGGGATTACTGCTGCCCCCTCTGCGAGCCTGACTCTGCCGCTGGTTTCAACACTGGGATTCCACGGAGGCCTCGCTCTGCCGCAGATTGGTGACTGTTGCTTCTCCGTCCCCCTGGACGGGCGCCGAGGTCCACATGTGGTGACTCCCCGGATCATTGACCTCGGAGGCCTGCAGGCCTGAGGCCCTGCGACATCTACTGTGAGTACGGTGTGCCCCGCTGCGAGTGAGGATCTTTGGCGCTTCCCTGTGTGCCGAGCGGAGGTACCTGGCGCTGTGGGCCTTTGCCCGAAGTTTCTGCGAGTGGCGGGGGTGGGCCCTGCTGTCCTGGTCTGCGGCGCTGAGGGGCCCCACAGAAAAGAAGTCCGGGGACTTATGGTCTGCTTTAGGTGACCCCCTGGGGCCTACGCCGAAGGCCCCGGGTACCGCGGGCTCCCTGCTGGGGCTTGGAGGCAGCTGTGCTGGGCTGGTGCTTGCCCAGGCCTAGGTGGACAGCTTCCTGCACTGTGGGCCCTGCCGGCTGTGGGCTATGCTGGGGGTGAGGACAACCACGAACAGACACCACCACTGCCCTGGATGGCCATTGGGGGCGGGGGGCCCTCCTCACATCAACCCCTGGGCCTGAACGATATCTCTGGAGGAGAAGGATCCGCGGAGGACATGTGGTGAGGCCTGCTGCTCGTCGCCTGCTCCTGTTGGACGTGTGGCCTGGGCCCCGGCGAGCTTCAGCGCCTTGGAGTAGGGGTGCTGCGGCATCAGGGTGGGGGTGGAGGACTCTGCCGTCGGGCGGCAGGTGGGTGGGTGGGTGGGGACCCTGGTCAGGACGGCTTCCTTCCTTTTGCCCCGTCTCCTCCTCCTCTCCCCCACTTTCAGCGCTTCTCCTGTGCCCTGCGGGCGAGGTGGATTTACCTGGCCGAGTCTCTCCCGCCCGGGCATGGCCCGGCATGGCGCTGCGCCTCTGTGATCGCCTGTCCCTTCAGTCCTGGCTCTGGGATTGTCCTTGTGGACGGTGGGTGTGGTCGGGAACGGAATCTAACTGGGGGGTTCTTGAGCGCCTGGTCCCCACTGAGGGTAGAACATTGGCAGATCGGACAGATCCACGAAAGTCCCTGTCAACCAAACCAAAATGGACCGCTTCACCACTCCATCTGCAGAACTGGCTGCCATTCTCCAGGCCATCCTCACATCCCAGGCCTCGGTGGAGGCCAAAATTGCAGAAGTAAGGGTAGATATGACTCATTAGACAAGATCTTTGCAACGCAAATGCCCGAATTAAAGAGACTGAGTCCAGGATTTCCACTGTGGAGGACGACGTGCAGCAACTTAAGGGGCAGGTGGCCTGTCTTCAGTCCCACACTCAAGAGTTGCATCGCCAGGCGGAGGATGCGGAAAACAGGTCCAGACGCAATAACCTCCGCGTGGTGGGCTTTCCGGAAGGGGCGGAGCAGGGCCGTACGGTGGAATTCCTGGAGATGTTGCTGAAATCGTGGTTCCCTGAAGGAGCCGTGTCCCCTTGGTTCGCGATCGAGCTGGCTCATTGGTCCCTGGCCCTCATGCCACTGCCGGGTGCTCCCCCCTGTCCTATTGTCATGCAAGTGCTTAATTTCAAAGACCGTGAAACTATCCTGTCCGAAACCTGCAAACTGCCTCGGGTCCTCCATGAGAATTGTGCTATTACGATTTTTCCAGATTGCACCTGTGAAGTCCAGGGCCAACGGCGCTCATTCGGAGAGATCAAACAAAAGTTGAGGGCACTTAACATTCAGTACCGGCTCCTCTTCCCGGCTCGACTGAGGGTGGTTTTTGAGAATAAGACATTGTTCTTTGACAGCCCGACGGAGGCCTGTACCTGGGCAACAGAGGAGCGTCCTCTATGGGCTGATGGTCGCGCCATGGGGGGGAAGCGGGGGGCGGGCTGGGTCACTCTGCTCCCTCCTCTCCTCAGCCTCCCCGTAATCGCTCCCATAGGCGCCGAGATTGGAGGTGGGCCCGCCCGGACTCCCCACCGGGTCACACACAACAGCCTCCCCGGGCCAAGGTAGGAGCATCGGTGGAGGCGTTCAGGTTCCTCTGGCCGACTGGATGACGGTGGAGGTGTGTCCCGGCTACCGCGAATGACCTACCAGACACAGACCTCTCCAGTAGCCCGATGCTATTGAGGGACCCTGCCTGAACTGGTCTCTGCCCGCCAGGCCTTGCTCCACAGCCAGAGACAGCACAGTGTTTCTGATTTGTTCCTAGTTTCCCGATGGTCTTTGCAATCACGCATCCACTCACGAGGAGGGGACCTCCACGCTTCCCCATTCCCAAGCGTAGTAGTTTGGTTGTTCGCCCTGTGTATTGGGTGCTGTTTGCTAGGGGGTCGACAGATGCTTCTGTTCCTGAAGTGTGGTGTGGGGGTGAGGGGAGGGGGGGGTTGGGATTGTTTTTTTCTGTATGTTCTGTTTTGCTTTGTTTTTTGTTTCAGCTATCACAGAATGCCACAACGTACCGGTGGGAGGGGTGGGAGTGCCCCCGCAGTGCGCAATCACATGCATCTCCTTAGGCTCCCAGGCGCGACTGTACACTCCAAGCCACGCGCTCCGCTTAGACCAAGAGCAGTCTACCATGACAGATAACATCTCGCCTATGGTATCTCTCCACGTGTTGTCGTGGAATGTAAACGGTCTGCTGGAACCGTCACAAACGTACAGCGGTTTTAAGGTACGCGCAGCATCTCCACATAGACCTCCTCATGCTTCAAAAAAACGCACCTTCTGGGTAACTGCTGCCCCTTCTTGGGGCGTTACAGCTACGACAGGGTATGGCACTCTGGCTTTTCCAGGGGCTCGTGAGCGGTTGCAATCCTCCTAAGGCATGCATTGCCCTTTGTCCTCTCCCAAGTTGGGCATGACCCCCAAGGTTCATTTGTGACAGACTGTGGGTCGCTGGCTGGTACACCCCTCACTCTAATGTCGATGTATGCTCCTCCCACCTTGCTTGCGCCCACCTTGGCACACACAGCTCCTTTGCTCCACGACATGCCCACAGGTAACATGGTCATTGCGGGGGATTTCAATGCAGTCTTAGCCCCTGCCCTCGACACATCGGGAACCCCTTCTGCTGCTCGGGCAGCGACTGCGAAACAACTGCGGACATGATCCAAGTCTCTGGGGCTCTGTAGTGCGTGGCGCATTTGGCACCCATGCACCATCCAATTCATGCACAAATCTGCGGCCCACCACACACCCAAGCGCGCATAGATGTGATCTACGTCCCCACGCCCGATTGTTCAATGATTGCCGATGTCCGGATCTTCCCTAGAGGCATTTCAGACCACTCCCCGATACTCCTTAGTTCGGGGGGGCCCCCCTCCTGCGGCCAGTCAAACATGGAGGATGTATGCCTGGTTTCTCCAAGACCAAGATTTCAAGAAAGAGATAGGGAAAGAGCTTACGCAATACTTTGATTCCAATGAGGGTTCGGTGGCATCCCTGGGTACTCTGTGGGAGGCGGGGAAGGCGACCATCAGAGGTTTTGCAAAGCTGCAGCGTAAAATTCAGAGGCAAGCACAGCTACAGGAGATCTCTGCCAAGGAAGTGCAGGCGCTTCACTTGGAACAGCTCCTATCCACATCAGATGATGCCGCTCAGACTCGGCAGTTGGCCCATATTCTGGATGATACTAAGCAATTGTCCCTGGATGCGGCCAAGCTCCTCTGGAGGTCTTCGGTGGCAAGAGTTTACGGCTGGGGAGACAAGAACGGTACAATCTTACACAGGCTGGCCACATATCCCAGTGTGAACCGTATCCCGGAAGTGGTCGACCAAGCCGGAGTGGTACACCGTGCTCCCATGGCAATGGCAAATACCTTTGCCCGCGTACTACCAGAAGCTATATATCGCACAAGCCCCTGAGCTGACCGTTACTGCTCTCCTTGACCGTGGCGCGCCTTCCTATGCTGAAGCCGGCGGCCCAGAGGGATCTAGAGCGCCCCATCTCCCTGAAGGAAATTGAAGAAGCGATCACTCTGGTCTCCCGGGTAAGACTTCGGGTCCGGATGGCCTGTTGCAGGAATACTATGCTGCCTACCGAGGCACTCTAGTGCCCCACCTAGCAAACTTATTTAAGGAGGCAGTGGACAGAGGTTTGTATCCGCCGAAAACTGATATTGCCACCATTGTGGTTCTCCCGTAATCCCAGCATCCCTCCCGAGTGTGTGCAGAGTACCGCCCCATATCCCTCCTTAACACCGACACGGACTCAGGCTCTCAGATGGGCGTACAGGGCCCGGACCAGAGAACAGAAGTGGGGCCCAAACCCAATCTCGACCAACACGCGCTGTAGGTATGCCCAGTCCACTGAATCGAAAGCTTTTTCAAAGTCTATGGACAGGAGGGCCAAGTAAGGGGTAAGCAGGTGCCGATACGCCAGGGCCTGCTGCTGTCTTCGGAGGCAGTGGCGGATCCCCCGCTGAGGCATAAACCCGCACTGATCCAGATGCACCACCAAAGCCAAATAGGGTTTTAGCCGCTGGGTCAGAATGGTGGCATATATTTTAATTTAATAACCCTTGATGATGTAGACTGGCGCAATGCCCTTATGGCCCCCAGAATAGTCACTGTCTCCACAAAACTCAGCTGATTCAGTTATATTACTTACACGCTGCGTACCTCACTCACCAGCGACTACAGCGAGCATATTTGCGCACAGACGCGGCGTGTACCAGATGCAAGCATGCCCCGGCCGACTTCCTCCATATGGTTTGGTCATGCTCCCGCTTGGAGCAGTTCTGGGGATCCATTGAAATGGAGGTATTGGGCTGGGAGGTTCCTCACAATCCACGTAACTCCTTGCTGGGGATCACTGATGGGCTGGATGGGTCCAGGAATGATAAGCAGATTTACAACATAGCTATAATGGTGGCCAAGCGGGACATTGCGGCGGCCCCCGATAAGCCCTGATCCTTCTACCCTGGAGAGGTGGCGAAGAGGGGTGGACTGGTGTGCGACCCAAGAAAAAGCTGTGTATAAAGCTAAGGGCGTGTTAAGAACTATCGTAGAGTGTGGGGGAAATGTCTGGGGGCTGTGGAGGGTCCGGAATAATTGGACTCTATTTTCGACTAGGTTATTTTATGGGGATCGTTATTGGGGGGGTATAGTGATGGTGTAAATTAACTTATATCTGTGATTTCCGTGCATTGGCTGACTTGTTTTTATGTTTTAAAATCAATAAAAATGTGATTATCAAAAAAAAAATCCTAGAGACCCTTGGTCTTTCTGGTTCACATAAAATTCCTGAACTTCTAGAAGTTCCACCTTGTTATTAGTAGTGAATGACATTTGAGGATTAGAACAAGACATTATAAAAGGAGACTACCCTGCTTCTATTGTGTGGACTAGGACAGCAACAAAGCACACATTTGATAGTTCTCATTATGTTCAATCTTATCCCAGATGATCTCTAACCTGTGAGACTTGCGTTGGATCATATAGATTCTTTGCTAACCATATGTAATTTGCAATGCTAGAAACCATAGACGTTCTTATTTATTGGTGCTCATTTCACATATATGAATGGCTCCTCAAATAGTTACGGTTTATGTTACCTATCTTGAAGTACCTGCAAATCGCAGGTTGTGCAATATGTTGGTTTCACTATGAGTGTTAGTCAATGGAGCCATATCCCCTGCTTCCTAAAATCTCCGTTTTGAAAGAACGAGAATACTTTAGGCATTTGTGCACCCTGACAATAACCACTCTCGCCTGCTCTTCAACAGACTGCATAGGCACTGAGTAAAGTGTATAGTAAAACAAACGTATAGTTATAGAAAGTAATTGAATGCATCTACTTTTAAAGCTGACATTTCCTCTCAATCTCTGCTCTCTAGATTGATGACTACAGCATTGTACGCTTTTTACCTTTCGATCGATCCGATGAAGAATGTATTAACATTGTGCTACAACACATTGATTTTTCCATCCAGTACGGAGAGGATTTAGAATTTAAAGAGCCAAAGGTAAAGATTGTGTCTCGTCCAAACCAGATTTTGTTGTTACTGTGAAGTAAAACCTTCAGACCACGTCAGTGTTTACTTTAGCTGTAAAACTCTTTCGGGTACAACAATTACATTGCTCTGTTATACTGAGCCTAATATGGAGTCCTTTTGCAATGTTTAGCAATTGCTGCCATAAACACTGTAGATGGCCTACATGACTCAAGAGTCCTACTGCAGTTTCTAACAAATTTTGGACTGCAGAATGTAAAAAGACCCTTTGAAGAACACTTTCTCCTATTAGTATTTGATGTCTGAGTAGCTAAATTTAGTTAAAGAACTTCCCAGACCCAAGCTTGAAATGGAAGAGGAAGCACAGCAAGGGGGGCTTGAGGGTGGAGTAAATGTAGTCGGCCTCTGGACAGGGAGTTAGGGGTGTCCCTCATTAATGTTGTCTCTCCTTTGGGTTCTACTTACATATCATCCTGTTTAATGAACATGGGCCAGAATAACAAAGAATTGTGCTGTGGATCACACAGCTGTATGGTCACTTTCATAAGGTTTTCCAACACATTTCCTTTGTACGGGCAAATTGCATCTCAACAGTAACGTTCCATAATGCTTAATGTTTTCTTTTGTTACAGGAGGTTGAGGAAGATCCATCATCCAACTACGACGAATTTTTTCAAGACCAAGTCGATAACCAAAAATAACTCACTTGTTGGTTTAAACTCTCTTAATTACTTTTCAACAAATAGACGGAGAAGATTGCCTTAAGACGCGTGCTCTACATATCTACATTGGACGGCTCTGGATCCAGAGACACGAAGACAAATGTGTGACATTAATGCAAGAAAATAGTCATGACTGCAGTGGCAGTACTGGCTCTTTAACTTCTGAAAGGCTTGGGTATCAGAAAGCACTCGCCCACACTTTTCACATACAATTGTGCACCCTGAAGCCCATTGTAGTTTTTCTCGCTCATGCCGTTAGTGCGGTGATCTGTAAATAAATGGACATTCAGCAAAAGAACGTGACCTATTTCAGAGACTGTATTTATTTATTTTTGTGGACACATCATGCTATAGAGGATGTATATAGGCTTGTATTAATCCAATATTTAAGCATACCGTTTTGTCCACTCCAAGACTTTGTGTTTGTAATACAGGTTAATGTATAACTTTTATAATTGACTGCTCGCATTTTTACACTAGTAGGGTGTGCCCTTTCGCGCATTTCCATGATATTCTTTTAAACAAAATGTTAAAGGAAGTAAATCACTTAACTGTGGTAGGTAAAATCAAACCTTTTTGTAGCCTGAACTAGAAACGAGAGAAACGCAGAAAATCAATTGTTTTGTTTTGTGGTCTAATTTTCAGATAATCCTGTTGTCAAGCCCCAACCTACTAATTCTTGTTTCTTTACCTGGACACTTCCGAACGCTGACACTGCTGTCCAGGTGCCATTTAGTACTGAACCTTTTAATTTTAAACTGGAAGAGAATCATGCCTCTGTAGTGTTCACTGACCTATGTTGATGCAGTGTTTCCTACTAGTGTTGTTTACATCCTGTATCTGCGGAGGCTCTTCCAGGAGTGATCAGGGAATAGCCAGTGTCTTCACTGTTGCTTCTGGTGGAAAGGAGCCAAATACAGGCTTACCTGGAAATTATATTAATATCAAGCCACAGACGGCGTTCACAATTGAGGTAAATTTGATTTATAAAATACACAGAGGAATAGCCACACACTAAGCACCAACGTTTATAAGTTGTGAGGCTGATGGAAAATGCCTCCCACAAGCACATTTTTGCTGCATCTGAAATGAAACTCCCAGACTCCGTTTTTTTCATATGTGTAAGCATTTCCTTCTTGTCGAGCTTTGTATTTCAAATGTATCCTCATGACAAGTCAGTCAGTTGGTAGTACAGTTATCAATCACATAAGCCCGTTCTAATGGTATTTTTTTGTCCAATGGCACTTAATAAATTTGGACTTTCTAAAGACAACGACCGGACTAACTGCCAGTTTTTTATTAAAAATGTGGGTCAGGACGGGTTCTTGTTCCCCCACAAATCTATGTTCACTCTTAGTGTATTCACAAACCGAATGTCCACGAAATGAGTTGTAGTTTTCAATGTTTTTGGTCTTTGGTGAAACTATTTTTTTTATTTTGGCTTTACAAGTGTCTTCTTTCCCATTGTATTATCAGATCAATAGACAATAAAATGATAGTACATCAGATTTTGATCTCTGCAGCATGCTGCTCTATTTCATACTTTCATTTTGTTCTTGGTAACGGGTCAGCAGTTCAAAATAGGGTAAGTGTTCATTCTGATGTGTGAGACCCCAAACAGGCGCTTCAAAGAAGAGTCAGACCGACCTCCCACTTTGCTCCCTAACATTGTATGGATCATTTAATAAAAATTCTCTCTTTTCTGGTGTTTACAAAAATTTATTTTAAAAAGACACGTCCTGTGTTTAAGGGAATTTTAATATTTAGGTTATGCAGCATAATTAAGATATATGGTACGTGAACTACAGTGACTACGGACTACCACTTTCTGATAGGGAACTCACAGTCAGTCAAATATATTTATTCGGATAAAGAATAGCCATAGAAGCACGAAAGATAACACAATGTACATTCGAGTTTTTTAACAATCACAGCCTAGCACAAATGTACTCTGGTACATAACATATAGAAACATTGATAGGAAAGTTGAATGTGTCCACAAAGGAGTACGTTAATAATACCATGCGAAGATTTTGTAAAAACATAACACTTTTAAACAAAGTTACCAGTAAACCATGAATATAACCTAAAGCTGAAAAAGTACTCGCATAATGAATCTTGTACAATTGTAATAAAAACACTATATCAAGAGCCATCTATGCACAGCGAGGAAATAGAGACTTAAAGGTGCAACTTAGGGGCGTGGCCAAGATGGTGACCTGATCGGAGGCAGGTCTCTGTGGCTCCCTGCCCTGGCCCTCGCTTAAATCACTTTAACACGGCCAATTCAGGCCCCACAACCACAGCACTGACCCTCACCTGCTCGCGGCTGCGGACTGCACCGCCAGCACGGCTTCGGAGCCTGCCTGACCAGGAGGGGATCGACAGCGACGCAGATTCGAGATCGTAGCGAAATGGTGGACGCTACGATATGCCCGCCGGCGCTGCACTAACAAGAAGTCGCAGCCCACGTGGGTAGAGGGCCGGTCGGCTCATCGCCGGTTATCCCCGAGAGTCCTGCAACCTGCTAACTCCGACCAAGGGATCGCATCCGGGACCCTGACCTCCGCCTCCCCCTGCAGCGGCCCGGCCGAGAGGAAGAGGGACACCCGCTGAGCCGTGAAACTCGAGGCCCCGGCTCCCGGGCCTACCACACCGTGGACCCCGGCGGACGGAGCCCGGGCCTGTGTGGCGACCGGCACCACGTGCGGAGGCCGGAGGTGTATGTAGCAGCCCGGAATGGGCCGAGGGGCAGAGCGGCCTCGTTGGCGCCATTTGCAGTGACGAGGTAGGAGCCAGTAAGAGAGGCGTCTGGACGGGAACCAGGGACTCCACCGCGAGGTCTGGAGCTGCCGCAGCCAGAAGATTGGAGGTGACTAGCGATCTTGGGTGTGACGAGCGGGAGACTCGGGGGGCGCGATCGGGCATCCGGTGATCGACATCGTTGATTCACGGCAACCTAGGCTGCCGGTCATGAGAGGGGTGGGCGGTGGCACCCCACGAGCGAAAGCTTAGCACCGACTGGGCGACTGCTGCCGCAGCCTGAGCACCCACAGATCTTCTGCGGCCGCCGCGCCCGGAAGAGTAGCCCGTCGACCAAGGAGTGTGGGGATCTGAGTTACCGGCAGTAACCGCCAATAACCCCGAGGCGCGGAGATCGAAACGCCGCCACAGACATTCCACCTCCAACCTACCTGGGCAGTGAAGAGAACAGATCGGAGGGCTCGACCGACCATTTCCCGAGGCGGTGAACTGGGACGCGGGGGAGGCGGTACAACAGCAAGGAACTTTTCAACATCGTCAAGGAATTTACCAACCCCTCGGCCAACTCCAACGACATCACCCTTTCCCAAGCCCTCTGCGACTCCCTGGCTTTATTCTTCCACAACAAAATTGCAGACATCCACAACAGCTTCGACAACCAACCCGGAGACCAACCCACCCAACCATATGCTGAACATTCTCCCCCCTTGAACGCTCTTAACGACTGGAACCCAATCTCCACTGAGGACACCATCCGCCTGATGAACTCTATCCACTCAGGATCCCCCACAGACCCATGCCCTCACCACATCTTCAACAAAGCAGACTCCGTCATAGCACCGCACCTCCGAGACGTCATCAACTGCTCCTTCAACTCCGCCACCTTCCCGGAAAGCTGGAAACACGCTGAACTCACCGCCCTTCTGAAAAAACCCACAGCAGACCCCACCGAACTCAAAAATTACCGCCCCATATCGCTTCTTCCATTCCCAGCCAAAGTCATCGAGAAAGCTGTCAACAACCAACTCGCCGCCTTCCTCGAAGCCAACAAATCCCTCGATTCCTCACAATCTGGCTTCCGAGCAAAACACAGCACTGAGACCGCCCTCATCGCAGCAACAGACGACATTCGAACTCTACTGGACAATGGAGACACAGTCGCCCTCATCCTCCTCGACCTCTCTGCAGCCTTCGACACAGTCTGCCACAGTACCCTTTTACAACGCCTCAGAAACATCGGAATACAAGGAAAAGCACTCGAATGGATCACCTCGTTCCTCACCGGAAGAACCCAGAGAGTCCGCCTTCCACCATTCAAATCCGAAGCCACTGAAGTCATCTGTGGCGTACCACAAGGATCCTCACTCAGTCCCACCCTCTTCAACGTATACATGAGCCCCCTTGCGGCCATCGCTCGCCAACACAACCTCAACATCATCTCCTACGCGGATGACACTCAACTGATCCTTTCTCTCACCAATGACCCCAGCACCGCCAAAACAAACCTACACGAAGGAATGAAAGAAGTTGCCGAATGGATGAAACAAAGCCGTCTGAAACTGAACTCAGATAAAACAGAAGTCCTCATCTTAGGTACATCCCCCTCTGCTTGGGACGACTCTTGGTGGCCGGAAGCCCTTGGAAAAGCACCCATCCCGGCAGACCACGCACGGAACCTAGGTGTTATCCTGGACTCTTCACTCTCAATGAACAGATAAGTCAACGCCGTATCCTCATCCTGCTTCAACATTCTTCGCATGCTCAAAAAAACATTTAGCTGGATCCCCACCGAAACCAGAAAAACAGTCACCCATGCTCTGGTCACGAGCCGACTGGACTACGGAAACACCCTCTACGCAGGTACTACCGCTAAACTCCAGAAGAAACTCCAACGAATCCAAAACGCCTCAGCCAGGATCATATTAGATATCCCACGTAACGAACACATCTCTGGCCACCTGAAAGACCTCCACTGGCTACCCGTCAATAAGAGGATCACTTTCCGACTGCTAACCCACGCACACAAGTCACTCTACGACATCGGCCCAGAATGCCTCAACTCACGACTGTCCTTCTACACACCCTCCCGCCAACTACGTGCTTCCAGCCAAGCCCTCGCCACTGTTCCCCGCGTCAACAAGACCACCATGGGAGGCAGATCCTTCTCATACCTGGCAGCTAAAACATGGAACTCACTCCCCACCTACCTTCGCCTTACCCAGAACCACCTAGCTTTTAGAAAGCAACTTAAAACTTGGATATTTGACAAGTAAGCGTCCTCTCCTCCCTAAGCGCCTTGAGACCCTCTGGGTATGTAGTGCGCTATATAAATTCTCTGACTTGACTTGACTTGGGCAGCCCAAAAAGCGGAGAACCATCAGCCAGAGGCTGTGCCTTGACCATGTCTTCGTCCAATCGCCGTACTGGACGCACGATCACCGACATGCTGGTGAAGGGTGCGACCAAAGATGAAAAGAGCCCTGACAAACCGACACAGGCGGCTCAACCTAGGGATGGTGACCGAGCGGATGAAGAAGCGCCAGCTACGAAGTCCTTTATGGAAGCGCTATTCACCTCCCTCAAGGAAGATATTCAGACCCTGAAGCAGGAGATGGCAGGGGGATACAAAGAGCTGAGAAGAGATATGGATGAAATTGGAGAAAGAGTAGCAGAGGTGGAGACAGCGGACATTATCAGGGGCGAGGAAGTGCATGTCCTGCAACAAGAAATAATTAGACTCCAGGAGCAACAAATGGACCTGCAGGCACACACAGAGGACCTGGAGTACCGCTCAAGGCACAATAACATACGCGTCCGGAACGTGCCCTCAAAGACCGAAGGGGGAGACGTGACGGCCTATCTACAGGGCCTGTTCAGAGACATACTGGGGGAATCGGACGACTTTGAGATCTGGATCGATAGGGCACACAGGGTAGGCCTTCCACGACGAGCCGCCAACCCCCAACCTGATATCCTTGCCTACCTCCCGGACTTCCCCCTCAAAGAACGGATCTTGAAGGCGGCCCGGCAAAAACAACCCATCATTTATCGTGGCCAAGCGGTGGAACTCTTTCAGGATCTGTCCGCAATCACCCTTTCAAAACGGCACTATCAGCGTCGGGACGCACGCACATTTCAGATTTAGATCTGTGGAGACACGCTCACCCACACACAACGGCGTACACCTACTACCTCGGCGGGCCACAAAACGTACGCGCGGCTTGATTATTTTTTGTGTTCTTCCCAACTGACCTCACAGGCGCAGGAGGTGGAGATACTCCCAGTCTCTTTATCTGACCACATGCCCGTGGTAGCGTCCTTTCGCGTCACAGCCACGCCAGGCCCCCAGAGGCACTGGAGACTGCGAGATGGCCTCCTGCAGGCCCCAGCCAGGCAGGAGCGGCTCAAAACGGCGCTCGCTCAGTTTTTGACGCACAGCGCTAACGAGGACACGTCTAAAGCCACGCAATGGGCAGCCGCGGTGAATTCATCACGATAGCTACGGCTAATAATAAGGAACGTGCAAAGAAGAGGGCCGAACTCACTCAACGAGTGGCGGAACTGGAGCAGATGCACCAGCGCACCGGGGCGGCACGGGGTTTGGCGCTAACTCTGCGCTGAAAGGAAAATGCTGACGGCCCTGGACCAAGACGTGGCGGAATACGCCGCCATGCGCCTCAAACATGCGTACTACACCGGAGGAGACCGCTGCGGGAAGCTACTGGCGAGCAGACTGCGAGAGCAGCACCAGAGACAACATATACGATCCCTCCAGTCTACGCAAGGCGCCCTTATCACTGAGGATGCAGCCATCGCTGCGTCCTTCGGCGATTATTACGCTGCCCTCTACGCTGCTGACCATCTAGACCCGCAGGTCAGCCTGGACTACCTGCAAGGCGCAGCACTCCCATCCCTGAACGAGGCGCAGGCGGCGTTTCTCAATCGCCCCATTGGCCTTGAGGAGGTCATTTCGGCGATTTCCTGCCTTAAATTGGGGAAATCCCCAGGCCCGGATGGCTATACAGCGGCCTTTTATAAGACCTTCTGCCCGCAAGTGGCCCCTTTGTTGCGTGACCTTTTCAACACATTCGATCAACCCAGCGCCATTCCTCCTGACCTTCCAGAGGCGGCCATCTCAGTAATCCCCAAACCCGGGCGAGATCCAGCTAGCTACAGCTCGTATCGGCCAATCTCCTTGCTGAACATCGACCTGAAGCTTTACACCGGCATCCTGGCAAGTCGTCTAGCACCATATATGCAGCAACTGGTGGAGCCTGATCAAGCGGGCTTCATCCCACAAGACAGACTAGCGACAATACCAGCCGAATTCTTCATCTCATCGAGGCCGGGTCACGCACGAGACCGGGCTGTATGCTCCTCACCATCGATGCGGAGAAGGCATTCGATAGGGTGCATTAGCCCTACCTCGACCTGGTGCTACAACGCTTCGGAGTAGGAGAGGTCCTCCGCAACCGCATATTTAATTGTAATCGCCAACCTAATGCAGCAGTTCGGGTCAATGGTCACACCTCCCGGCGGTTTGAAATTGGCAGAGGGACCAGGCAGGGGTGCCCACTTTCTCCCCTCCTGTTCGCGCTCTATATGGAGCCACTGGCGCAGCGGGTGAGGCAACACGACCTCATTTCTGGCATCCCCTTTGGCAGAGACACGCATAAGATCAGTCTTTACGCTGACGATATCTTATTATCGCTAACCAACCTGATGCAGTTCCTACGGGCTCTCTTTGTAGAGCTCCACACCTTCGCGCTGGCTTCGGGTTTCAGGATCAATGTAGCGAAGTCGCAGGCCCTGAATATTTCGCTGTCACCGGAGGTCCTAGAGGACGCCAAAGCGGAGTTCGACGTGCAATGGTCTGAGTCCACCATCCCCTACCTGGGAGTCCTTTTGGCGCCTACGGTGCAGGCCACTACAGAGGCCAACTACACTAGACTCAGCATGAAACTCCAAGACCATCTCAGGAGATGGAAACACCTCACTCTGTCCTGGCTGGGCCGGATTGCGGCCGCCAAGATGACCCTGTTGCCCCAGATTCTTTATATATTCCAGACCCTCCCCTTGCGTCCGCCAGCAGGGTGGCTTCAGAAGACACAATCGGAACTAGCACGCTTTGTCTGGAACGGTCGACGTCCGCGGTTTAAACATACTATTGCCGCGCTACCGCCTGAGCACGGTGGAGTAGGCGTGCCAGACCTCACACTATATTTCCAGGCGACGCAACTGCGCACATTAGTGGAAAGGCACCAACTAGAATCAGGCAAGCACTGGCTCTTTCAAGATCAGGCTGTGGCAGGCCGCCCACTACAAGGCGTCCCGTTCTTGCCGCGTGGTCATAGACCCCCCAACCTGTACGCCTCAATGGTCACTAGCACGGTCCTCGGGGTGTGGGACAGGGTGGCCGTAGCTCGAGGGCTCACCTCTTTCCCCTCACCGATGACTCCAATCTTCGAAAATCCGGACTTCACACCGGGTCTAGACTCTAAGGTCCATGCAGCCTGGAGGGCGACTCCCTGCAGGGATGTGGGACACATGTTCGACCTCAAGGGCGTCCTCCCTTTCCAAAAGGTGAAAGAGAATTCCGGTATTTCCGAGACAGACCGCCTGCCTTACCTGCAGATCCGCCATTGGGTTCTGCACCCTTCGATCGAACCCGGGGCGCAGCGACGCCTCACCCCATACGAAAAGTGGCTGCTGACACGCACATCTGACAAAAAACTAATCTCAGACCTCTACCAGCACTTACTCCTCACCAACATACATACCTACAACGCAGGGAGGGCCAGATGGGAGAAGGACCTGGGGCGTCAACTCACAAGGAAAGAATGGGAGGGAGTGTACTATAGAGCTAGGCACTCGGCTCACCACACAGGTCTTACCGAAACAATGACCAAAGTTGCCACCTATTGGTACCATACACCCGAGAGGCTACATCGATGGGACCCCCGAGTTAGCGACCGCTGCTGGAGGGGATGTGGGGAACTCGGAACGCTGGAGCACCTGCTCTGGAGCTGCGACAGACTCCAGCCCTATTGGACCCCAATCCTTGATTTGATAGATTCTCATCTAGACACGCAGATACCTAGATTCCCAACTTATATTCTACTAGGTCTTCCTAACGCCCTGATGTACCCCTTGAAATCCTGGAGAGGGAGGCTTATTGCGCTAGCACTAGGGGCAGCAGTTCAGAACATTGTGGCTCACTGGAGGGCCGTCCAACCCCCACAACAGTTGGGCTGGCTGCATCAGCTTTGGGCGACCCTAGGAATGGAAAAGTTGTCTTTGGCCAAGGCAGGGAGGGGGGCAGACTTTGCAGCACTCTGGCGACCTTTTCTGACCCTGCTGACCGGAGAATTCCGGGAGCTAAGCTGTCCCCGCTACTTGCGACTGCTGCGTCTTGCGGACACCCCACTCCCGGGGCCTAGAACGCAGCCGCGCAAATGCAAGGCCCCGGCAGGCGCTATACCGGATGGCGCACAGTAAGAAAGTGATAGACTATGGTTTCTATTCTCGCTCAATGGACAAGGAGAGGGGTGGTTATGGGAGGAGGGTGTAAATGAAGGGGTTGTTTTACCTTTTTTTTTGTTTTTTCTGTTCATTCTTGCTTCAATATCAGCTCCGTTTGCACCTACATAGCACTCCTTATAACGCGGCCGGCCCGATTGGGTTGTAGGCCGCTTGCTGTGTTACCTTTAGCGGTCGATGCTCCCGATGGTCATGAATACACATTGGCACTGTCTGTGACCACCTTGTACACGGGCTGGCACAGATGGCTGTATGAGGTGCAATGCTCCTGTTTGTTGCTCAATAAAAAAGATTTAATACTAAAGGTGCAACTTATGAGTCTGATTAACCACATTGTTTCCCTAGTCTCAGGGCATATTGTTAAACTCTGGTTACTGCAAAAAAAAAAAGTCATCACAGAGGCTAATTGCTGTAATGCTAGTAGTGCCTGTCTAGCCCTTATTATCTTCAAGTCACAGTAAAGGCAGAAGACACAGTTTCAAAGGCAGCAAAAAAAGTTTGCAAACCATAATAAATTGCAGAGTGCTCTGGGTGGTGCTTTGATCAAACAGGAATCAGTCAATTTCTCAAACCAGGTACCAGAGTTGGGAAACGTAACTAAGAAGTGCACAGTATTTAATCTGAAGCGCAATAAATAAAATATCTGCTGAGGATTATTAATTCACAAGAGGTAGGATGCAGGTCCATCCCCAACAATAAATCAACATGATACGGCACTAGCGGCTTACTTACCGCCTAAGATCTTCAAGTGTGACACCATACTTTAGCTTTACCTCTTACTTGCTTATTAATGTAGCTTTTCCTGGGTCATTAAAAAGCTCTTGGAAGCCTAAGGACTGAAAAGTATCCTTTATATATGTCAACCAAGGAATACAATAGACCCTACCCAGATTTAGAGTATTTTATAATCTGTTGAGTGAGACTCTGCGTAGGCTTTCGCCATACGGAAAAACCACCATAGAAGTGGGCGGATCTTTATGTAGTCCTTGATGTAAAATTAGCCCAACTCACTATGACCAATGAAAGTAGGGCAACCATGAGGGGAGCACCAGCAGCCTCTTTAAAAATCTGTTCTCAACTATCTGAAGTCGATTTGCTGCTTCAACACCCCACAAACCAGCCCCATACGTAGACTTACATTTAATTAGTAGGTTTACGATCAAATTTCTGTGTAAACCTGAAGATTGGCTGTATCGATCTGCAAAAGTGTTGAGGTACAATGTTAATTAAATGACCCCAAGATAGCGATGAGCGTAAAGGAATACCTAAGTAAGTGAAGGTCTTACCCTGACCCACTGTAGAATAGTCTATTACATGGGCACGCTCTTTTGTATTCCTTGATCCAAAAATCATAGTGAAGGAGTTAGGTAAATTTGTGTTAGGATCCAGGTGAGGTGAATTAATAAAAAAAAAAAAAAACATCCTCTGTAGACCATTTTCTGTTCTGGCCAGTAGAACTGCATCATTTGCATAAATTAGGATGTGGACCGGGTGCTTAACCCACAAGCAGCAAGTAATCCCCAGCATTTCACAGAAACTTTTCTCCTTCGCTCTTCCACATCGACCAGGACGGCACATGGGTGAACCGACAACATTTCCACAAGTATACATACTATACAAAATACAATTAAAAATTGGAAATTCTAAATTATAGATATTTCCTAGTGTCAAATATCACATTATTCCAACAATAAAATACTTGAAGTATAACAATTATTTTTCGTATAAACAGGCAGGCGGTACAGTGAGGAATCCACAAGCAGATACTGTATCCACCAGAAAAAGCGGTACCGAAGGTAAGTAATTAACTTGTTCTTCTGATGGATACATCTGCGTGTGGATTCCTCACTTTTTTATTTGAATCCCCAAGCAGTCCCGCTCTTGGAGGAGGATGCCTGCCTACCTATACCAAAACATCCTTCAGTACAGAACGTGCAAAATGGCCGTCTCTCCTCACCTCCAAGTCCAAGCAATAGTGCTTTGCAAAAGTGGGGAGGGATGCCCAAATGCCGCTTTGCAGATGTCTACAACAGGGACACCTCTGGCCAAAGCCGGAGAAGACGATTCGCTCTGGTAGAATGAACTCTAATACCTTCTTGCCAAAGCGTAGCAGATCTTAATACTTAATACAAAGGCTAATCCACCTGGACAGCGTTCTTTTATGGACAGCCTTACCCTTCATCTTGCCCACATATCAGATGAAGAGTTGGTCATCCAGCCTGAAGTCCGTATTCCTGTCCAGGTAGAATCGGACTGTCCTCTTAGGGTTCAGGCGGTGAAGTCTCTCCTCCTCCTTAGAAGGGTGAGGGGAAGAATAGAAAATAGGCAAAGTAATGTATTGCCCTAGGTGGAAAGGAGTGACCACCTTAGGCAGGAAAGCAACTCTGGTCCATCTTATCCGCATGGAATGAAGTAAATGAAGGCTTGGAGACAAGAGCTTGCAACTCACTCACCCTCCTAGCGGAAGTGATTTCAACCAGAAATATTGTCTTAAACGGCAAGAACCTTAAGGGACAACTATGTAAAGGTTCAAAGGGAGAAACCATCAAGAAAGTAAGAACTACATTTAAATCCCACTGAGGCATGATAAAGGGAGTGGGAAGAAACATATTAGTGAGTCCTTTAAGGAATCTCATAACTATGGGAGATTTGAACAACGAGCGTTGATCTGGTAAACAGAGAAATGCAGATGAGGCAGACAATTAGCCTTTAACAGTGCTATTGCACAACCCTGTTGAGCAAGGGTAAGCGAGAAACTCAGAATATCAGACAAATGGACCCTCAATAGATCTATCTCCACACCACTTATCAAACGTGGCCAACCTACCAGAATAGACAGATTTGTTGGAGTGTCTCCTGGCCGATAAAATAACATCCACCACATCCGGTGGGAAAGAGAAAGAACTCCGGTTGCCCTATTCAGTCAGGAAGGTGCAGGCTTTGAAGGTGGGGGTGTAGAACCTGCACTTGCAATTGCGAGAGGATGTCTGCCCTGAGGGGAAGACGGAGCGGAGGATGCAATGAGAGGTAAAGGAGGTCTGTGTACCACACTCTTTGCGACCAAACCGGGGCGGTAAATATGACTTGGGCCCGGTCTTGGCAAATCTTCCTCAGAACTTGAGGAATCCAGGGTATGGGAAAACGCGTAAAGAAGCTGTGAGCCCCAATCTAACTGAAACGTGTCCCCCAACACCCCCACAGTGGATACTGGAGACTGCAGAACGACAGGTAGTTTGTGTTCTCGTGAGTGGCAAATTGGAGCAACCAAGGAAATCCCCAAATCCTGAAAATGTGATGGACCACCTCTGGATGGAGAGCGGCTGAGTACTGCCGACTGAGACAGTCTGCTCGCTTATTAAGCTCTCTGGCCACATTATTGCAATCACAAAAATCTGATGGTCCTGAGCACAGGACCAGAGTCGCAGATCCTCTCTGCAGAGACGATATGACCCAACTTCTCCCTGCTTGTTGATGTAGCACATTGCAGTAGTATTGTCTGTCAGGACCTGAAACGACTGACCGCGAAGGGAGGGAAGAAAGGCCATGATAGCCAAACGTATCGAACGCAATTCTAGAATATTGATGTGAAACAATCTTTCCTCTTGAGACCAAAGACATTTGACCTCCTGATCCCCTAGATGTGCTCCCCACCCCAGAGTGGAGGCATCCATTATCACTGTGGCCACCAGAGAAATAGGTTGAAACGGTTTCCCTTGAGACAGGTTGCCCGAAACACTCCACCATAACAGATCTGCTGACCATCTCCTTGAGATCTCCGTTGTGTTGAAACCACTGCCTGTGGAGGCACCACTGGAGGGCCCTCATGTGCCAGCTTACATGGTTGACCAACAGTATGCAGGGAGCGAATTGACCAAGCAAACGCAAGACCTTCAGGACTGGAACAACCGCTCCATTCTGAAAAAGTGGAAAGATAGCCTGGGAAAGGAAGAGGGAACTCCCGGAAGGGTAAGGAATACCATTCTCAACAAGGTTCAACACCCAGAGATCTGAAGTAACAGACCTCCAATTATGTAGAAAATGGGACACCTGTCCTCCCACGAAACAAGCATGCTATAGGATGGAGGAGCTAGAGCTGCTTTCCTGCCGTACCAGTTAGAGAGGCAGAAGAGAATGAGGAGGAGACGACTTGCTGCCGAGCTGAACCTCACAGACGACCTCTACCTTTTCCCCTGTATGACCTATAAAGTAGGTTTGCCTGCTGCTGCTGTTGCGGCTGCTGCTTGGCTCAAAAGGATAAAGTCCTGCCAAAACCACGAAACGTGCGGTATCCAAAGCCCCTGGACTGGGACTAGAGACCCAATGATCTTGCGGTGGCTCTGCTGTCTTTAAAGCGCTGCAGGGCCGAGTCTGCCTTGGCTCCAAATAGATGAGATCCGTCAAAAGGCAAGTCCAGTAGGGTAGCTTGGACGTCCGGTGAGAACCCAGACCTCTATAGCCGAGCGTGCCACCTGGTTGCAACAGAGGAACCAATTACCCTGGCAACAGAGTCTACATTGTCCAGACCCAACTGTATGACCTGGCGGGTTGCCGCTAGAGTATCAGAAAGTACTTCTGAAAAATGGCCCTGAACATCTTCCCGGAAGCTTCAGGATCACTACCCTTGCCAAGTCCATCAGAGCATGGATATAGTGGCCCAACAGGCATGTCTCATTTGTCGACTTCAGAGCCATACTACCCGAAGAGAAGACTTCCTTTGCGTATTGCTCCATACGTTTGGATTCCCTATTTGCAGGCGTAGACTGGAGTAGACTGGAAAGTCCCTGCAGACTGCTTAGAGGAGCACGACGCTTGGACCACTAAACTCGAAGACTGGTGGGTGGATAGAAAAGCAGGATCCCCTGGAGCCACCTCATACCTCCTTGCCACAGACTTGGACACCGCAGGAGCAGTCACTGGTTTCTGCCACACCTCCAAGATAGACTCAGTCAAAGCCTCATTGAAAGGAAGCAAAAGCTCCAAAACCGAAGAAGGGGAATGGAGCCCCTCCGTCAAGATGTTAGACTTCAGTTCAGCACTAGACAATGGTAAATCCAGCAGATCAGCTGTCTTCCAAACAACAGAGTGATACGAAGTCACCCTTGGAAGACCTTTTGGTCAGGAGAGCTCCCATTCAGCAGATGTATCCAGGCCACTAGCCTCCTGCAGACCCTCAAATTCTTGATCAGGTTCGATAATCTCACCCTCCTCAGCCTCCTCATGCTGTTCTTGATACTCTCCTCTTCCATAAATCTTTGCGCTTCCCTTCTAGACCTCATTCTCGGGTGCAGCACCAGACGTGGCGGCAGTGATTTTGAGATCGGCGGCGAAGGGAGGTCCACCAGGATAGTAGACGATGCCGGACGAGGTTGTTCCGGCACCGGGCCGGAGCCAGACGGTGTCGTAGAAGATCTGCCCAGGGCCCTCTCCCCTTCCAGAGACTGTACCGGGGTCGAGAACCTTTGCATTGGGAGGGGTCAACTCCTCAGAGCCATTGGCATAAAAAACATGAGGTGCTTGAGGGAAGTGAGGTGGCAATCCTCCCAGGGACTACGCCAGCGGACCCATGGGGCCAACCGGCGCATCAACAGGGTTAGCTGCTCTGGCAAACAAGCCAAACAAATCGTTGAGAAAATGCGAAGGATCCATATTCAGAGTCTGGAAGGCAAGATACTGTGGATCCGGTACTGCGGGTTCTGAGACCGCTCGAGGAGGCAGCACAATTGGCTCTTGTTGATGCGCCAGTGACCCAAGAGCCCGGGTTGGAGTAGCCGGCAGCGGAGGCGTGGTTTCTCTCGATGCCGGGGAAGTCACTGCTCTCAGAGACGGGGCTGGAGTCACCTCAGTAGGAGAGACTTCGTCCTTGCGATGACACCGGGGAGCGTGAGACCCCGACTTCTGTGTTCTATCCTTTGACGAGCGACATCGAGATCCATTGCACCGCTTCTTTTTATACTTCCTCAACAATTTTGAGTTACGCGGAGTCGGCGACTTGTACTGGGACCTCGACCTCCTTCAAACTCTTTCCTGCTTTTTTGCTTTAAACAGAAACAGCTCGGCCTCCATCTCCTTTAAAGCCTTTGGGTTCATGCGCCTGTATGATGAACACTCTTGTCGTGGTAGGATTAGAGACATCACACACAATTTTCATGGGGGTCAGTAATCAACATCTGACCCCCACATTCCCTGCATTGCTTGAATCCGGACTTCCTCAGGGTAGCCATGGTCGCAGCTACAAAGACCCGAAGACTTGCAACAAAGAAACTCCCAGGAATGGAGAGCCCTGGAAAAAGAAGTTCGACGGCACGGAAAAAAGTGTACTGACACCAGCACACTGACAAGGTCTATTCATGGCTCCGATGACATCACGCAGAGTTGTGTGCGGAGCTGTTCCATTGTGACGTCCTCGTCGATGTGGGAGAGCTAAGGAGAAAGGTTTCTATGGAAAGCTCCACATGGGGGTAATTCAAAAGTTGAGGAATCCACAGGCAGATGTATCCATCAGAAATGTGATTATATTTGTTCTACTTTTTCCATTTGAAGAGTAGCATGTTTTATGTAACATTGGAAAAAGGCAGAATGTTCATAATTTGTTTAGTTGTGATGACAGAAATCATTGATATCTGGGGGATGGATTGTTCACTCATCTGATACTTCCTTAAGTAATGCAGTACCAGGTGAAATTGGGGAAGCATTTAGGTGATATTGAGAAAGAGGTTATAGAAAAACACAGATACTGATTAGCAGGTGCTTCCTATTTCTCTCCAGTTGGTCCATGTGGCTTCTATTTGCAGTGGTCCTTTACATTTGTGGGATTATTTTTTTATGAAATGGTTTCTACTTAACACTTGTAACAAGAATTAATCTGTCTATCTGCAAACCTGCTTGCATATAAGTGAAGCTCCTACACCCTTGAATAGCTGGGGGTCCAGCTTCCCACCAACTGTGACAGGATTATTGAATAATCCCAAAAATTAAGGGCCCGATGTAGGTAATCTCGATTTACCTACTCTTAAATACCGAATCATACCGATTCGGTATTTAAGAGTAGGTAAATGGGATGTAGGTAACTCCACTTTTGAAATTACCGAATCGGAATGATTCGGTAATTACCGAATTGGTATTTACTGATTCGGTAATTGCCATTGATTCCTATGGGCCTCAAGGCCCATAGGAATCAATGCCAATTACCGAATCGGTAAATACCGATTCGGTAAAATTACCGAATGTGCAAGGGGGACAGGGTGTCACTTTGACACCCTGTTGCACCCCTCAATTGTGCATGGGCGCACATGTTGCTGACATACATGCCCTTAGTGATACTTCCAAAGGGGCAACATTTGTGCCCCTGCTGCTGCACAGCGGCAATGCAGAAACTTTTCTCAGCATAAACCATATTTCTTCCAATAATCAATCTTAATCCATAGTGAACCAACATGGTAATCCAAGTAATCCCAGTTTATCAAGTCACTCCGGAGACAGCCAGATGGTGCTAGAATGTTTATTCTGCATTTTCAGATATCATGTGTCGCCAAACATGCTTAAACAATGATACGTGCTTTAAACATTCCTTCGAGTCAGCACAGTAAAAGCCCAATGCATTTCGAACTCTTCTAAATTCTTCCTCAGGGGCACTGTAATTAATCAAAAAGAGCTGTATAAACAATCAGACTGAAGCGCAAAATATAATCTAACTGAAAATAAAATAATATGAACAAAACATCATCATGAAAGTCTAATTAACCTAACCCACCCTCTACTACATTCCCCATTAATTAATGCCTTAGCGTGAAACAAAATGCTGTAAAATCCACACCTTTTTTTTTTTTTTTGTGTTCAAAGCTTTTTTATTTGGAGCTGCAAGAAATACGACAGTACATAAGACCAGTTCGTGGATATACATACATTGCTATAATGAAATCATAAATAAGTCCAGAAAAAAAAAAAACATAAGACCAGAAACAAAAAACAAAATGTCCACACTCAATGTCTAATAAGCAGATGTAGACGAGTTGCGTCCAAAGTAACACGATGACTTGTTTAGCATGACCATTATCACATGACACGACCTGTGGAGAAAAGAACACCAACAATGGGTAGCAGAGGCAACATGAGCTAAGCATATGTGTAGATCTACACTGTATACAATGGGAGGATGCACATGACAGCTTATGTAGAAAAGTGCACTGAGTACCAAGTGTTCAGATTCATGGGGGTTTGAATGCGTCAAAGTGGTCATCTAGTGCGGACCAGAGTTTCCTGAGCGGCGGCCTCCATGGGGTGGAAGTTAAAGATATGTTATCTGCACCTCTTAAGTGGGAGACCCAATTTAGCCAGTGGGGAAAGGAAGCTTTGTGCGTGCTTTTCCAGTTATTAAGGATGATTTTGACCCCAGCCGTCAGCAGCAGGTCCAGTAGGGCTTTGTCATCATCATTGAGTGTGACGGCTTTGGCAAAACCTAGAACAAGCGTTGCAAATTCCCTTGGTAAGGTGATATGGAGTACTGTGTGTATGAAATCAAAGATCCTGTCCCAATATGAGGTAACACAGGGGCATTTGAAGATTAGATGTTCCAGATCTCCTCCCATATTCGCACAATTCCAACATGTGTCGTCGGGTTTGATTTTGTGAAGGAACAACCTCCTGGGAGTCCAGAAGGCCTTATGAAGCAGCCAGAACTTGGTCTGTGAGAGTGTAGGGCTAATTTTGTGGCGGGTGGTTGATTCCCAAGTGCTGGCCCAGATAGTGTCTGAGTTAGGTGTGGAGGAGAATGAGTCCCAGTACTTTTGGAGAGGTGCATTTAGGGTGGACGATTGCGGCCGCATTAGTTTGTACAGTCTAGAGACTTGGTGCCCCAATTTGTTAAGTGAGGTAAATAGACCCGGGAGGGAGGGGGGGACAACCGTCAGGTTAGCCTTCGCTAGTGCTACTTTAATGTGTAAGAAGTTATAGAATTCAACGTTATGGAGGTGGAACTTATCCTGAATTTCTTTGAAGGTTAGTGGATGCGAGTTCTCGATCAGTTGGTGTGGGAATAAGATACCCTTGTCTATCCAGGTGGGGTAGTTGAGAGGCTTCCCTTTGTATACAATTTTGGGGTTATGCCATAGAGATTCCCAAGAGGAGAGACGGAATTGATGTGGGAGGCATTTACTGATCTTTAGCAGAGCCAATTTAGTATTTTTGAAGATGGGCCCCGGACCTAGGCTGGGACGGAGTTTGGCGGTGAGTAGGGCGCAGGGGTTAAGACCCTCAAGAATAGATTTTTCCACAAAGAGCCACACTGGGGTGTAGTCAGATTGGGAGGAAATCCAATGCGACCCTTGTTTTGCTAAGAAGGCGATCTGGTAAGTTTTGTAGTCTGCCAGATTGACCCCACCTAATTTCTTGTCTAGTCGAAGTTTTTTTAAATTGATTCTGGCTTTTTTGCCCTGCCAGAGGAATGCCGAGATGACTTTGTCCAGTTTGGAGTGGAATACATTAGAAAGGAGGAGTGGGAGCATCGTGACCAGGTAGTTAACCAGGGGGGATATCATCATTTTTATAGTTTCAACCCGGCCCCACCAGGTGAGGAAGCGGGGTGACCATCCGTCCAACTGACTTTTGATTTTGTCTAGGGTTTTATTCTCGTTGTGTTTAAGGGTACTCAAAAGCTCATCAGTGAATTCGATCCCCAAGTATTTAATCACTCCCGTTTGCCAGAACAGGCCCGAATTGCCCAGCACTTCTCTCGAAGTGTGGATATTAAGAGGTTTTACTTCGGACTTATCCCTGTTTAATTTGTACCCGGAGAGGGAGGAATATTTATCTATTGAGGACATTAGTGCGGCAATGGAGTTGGCAGGGTTCTCGGTCGCTATCAGGATGTCGTCTGCGTATGCTGCTAATTTGATGCGTGAGTTTCCAAAGGAGATACCCTCAATGTCCCTGTTATTTTTGATATCTGTAAGGAGTGGTTCAAGGGCTAAAAGAAAGAGAGCTGGTGATAGGGGGCAGCCCTGTCTGGTCCCCTGGTACAGACGGAAGGGATCCGAGAGGAAGCCGTTAATAGCTATCCTGGCAGAAGGGGCAGAGTAGAGGGCCATCACCATCTTGATAAATGGGTTGCCAAGGTTGAAAGAGAGCATGCATTGGCGTAGAAAAGACCACGAGACCTTGTCAAATGCCTTTTCTGCATCTAAGGTTATCGCCACCATTGGTACAGAAGTGGATTTTGCCTTTTCTATAATATGACACAGTAATCTAGTGTTGTCGTTAGACATCCGGTTTTTCAGGAAACCTACCTGCGAGGGGCTAATTAATTTGTGAAGGATGGTATTTAGTCTGGTCGCCAATATTTTAGCATATATCTTGCAATCTATATTTATCAGGGATATTGGACGGTAATTTTTAGTGAGTAGTGGGTCCTTCCCTTCTTTGGGTAATACTATGATTGTGGCCTCACTCATTGAAGGGGAAACACCGCCACAGGCCGCAGTAGAGTTATAAAGTTTAAGAAGCGGAGGGTCAATCTGGTCTGCAAAGGCCTTAAAGAAGGGTGCAGTGAAGCCGTCTGGGCCTGGGGCCTTATTATTCTTCAGGGATTTGATTGCTGCCTTGAATTCTGAACTAGAGATTTTTGAGCCCAGCTGTGCGCTGTCTGCTTCGGAAAGTTTTGGAAGGCGGAGTGAATTGAGGTAGTCCTTGCAGGCGGATTCGTCTAATACCTTGTCATTTTTGTACAGATCTTCATAAAATGCCTTGAAGGTATCGAGGATGTTTGACTGTTTAGTGTGAATGACATTGCATGAGGTTTTAATGGACGATATGGTGGACAATTTCTGTTTGTGTTTCAGGTATGAAGCCAACAGTTTCCCGGCTTTGTTGCCTTCGCATAGCTTCAGGGCCTTAAAGCGGTTAATCCAAACCCCCGCCCGTTTACTGGTGATGGTATTGTATTCGTATTTTTTTTTGGTTAGCGTGTCTAGAACACCTGAGTCAAGCGGGTCGGATTTGTGCTGAGCTTCTAGAATACCGATCTGGTGTTCCAGAGACTCAAGTTCCTTATTAAGTGCCTTGTTAGATTTGGTCCTAATGGCGATGATGACCCCGCGTATTGTGGCTTTCAGCGCATCCCACAAGGTGCTAGGTGAGGTGTCGGGGTTGTCGTTTAGGGAAAGGTATTCCTCAATTGCGTTCGATATTATTAATTTGTTTGCGGGGTCTGAGAGTGTCTCCTCATTAAAGCGCCATCTCTTCGGGGGAAGGATCGATCTAGAACCAGCTAGTTTGGTGTGGATACAGGCGTGATCCGAGACTAATTTTGGGGCTATAACGGTCTCTTCTATAAGATGCGTGAAGGGGCTTGAGATCAATATGAAGTCGATACGGGAATAGGAGTTGTGTGGAGCAGAATAAAATGTGTAATCCCTACCGTCCGGGTGTTGTAGGCGCCATGAGTCTTTCAGGTGATATCTGTCGCATAGACGAAGGAGGGCCTCGTGTGAGCGGGAGGGGTGGAAGGCACATCTGGATTGCCTATCGAGAATTGGGTCAAGGGGGAGATTAAAGTCGCCTCCCATTATCAACAAGTCATCTGAAGGGATAGGTTCTAATGAGCGGCCGATTGAATTCCAGAATTCTGGGTCGTCTGCATTTGGGCCGTAAATATTTAGTATATGTAAAGGGTCGTCTTCCCTGAGGAGGTTAGTGATAGATAGCCTGCCAGCATCGTCATGGGAGTGTGAGACTAGAGTAAGGTTAGCTTTTTTCGCTAGGATGGTGATAACCCCTCCCTTCTTATGAGAAGCAGGTGAGGATAGGATATGTGATGCCCAGTGGATGTTCAAGAAGCGGAGATCGTCCTCTGACAGTTTGGTTTCTTGGAGTAAAATTATGTCCCCCTTGGATTTGGATATATACTCAAGAACTTTCCTCCTTTTTACCGGGTGGTTGAGGCCCTTAACATTAAGGGAGACAATCGTAAGATCGTCAGCTAGAGAGTTTGTCTTAGCCATTTGGGTTGAGAAGCAGCGTTGAGAGAATGCGCTCTGATTCAAGGGATATCATCAGCGACACCCCCAAATGCTCCTTACAGACAACGTGAGGGCCCCTGCGTGAAGGTACAGTGGACTGCAATGAAATGCAACTGACAAGTGTGGAAAAGGAAAACATATGAACAAAACAAAACATAGACAAAAAAATATAAGGCACTTTGAACTCTTGTAGCTCCATTTTCTCCCCCCCCCTGCACCCCTCCCCTCCCCACCCCCTCCCACAGTCCCTCCCTCCCCTCCCCCCCTATGCGTACATCGGGAGTGCGACGGCAGTCCCGTGCAAGGCGGAAATTAGGGATACATATGTGGTAGCTGTAAGCTTCCTTAGGCTAATGTAAGATAATGTTGGCATTAGTACCTGCAATTTTACAAACATCTAACTAATTCAAACTGCCTAGGTGGTGGAAAGAGCGACTTATTAACCATAACAATAACAATGACATGGGCGATGAATGGAAGGCAGTAGTGCGAACAGGATATAACTATTACACCTATAACTATCTGTAACGGTGAGCTATAAAGAACATTGCTGACTAAGTATAATCGGCACTATTACGACAATCATACAACGTTATACATGAAGGATCAACAGAACAACAGGGCTTAAGGCCTACTCACAGTGCCGATACCACGTGGAAGAGACCTGCAAAGGGAACAAAATGTCCGCTGTTAAGCATAGTTCGGCATATTGCGCTGGAGGATGACAACACGACTTCATTTGTGGAAGTATAACAGTGAGGATGGAATCGAGATTAGACTGACAGATTGCTCATGGACTTTAAGTGGGGTCAAGTCTTCCTCTTGTTCGAGAGGCCGGACGCCAGTTCCATTTCCTGTTCCTGACGGTCTTCCAGAAGATCAGCAAGGATTTTGGGGTCCGTGAAGAATCTCGGGTGGTCGTTGATTACAATCCTGAATTTCGCTGGACCAGCAAAGGAGAAAGGAATGCTTTTGGACCTTAGCTTTTCTCTGAGTTCCAGGAAACCTTTTCGTATTGCCACTGTGTCCCTTGAGTAATCTTGAGTAAAGATGATTCTATGGCCGTCCCACGAAATGGGGTGGTTTCTTCTTGCGAATTGGAGGATCAACTCGACGTGTTGGAATCTGAGTGGTTTGCAGATAAGTGGTCTGGGACCATTTGAGCTCTTAGTAGCGAAAGTGGGGATCCTGTGTGCCCTATCCAATTCAAGGCCGTGTGGGAAGTCCAGTTTGGTGACCATTGGGATCCATGCTTCGATAATGCCACGCAGGAATCCGCATCTTTTTCTGAATTCTCCGGAACACCAAAGATTTTGATGTTACCTCTTCTATTCCTGTCCTCCATTTCCGCGTTATGGCGCTTCAGCTCATCCGTTGTCTTTTCTAGGCATTTGATTTTGGAGACTGACTGTTTTGAGATGTCCTCCATGTCGCTTATTCGCTGTTCCGCCGCGCCCAGGCCTGTGTTAATTACATTTATATCAGCTCTGATCGCGGTAAGCTCAAGTTGCATTGAGTCGGTGTTGGATTTGGTGGATTTTGAGAGTTCATGTAGATCTGCCAGTTTCCTGAGGATCATTTCCATGTTAGCTGCCATGTCGGCTTTTCCTTTGATGGGTGAGTCCAAGAGAGAGTCTGGTTTCACCTTTTTAGGATTGTTCCTGTCTTCTCTGTTCGCCATTATTGCCTGGTGAGTGTGCTCGCTCGCAGTGAGTCTGTCTGACCCTATATAGTGTTGGTGGAGAACTCTCCTGGATGGCACGGATGAGCACCTTTGCGATATGAGAGGGTTGCAGGATTGCCGGCCCCGTCAGGATTGTGCTCGCGTTTGTCCTGAAGCAGTCAGATCGTAGGTGTTGTAGAAGGACACCGCTGGCTGATAAGGGTGAGCTCTCTCTTGACAAGAGAGTCGGCTGCAGGGCTGCTTATGCGACTGGGAGCGCCTGAGGCGATGGGGTGGTGGGGCCAGGGTCCAAGGCGTGAGTGGCACCAGTTGTTGCTTGCAGACAGGCAGGAAGTACATAGAATAGCGTGTAGACGCAAGGGATGATCTCTGCGTAGTTGGTGAGGTGTGATGTTCTCTCTCCAGAGTGAGAAAAGCCACTATGGGTGGTAGAATGCAGCCATGCGGTAATGAGGTCGGTTTAGGCACACCGCGTGGTCACAGTGGCTCAGGTGCAGGCTGTACACAGATGTTGGTGATGAGGCAGGCTGGGGTTGCACATCCCTTCGCTTGGAGGGAGGTCAGGGCTCAGGATGGCAGTGGATAACCTCGAGGCGACTCAAGAAGCTCTCTGAGAGCTGGAGTGTAGGGATTGCGTGGAGATCGAGAACAATGTCGCCGCCATTTTAGGGTCAGGCATTATGAGCCGGTTGGAGTCCGCATTGCCTTCCTGCTACTTTCTCCTGACGGCAAATGGGCATTTAGGGCGGGTTTTCAGGGCAGATGAGTCCTTACCGCCGGCTGTGTCGGATCGATGGCATACAGCGCACTGATGGTGCTCGCGTGGGTCAGGCACCCCGGCCGTGACTAGGCGCCGCCATTTTGGGCTGAGCCCGGAGTGAGGGACGCGCGAAAGTCCTAAGGGCAATAAATCCCCCAAACAGCACTCACAGTCAGCTCTCAGGACATCGATAGGCGCAGTGAAGGACCCGGTGCAGGTACCTACGATTGTAGCCGGATCGCGCCGTCGGAAACACTAGAATCACGGATCTCGCTCTCCCTTTTCACGGAGCACTCGGTCTAGGCGGCCATTCCTCCTGCCGTCCAAGCCACGCCCCGTAAAATCCACACCTTAACCCCAATGCTCTAAAACATAAAGTCCAAAGCTTTTCATGCATGTATGTCTGCAACATGGCACATTTTTTAAAGCAAAAAAAAAATGCTTTTTGAAGGGTTTTCATTATTTACCACCAACTTCTAGTTGGTGGTAAATAACGAATTCTTAAACCCTTGTAGCACTGCTTACAGTGCTACCTACATGTTAAATTACAGAGTCTGTAATTTTACCGATTCGGTATTTTACAGAATCGGAAAAATTACAGATTCGGTAAAATTACCGATTCTGTAATTTAACATGCCCCTACATCTCATTTTCCAAATACCGGTCGGTAACGGCCGAAATTACCGAATTTCGGCCGTTTCCGACCGGTATTTGCCTAAATACATCGGGCCCTTACATCTCAAGCAGATGGCGGCGTGGTCTTTTAAGTGAGTTGATACGGCAAGTAGACCATGCTAGCTTCAAAGGAAAAATTCATAGAACACTTATACAAAAATCACTTCAACATTAATTTTAACCTCTTGTTGAGATTCCTTATTTTCTGTTATCAAAACACCAGACCAAAGAATGAAATAAAACGGTCCTAAAAAATGTTTTGGCTGCTGTTTTATTCCCTCAGTAAAAATGACATTAATGTATTTCACCTACCCTATTCTTTTGGAATTCTATATTTTTTATATCCTGAAACATAACCGCACCCGAAATCACATGTTTACTCTAACCTTTGATACTAGCATATAATCTAGCCTAACCATAACCTAAACAATCTTCTACCTTTGGCCCTAACAATGTTTGTAACTTTTACCCTTACATTCAAATAAACCCAAGCCTAACCTTGACCCTAAACGTCAACAATGGCATACAAATTATATCCTGAACCAACTCATAACCCATGTTAAGCCAAACCAGAACCTAAACCCATATCCGTTATGACTAACCCTGGCCCCGACCCTAGTTTAATTCTAATTGTGAGAACTTACTCTTATCTTTACTTTAATTCTCAATTTATCCTTCACCGTATCATTCTCTTTATCATTTTTTTCATTGAAAAGTGTTTTTGTGATATAAAATCAGACATATTTACACATTCTTCATCATGAACATGGTATCCCCTCTGACTGATGTTTTACCCACACCCAGTAAACCAGTCATGCAATTGGGGCTAGGAAGAAGCATATTGTTAGATAATGTGTTAGCCTCGTGTGGATCGAATTATAAAGGGTAATAGAAAACGGCTTTGTTCTTAAACTTTAAAGAGCTAGCGAGGCCTCTGCCCATGAAAAGGAATACATGCTTGAAACGGAGCTCTGAATGCTGATTGGCAAGTTGGTTTGTAAATGCCCTCGAAGCAGTAACTGACCAACCAACTCCTAGATGCATCGAAGAAGAGGGCAACTGGTGCAGTCTTATATTGAGTCAGAAAAGGGGGTGGTGATGAACAGAGTGTCTGAATTAAGCAGACCACTCTTACCCAGTCCAAAGATCAGAGCTTGATCCATCACCGTTATTTAGCTCACTGCACCATCCCAGCTCAGAACCTAGCTATATGCAAATCAGTCTGTCCCTGGCCCAGTGCATCATGGGAACAGGGCAGACTAAACTACCAAGCCAATTCTTCACCAGAAAGGAGACAAGCTTCCAGGGACTGGTTTCTGGCATTTCAGCCGTCGTCGGCCCGGCTTGCTTGAATCCTGATGGTGCAGTGAGCAAGGGACTCATGTCTGAGTATACCCTGCCACACCGTAGCTTGTTTCCTTCCCAGTATAAGAATTGGCTTGGTAGTTTGGTCTGCCCTGTTCCCATGATGCACTGGGCCAGGGTCAGACTAATTTGCATATAGCCAGGTTCTGAGCTGGGATGGTGCAGTGAGCTAAAAAACGGTGATGGATCATGCCCTGATCTTTGGACTGGGTAAGAGTGGTCTGCTTAATTCAGACACTCTGTTCATCACCACCCCCTTTTCTGAATCATTTTTGTCTACCATAAGCGTGGAAGGGTATACTCAGATGTGAGTCCCTAGCTCATTGCACCATCAGGATTCAAGCAAGCCAGGCCGAAGACGGCTGAAATGCCAGAAACCGGTCCCCGGTAGCTTGTTTCCTTCCCAGTATAAGAATTGGCTTGGTAGTTTGGTCTGCCATGTTCCCATGATGCACTGGGCCAGGTTCAGACTAATTTGCATATAGCCAAGTTCTGAGCTGGGATGGTGCAGTGAGCTAAAAAACGGTGATGGATCAAGCCCTGATCTTTGGACTGGGTAAGAGTGGTCTGCTTAATTCAGACACTCTGTTTATCACCACCCCCTTTTCTGAATCATTTTTGTCCACCATAAGCGTGGAAGGGTATACTCAGATGTGAGTCCCTAGCTCATTGCACCATCAGGATTCAAGCAAGCCGGGCCGAAGACGGCTGAAATGCCAGAAACCGGTCCCCGGTAGCTTGTTTCCTTCCCAGTATAAGAATTGGCTTGGTAGTTTGGTCTGCCCTGTTCCCATGATGCACTGGGCCATGGTCAGACTAATTTGCATATAGCCAAGTTCTGAGCTGGGATGGTGCAGTGAGCTAAAAAACGGTGATGGATCAAGCCCTGATCTTTGGACTGGGTAAGAGTGGTCTGCTTAATTCAGACACTCTGTTCAACACCACCCCCTTTTCTGAATCATTTTTGTCCACCATAAGCGTGGAAGGGTATACTCAGATGTGAGTCCCTAGCTCATTGCACCATCAGGATTCAAGCAAGCCGGGCCGAAGACGGCTGAAATGCCAGAATCCGGTCCCCGGTAGCTTGTTTCCTTCCCAGTATAAGAATTGGCTTGGTAGTTTGGTCTGTCCTGTTCCCATGATGCACTGGGCCAGGGTCAGACTAATTTGCATATAGCTAAGTTCTGAGCTGGGATGGTGCAGTGAGCTAAAAAACGGTGATGGATCAAGCCCTGATCTTGGGACTGGGTAAGAGTGGTCTGCTTAATTCAGACACTCTGTTCATCACCACCCCCTTTTCTGAATCATTTTTGTCCACCATAAGCGTGGAAGGGTATACTCAGATGTGAGTCCCTAGCTCATTGCACCATCAGGATTCAAGCAAGCCGGGCCGAAGACGGCTGAAATGCCAGAAACCGATCCCCGGTAGCTTGTTTCCTTCCCAGTATAAGAATTGGCTTGGTAGTTTGGTCTGCCCTGTTCCCATGATGCACTGGGCCAGGGTCAGACTAATTTGCATATAGCCAAGTTCTGAGCTGGGATGGTGCAGTGAGCTAAAAAACGGTGATGGATCAAGCCCTGATCTTTGGACTGGGTAAGAGTGGTCTGCTTAATTCAGACACTCTGTTCATCACCACCCCCTTTTCTGAATCATTTTTGTCCACCATAAGCGTGGAAGGGTATACTCAGATGTGAGTCCCTAGCTCATTGCACCATCAGGATTCAAGCAAGCCGGGCCTAAGACGGCTGAAATGCCAGAAACCGGTCCCCGGTAGCTTGTTTCCTTCCCACTATAAGAATTGGCTTGGTAGTTTGGTCTGCCCTGTTCCCATGATGCACTGGGCCAGGGTCAGACTAATTTGCATATAGCCAAGTTCTGAGCTGGGATGGTGCAGTGAGCTAAAAAACGGTGATGGATCAAGCCCTGATCTTTGGACTGGGTAAGAGTGGTCTGCTTAATTCAGACACTCTGTTCATCACCACTTCCTTTTCTGAATCATTTTTGTCCACCATAAGCGTGGAAGGGTATACTCAGATGTGAGTCCCTAGCTCATTGCACCATCAGGATTCAAGCAAGCCGGGCCGAAGACGGCTGAAATGCCAGAAACCGGTCCCCGGTAGCTTGTTTCCTTCCCAGTATAAGAATTGGCTTGGTAGTTTGGTCTGCCCTGTTCCCATGATGCACTGGGCCAGGGTCAGACTAATTTGCATATAGCCAAGTTCTGAGCTGGGATGGTGCAGTGAGCTAAAAAACGGTGATGGATCAAGCCCTGATCTTTGGACTGGGTAAGAGTGGTCTGCTTAATTCAGACACTCTGTTCATCACCACCCCCTTTTCTGAATCGTCTTATATTAAGGGCCTGCAAACACACCCCCTAATACTTTTTCAGCACAGATATTTTTGACATCATTTTTTGAGTGGGAATGGTGCTGGATTTAAATTGTAACACTCCTACAAGTGATCAGTGAGATGCAAGGAACATCCCCTGGCAAAACATCAGTGAAGGCTTTCGTCTTGCAACTGATGGTTCTTGGAATGCTGTGTGGAAATGGAAATGAGAAGTGCGGTTAATTCACAACAAAGACTGCAGGTGTGCTTGTGCCCATGGACCCATGGCGCAGCAGTGGAGCTTCTTCTTTGGTGCAGCAACGAGGGAAGAAGGAGGAGGGCCGTTGATCACTCTAGCTCTATCATTACCTATCCATAAAATTGGTGGAAGTAACCACCTTAGGAGACTTTGGGAGGGTTGTGGGACCCAGTCCAGAAGCAGAACACCACTAGAACTAGAGGTGAGAATAAGGAACCACAGGGGCAAGGGGAATGTGTTGGGATGAGATACTCATTCTCTATAGGAGCGGTACATATTCCTGTTACCTGGATGGCCTGGGCCCCAATTGTATGGCACCTAGCAATTTCCAGTAAGTCATGATCACCCAGTATTGTAAGGTCTGTGGAGCTACAGATCAAGGAGACAGCAACCATGATCATAGTACTACTGGTAATCTTCATTACACTGAATCCTTCGATCTTTCATCACACTCCTTCTCTGAGTGCGATCACCCCTGAACAAGACATTTAACTAGCGCAACCCTAAAGATGTTTGTAACTCCTCCTATATTTCAGGATAAGAGATGTTATCTTCTTTAGGAACATAAACATCTTCTAATACGAAGTGGAGCTCGCTGACATTTAGAGGCACTTGCAGCACTAGAGGGTGGGTGGATGGATGGCAGAAATGTGAAAACTAAGCTGAAGAAAGACTCTGTGTAATGAGGATTACTGTAACTAATCTGAATATTCTCATTACCTTCTTCAACTCTTTATCTAATGAGGGTATTGCAAGTCATATGGGTGGCGTATGAGCAACACATAAGAGTGCTGAGTGTCTGCAAAACGTGGAGAATGTAAGAATGCATTAAACGAGAACAGGCGTGAGCAATTCACAATCCAGGCAAGGCTTCTGTGCTAAACACATCTGTCCTTACAGTATCAGCAAAGGCAGAGACTGCCATCTTGCAGTGGTCAGAAATTGTTTGAGGTGCATTGTAAGTGGCTGCCTGAAAGATCTCGAGCGTAGAGCCGTGTACACACTGCCCAGAAGGTTGTCATCATCTTCATGAACTTCCCAATGGCAGAAGAAACGTATCAAGGGGAGTAATTGTGGTCAATAATGAAGACACACTCAGATGCTATCTGAAATATCATTGAAGTTTAATAAGCCATCTAAATACAGCGGCCCGGGTGAGCAATGGCAGATCCTTGAGCAGTTCCAGTCTACACATTCCAAACACCAAGAATGTTATGGGTCTCAGGAACACCATTACTCCATACCACCATACCCTGAGACAGACCACACTCATGAAGACCCACAACACCCAGGCACGAGACTACCAGCACACACAGCCCAACACCAGATGGACAACACACACACCTCTCTCTGTTAAACAAAAATGTAATACATAAAGGAAAAGGTGCCACAGATAAGGATAAATAACTTCTTTATTTTCAGCTAAGAAGTGAACAACCAGCAGAGCAGAACAGCAACTGTCAGGACAATCAACTAACCACATTGTCTCTAGTAATTATTACATCACACGTTCTACCGGAAGCTAGACCCAACAATAACCTAGTCCTGGTACCATTAGGTAAAGACTCCATCCTACTCAGTCATTCTTCACATTTCCACCAACAGTGCTCCTTTAAACCGCCTTTATCCTGGATTTTTCCAAAAATGTTCAGCATTGCATCTGGTACTTTTTCTACACCTATAATGCAGCCAAACCTTCCCCATCGCCATTAACGAGCTCTTCACTACACTAATATGTTACGAAGGTTCTTGTAGTAGTGATGCAGAGGTGAAGAATGTAAATATTGTGCAATTCAACTCCAAAAATAGGCGAGGCAGAGCAAAGCCAGACACTACCAGTACATGCCTCCACTCCTCACAAAATACCTTCCATCATTCTAAACTCCACATAAATACCCAGAACATAGAACTAAAACAAATTCTTAATAAGTTTTATATCTCACTATATACTTACATATACACAACCACACTACACAATCCCCCTAAAAACAACAAAACAAGGCAAAAAGAAAAAGTTATTCGAACAAGTTATCATAAATTTCTAATTTTCTATGGTCTCTCACTGTCTTCCCACAAGTTGTTCAAATGCCTCCATCAGTACACGTTATACCCTCTTTGTCTCTGGTACCACAAGTTACATCACAGTTCATGGAACTAGCCTCAGATGATGATGCTGAGCTTGGGCCCATATTTCCAGAAGTCTGCCACCAATATCTGCTTGTGGGATTAGCAGCGCTCCCATTGATACACAACCCGGTTTTTACTATGGCAATACAAATCATATGCCAAACACCACCATCTTTTTGGTCAACAGTATTATTCATTATCTTGAAAATCCTTTTAGGTTCGCTAAATCTGTTCTCACCTTTGGCAATTTTTCTGGCACTTTTCACATGTACCCTTTGTGACTGTTGCGGTAGATAGCTAATCTACCACAATATTGTCATTTAAACATCTAAGATCTACACATAAATAGATTTTTGAATTGGCTCGCCTGTTGATGACCACTAGTGAATCCATTTAGATGCTTCAGTTGGCTTAATAATACCAGAATCTTATCATTTCTTCAATTCTTTCTTCGCTTCATCTCGTACAATAGCTGGGATATTCTGGGTTTTGTATATTTTAGGGATAGCAGAGATTTTACTCTAATTTAATGAGTGAGTGCTCTTACATCAAAAGGTTTTACTGAATTCCTCTAAATCCCATTGTCTCAAACTCTCACCATAACATGCAACTAAAACCTGCTCGGGAAACAGGGAGGGAGCACACTCCTGACCTCTCAGCCTGGTCGCCCCTTCGCCCCCTGCTCGGGGCTGTTAGGATCCAAGACAATATGTAAAGCTCTTTGAACCTTCCAACCCAGGACAGATGGACCCTCGGCTACCACATAAAGCTTACAAACGGCGTGTCTGTTGAACTTAAATACAAGCAATCTAAATCCTAACATGTCCACTTTGTCCCCAGTAAAAATCTTAAGATTAGCATCTGTAGGTTCTAAATGAGAGCCTATGAACAGCACAAATTATTTTTCCAATACTGAACGTGCAATGATAGTGAAAAGGGATCCAGAATCCGCTGCAACCTCCAAAGAAACTCCAGCAAAAGAAACCAAACACAATGGTTTATTCCTATTATTGTCATTATTGATCAATACAACTTTTTTTGTTTAAATTATGCAGTATTCTCTCTTAGCTAGTTTCCTCATCTGACAACTCTGGCCCACTTTTTAACACAAATTACCAAGTTTTCTTTGCTTTTTTTCCCCTGCATACTTTTTTAAAATAGCCAATTGTGCCACATACTAAACACTTTGACCCCTTTTGCTGGGCATTTGTCGAATCTTGCAGAATGAGAGGTACTTTCACAACAATGACACGTGATGATGGTTGTTTGATCTCGAGAAGCATTAAATACTTTTTGAAACTCTCTCTTACTACTCTCACGGTCACCTTTATCACTTTTACAAACAGGAGAAATGGTGGTAGTGTTCCCCTAGCAAGAGGTTTGGCGTTTTGACGACTGGTTTGGGGTCGGCCGACTATCGACTCTTTAGAGACTTACCATGGTCTTTATCTTCGTTCATACGTTTTAATCCTTACGAGGGACCTCCCGCCCAGTACTGCCTTACTAAACACTAAAACGGGCGCATTATTCTCTGGGATACGTGGAGGATAGGTTCCCTAATATTCATACCAAGTATAACTAACCTCTATTTTTCTGCCTACCGCGATATGCTATGAACAATAGAAGACTTTACACACAGTCCTAGCTGTGAGGATAGGAGTTGAGGGCATATATTCTCCTTTTCTACCATTATTGAGGACCCGCATTTAGGTGAACATATTCCACCCCAATAATCCGGACCCTGGATATCACTCCTATCTGTATTTTCATCTTCTTTGCCTTGAAAAAGTCTCTGTGAGACGAAATACGTGTCGGCAGTGTGAGCTGTGAAGTTGTTATAAAAATATGGAAATATAATAAAAAAAGAATAACATTTGGAAGAATACAACTTGACTTGGATCTCTGAATTTGGAGTTGTGGGAGGAATAACATTGGACATTATATAGCTATGATTGTCTACCAACGGTAGATTGTATAACTGGTGTTGACATATTTTGAATATAGACTTATGACTCCATACATCACATACTAATTGGACATTGAGCGGAGTGCTAAGTGGCCTGCTCTCTTTTTCTCTTCTACCTTTATCACTTTTATGAACGTCATGGCCCTTTACTGTAGCATCAGATAGCTTGTTGACAAAAGTGTCAGTGCCTAGTGGTAAAGTGGCCTTTGTGCAGCGTTCCAACAGTTCAGCTTTCTAAACCAGGGCAATATTAAGTTGGAATCTCCTTCAAACCAGTCTCTCCTGTATTCCTTTGTTTTTAGAGTACATAACTATTTGGTCCTGAATTATTTCGGCATGTATATTCTGAAACTTGCATGTTGCTGCTAGTTTTCCTCAATACTTTCACCCTTCTCTTGTTTTCTGTGCAAGAATGTACATCTCATTACACAGCAACACATACAGTGGGTGTGTAATGTTCATCTAGAACCAAAATTGGATTTTTTAAAACATTGGTGTCTACACTTCTGTCAAATACCTTATGTAGGACACTTTGCCACTCTGATGTCGGCTGAAGCTATTTGCAGCTGGAGAATGAAGAAGTCGGATAGCGTTCTCTGATAGCCTTCTACGTTAAATGTTAATGTGTGGCCCACTGATACTGAATCGAAATTCCCATCTTGGTAATGTTTCATTTACTTTCTTTGCCTGTGTACTCACCAGCATGTCAGCAGTTGCAGCGGTCACATGTTATATCACTCAACCAGCCACACAACAACTTGGTGATGTTCTGGTTAAGCAAAAAGAACAATTGATGGATGGAAGCTGAACAATGTCAAACATTCACCACCAGGAAAGAGATCTGGGCCAAAATCCATTGATTTTGTTTTTGCTCACTTTGCCATTCCAGTTTGGACCCCACCATATGCAAATCAGTCTTGACCCTGCTCCCCATGGGTAAAGTCCAGCCCAAACTGCCAAGCCAGGTCCTCCCTGGACTGCAAACAAGCATCCTTGGACCGGTTTCGGGGTATCACCCGTCATCAGCCAGGCTAGATTGTCTTCAGTGTCATGGTGAGCACAGGACACACATCTGGGCATAACCGTCCCACTGGGGGTGACAAATACAAAAAGAACAATTGATGGACGAAATGCTGAACAATGTCAAACATTCACCCCCAGTACAGAGATCTGGACCTAAGTTCATTGTTTTTTTACTCTACACACCAGTTCAGTTTGAATCTAGCCATATGCAAATCAGTCTTGACCCTGCACAGCTTTAGTTGCCCTAAGAGGGAAGGGTATGCCCAGACTTGACTGCTGTGCTACTGGATTCAAGCTAGCCTGGCTGATGAGGGGTAATTCCGTGAAACCGGTCCCAGAATGCTTGTTTCCGGCAGGGAGGACCTGGCCTGGCAGTTCAGGCTGGACAGTCCCCATGAGGAGCAGGGACAAAACTGATTTGTATATGGCTAGGTCCAAACTAGGGTGGCGTGGTGGGCAAAAAGACAGTGGATTAAACCCAGATCTTTCTGACTGGGGTGAATGTTTGCATTTTGCAGCATTCCGTCCGTCATTTGTTCTTTTTATTTATATCCAAGCAACATGAAGCATATGACACAAGTAGTGGAATGTAGAGCATTGGTAGAACGCCACGTCTTTTATTGTATGAATTCTTCAACATTCAAACCTGAAGCCAACACATTTATACACTTTCTTAAAAATCTATTGGATGTTTTGCACTAGACCAGCGGGTTGCAGTAAATACAACTTTACGTTCATTTGTGCTACGTCTAGAACTTTCAAGAAACCTTTATTTTGTCAGAAACAAATTATTCCCCATTGTCAGATACCATTACTTTGTGCATTTAAAAGTCTTATAACCATGTTTGTTGTGATCTGACATTCAAACTAATAATAAATTCATTTTAATCAACAAGAACCGCCAAGTGCTGCATGTGCAATAGAAGAATAACAAATGACCCAGTGAAATGGCAAATTTCTCTCAGTTTTTTTTCCGTAGAGGTACAACACACAGCAGTCTCTTACTGACAATTCTTATCTGGATCCAGTGTAGTGAGAACGCCCAGCCTTATGTCAAGGCAGTTATTATGTGCAAACCTCTAGACCTTACATTTTTATAGGGTTACACTCGCAGGAAACCAAACTTGCAAATGATCTTCTCAAATGTGATTTTGTGCACTCCAAAAATATTTGTTAATTTGCATAAGTAGATGCCATGTCCGTGGGAGAATGGCTGTCACCTTACATGGCTTAACACACTTAAGATAACAATGCAAAATAAAAGTTGGCTCGGGTGGATTGAAAGGGAAATCTTGGAATTTGGAGATACTTTTCAGGGACGGAATTATCCCTTTCAATTCTAGTAATGAAAAATGTGATCTTCCCTACCTACACATCAAACTGTAGCGCACTCTATGGAAGACCATCACTAAAACAGCAAAAACATGTGCCCACTCCAAAAACCAGAATTATTCACCCCTGCATGGACATACACAAAATACAACATCTCTAGTTAAAGCGTCACAATTCTACTCCGTTTAAGACCAAATGCACAGGTTAGAAATAAAGAAACAAAAACCTTCAGAGATGTTAATGTGTCGAGATTTATAGAGCAAAGGGCTACTCGACACAGTGTCTCGGCGCTATGCGGCAAGACATAGAAAAGAGAGTTAAAGATCCACTACTGCATACAGATAGATAATAGCAGGTATCTCTTCCCTCCAGAAAACACACACAACAACATGGAGGTGAATTTTTAAATGTTTCAATTTGTCGACCCAATCTCTGTTCCTTCCCTCAAATCAAGGTCTGTCACCCCAAAACAATTGAGAACGTAGGTCTCCTTGACAGAAATAAGTGCTGGAGATTTAACAAAGCAAAGGCATCTACTGAACATATGATGATACTATGTATGTCACTAACCAACCTCTGGACTAAAATCAAACATACTTTAATGGTATCCTGCCCTTAGTTATCACTAGTAGCTTGGTCCAGTTTCCTTAATTAGTAAAACCTCTAGGTGGTGCCCAAGTGAAACTACTTGACACTATACTATCTATTGCCATGCAACAAATAACTATCACATGGAAATGGAATGTACCAAAAAGCTATGAACAATAGTGTAATGTATTATGTAATGCTCACAAGCATCATCTTACGACTGATTTATGTGGGAGACTCCCGCTTTTCTAAGTAAACAAAATCCGGTAATTTTAACCTGCTTAAAGTTTTCTCCACACTCAATTTCTCTCTCTTAGTTGTTCATAAATGTTTGCATGCATGCCCTCACCTCCTGGAGCATACGGCTGAAAAGAAGTTGGGCAGCTTCTCTATCTTTAACCGCACTTGCTAGTTTGGATTTAGCAAACTCTCATCAAAAAGTGCCGGGTCTAAAATCAAACAATTGAAGAAGTCCCTAAACCCCAATGCCTCTTATTAACATAATCCCTTGTGCATGATGTTTGATTATCATTATGGTAAGCAGACCTTTTAAGTCACCTGCAAACTGTCGGTGTCACCTGCAGGGGCTCATTGTCTTCAGGGGGACTGGGAAGGTATGGTGGAAGAAAACCAGCTCCTCTCAATTAGTTAAAATACTGTAAGAGGAGAGTGTCCTTCCTGGCGGAGTCACTCTGTGTTTTGCAGTGGACTCGCACACTGGCTGGGGGACAGCCGGAAGGGGTATAAGACACACCCCAGTGCACGTCAACTTTTAAAGTGGTAGTTGTGCACTATTGTGCAAGAATACACTGGGCCTGATTCACATGCCTATCTTTTTTTGTGCGGAGTTCTCGAAAACGTACTAGTAACTCGTAGTTTGTGAATACCAAAAAGTGTCTGTTTACCTTTGTGAATCTGACCCACTGTTTTTGTCTCGTCATAGCAGCCATCGGCTACAACATAGTCATATTTAAATGTTTTTGTGGATATTGCCCACAGTAACTACATCTGAGGGAAGGGATGGGGGAAATTTGATGGAAAATTCACATGGTTTGGGGGGGAGCATTGTTGTACTATATTGAGATTTTAAAGTGCTCTTTAGATTTTTATGCACATTATACTGCAAGGCATATTTTTGAACATTTGTAGAAAATAATGCATTTAAAGCAAATATGTGCAGTTTTATTTAATGTCCTTGTGACCTTCAATAACACAGCACGTATTTCTATATAGAACTTGGCTTCTCATTCACCTGAAATGCTGGTAAGAGTGTGGCAAAAAGTATCTTCTGATGCCCAATAGCCTGGGAATGTTGGTCAAAACTGGGTGTGATTGAATACACCGTGATTATCAACCAAGGATGCCCCAACACCTATAATCAAATCACAAATTGGAATTTAAAAATGTGAATAAAGCAATAAGATCAAAACAAGCTTTCTCTTTTCACACTCCAAGCTGATGAATCTTTCTGGCTGGGTCAGGTGGCTCAGTGGACTGAAGCATCTACCCCAGTGATAGTCACAGTTTTGAATCCTGGTGGGTCCACTCAGCCTTTCATCTTTTTTAGGTCACTTAAAATAAGTACCATTAATTTGGGCAACAATAAACTACAGTTTTTCTATCAATGGTTTATAAAGACGGGGTAAATGTGGGCGCTATAAATAAGCCTTTTTCTTTTGCATTTTCAGGCATCTAAATCTTCTCTTTCCGACGAGCCCTATAACACTTCTGTTTAAAACCCTCTTCTTGCTAACACTTAACTCCACTTTTTCAATATAAAATCTACCAGGAAGGACTAAATGTTTACGCTTATCATTGCTATGTTTTCTACTTTATGTTACAGTGTAAAAAGGTCTAATGTCCCTCTCAGTGAGGTTATTGCTAAACAATTACTGGCATAAATTGGCAGCAACTTTATGGGAGATTTGGGCACCTCTCCCAAAGACTGTTCTGAAATATGAGCATCAAATGTTCTGTTATGGTGTAATTTAGACCAGCACCATAAGTAATTAATGAACAGATTGCTTCTCAAGAACATTTAGGCAAAATAAGTGGAAAATGGCGTGGTCTAAAGCACACCGGACCAAAATCTTTTGTCGAAATTAGATGGAAGTTTAGGGTCTCTTCCCCAAGTACTTTTTGCGGAAATCAACGCCAATGGTGAGTTTTAAAGCGCATTAAGTCAGTAATGTTGGTGAAAATGAATACAATGAAAATATCATTTTACTGATGCCATTGGGTGTTCTCCACTAAAGAATTGTTTTTAAAATGACTAGGACAGTAGAAACTACAGGGGCCGGCAGTGATGAAAATGGAAAACTGTAATCTGGGAACTCATTATAGGGACGGGAACGATTAGGGATTGCTCTGGGTGTTACTGCAGCTTGATGTCTTTAGCATCTGCTACACACTGCCTAGGTGAAATGTACTTCTGGCATTCAACATGCCACCACCATATTATCATCAGCACTTCTTAGCAACGCTGCTATTCTTTCTTGGACAATGCCAACACTGCTTATCAGGACCGTATTTCTAATGGCAGTGACACACAGCATTGGCTGTAGGACTCAACACAGTGTAATTGCTTGTACATGCTTTAAATGACAAATGTTACTATTATCCACTTTAATGTTAAACTATTGGTAACTGCCTTATCAACGCAGGCTGAGCCATGCGTGCCATTTCCCCGCAAGCCAAACCATGCTTGCCTTAACCACGCATTACCCTTTACCACGCATAACCCTTTACCACGCATATGTGTAGTTGAGGCAGTGTGCGATGGCAGTGTGCGATCTAGATGCTGGAATGGGCGGGCAGGAAGAGGAAGGATCAGGAGAGGACACGGTCATGTAAGTGGCACTGGGGCTGTGATTTTGGGGGGTCGTTTTTAGCGCTCTGGGGGGCGGGTTGTTTGTAGGGCAGGGGGGGCTGGGTTTTAGGGCTCAGGGCAGGCGGGGGGCCGGAGTCATTTTCATGGGTAAGGGGTCAGTTTTTAGGGCTCAGGGTGGGAGGGTTTTAGTCAGGTTGTTTTAAGAACATGTGGTCAATTTTTAGGGGGCGGGGTGGAGGAAGGGACAGTTTTCAGCGCTAAGGTCAGTTTTAGGTATCAGGGCGAGGGGGCAGGGTCAGGTAGTTTACAGGTGTAGGGGACAGTTTTTAGGGCTCAGGTGGGGGCCAGGGTGAGGGTAGTTTTTCGGGCGTGAGGTCAATTTTTTCGGTTCAGGGCTAGAAGGTGAAAAGAGACAGTTTTCAAGACTGGGGGCAGGGGTGTGATCTTTACCACACATGTCCCTTTACCAATCATGTCTTTACCACTCATGCCTTTACCACGCAATTTCGTGGTAAAGACGTGCTTGTGGTTGAGACCGGGTGGTTCAGGCATACGTTGTACCATCATACAACCATAAACTATATATTGACCGTCGGAAGATGAAAGACTGAAGTGGTATTTCCAGGGTTTGAGCTTATTACCTGCCAATTAACAGCCTTAATAAAATTGTCTTGACTTCCACTTCTCACCAGCATTGCTATACCTTTCATGGACAATTCCAACGCATCTGAAGAGGGCTGCTATACTTTCATGATTGTTTTGCTACAATACTTTTCAACAGGGCTGCTAAGAGTTTCATGGATTGTCTCCACACTTCTCAGTTTGCTGCTGTACTCTCTTGAACAGTGTAATCACTTCCCGGTAAGGCGGCATGCTTCCAATGGGATCACACCATCACTAAGTAACAGAAGGCAGATATGTAAATTAATATGTAATGTCATCATCAACAAGCACAAACAAACAGATAATGAGAGCTCCCCTCACCTTGCATTATGCTAATTGGATAAAATTCACTGATATAATTCAGTCTACTAAGTCAAAATAGTGAAGCAGCTAAAAACAATGCAAAGGATACAGATTGTAAATGCAGCGTACGGAGATTCCGGCACGAGTGCGGAGATGCCGCACTTGTAATTATACAATATGGAAGTCCATTTCTGAATCACGCCCACAGTGTATTTTTCACTAATATAGCCGTCAAACATGATTTTAAAAAAATGTTTAATGCAACACGAGACCAAGTTGTTGAAAGAGGTTCATGTTGACCACACTGTTCCTCTCAGCACCCCTGAAAGGGGCATGTTTCCATTCAATAATCATTCAATCAGTAATAAAGATATTGATGGCATCCAATATTTTCCTGATAACATATAGTAACCTTGAAGCAGTAGGGCCAGAGGACTTGGCCAGGCCATCCTAGGACCCATCCTTACTCTGTCTATTCTTTTTTTCACTGAAACCCAGCCTGGTCTCATCCATGACACACACACTCCACTTTCACAGGGAGGGACACCTTCCTGTACAATCAACGTTCTTCTGAGTGTTTCTGCCACACTTCCAAATTATGACATCCTATTAAAACCATGAAAGTATTGTATATGTCTACATTTCTATCAACATTTCAATAAATGTCTTGTGGTAAGACACCAAACCTGCCAGTATACTGATCTTTTGTCCATGTTATTCTGAATAATGAAAATGCACCAATGTTCTGTATATTGTGTAGGCATTTATATAGCGCACTGCTACCCGTAGGCGTCCTGGCGCTTCGACCGCCGCGAAACCCTTCCTGGCTTCCCTGAGAGATGGTCCCTTAATGGGTATCTCCAGGGTGAGACCAGGCATCCCCGGCGGTCTGGGGGGCCGTTAGTGAAGATGAGGCAAGCTAATGCCCAGAGTTGCCGAGTGTGATCGCTGATCAGAGTGGGCACCGAGGCGAGAGAATTATCGAGTCCGCTGACCCTGGTCCAGAAACCTGCCGCGCCGGGAATCGAACCCTGGTCCCGGGCCGTCCTCTGCTCTCGGGTCTGCCGCCTCTAACCAGTGAGCCACACTACTTCACTACATATTATTAGCTAGCCACCTAGTACGTCCACGACCCATTGTGGCAGTCTGTAGCCCAAACATCACCCTAATTTGTGTCTTGAAAAGTTGACAGTTGTGGGAATGGACTTGTTTATCACTAATTTCTGGCTTTATGGACATATTTTTCCACATATGCAAGCGATTTTATACACTATTCCCACTTCCCCGTTTGAAGAATAATGGTTTCCTCTTCTTCTTCCTCTCCCTCCATGTCTGGTTCTTTCAGTATAGACTTAGGGCCAGATTTATCATTGGATTGCGTTGCCCTTGCGTCACGCGTGTTGTCACAAGGACAACGTGATCCTTCAGTCCGATTTACCAAGCAACACAAGATGACACAAGGCCACCATGCACGGCCCTGCATTTCTTGGTATATCTGAAGTAACGCAAGGCAGCGCAACTCACTGTCCTGCGGTACTCTACCCTGGGAAGGCATTCCATGGGTGGAGCATTGGTGTTCCCAACAAGAGACAGTAAGCCCAAGAGGGTCGCCAAGAATGCCTGGAGATAGTGGAGAAATACCAGCAGGCATAGGGGAGAGAGTGAGTGTTTGAAATGTGTAGAGGAGAGAACAGAAGTGGCTGTCAGTGGTGGTGAAGAGACAGGGATGAAGGTATAAAAGTGTCTAAAGGGGATGGGGAAAATGAACATAAGAGTCTGAGTGAAATTGAATGTGCCAGAGGTGAAGTAGGTTTTCAGCCCTTACACACCAAAGCATTGTATAAGTGGTTAAAATTATAACCAGTATTAGCTAATAAGTCTAGACTTTTTGACCGCATAGGTTTGCCAATGTTTTCTGCTGATGGTGCGTAGGATCAGCAAAAATAAAAAAGAGGGAAAAACTAACATGCCTAATGATGCAGCTACTGCTGGCTGCTACGTCATTCCTTCGGGATTACATTATTGATGATGTATGTTTTGCACGTATCACCACGGTGAGTGCACTTTGGGAATCACGTGGGCATCATCTTTTTATTTACCGATCCAAGATTACGGACGACAGTTGGATCCATAAATTTAAAAAAAATTGTTGTGTCAAAGTGCTTTTTACACTGCAGAGCGATCCAACCGCAAATGAAAATTGCTTGGCCCACTAGAACAAAAACAAAATATTATGGACTGCGAGACGTTTGTGGACCAATAGTGGTGTTGGTAGAAGGTGAGGGAAGCAACAGGGAGGGGGTGATGGAGCAATCGAGATGCTTAGGGCTGGGTCCATGAGAGACCAAAGAATAGAATTTAATCAAAAAGTGGGGAAAGTATAGCAGAGATTGGGGGAAGGTATGAGGAACAACATATGGGGAGGTGTCAGTTTGGGGGGAAGCAGCATGAGGGAGAAAGCTAGTAAACACATACTTTCTTGGAGAGCTGAAAGAAAAAGAAAAAAGTATGCATATATACCAAGCGGCCCGATTTAGGTGGGAGACAAAAGTGGCCTTTTTTAGCTGTCTCCCATCTAAAATCTCTCCTGATACAATATAAATCAACAGGTAAAATACATTCTCTAGATTTATTTCTCAAAATCTCCCACTTCCATGTTCTAAAATGTTGGCATATTTGTGAAGGTGAGCAGTAGAAGAATACAGGCCATTAAATCAAACGACAGTAAAGAGGATAAGCTCCAGGGGAGGCACGAACACAAGAAGAACAAGCACTGGCGTTGCCAATAGGTCTCGCAGTAGGAAAGTTGGAGCTATTGGTTTTGTAAATGACAAAGCCCTTTATGTATTTAAAATGATAACCAAAGTGAAAGGCATTGTTATTTGCAATTGTAATGGCTCCAACTGTCGTACTGCGAGACCTATTGGCAACGTGAGTGGTTTTTCGTGTGTGAGTGGCGTTGTGTGTGTGAGTGGCGTTGTGTGTGTGAGTGGCGTTGCGTGTGTGAGTGGCGTTGCGTGTGTGAGTGGCGTTGCGTGTGTGAGTGGCGTTGCGTGTGTGAGTGGCGTTGCATGTGTGAGTGGCGTTGCATGTGTGAGTGGCGTTGCATGTGTGAGTGGCGTTGCATGTGTGCGTAGTTGAGTGGCGTTGCGTAGTTGAGTGGCGTTGCGTAGTTGAGTGGCGTTGCGTAGTTGAGTGGCGTTGCGTAGTTGAGTGGCGTTGCGTAGTTGAGTGGCGTTGCGTAGTTGAGTGGTGTTGCGTAGTTGCGCGGCGTTGCGTAGTTGCGCGGCGTTGCGTAGTTGAGCGGCGTTGCGTAGTTGAGCGGCGTTGCGTAGTTGAGCGGCGTTGTGTAGTTGCGTGGCGTTGCGTAGTTGCGTGGCGTTGCGTAGTTGCGTGGCGTTGCATGTGTGAGTGGCGTTGCATGTGTGAGTGGCGTTGCATGTGTGAGTGGCGTTGCATGTGTGAGTGGCGTTGCGTTGTTGCGTGGCGTTGCGATGTTGCGTGGCGTTGCGGCGTTGCGTAGTTGAGCGGCGTTGCGTAGTTGAGCGGCGTTGCGTAGTTGAGTGGCGTTGCATGTGTGAGTGGCGTTGCATGTGTGAGTGGCGTTGCATGTGTGAGTGGCGTTGCATGTGTGAGTGGCGTTGCGTTGTTGCGTGGCGTTGCGTAGTTGCGTGGCATTGCGGCGTTGCGTAGTTGAGCGGCGTTGCGTAGTTGCGCGGCGTTGCGTAGTTGCGCGGCGTTGCGTAGTTGAGCGGCGTTGCGTGTAGTTGCGTGGCGTTGTGTAGTTGCGTCGCGTTGCGTAGTTGCGTGGCGTTGCGTAGTTGCGTGGCGTTGCGTAGTTGCGTGGCGTTGCGTAGTTGCGTGGCGTTGCGTAGTTGAGTGGCGTTGCATGTGTGAGTGGTGTTGCATGTGTGAGTGGCGTTGCATGTGTGAGTGGCGTTGCATGTGTGAGTGGCGTTGCATGTGTGAGTGGCGTTGCGTAGTTGCGTGGCGTTGCGTAGTTGCGTGGCATTGCGGCGTTGCGTAGTTGAGCGGCGTTGCGTAGTTGAGCGGCGTTGCGTAGTTGAGCGGCGTTGCGTAGTTGAGCGGCGTTGCGTAGTTGAGTGGCGTTGCATGTGTGAGTGGCGTTGCATGTGTGAGTGGCGTTGCATGTGTGAGTGGCGTTGCATGTGTGAGTGGCGTTGCATGTGTGAGTGGCGTTGCGTTGTTGCGTAGTTGAGCGGCGTTGCGTAGTTGAGCGGCGTTGCGTAGTTGAGCGGCGTTGCGTAGTTGAGCGGCGTTGCGTAGTTGAGCGGCGTTGCGTAGTTGAGCGGCGTTGCGTAGTTGAGTGGCGTTGCATGTGTGAGTGGCGTTGCATGTGTGAGTGGCGTTGCATGTGTGAGTGGCGTTGCATGTGTGAGTGGCGTTGCATGTGTGAGTGGCGTTGCATGTGTGAGTGGCGTTGCATGTGTGAGTGGCGTTGCGTTGTTGCGTGGCGTTGCGTAGTTGCGTGGCATTGCGGCGTTGCGTAGTTGAGTGGCGTTGCGTAGTTGAGCGGCGTTGCGTAGTTGAGCGGCGTTGCGTAGTTGAGCGGCGTTGCGTAGTTGAGCGGCGTTGCGTAGTTGAGCGGCGTTGCGTAGTTGAGCGGCGTTGCGTAGTTGAGTGGCGTTGCGTAGTTGAGTGGCGTTGCGTAGTTGAGTGGTGTTGCATGTGTGAGTGGCGTTGCGTTCTTGCGTGGCGTTGCGTAGTTGCGTGGCATTGCGGCGTTGCGTAGTTGAGCGGCGTTGCGTAGTTGAGCGGCGTTGCGTAGTTGAGCGGCGTTGCGTAGTTGAGTGGCGTTGCATGTGTGAGTGGCGTTGCATGTGTGAGTGGCGTTGCATGTGTGAGTGGCGTTGCATGTGTGAGTGGCGTTGCATGTGTGAGTGGCGTTGCATGTGTGAGTGGCGTTGCATGTGTGAGTGGCGTTGCGTTGTTGCGTGGCGTTGCGTAGTTGCGTGGCATTGCGGCGTTGCGTAGTTGAGCGGCGTTGCGTAGTTGAGCGGCGTTGCGTAGTTGAGCGGCGTTGCGTAGTTGAGCGGCGTTGCGTAGTTGAGCGGCGTTGCGTAGTTGAGCGGCGTTGCGTAGTTGAGCGGCGTTGCGTAGTTGAGTGGCGTTGCGTAGTTGAGTGGCGTTGCGTAGTTGAGTGGTGTTGCATGTGTGAGTGGCGTTGCGTTGTTGCGTGGCGTTGCGTAGTTGCGTGGCATTGCGGCGTTGCGTAGTTGAGCGGCGTTGCGTAGTTGAGCGGCGTTGCGTAGTTGAGTGGCGTTGCGTAGTTGAGCGGCGTTGCGTAGTTGAGCGGCGTTGCGTAGTTGAGCGGCGTTGCGTAGTTGAGCGGCGTTGCGTAGTTGAGCGGCGTTGCGTAGTTGAGTGGCGTTACATGTGTGAGTGGCGTTGCATGTGTGAGTGGCGTTGCATGTGTGAGTGGCGTTGCATGTGTGAGTGGCGTTGCATGTGTGAGTGGCGTTGCATGTGTGAGTGGCGTTGCATGTGTGAGTGGCGTTGCATGTGTGAGTGGCGTTGCGTTGTTGCGTGGCGTTGCGTAGTTGCGTGGCATTGCGGCGTTGCGTAGTTGAGCGGCGTTGCGTAGTTGAGCGGCGTTGCGTAGTTGAGCGGCGTTGCGTAGTTGAGCGGCGTTGCGTAGTTGAGCGGCGTTGCGTAGTTGAGCGGCGTTGCGCAGTTGAGCGGCGTTGCGCAGTTGAGCGGCGTTGCGTAGTTGAGCGGCGTTGCGTAGTTGAGCGGCGTTGCGTAGTTGAGCGGCGTTGCGTAGTTGAGTGGCGTTGCATGTGTGAGTGGCGTTGCATGTGTGAGTGGCGTTGCATGTGTGAGTGGCGTTGCATGTGTGAGTGGCGTTGCATGTGTGAGTGGCGTTGCGTAGTTGCGTGGCATTGCGGCGTTGCGTAGTTGAGCGGCGTTGCGTAGTTGAGCGGCGTTGCGTAGTTGAGCGGCGTTGCGTAGTTGAGCGGCGTTGCGTAGTTGAGCGGCGTTGCGTAGTTGAGCGGCGTTGCGTAGTTGAGCGGCGTTGCGTAGTTGAGCGGCGTTGCGTAGTTGAGTGGCGTTGCGTAGTTGAGTGGCGTTGCGTAGTTGAGTGGTGTTGCATGTGTGAGTGGCGTTGCGTTGTTGCGTGGCGTTGCGTAGTTGCGTGGCATTGCGGCGTTGCGTAGTTGAGCGGCGTTGCGTAGTTGCGCGGCGTTGCGTAGTTGAGCGGCGTTGCGTGTAGTTGCGTGGCGTTGTGTAGTTGCGTCGCGTTGCGTAGTTGCGTGGCGTTGCGTAGTTGCGTGGCGTTGCGTAGTTGCGTGGCGTTGCGTAGTTGCGTGGCGTTGCGTAGTTGAGTGGCGTTGCATGTGTGAGTGGTGTTGCATGTGTGAGTGGCGTTGCATGTGTGAGTGGCGTTGCATGTGTGAGTGGCGTTGCATGTGTGAGTGGCGTTGCGTAGTTGCGTGGCGTTGCGTAGTTGCGTGGCATTGCGGCGTTGCGTAGTTGAGCGGCGTTGCGTAGTTGAGCGGCGTTGCGTAGTTGAGCGGCGTTGCGTAGTTGAGCGGCGTTGCGTAGTTGAGTGGCGTTGCATGTGTGAGTGGCGTTGCATGTGTGAGTGGCGTTGCATGTGTGAGTGGCGTTGCATGTGTGAGTGGCGTTGCATGTGTGAGTGGCGTTGCGTTGTTGCGTAGTTGAGCGGCGTTGCGTAGTTGAGCGGCGTTGCGTAGTTGAGCGGCGTTGCGTAGTTGAGCGGCGTTGCGTAGTTGAGCGGCGTTGCGTAGTTGAGCGGCGTTGCGTAGTTGAGCGGCGTTGCGTAGTTGAGTGGCGTTGCATGTGTGAGTGGCGTTGCATGTGTGAGTGGCGTTGCATGTGTGAGTGGCGTTGCATGTGTGAGTGGCGTTGCATGTGTGAGTGGCGTTGCATGTGTGAGTGGCGTTGCATGTGTGAGTGGCGTTGCGTTGTTGCGTGGCGTTGCGTAGTTGCGTGGCATTGCGGCGTTGCGTAGTTGAGTGGCGTTGCGTAGTTGAGCGGCGTTGCGTAGTTGAGCGGCGTTGCGTAGTTGAGCGGCGTTGCGTAGTTGAGCGGCGTTGCGTAGTTGAGCGGCGTTGCGTAGTTGAGCGGCGTTGCGTAGTTGAGCGGCGTTGCGTAGTTGAGTGGCGTTGCGTAGTTGAGTGGTGTTGCATGTGTGAGTGGCGTTGCGTTGTTGCGTGGCGTTGCGTAGTTGCGTGGCATTGCGGCGTTGCGTAGTTGAGCGGCGTTGCGTAGTTGAGCGGCGTTGCGTAGTTGAGCGGCGTTGCGTAGTTGAGTGGCGTTGCATGTGTGAGTGGCGTTGCATGTGTGAGTGGCGTTGCATGTGTGAGTGGCGTTGCATGTGTGAGTGGCGTTGCATGTGTGAGTGGCGTTGCATGTGTGAGTGGCGTTGCATGTGTGAGTGGCGTTGCGTTGTTGCGTGGCGTTGCGTAGTTGCGTGGCATTGCGGCGTTGCGTAGTTGAGCGGCGTTGCGTAGTTGAGCGGCGTTGCGTAGTTGAGCGGCGTTGCGTAGTTGAGCGGCGTTGCGTAGTTGAGCGGCGTTGCGTAGTTGAGCGGCGTTGCGTAGTTGAGCGGCGTTGCTTAGTTGAGCGGCGTTGCGTAGTTGAGTGGCGTTGCGTAGTTGAGTGGTGTTGCATGTGTGAGTGGCGTTGCGTTGTTGCGTGGCGTTGCGTAGTTGCGTGGCATTGCGGCGTTGCGTAGTTGAGCGGCGTTGCGTAGTTGAGCGGCGTTGCGTAGTTGAGTGGCGTTGCGTAGTTGAGCGGCGTTGCGTAGTTGAGCGGCGTTGCGTAGTTGAGCGGCGTTGCGTAGTTGAGCGGCGTTGCGTAGTTGAGCGGCGTTGCGTAGTTGAGCGGCGTTGCGTAGTTGAGTGGCGTTACATGTGTGAGTGGCGTTGCATGTGTGAGTGGCGTTGCATGTGTGAGTGGCGTTGCATGTGTGAGTGGCGTTGCATGTGTGAGTGGCGTTGCATGTGTGAGTGGCGTTGCATGTGTGAGTGGCGTTGCATGTGTGAGTGGCGTTGCGTTGTTGCGTGGCGTTGCGTAGTTGCGTGGCATTGCGGCGTTGCGTAGTTGAGCGGCGTTGCGTAGTTGAGCGGCGTTGCGTAGTTGAGCGGCGTTGCGTAGTTGAGCGGCGTTGCGTAGTTGAGCGGCGTTGCGCAGTTGAGCGGCGTTGCGCAGTTGAGCGGCGTTGCGTAGTTGAGCGGCGTTGCGTAGTTGAGCGGCGTTGCGTAGTTGAGCGGCGTTGCGTAGTTGAGTGGCGTTGCATGTGTGAGTGGCGTTGCATGTGTGAGTGGCGTTGCATGTGTGAGTGGCGTTGCATGTGTGAGTGGCGTTGCATGTGTGAGTGGCGTTGCGTAGTTGCGTGGCATTGCGGCGTTGCGTAGTTGAGCGGCGTTGCGTAGTTGAGCGGCGTTGCGTAGTTGAGCGGCGTTGCGTAGTTGAGCGGCGTTGCGTAGTTGAGCGGCGTTGCGTAGTTGAGCGGCGTTGCGTAGTTGAGCGGCGTTGCGTAGTTGAGTGGCGTTGCGTAGTTGAGTGGCGTTGCGTAGTTGAGTGGTGTTGCATGTGTGAGTGGCGTTGCGTTGTTGCGTGGCGTTGCGTAGTTGCGTGGCATTGCGGCGTTGCGTAGTTGAGCGGCGTTGCGTAGTTGAGCGGCGTTGCGTAGTTGAGCGGCGTTGCGTAGTTGAGCGGCGTTGCGTAGTTGAGCGGCGTTGCGTAGTTGAGCGGCGTTGCGTAGTTGAGCGTCGTTGCGTAGTTGAGTGGCGTTGCGTAGTTGAGTGGCGTTGCATGTGTGAGTGGCGTTGCATGTGTGAGTGGCGTTGCATGTGTGAGTGGCGTTGCATGTGTGAGTGGCGTTGCATGTGTGAGTGGCGTTGCGTTGTTGCGTGGCGTTGCGTAGTTGCGTGGCATTGCGGCGTTGCGTAGTTGAGCGGCGTTGCGTAGTTGAGCGGCGTTGCGTAGTTGAGCGGCGTTGCGTAGTTGAGCGGCGTTGCGTAGTTGAGCGGCGTTGCGTAGTTGAGCGGCGTTGCGTAGTTGAGTGGCGTTGCGTAGTTGAGTGGCGTTGCATGTGTGAGTGGCGTTGCATGTGTGAGTGGCGTTGCATGTGTGAGTGGCGTTGCATGTGTGAGTGGCGTTGCATGTGTGAGTGGCGTTGCGTTGTTGCGTGGCGTTGCGTTGTTGCGTGGCGTTGCGTAGTTGCGTGGCATTGCGGCGTTGCGTAGTTGAGCGGCGTTGCGTAGTTGAGCGGCGTTGCGTAGTTGAGCGGCGTTGCGTAGTTGAGCGGCGTTGCGTAGTTGAGTGGCGTTGCGTAGTTGAGTGGCGTTGCGTAGTTGAGTGGCGTTGCGTAGTTGAGTGGTGTTGCATGTGTGAGTGGCGTTGCGTTGTTGCGTGGCGTTGCGTAGTTGCGTGGCATTGCGGCGTTGCGTAGTTGCGCGGCGTTGCGTAGTTGAGTGGCGTGGCGTAGTTGATTGGCGTTGCGTAGTTGAGTGGCGTTGCGTAGTTGAGTGGCGTTGCGTAGTTGAGTGGCGTTGCGTAGTTGCGTGGCGTTGCGTAGTTGCGTGGCGTTGCGTAGTTGCGTGGCGTTGCGTAGTGGCGTTGCGTAGTTGCGTGGCGTTGCGTAGTTGCGTGGCGTTGCGTAGTTGCGTGGCGTTGCGTAGTTGCGTGGCGTTGCGTAGTTGCGTGGCGTTGCGTAGTTGCGTGGCGTTGCGGCGTTGCGTAGTTGCGCAGCGTTGCGTAGTTGAGTGGCGTTGCGTAGTTGAGTGGCGTTGCGTAGTTGAGTGGCGTTGCGTAGTTGAGTGGCGCTGTGTAGTTGAGTGGCGTTGCGTAGTTGCGTGGCGTTGCATGTGTGAGTGGCGTTGCGTTGTTGCGTGGCGTTGCGTAGTTGCGTGGCATTGCGGCGTTGCGTAGTTGCGCGGTGTTGCGTAGTTGAGCGGCGTTGCGTAGTTGAGTGGCGTTGCGTAGTTGAGTGGCGTTGCGTAGTTGAGTGGCGTTGCGTAGTTGCGTGGCGTTGCGTAGTTGCGTGGCGTTGCGTAGTTGCGTGGCGTTGCGTGGTTGAGTGGCGTTGCGTGGTTGAGTGGCGTTGCGTGGTTGAGTGGTGTTGCGTGGTTGAGTGGCGTTGCGTGGTTGAGTGGCGTTGCATGTGTCAGAGGCTAAATGTAGCACAGGGAGACCTCCAGTGGTAAGACAATCAAAAACAACTTAGAAAACATTTGACAGTATGAAGAGATCAAACTCATGAACAAGCGTGATACACCTCAGCTAAAAATCATGATAAATAACAACACACATTAGAAGTGAAACTGCAAGTACAGAAGGACCAGCTTTGCTTGTTTAAAACTCCCACTTCAGGCAGATGAGTGTAATGTGTAAAGCGTCTTGTGCACATGAGCAGATCGGAGTCTGGAAGCAAATACAAAGAAGAGGAATGACTGAGGCGCATTGGTGTGAAGCACATCAAAGGGCTTCTCCTCCCCTAATTAGCCGTTCTGGGGAAACTGAAAGTACGGCCGGCCTGCGGCCGGCCATGAATAATTAGGGGAGGAGAAGCCCTTTGATGTGCTGGGCTGGCTGGCCCTGAATGCGCGTGCATGTTATCACGTGGTTCACGGGCACTGCAAGAAAACCGCGGCTGAAAGCCCTTTGGTTTGAAGAGAAAATAGCCGACTTGAATTCTCCCCATTTCCCATTCCTGCGGAATGGTAAAGGCTCGACCTAAAAAGGCAAGTCATCAAATAAGAAGAAAGCAATAGAGAGTGGCAATAAAGCAAACTAAGGATAAGCTAAGCCAGCTGTATGTTTTTGGTATGGTCCACAAGAGGCTTTTACTTAGAGACTTCTACAGCAAGTCTGTCAGGGGAGGCCTGGAAAGGAGAAAAATTCTTAAATGAAAATTATCACACACTCTCACAATCCCAATTTGCAGTACTCTGTCTTAATACAGTTTCACTTGAAGCGTCACCCCTGGGACATGAAAAAGTCACATATACCCACACTGCAAACAATGGATTGTCACGCAGGAGCAGACCAATATTTTGCCAGCTTTGTAAATAATTTATGAATGATGAATTTACAAACATGAATTTGTTCTCCCTTTAACAACAACACCAATGTTTTCTCGATTATATAAATTGAATGTAATGTCTTAGTCAGTTTATAATCATTACTAGCAGGGCACAAGTCCAGGATACACATGGATAGATGGCGTCTACCCACTCTTTTCACAGGGTGGACGCCGTCTATAATGCAAAGAGGTTAAGCTCCACAGAAATACGGTAAACTTATCCTGGTGTAATTTTCAGACACTGGAACACATTCAGCAGCGTCTGCATATGGTCTGCTTTTGCTCTGAGCAGCAACGTGCAGGCCGGGAAGGGGCTTATCTGATTTCAGCTAGGACCATAACAAAGGCGAAGCTAACCCCTTCCGTGCTCCCGTCGGACAGCACTCCCTCCCCAGTGATGCCAACGGCCAACACAGCCCCGCCCACCCTTTAGAAAGCCTGCAGGCGTTAAGGGGCCATTAGACCTGACCTCCTATTGTTGGAGTAATCTGGCAGGGAGCCATCGGGAACCTCACACCTAAATGCACTGGTGGGTTAGCAAAGGCACAGAGCTTATCACTTCACAGGTATTCAAGAGAGGCATGCTTTTGACTTTGTTTAGTCCCTTCATATAAGCCACTTCTGTTCAACCTTTATATGCATCCCCTCATGGTTTCCCTCCGTCAAACCCCAGCTACTATCTTTAATTATGCTGACGACTTACAATTGATTTTTCCTGTTGATTCCTCCCCCTCTTCCTGCACTAACTTTCAATCCACCATGCTTGCTATCTCTGAGTGGATGCACTACAGTCAGCTGAAACTTAACCCTAACAAGACGGAGCTGGTGCTGATGGATGGGCAAGCCAACCCTTGGAATTCCAGCTTCTGGCCTCCCACTCTCGGGACCTCGCCCTGCCAACTCGGTAAAGAGCCTGGGCATCATCATAAGTAGTGACCTATCTATGAGGCCTCAAATTAATGCAGTTACATCATCCTGCTTCTTCCATCTGCGCAGGATATGCAAAATCTGTAGGTTTCTCACCACTGAGGCCCTCACCCTTGTCATCATGGCTCTTGTCACCTCCCGTATTGACTACGCCAACTCCCTCTATGTTGGAATACCAGCTTTCCATCTACACCGGCTGCAGTTGGTGCAAAACCAGGCGGCCAGACTGGTCTTTCGTCAGCCCAAACATCAACATATCTCGCCCCTGCTGAGGAGACTGCATTGGCTTCCTGTGGCCTACCGCTGTATGTTCAAACTTGGCTGTATTGTTTTTAAGGCTCTTGTCGATCAGGCTCCTGCCTTCATCACCTCCAGCCTTCAGCGGTACACCCCCTCGAGAGACCTTCGGTCCATCTCCCACAACCTTTTGATGGTCCCAAGGTACAAAGTTAAAAGCATGGTGGCTCGTGTTTTTCTTTACTGGCCCCCACTCTGTGGAACTCCCTCCCCATCTCTCTCAGACTATGCCCCAGTTATGTGCATTTTCGTAAACTTCTTAAAACCCACTTCTTTCAGTTAGCCTATTGAGGTTTTCTGCTGTACTGCTTACCCGCTGTTGTCTTTGAGCGCCATGAAACCATTTTGGTGACTGTGCTCGGAATAAATGTTTTTAACAAAACATAACAAGAGATATGAGCCTACACAAAACACAGATCTCTCCAGCAAACACATTAACCTCCAGATTTATCGTACCATTATTATTAAAATCCAAGATTTAATTGCCACACAAAGATCTCTGCAGCAGGTGTCTTAACACTATAAGATATTTTAAAATGCTGACTTTGCAACCAATTAAGCAGAACAGATTTACTGTCACGTTTCTCCTTGTTGCCAATTTCTCTGTGGCAGGGTTTAAAAAATAAATGTATAAATTGAGGTCCAGATTTTGCTTCAGCATTGTGTTATATCTTTTTTTAGCATGACACAGACGCAAAATCTCATTTGTTAAACAGGGTAATGCACTCAAATGTACTCATGATAGACCTGCTACAAATATGTTCGGAGCTATACAAAAGGAGATGATGGACGGAGCGTTTGAGCAAAACAAACACTCACCCCCAGTCAACTGATCTGGGTTTAATCCATCACCATTCTTTAGCTCACTCTGCCACCCCAGTTCAGACATGGCCATATTCAAATCAGTCTGACCCTGTGCCTCATGGGAACAGTCCAGCCCGAACTGCCAAGCCATGTCTTCCCTGGACCAGAAACAAGCATCCTGGAAACTATGTTCGGGTCATAAGATCTGATGTCATTTGATGTCACTTTGTGTGATGTTGGTACGCGCCATGATTCCACCTACATAGCCTAACTTGGTAAGTCCCCCCACATCTTTTTTAGGACTTGTGGCTTGTATTACTAGTTCTTCACTATCTAAAATATACTTAGAATAAAAGGCGGTCACGGTGTTCTTACTAGACACTTCCAGAACTAATACATCCATTTTCATGTCCCTCAGGGAAGTTCTTTCAATATTGTAAATTTGTAATCTAGGCCTGTACATGTTTTGTGTGATTGCCTTCTATTGTTTTATTTTACTTTTCTTCTTTCTCGTTTGTTTCTGTAACATGTAAATTTGTCAAATTCTCCTCATGCATTAAATACGAACAAATAAATAGACAACATTCCAAGATGGCCGCCCTATTTGCTTTCCCTGGGCGGTCTTCTAAACCTCAGCGCCAATCATTTGTGACGTACAACGGTTCAGGCACGCACTGTGAAAAGCCAGCTATCTTCCGATATATATAAAAGTGTGTTCGCTCTAAAGGGAGCAAATGTTGCAACACGCATTGAAGTCTAATACCATCACGACTTAAGTGTGCTTTCATTTTCTTATAATTGTTATCCAAATAAAATAAAACAACACCAATTACACCGAGTATGTAGATTTTATAGAGGTTATAATAAGTACAATGTTTTTCATTTCCAAGAAAAGAATGACTTTAATTCGAGGCATTTACCACATAATCAAGCCGTCCTTTCCCTCCCGTTCTATGTGATGGTAGCCTAATGCCCGTTAACGACGGCATTTGCAGAAGTGCTTTATTGCTGTTTCAAGTGCAGTCAGTGCTTGGCGTTATATCGCCACCTTGTGGTGGTGTGTGGGGTTGTTGCGGCTGCGCTTCGATTCTGCTTCCTGCTTCGACTGCTCAGGGCGTGACAGCGGAAGTGCAGAGCCCAGTCTCTAGACTCTGCTGAAGCTCCCCGTTCATCATCCCCAGCAAAGCCGAAAAGAAGAGTCCAGGATGCCGGTGAGTTGCCTGCGGGGTTTCACGCGCCTTCTTCCTTTCAGTTTCTAGCGATGGTGACAAAAACGAGGCTGTGTGTAAAGCAGGGGAGAGTATTTGTGCGATAGGTGGTAGTCAGGAAGTGAGAGGCTGATCAGGCCCTGGACCAACCACCGTCTGATACTGCAACCAAGGGCCCAACAGCCTCCCAGTGCTAAAGGGAATGTCGCAAACTGGGAATGATTCTTGTCCACCGGTGAACATTTTGTCTCACGGTAAAGAAATAGGTACATTCTTAAATTGTGAATATCTGCATTCACACAAGGAATGCTGTTGACTTGTGTTGACGTTTGGGCATAAGTGCTGTTCTAAATTCTGTAGACTGGAATATGAGGTAACGTTTACTTTTTTAAACATTTTTTTAAGTCGAGCCTACCAGCCAGTGCAAACGATCTGGTTGCAAAAGACCGACTATGTGCTTAGGCTTATCAAGAATTTACAATGAGCTTACAGCCCTCCCATTGCTTACCATTGTGGGCCTCAGTGTAACTTTAATTTTCTTGGTTCTTATTTAAAGGCTTTTCCTGGCCATCCTGTTTTTGTCCCTCCCCTGTAACATAGCCACTTACTCCCTCTGACTGACTGACTTCTATCCTTCCACTGCTCGCAATTTTGGGTCATAACTTTTTTTCTTTTTGCTTAAGCACTCCATCACCTTGCATGTGTTTTACAGGTCTTCCAGTGCTTCTTTTCCTCGCCAAATAAACACCCCCCTGTGCTCCGCGTTTGCTGGCTCTCTCTTATGTGCTTCTTTCAGTGGTTGATGTGGGCAGGATCGGAGGAGCACAACATGCCCATACTTTTTTGATTCGAGGAAAACTGTTCCCTTAATTTCGTGAAAAGACAACTGTCCCGGAACTGTTAATTCAGACACTTGAAATGCTACAGACAGTGCAGGGGTGGACTGGGAAAGGGGGCATTCGGCCAGTGCAGAAGCCCATTGGTTGAGGACAGCTGTGAGACATTATTTCCTGTCTACGTTTAAGGATGTTCGAGATCACATTAAGAATGACATTTGACCCTCTGAGCAATCGCAACATGCAGGGCGCCATCTTCCGCCCCGCCTGCAGACACAAGAGGGCGGTCTCGCCACGGGATTCCAGCAGAGCTCTCACTGCCTTATGAGGGTCAGGGTGAGGGAGTCGATGCAATGACAGTCTTCCTTTATTTTAGCCGAGCTGCTGGAATGTTTTACTAATAAATAGGAACAGGGAAACCAGGATATTTCTCTTATATGACACAGAATGTTTGTTGAAAAAAGAACAGCAGCGTTTGTTGAGGTATACTTGAGGTGAGGAAGTGGCTTTATAACTTTAACATTCTCCTGGACCTATCAGCCGCCTTCGACACCGTTTGCCACTGCACCCTACGCACCCGCCTCCACAACGCAGGGATCTGCGATAAGGCCCTGGAATGGCCCACCACCTTCCTCTCCGGCAGACCCCAGAGCGTCCGCCTCCCCCTTTCCATTCTGAAACCTCCAAGATCATCTGCGGCGCACCCCAAGGATCATCCCTCAGCCCGACATTGTTAAACGTCTACATGGCACCGCTTGCCCACGTCGCCCGACTGCACAACCTCAACATCATCTCTTACGCTGATGATGCCCAGCTGATCGACTCCCTCACCGCCAAAACCAACCTCCACAAAGGAATGAAAACCGTCGCTGAGTGGATGAAGAACAGTCTCCTGAAACTGAACTCTGACAAGACGTATGTCCTCATCCTCGGATCCACCCCCTCAGCCTGGGACGACTCCTGGTGGCCGACCGCACTGGGAGCAGCACCGAGACCCACTGACCATGCATGCAACCTGGGGTTTATCCCTGACTCAACACTCTCCATGACCAAGCAAGTCAATGCTGTCTTGTCCTCCTGCTTCAACACCCTCCGCATGCTCTGCAAGATCTACATGTGGATTCCCACCGAAACAAGAATGGTCACCCAGGCCCTCGTAGGCAGCGGGCTGGAGTACGGAAACACCCCCTACGCCGGAGCCTGGGCCAAACTACTGAAACGACTACAGCGCATACAGAATGCCTCTGCATGCATGATCCTCGACATCCCTCGCCACAGCCACATCACACCCCACCTGAGAGACCTGCACTGGCTTCCCGTCAACAAGAGGATCACCTTCAAACTCCTCACCCACGCACACAAGGCACTCCACAACACTGGACCGGCATACCTCAACAGACTCACCTTCTACACCCCGAACTGCAAGCACCGCTCCCCTGACCTCCCCCAAGCATCCGAAGAGCGACCACCGGCGGCAGATCGTTCTCCCACCTCGCCACCAAGACCTGGAACACCCTCCCCATCCTCCTACGGCAGACCCAGGTCTTACTAACCTTCAGGAGGCTACTCAAGACCTGGCTATTCGAGCAGTAGCAGCACCCCCCCCCCAGCACCTTGAGACCCTCACGGGTGAGTAGTGCGCTTTACAAATGACTGATTGATTGATTTTCTTTGCCTATGCTGTGCCGGGCTGGAGCAACAGGAAATTACCTTGCAGCTACTCTCTTGGTTGGATTGCCAACAGATATGCTTCTTATGCAGGGGCGTAAGTCCAAATAGTGCAGCAGGTGCAGTAGCCAGAGCCAGTTTGTCGGCATCATCAGTCGCTCATTGGATCGTACATCATTAATCTCAGATTGAGTCTGCAACAAAGGGCGTGTTGACTGTTATGCCCTCAGCGGCACTCTATTTATCATAGGTTTCGCTCTTATCGCGGACGGCGTTTATCTGCACCCCGATCTGACTAGTGGTTCTATCACAGAAGGCTCTTACCTGCATCCCAGTTTTTCTCTAATCGCGGACGGCGTTCATCAGTACTCAGGCCCGACTCGTATGTGTCTAAGTTTCAGACGGCGCTCACCAGCATCCCGGTCCGGCTCGTGATTGTGTGTAAATCACGGGCGACGTGTACTTCGAACTTCAGTTGGGCAGATCTACTTCAGTAGTTTTATATTACCATCTCGTGAAGGACACTTCTTGACATTACGCAGCATTGAATGCATAGTTTCCTGTAACATTCAGGGCAGCAAGACTTTTAACCTTGTGGCTTTTCCTGGTGAAGGCAACCCAGTGCCGAAACGTGTGTAGATTCCATCTGATCTCGAGCCACGTTTTCAACCATTGTTGTCTTGCCCTAGAGATCATTTTGTTCTCAGTGTTGGATTATAGTGCTGAATCTACCAACATGAATTAGGATGAATAACTTTTTTGAAACCGTTAGATCAGCAATTGTGGAAATCATCCTTTGAATCCATTATACATTTTTTCACGATCATTAATTTGAATATACATCAAGTATGAAAGTGAATGAGTGAGTGTAGACACGTTTGGAACGAGCATGGGAATTGATTCAACTATTGATCATGTCAATTGATATAAAGAATAAGGTTTTTGTAGTGTTTTTAAGACCATATATTTGTATATCTTGGTTCCTTCAATGTATTTATTATCATATATTGTGACAATTGTTTGAGTTGCCTTAGGACTTCACATTTGCATTAGCACTGAATGCCAAAGGGATAAGGAGCCAATTGCACCCCAGGTATGTCCCTTTATGCTCAAGATAAACAGGCTGCTGACTTAAAGCAGGTCTTTTTTACAGCAGGTGTGTAGTGCACTGGGATTACAGGCTATTGTAGTACAAATTCTAGGGAGAACTTTTGAGGCCAATGAAAAGTTGGAGAAAGGGCAATGCAACTGGGTGACACACAGTCGCACTCAGGGCCAATAAAGATTTCCTCTCTTTATTACATGAGCAGAGGCCAGAAAAAAACTAGGCTTTCTTAATAAAAAAAAAAAAAACAGAAAGAACATATGCAAAGCCTGCTGTGTAATGTTTCATGCAATTTAAATGTACCTTGCCATTATCCGCCACAATGGTTCTAGTTTTGATAATTTTGAAAGGATAAAAGGCTAAGTTTGCCCGGCCCGAGTCCAACTGTGCCCCGGAGTGTGCACATGAGCTTCTGCAATAGGCATTTAAATAATTCCGTGATTTTACAGGCTTGTAAAATACCGTAAGCCACCTGTTCTGGTCACCTGGTTTACTCACAGGCGAGAGTCTTGCAGTCTAGTATGTCATTGTGTGTGTGTAGTGGGTTTTTGTGCAACTTTCAAAGTGCCCTAAGATCTTCACATGGCAGGATGGCCACTCTCAGTGGCTTCATTAACCCCATGCATGTGGAGGACGGCCCCCGGGCCGTCCATCGTCACAGTGGGCGTATGCGGAGTACGGCCGGGGGCCATCCGAACTCCGCCCACTCTTTATTTCCCCAGCACCACGGAATTGCACCACGATCAAGGGGTTAACATAAATATTTTGGGGGGCTTCCAACTGCAGTTGCCAAGTAGAAGAGGTGGATGACTGAAGCTAGCATTTGGGGATGAGCAGAAATGTCTAATTTGGTGAGGTGACATTTCAGTCAAGGCCTGGAAAATAAGTATAAGTAAACCTGGAGGCCATTTAAAGTATTTGAGCAAACCGGATAAGCAAGAGTTTGGGGATTCTTATGTGACTAGGAAGAGCAGTGATCTGCAGGGTGAATAAGAATTTCAGAAACCTAAGAGTGAGAGGTGTTAGGAGAGTGAGGTTAAGAATGATGAGCAGGAGCCTCTGCAAAAATAAAATTGAGACTGGACACTTAGATGTATGAGAACGAGCCTCAAGGAGCTAAATTGAGCAGGGCATTTGCTGCGAACCTAAGAGTGAGAAGGAGCTTGTTGGGCTTAGGTTTGCACAGGCTCTTGGAAGATGTAGAGGTAATTGGGAACCTCAGGGCCATAGTTGGCACAGAGCATCAGTTGAGCTGATAGAAAAGACGCCACAGAGAATTTCAAAGTAAGCATTGTCTTTACAGACATGGGAGTCAACAGGAGGTTCTGGTAAGAGTGAGCAAGAGATGGAGGGTCTTCGGGTGAAGGGGTATATAAGTGGACTTAAGGGTAAACAGGATTGCAGGTCCTTTTCCTAACATCTGGTGCTATGCGTTCTCATATAATAGGGCTAGAGTTGTCTGTTATGCTATCCTTTATACTGTCTGGCCTAGTTCCCTCTCTCCCCGGTCAGGTATTGGGGGCTGCAAGGGGTCTCCGCTTTGCAGCCACTGGCTGCTAGTACATCCACTAATTGCTCCCATGTGGAAACCATCCTAGTAAGCAGTGGCCTGGGGTGTGTGGTATCTCTTTTTCAATGACCTCTTCTATTCTGTCTCGTACCTCCTCCCAGAATACGCGCAGAGTAGAATAATACCAGAACATATGTAATATATGTCAAGTCAAGTCAAGTCAATGAATTTATATAGCGCGCTACATACCCAGAGGGTCTCAAGGCACTTGAAGAGGGGTGGGGAATTACTGGTCGAATATCCACGTTTTAAGTTGCTTTCTGAATGCTAGGTGGTTCTTAGTGAGGCGAAGGTGAATGGGAAGTGAGTTCCATGTTTTAGCAGCCAGGTAGGAGAAGGATCTTCCTCCCATGGTGGTTTTGTTGATGCGAGGTACAGCAGCAAGGGCTTGATTGGAAGAGCGCAGCTGGCGGGAGGGGGTGTAGAAGGAGAGTCGTGTGTTGAGGCATTCTGGTCCGAGTTCGTAAAGTGCTTTGTGTGCGTGGGTTAGGAGGCGGAATGTTATCCGTTTATTGACGGGGAGCCAGTGGAGGTCTTTCAGGTGATCAGAAATATGGTCTTTACGTGGGATGTCTAGTACGAGTCTGGCTGCTGCGTTCTGGATGCGTTGGAGTTTTTTCTGAAGTTTTGCGGTGGTGCCGGCGTATAGGGTGTTTCCGTAGTCCAGTCGGCTTGTAACCAAAGCGTGGGTGAACGTTTTTCTAGTTTCGGTGGGGATCCAGCGAAATGTTTTTTTGAGCATGCGGAGAATGTTAAAGCAAGATGATGAAACGGCGTTGGCTTGTCTGGTCATCGAGAGTGAGGAGTCCAGGATGACGCCAGGTTCCGAGCGTGGTCCGTCGGGATGGGTGCTTTTCCAAGGGCCGCTGGCCACCAAGAGTCGTCCCAGGCGGAGGGGGAGGTGCCTAAGATAAGGACTTCTGTCTTGTCTGAGTTCAGTTTCAGACGGCTGTGCTTCATCCACTCGGCTACTTCTTTCATTCCTTCATGTAGGTTGGTTTTGGCGGTGTTGGGGTCTTTGGTGAGTGAGAGGATTAGTTGAGTGTCATCAGCGAAGGAGATGATGTTGAGGTTGTGTTGGCGTGCGATGGCCGCGAGGGGGCTCATGTATACGTTGAAGAGGGTGGGGCTGAGTGAAGATCCTTGTGGCACGCCGCAGATGACTTCAGAGGCTTCTGATTTGAATGGTGGGAGGCGGACTCTCTGAGTTCTTCCGCCAAGGAACGAGGTGATCCATTCAAGTGCTTTTCCTTGGATTCCGATGTTTCTGAGGCGTTGTAGCAGGGTGATGTGACAGACTGTGTCGAAGGCTGCGGAGAGGTCGAGGAGGATGAGGGCGACTGTGTCTCCATTGTCCAGTAGAGTTCGAATGTCGTCTGTTGCTGCGATGAGTGCGGTCTCAGTGCTGTGTTTTGCTCGGAAGCCGGACTGTGAAGAGTCGAGGGATTTGTTGATTTCGAGGAAGGTGGCGAGCTGGTTGTTGACAGCTTTCTCGATGACTTTGGCCGGGAATGGGAGGAGCGAGATGGGGCGGTAGTTTTTGAGTTTGGTGGGGCCAGCTGTGGGTTTTTTCAGAAGGGTGCTGAGTTCGGCGTGTTTCCAGCTTTCTGGGAAGGTGGCGGAGTTGAGGGAGCAGTTGATGACGTCTCGGAGGTGTGGTGCTATGATGGAGTCTGCTTTGTTGAAGATGTGGTGAGGGCATGGGTCTGTGGGGGATCCTGAGTGGATGGAGTTCATCAGTCTGATGGTGTCCTCCGTGGAGATTGGGTTCCAGTCATTAAGGATGTTCAAGGAGGGTGAAGGTACAGCAGAAGGTTGTGTAGGTTGGTCTCCGGGTTGGTTGTCGAAGCTGTTGTGGATGTCAGCGATTTTGTCGTGGAAGAACGAAGCTAGGGAGTCGCAAAGGGTTTGAGAGGGAGTGATGTCGTTGGAGTTGGCAGTGGGGTTGGTAAACTCTTTGACGATGTTGAATAATTCCTTGCTGTTGTGGGCGTTGTTGTCTAGTCGGTCTTTGAATGCGGCTCTCTTGGCAGTTCGGATCAGTTGGTGGTGTATGCGGGTGGCGTTTTTGAAGGCGTCCCTGGTGCTGGTGTTTGGGTCTTTTTTCCAGGCCTTCTCAAGGGAGCAACAGTGTTTCTTGGATTTCTTAAGATCATCGTTGAACCAGGATGCGTTTTTGTTGCCTAGTTTGATTTGACGCTTTTTCAAAGGTGCTAGGATGTCGGCGCTGTTGGTTAGCCATTGATTGAGGTTAATGGCTGCTTGGTTGGGGTTCGAGGAGTGGGCGGGGGGGTTTTGAAGAAGCGATGAGGTAATCTGGTCGATGGTGATTTTGTTCCAGTTTCTTCGCAGAGTAGGTTGAGGATGGTTGTGGGTTGCGGTCTTTTTGTAGGTAAAGTGAACGCAGCTGTGGTCCGTCCAATGGAGAACTGTGGTGTGACTGAAGGAGATATGTTTGCTGGAGGTGAAGATGGGGTCGAGTGTGTGACCTGCGTAGTGAGTAGGGGTATTAACAAGTTGTTTAAGTCCGAGGTTGGCGAGATTGTCCAGAAGGGTGGTGGCGTTGCGGTCGTTGCTCTTTTCCAGGTGAAAATTGAGGTCTCCCAATAGAATGTAGTCCTCGGAGGGGAGGGCGTGTGGGGTGATAAAGTCTGTGATGTCTTCACTGAATTGTGCACGGGGTCCTGGTGGCCTGTAGAGGAGGGTGCCTCGGAGTGTGGTCTTGGGGTCGGTGTGGATCTGGAAGTGAAGGTGCACCTGGGGCAAGCTGCTGTCTCCACCCCAAAGTATCTTCTAATTTGCATCGGGGTAAGTATATGCTCTGTGCAGAACATAATAGTTTTAGTTTGAACCTCACATTCCTGGACACTTTCAGAGTCCTTTCGACTATTATCTCTCCAACTGCTTTAGGAATCGGCCTTCCAAAGTCCTCCTCCCACTGCATCCGTAGTCTCTCTAAGGGTTTCTGTGTGTCGTGGCGTATCGCCCTACAGAGGCAAGAGACCGTTTTGATCTCCCTGCTGAAAGTATTACATACCAGCAGCCATCAAGCTCTCAGGGTTCTGTAGTGCCATTGCCCCAGCGCTTCCGCTGTCTCAGTGTAAGAGCTATGTGCATTAAGAAGTGGCCTCCAGGCAGGTCATATTCCGTCTGGAATTTTTCAAAGGGGAGCAGTTCAGAGTCCCGGAAAAGGTCTCCTATTACCCTCACCCCGCTTCCAGGCTTCCAGTCCCGCCCAGTGTCCCCCCTCGTGGAAGATGTCAGAGCAGGGCTATGGACAAGTCAGGGGAGTAGGACACTGCAACCAACAGGTCTCCAATTTCTAGCCCAGTATTGTCACCATCTTGATTTCTGATGTGTCCCCCACAGATTCCTCTGCACACATAGTAATATTTTCTCAAGTATCGGGCAGTCAGCGCAAATTGGTGCTGTTCTCTGCCCGGGTTCCTCCCAGCAGCCAGCCACTGGATCATCCAGTTAAGTTGAGCTGCTCTGTAGTATGTTTCAAAATCCGAGAATGCTAATCCGCCCGCTGTTGTGGCGGGCTGTATCATGGCCAGTGCCACTCTCCTGAGACCCGTTCCCCATATGAACAATACGATCATCGAATCTAGATCTCTAAATATCGCTCGGGGAATTCTAACCGGGAGGGTTCCGAATCAATCAATCAATCAAGATATTTGTATAGCGCACTACTCACCCGGAGGGTCTCAAGGCGCTTGGGGGGGGGGGGGCTTTCTGCTACTGCTCGAACAGCCAGGTCTTGAGTTGCTTCCTGAAGGAGAGGTGGTCTTGGGTCAGACGTAGGTAGATGGGGAGGGAGTTCCAAATCTTGGCTGCCAGGTAGGGGAAGGATCTTCCTCCCGCGGTGGCTCTTCGAATGCGTGGAACGAGGGCGTGGCTGGTCGATCGTAGCTGGCGGGTGAGAGTGTAGAAGGTCAGGCGGTTGTTGAGGTACCTAGGGCCCAGGTTGTGGAGGGCCTTGTGTGCGTGGGTGAAGAGTCGGAACGTGATTCTCTTGCTGACGGGCAGCCAGTGCAGGTCTCTTAGGTTTCTGGAGATGTGGCTGTGTCGGGGGATGTCCAGGATGAGTCGTGCGGAGGCGTTCTGGATGCGTTGAAGTCTTTTCTGTAGTTTGGCTGTGGTTCCGGTGTAGAGGGTGTTTCCGTAGTCCAGTCGGCTGGTGACGAGTGCCTGGGTGACCGTCTTCCTGGTTTCGGTGGGGATCCATCAGAAGATCTTTCGGAGCATGCGTAGGATGTTGAAACATGATGATGAGACGGCGTTGACTTGTCTGGTCATCGAGAGAGAGGAGTCCAGGATGAAGCCCAGGTTGCGTGCGTGGTCCGTTGGTTTGGGTGCGCTGCCCAGGGCAGGGGGCCACCAGGAGTCGTCCCAGGCAGAGGGTGATGATCCAGGGATGAGGACTTCCGTCTTGTCTGAGTTCAGTTTCAGGTGGCTGTTCATCATCCACTCGGCTACGTCTTTCATCCCTTCGTGTAGGTTGGTTCTGGCGGTGGCTGGGTCATTGGTGAGGGAGAGGATCAGCTGGGTGTCATCGGCGTAGGAGATGATGTTGAGGTTGTGTTGGCGTGAGATGGCTGTGAGGGGGCTCATGTAGACGTTGAAGAGGGTGGGGCTGAGTGATGATCCTTGTGGTACGCCGCAGATGACTTCGGTGGCCTCTGATCTGAACGGGGGGAGGCGGACTCTCTGGGTTCTTCCGGCGAGGAACGAGATGATCCACTCTAGTGCCTTCTCTTGGATTCCGATGTTGCTGAGGCGCTGTGCTAGGGTGCGGTGGCAAACAGTATTGAACGCTGCGGAGAGGTCCAGGAGGATGAGGGCCGCTGTTTCCCATTTGTCGAGCAGGGCTCGGATGTCGTCAGCGGCTGCGATGAGGGCTGTCTCGGTGCTGTGGTTGGCTCGGAAGCCGGACTGCGAGTGGTCGAGGGATCCGTTCGTCTCGAGGAAGGCGGCAAGCTGTCTGTTGACTGTCTTCTCGATGACTTTGGCAGGAAAAGGGAGGAGCGAGATGGGGCGGTAGTTCTTGAGGTCGGTGGGGTCTGCTGATGGTTTCTTCAGGAGGGCGCTGAGCTCGGCATGCTTCCAGCTCTCCGGGAAGGTGGCGGTGTTGAAGGAGCAGTTGATGATGTCCCAGAGTTGGGGAGCGATTTAATTGCGGGTTTATATAGCGCTAGGAATCGACTCCCGGAGGAGTATCTCCGCGCTTCGACTGCTGGGGAACCCGTCCTGGCTCACCCTGAGAGATGGTCCCTAATGGGTATCTCTAAGGTGCGACCAAGCATCCCCCGCGGTCTGGGGGGGCCGTTGTGAAGATGAGGCAAGCTAATGCCCAGAGTTGCCGAGTGTGGTCCCTGACTGGAGTAGGCACCGAGGCGAGAATTATCGAGCCCGCTGACCCTGGTCCACAACCCTGCCGCGTCGGGAATCGAACCCTGGTCCCGGGCCGTCCTCTGCTTACGGGTCTGCTGCCTCTAACCAGTGAGCCACACCACGCGATGGCGGTGTCGGCCTTGTTGAAGACGTGGTGGGGGCATGGGTCGGTTGGTGATCCGGAGTGGATGGTGTTCATCGTGTGGATGGTGTCTTCGGTGCAGACCGGGGGTCCAGGCGCAGAGAGTGGTGGTGGGGGACGTCGGTTCGGTGGTTGGGTGCGTGGTCTGTGCGCCGAAGCTGTTGTGTATGTCGGCGATCTTGCTGTGGAAGAACGAGGCGAGTGAGTCGCAGAGGTCTTGTGAGGGAGTGATGTCGTTGTTTCCGGCACTGGGGTTGGAGAGCTCTTTGACGATGCTGAAGAGTTCCTTGCTGTTGTGTGCGTTGTCTAGTCGTTCCTTGAATGCTGTCTTCTTGGTGGTGTGGATCAGTTGGTGGTGTTTGCGGGAGGCGTGCTTGAGGCCGGTCATGTTGTCTGTAGTCTGGTTTTTTCGCCAGACTTTCTCAAGGGTACGGCAGTTCTTCTTGGAGTTCTTGAGGTCGTCGTTGAACCAGGAGGCTTTCTTGCTGCCGGGCCTGCTGGGATGGTTTTTCAGAGGTGCGAGGTCGTCAGCGCAGTTGGTGATCCACTGTGTGAGGTTGTTGGCTGCTTGGTTGGGGTCTGTTGAGCTGGCGGGAGGGTTCTGGCTCAGTGATGTGGTGAGCTGGTCGGTGGTGATCTTGTTCCAGCTCCTGCGGGGAACCTGTTGCGGGTGGTGGTGAGTCGTGGTCCTTCTGAAGCTGAAGTGGACGCAGCTGTGGTCTGTCCAGTGGAGTCCGGTGGAGTGGCTGAAGGAGATGTACTTGATGGTGGAGAAGACTGGGTCAAGCGTGTGTCCGTCGCAGTGGGTGGGGGTGTTCGCCAGTTGCTTGAGTCCGAGGTTGTCCAGCAGGGTGGTGGTGGTGGTGTTGTCGTTGTTGTTCTCCAGGTGGAAGTTGAGGTCTCCTAGGAGGATGTAGTCCGCGGAGGGGAGGGCGTGTGGGCTGATTAAGTCTGCGATGTCTTCGCTGAATTGTGTGCGGGGTCCTGGGGGTCTGTAGATGAGGGTGCCTCTGAGTGTGGTCTTGGGGTCGGTGTGTATCTGGAAGTGAAGATGTTCGGCGGCTGTGAGGGTGTTGTCGGAGTTGGTCGTGATGCGGATGGTGTTCTTGTGGACGATGGCGATGCCTCCTCCTGTCTGGTTGACGCGGTCCCTCCGGGTGATCTTGTATCCGTCCGGGATGGCGTTCATCCATGTTTCCGTGAGGAAGGCGACTTCTGGAGATGTGGTGTCGAGCAGGTTCCAGAGTTCCACGGCGTGTCTGTGGATGGAGCGGGTGATGAGCAGGATGCACTTCAGTTGGTTGCTGCTGGTGCTCGGCTTGGCGGGTGCGGTACAGGTCCGGATGCAGGAGAACTTGCAGGATTGGCAGGCGAAGGGTCCGTGGGTGCGTCTTGGGGTGGCTCGGTAGCAACCGGGGGTCCGGCCGGTGTTGAGTGCGTTGAGGGTGGCGGCGTCATAAGTCCGGCGGGTGGGCTGGCATCTGCGGGGGCCAGGGGGTTTGGCGCTGGGCGCGGTCCAGGCGCAGACGGACTTGCCTTTGGTATACAATAGGCATGGGAATGTCACCATTTTCAGGATGGCTACTGTACCAGCTACGATAGCGACAGGGACTTCCAAAAATTTATAAAGGTTCGGAGCGAGCGTATCGCTTTGCCCACATTGCCCTCCAAGAGCTTTCTGTGGCCATGTTTTATTTTCACCTCTAGGTATGCTAGGCAGCTGGGTTCCCACTGGAGCTCACCTATGTCGGCCGGCGGGGTCTGTTAGGCATCATAAGGAACAACTTTGATTTGTGCCAGTTGATCTTCAGGCCAGAAAGCCTACCAAAGTGCTCCAGCATGGACTGTGCCCCTCTCAAGTCCTCTGTCGTATCTCTGAGGAAAAGCAGGTCGTCCGTGTACAGGGCTATGTGGTGGTGTGTGTCTCTCACCACCAATCCTCTGTAATCTTGCCTTATTTATTTGTTAATATGTTGTGTTAAAATGGGTATGTTTGCTGTCATAATTGCAGCAGTTTTAATTCAAAATAAATGTGCATTTGTTATCTTGTGTGTTAGTGCTTTTTGGCATGTATGACAGGTCATTTGCTGCCGTACGTTTTAGATGTATTTGTTAATTTGGCGTAATGTGCTTTGGATTTTTGGAGTTTGGATGAAGAAATGTTTGTTGTCCTGATGCATGAATGTATTAGGACATTAATATTTTGGGTCGACATTAAAGATATTTGTAGTACTGACATGCACATATTTTAAGGTAGATGGTATGGTTTGCTAGAGCATGTTGATATTTATAGGAACCTATTAGTCAATTTGCTTTTTTTCTTCATGGGTTTGAATGATTGGTTATATTCGTAAAGCTTCCAAAGTGGCCCTAAGATCCATGTCATCTTTTCAGCCAACCCTGACATTTTAATCAAAAGGACCTGTCAGCCCTCTGGCCATTACTCCACATCTTAACTTCACTTCAAACCCCCTCAACTGTTTCTCGCTACCACTTCCCCATTTGTTCAGGCAACACGTCTGCTGTTCAGCATGGCTGAAAGTCACTGAAAAAATCGCTATAATGCAGCCAGCGCAGGCCACACCATTACCCTTTTTTGTGTTAGGAGGGGCAGGACAATAAACTCAACATGGGGTGCGAAGAGACTCGTGTTGGCTCACCATCCTGTGATTCTGTGCTTTCAGTGACTTTCAGCCATGCTGTACCGCAGATGTGCTGCTAGACAAGGCCAAATAGGGACTGTGTTCTCTCTCGGGTACCTCTCATTCCCAAATGGTCCATTTATGATTAAATGCCTATGCAGAGAGGAGTTACTCCATCCATTTGGCCCTTCTTTATATTCACAGGTGGATTTTTAATTTGGCACAGTTGTGCTTTAGTAATATCTGGTGTTGCAGCAAGTGGGACCAGCATGCACAGTTTGCTTCACATTTTGCTTCGCCTTTCATTAGTGTATCCCATGCACAGTGCTTCGCCGTGTGAGTTGGGGACACCTATTATAGTTCATACAGGCTAGGGATGTCTCAATGTGATTGACTGGTCCTGGGATCCCCATCTTTTTCCCTTCTGCCCAACACCGATGAGAGTAGATAACCATAATGACATCAGATGTGCAGCAGGGGTACCATTTCCCTTTTGTTATGTCACATGCTGATCTGTATCTACTGTGCTCCGGAGAACAGGCAAGTCTCCACCCTGGATCTGGAAAATGAAACGGAGATGGACGTGCTCCAGCAGGTACCCCAAGTTATTGCGACTTGAGGCGCGTTTCCTCATGGCTGTTGCTTGGGTGGTAGGTGTTGCATTGCACACTCGGCCCAGCATTTCTCCTGTACCTCAAGATAACTGAAGGGGACCTGGTGCAATGCCTGTGAGCTGGGATGGCTGGCACCTGCCTGTAACACTCATGCACTTACCTCGCATCCAAGTACACCAGTGCTTGATTCTCTCTTTGTGTGAGAAGCTGATTCAGCAGCTGGATGGGAGTAGTCTGCCTTTCACAAACCAATTACCACGCCATCAGCCAGGGCATCTATTTCCAGCTGGTGAATTCTAATTCAGAGAGAGCTGGGAGTTCAGACCACAGAGAGTTTTGGCTATTCCCAAGCTGTAGAACCAGCCCAACGAGCATGGAAATTAACTCCCAGGTTGCGGGCATGTCCCACAGTTGTAAGCCTACGTAGCCACTGTGCACAGCTGGACAGGTAGGGTTCTTTGCCAACCAGATATGGGCAAACCAAGGAGGCCAACCAGATTACAATTGGCACTAGGCAACCTGGCCCAGGACATGATAGGGGACGCAGAGCTTTTTCTGGTCACATGAGTGTGAGTAAGTTGGGGGGCAGATGCTTAAAGTGTTGCAGCCTGTGGTCCCTACGTGAAAGAAGCTCACATTAGTTACTTCTGTTAACCCTGTGCTATCTATGGAAAAGGGAATTCTCTGACTGTATGAAACAAACTCTACAGCTGCCCGTGCCAAACCTGGACTGTATGTAGGGGGTTCTTGTCCTGCCTGTACATGTTGTGTTGGTATTTGTGGAAATTGGGACTAATGCTGTATCTATTCTGTATGAGGGAAGGTTGCATTGAGGGTCTTCACTGTACCGTGTGTATGTGTAAAGAAGTTTGCACTACTGCTGCTCATGCTATTCACCTCTTTTCTGTTGGAGTAATACTGTACTGTACCGGTTCTGAGTACAAGCACCTTGTTACTGCTGCCCCTGTTTGACATGTTCTGGGTATGAGGCAAGCTTGTGTGCCAGCTGCAGGTGGTATGCCTTTTCTGTATGAGAAAGCATGCACTGCTGCTTCCCATGTTATATTTTTTCTTTGTGTGAGGGAAGAGTGCAATTTTGGGGACAAGCTTAATCTGGTCGGTGTTTGGGGGAAAAGTCCCCTGCTGCTGCCCATGCTCTCTCGTTTGTGTCCACCTCACACCTGCACAGCTGGTGCAGTGCTGTATCAGTCTGTGTTTTATGAGAAAATGTTACACTGATACTAGTGGTGTAATACACTTTCTGTTAGAGGAACATTTTGACTATAAAAAAATCCTGACAATTGACTGTGATAGTCCTGGAGCAGTCTTGCCGTCATACTTGTGAAAGACTTTTCCCACTCATGCAAACGATTCATTTTTTGGTTGAGCCTTCTAGATACTGCAAGCGCTGCCTGTTGTGAGGCATATTGTGGCTTACCAACACTAGAGGTGCTTGGATTGCTCACCATTGGTTGGCTTTCTATGTCACTCTTATTGACTTGTTTCTTATTCGTGGGCCAGCTTAACAATCTCCTGTTTACCCAGTGCGCCCTCGACATGTCTAGCCCTGTTTAGAGTGAGGGCTCCTGTTAATCTCTGATTGTTTATTCGTACCAGACGCCTTGTTTTGCTGTAAATCAGCCACCGGCTTGTCTGTTTCATGCAACTAATATTCAACATAGCCCATATTCTCAAGCGTGTTTCCATGCTGTCCTGTCTGTGGCTAGGATCGCCTTCCATCACGTAGTTATTCATTCTGTTAGGCAATAACTGTTAGATTCCGCTCTAAAAGCCTGTTCACACTTTATATTTTTATTTCTCACACGTCTAGGCCTACCACTCAACGTTGATGGAGCCAGATACCAAATTAATTGGCAATATGGCCATGCTGCCAATTAGAAGTCAGTTCAAAGGACCAGCACCGAGAGAAAGTAAGTTCAAGCTGCCACATGTCCAGCCCCTCTTTCTTCACATTCTTCCTGTTATCTTTTAAAGCCATGTCCAGACACAGCCCATGAAGAATGCTGCTTAGCAAGACCCATCTTGTCTCTTTTGATCCTCCCTTACTTGATGTGTTTCTGCAATTCCCCAACTTTGCTTACATTTTTACACTGCCATATATACCATTCGACAATTCTCACACCGCATAGCTCCTTTTAGCACTTTTTTTCCCCACAACAGGGTGCTGTTTTACATTCCCATCGCTGCTGATCGCATCTAGATTTCAGCTGAAAATTCTTGCGCCAGGGCTGCAGGAGGATATGTGGTGTATGTGGCATTTCCTGCCACAAGTTGCAGTGGACAGTTCACCCTGTTTCTTTGCTTGCCTTAGAACATAGTTCTAGGTTTTACTTTAGACATGTGAGCGGTTTGCAACATGGTTGTGACACCAAAGCTGTTGAGTCTGCAGTTCACTTCAGCTAATAATGGAAGACTTTGGAAACCCATCATGAATAGCGGAACGCCGTTCTTGCACACATCTCGCTGTTCTCAAACAGCTTCGAGCTCCTTGCTGGAAAGAGAAACGTATACCTGTGGCCCAGCAAGGACCCAGATGCTTGGTGGATATTTCTTAGGCAAGGAAAAAAATTCTAATCAGTAGCTAGCTTCTTGCACAGGCACACAGATATGTGCTCCAGTGAGCAGCCATAAGCTGTTAGGATTTATTTTTTGGGGCAACTAAGAAAAGTTTTTAACAGCTTCTATCTCCTTTCTGGGACATAGACGCATAGCTGGGCCTTGGGTCGTCTAGCACCTGGAGACACTTAACAATTCTAGACATATCTCAACAATAGACATCTGGAAGAGCGCGTTCTCCTTGCCAAGGAATTAGTGTGAATGTCTGACACGCAGCAATAGAAACATAGGGATGTGTAGAGGTTAAAAATATATGGTTGTGGCTTGTTTCCATACATCCCAGTGCCAATACCTGCAACCAAAACACACGTAGTGTTTGGCACTAACTCCCAGCAAGCCAGTCAAGATGAGGCCGGTCTGGCACCAAATCTTAGAAACATGAATGTCTTTATATTAAAGCTATGAAGTTAAGATATATTTCAATACAGCCCATGGTCGAATACCTGCAATCAAAAGACAGGTAGCCTACTTAAGCATTTTGCATGTACTTGCTTAAAAACAATGTTGCCACCCACATTAACAAAGGGGTGGGGTCCCTTTTACAAATGGGTTAACAGCTCCTTCACAGAGTCGGTAAAATATGAATGTTTTTCGACCGCATTCCGGTCACAAAACATTCATACATGCCCCTGCGACGTGCTATTAGGAAGGGACGCTCTTGGATTGCCCTTGGATTGCCCCTTCCTAATACAGACTCACAAAACTTATTTTGAGAGTCAATAATAGGTTACTGACTCGCAAAATTGGGTTAGTACGTGCCAAACAACTCTTTAGCAGTCGCAAACGGCCTGATTCTTCTTTTGCGACTGCTAAAATGTGTCATACATGTGGCCCATGGTTTTTATACTTTCCACATAGTCCTAAGTTTGATAGCTCGCAAATCAACGATGAACTATAAACAGTCTTCTTGCCACAATTTCATGAACTCTGTTAATATTACCTACTTGATTGGTTAGACTCCATTCATAGGAAAAAACTAAAATATTCGGTAATGCCATACTCCACACATGCAAGGCACAATTTACTGTTAGTATTCTGAAATTCGTTTGCCCATTTGAAAAATGTGACAAAATATTGTCTATATTTGTTTAAAAAAATACAATCATACCCACATTTTTTCAGTATCTCTTTTGGCTTTATTGAGATATTGATGAAGGGTTTACCAATACATAGTCCGGAATGTGATAGGAAAAAACATAGTTTGTGAAACACTTTGGTAATCTGTCTTTTGCAGTTTGTAGACTTTATTAAAATCCCCTAAAATGTGTGACTAGCGTTCAGTTTTTGGAAAGTACACCTTCTTTGGTACTTTATGTTCTTGTACTTTGGGGTGAAAAATTTACATTTTGCATGTAGTTAAAATGTTTCAATGCCATCGTTTCATTTAATCTGCTTTTTTTCAATAGTTCACTTGTTAAAGAAACATTTTACAATTTTGTCCTCGTATTTCTTATTACAGCTAAAGATACAGATATCATCGAGGAGGCTCTTTATTACTTCAAAGCAAATGTCTTTTTCAAAAACTATGAAATTAAGGTAAGCCATTAGGATTTATGGTGAGTGTGTGCACTTTTCAACCCATCTCTTCTCTACCTTGGGAAACCCTTTGGTGTTATCTTGTTTTGCATTGGATACACTTTCCTCCTTTAACCAGTCACTTCCTCTTTTAAAACTAATGTTGAAAACTTGATTTTCATCATATAGAATGTATGTACGTGAAAATTCAGCTTTGAAATGAGGAACCTTTTATAACCTCTATATTTAGCGTTTCAGCATTAGAACATGCTAACAGTTTTACTTCTGCAAATGCATAGATAATTGAAATACACACTGGTGTCTCAAAGGTGTATAAGCTAAGAATGCGTAGCGACATGACTAGATTGTCCCGTCAGCGAAAGCCCTTTGGATTGATTAATAGTTCCATATCCACTAAAGCAGGGGTCGTCAATTTTTTCTGTAATAATTATGTTTATCATTAGTCTTGTGATAGAGACTTTATCAGACAAGATTACAATAATGGCCTCCATATGCAAGATTACATGCAGTAATCATCTCCGTACATCAGGCAGAGTTGCCAGCAGTAATGTAAACCAGCATTGGAAAGCCAATATGTCTCACCCATGAGTGAACTATTGGCTTTGGCATTCAGGTGGGGGTTGGTAACGGGGCGGGTGGGGGTGGAAAACAGGTTGGTTTAAACAAAAACACAAAATGGATTGGCCATCATAGCACTTTTTTTTTCCTTCTGTCGGGAGGGGCGAATAAACTGGGACAGAGGCGGGTGGGAGACGTAGAATAGACAGGAACAGGGGAGAGAAGAAACAGACAGGGCGGATGAGAAGAAACCAGGATGGTAGAGTGGGTGGGAGTGGGTAGACGGGGGTAAAAACAGGTACTGTTTCTTCTGGAAAAAGCGATGTGACACAGTCTGCATTGGCCGCGTCATATTGCTTTTTTCCCAAAAGAAATAGTAACTTAATCACAGCGGAGGGACACTAATAAAGCATAATTAATCTGTGCTTTGTCTGTGCGCCATGGAGAGAAAAGGAAGTGGCATGTGGCAAGTGCTACCAATTAGAAGGCAGAAAGAAGAGCGGCAATCATGCCAGTGAATGGTAAGCAATGGGTGGGTTCCAAGTCCATTATTGAAAACAAAAGTGTAGCGAGAGCACATGTGCTAGCGCATGCTCACACAGGTGAGACCTAATGAGGCTTTGACAGTTTGGAATGCCTTTGCATGGGTGATACATAGCATCCATAGCTGCAATGCCCATGGCACCAAAGTAATGATATTTGCAATAGGTTTCCCCAATCAACATGAGGTATCATTCACATACCAGCGTTAAATATATTTGAGCAATTAAACTATTATTTTCAAAACGTCAGCTTATGTATTCTGAAAATACATACAAGCAGTCAGTCTCTCCGCATCTTCGAGCCCTGCACTGGCTGTCAGTTGCCAGCAGAATAAAATTTAAAGCTCTGACGCTCGCGTTCAGATCTCTGCATGGCTCCTGTCCACAATACCTGAAAAGCCGCCTCCCGAGATACTCCCAAACCCGCGCACTACGGTCCAACGGCCGTGTCCAATTGGCCGTCCCGCGCACGAAAAAGGCCCGACTAGGCGGTCGGACTTTTTCGGCAAACGTCTCCGCTCTGTGGAACTCCCTACCACAAGAAATCCAACAGGCCCCTTCTGAACCCTGCTTCAAGAAACTGCTAAAAACTTGGCATTTCACCCAGCCACGCTAGCTTTCCTATATTTAGCCCCAGGTCATCCGTGTTCTACTAGCGCCGGGACACCTCCTAGCGAGGTAGCTGTTCGCGCTGTATAAAATCCAGTATTATTATTATTATTATTATTATTATTTTTTCCTCAGATACACACTTTTCAATGTTGGTATACTTCTACTTATTCAGCCAAGCAGAAGGTTCCTATTTAGTAGGCTGAGCTGCACACCAGAGAGCTAGTTACAGGTAGATGGAGAGGTAACACTAGCTCACAAGCTACTTGTTGGGGAAACCTGTACTAAATAAAGCCTGCATCCCTATTCTTGTTAGTTGATTGGCCACTAACAATTCCCACCCCCGGGCTTACTTTGTAGCTATGGGTTAAATCTACTGGATAACACAAGATTTGCGGCTGTTAAAGTAGAACTGCAGTGCAAATTATCAGATTGCTGAAACTGGTTTCAATTGTTAAATGTTAAATGTTTACATTTAGGATTCCGAATCAATGCTGGTAACACACCCATCGCCTCTTTCAGTCCCCCTAGAGCTGTTTAAAAAGTTAATCATAAGTAATGAAGCCCAAAGCAATTGAGGCTTGTCCCAGCCATGTCTCAAGAAGGGCTTGTAGGTAAATAGAAAGTGAGTGCTTGCTACACTGAGAAAATTATTTGAAGCATGCAATATTTTTAAAATGTTGATCTAGAATTTATGAGCTGTTACTGTGTTTGAATGGAAGAGTGATGCGACATTCTGAAAAAACACTTTAATTTTGTTAATACAGAACGAAGCAGACAGAACCCTGATCTACATAACACTCTACATTTCTGAATGCTTGAAAAAGTTACAAAAGGTAAGTTTTGAAATTAAATGTTCAATGCATTTTAGCATTGTCCTGTTGCAACTGAATGTGTGTTATAACTGTTGTGCAGCAGCAGCACGCTAATGTAGCAGTCAAAGATGTGTCACCTTAGTATCACATATAATATGGGTGCCTGTTGCGCTATCAAGTGTCGGATGTGGGCCAGTTAAGCTGTCCGATTGCAGTTTTCTGCCTATTATGGCATTGGTTGTTTACCCATTGTATCCTCAGGTGTCTGATATGGTTCCGTTATGCAATTCGATTCGTTTGTGCATTCTTCAGTCCGGTTCAGTCATCTGATTCCACAGGGGTGTCCCCCATTCACTGGAATGAGGTTTCGGAAAGCTGCAGTATTTTTGAAGGACCTCTCCAGTCTGTCTGGCTCTTTGCCAATGCTTCTTAATGCTCTTATGCAAATTAACCAACATGAGCTTTGTCTGTGTTTGCATACGCTATTGATTTGCTGCATATAATCAGTGAAATCAACGCACACCTCTTGATTGTGCAAGGACTGAAGCATGGAAATGTTTATACATTGTCCTTAATTATTGATTGACAGGCGCCCATGCCATATATTTTGCCCTCCTCTTTTGTGCGACATTTGGGGGTAAAAAGGTGCTACATTTGAAGTATTCTTTGATTTTTAAGATTTATATGTCCTTCACGTTTCATAAAAATAATTACTGATTTTGCTGGCGGCCAAGATGTTAAACTTACGATGAATCCAAAACTGTACTGCGTTGACATTCTCTATTTTTTTTAGAGAGAATGATGATGTTTTTCTCGTATAGAGACGTGAATGGATTTTTAACTTCTTCAATTATTTTATATTTTCTAGTGTAATTCCAAAGGCCAGGGAGAGAAAGAAATGTACACATTGGGAATTACACAGTTTCCCATTCCAGGGGAGCCTGGTTTCCCACTCAATGCAATGTACAGCAAGCCTGCAAACAAACAGGAAGACGGTGAGGTGGTGGGCCTTTGTTGAAGTCATGTTTGTTCTCCTTCGACATCTTTAATGGGAAAACTGTGATGTTTTTTGAAATTATAAAGATATCTGTTTCTCAAGTTCCTTATGCCAGTTAGTCAACGTTCACCTTAATTTGCATTTGTGGGAGCGTTTGCTGTGTTGCCACTGGGAACCGAGCCTTTGTGATTGTTGAGTGATTCGTTTTGTGAATGTTTACAGATGTAAATAACTTTATTCCAACGAAACATAGCATTTGGTAGATTGCGTAAGAACTAATGCCATGTGATGTTCCTAGTGCTTTTGTGTGCCCGGTATGTGCTTGTTGAGAAGGTAAGCACTTACCTGATTGTGATATCAGCCAGTGCTGGTGGACTGCTCCTCTTACGTTCCATCTTGTGTATCTGTAGAGGTGATGAGGGCGTACCTGCAGCAGCTGAGGCAGGAAACCGGTCTAAGGCTCTGCGAGAAGGTCTTTGATCCTCAGACCGACAAACCTAGCAAGGTAAGCACCAGTCCTACAAGAGAAACTACATTTCTTTCTTGCTTGGTAGTTGGCACTTGAACATTTTCGTTAGCTGTATGTTAGTCTGAAATTGTGGGAATATATTGAATATTAATCACATCACAGGCCTGTGATTCTGCAGCCTATTACATTGAAGGGGTTATTGTCCTGTATTTATTACAACACTCAAATACGTAGCGCTATGTGTTTGAACAACATTTACCTAGTTGCAATATATTTATGCTATGTACTAAACACATTCTCTTTATAATCCGCAGTATTACATTACAAATAATTGTGTCAGATAATTCTCATTTTAAATTCATATAATCTTTACTCGCCTACAGATTTCCTGCTCTTCCTAGGCAGTAGTAGATAAAGATGCCTTGTGTTTAATCTTTAATTACCTCTTACACCATATCATGTATTTTAATATTTTATTTGGTTGAGTCCAATTGGCAGAAATCGTAATGCATGTAACTGAAACAGTGCTAGGCGTAATGCATGTAACTGAAACCGTGCTAGGCGTAATGCATGTAACTGAAACCGTGCTAGGTGTAATGCATGTAACTGAAAACAGTGCTAGGCTTTGGATACTTAATTTTCCATGAATGTGTGAAATCTTACAACACACTTTTCAAATACATAAACTTCTAATTTGGGATGAATTTAGAACGGCAGAGTGCCAACATTTTCTGACTTGAGGTACTTATGTTTATATCAGTATTTAAAGAAACTGGTTAGTATCTTAATTTAGGGTTACAGTCATTTGTTTGGTAATCTTTCACAAAAGGATTTCACTTCTTCAGTAAACATAGGGCACCTGGAATATTGATTCCTATTAATGTTTTGAAACTCTTTCATTATCCTCAAACTGCTATGAAATTTTAAAAAAACTATTCCACATTCGTCTGTGCTGAAAATTAAGGCCTTTGACACCAATGGGAAATACATTAAGTAAACTGCTTAGTATCTTTTTGTCTTACATTTGTATTAATGAGAGTTGCCACTCCCCTTTCACCCTCTATTTATTTATTGATCAAATAAAAGGTATTTATTGTCATCCTTGTTACATATTGCCTGAAAGGCTGTGCTGCATTTTTGCCTTCTCAACAATCCTGCACTTTGGGTTTGTTATATGAAAATGGACTGCACAGACTACAGTCTCCTCTATGGAGCCATTGAGTGGTCACAGCACCCATAAAGCCTTCAGCCTTCGGCTGTGTAAACACTGACCTCCCTCAAGGTTTATTGTGGAACACTATACCTCAATTGTAGTAAATATGTCGAATATATACAATTTGAGTATCCTAACTGGTGGAAAACAGACACAGGCATTCTGTTAGGTGGGAGCAGACATGCCTTTCCTACTATCAGGAATGCAGGCAGTAGGAGCACACCTTTGTTTCTCTGCCTGCGTTTTTGGTGGCAGGGGAGCTCACATTGCTCGCCCACAAGCACCTCATGCCCCTTGAGATAGGGTCCCCGGGGCCACTAAGGGCTTGGAGGGGGTGGCGGGGGGGGGTTGGGGGTGCTGCATGTCCACTCCCCTTTTTTTTTTTTTAAAAGGCCCATTGAATGGTTTCCCTGGGGCCAATAGTGGTTTGGGGAGGGGTGCCACGCGCCTGCTCCTCTTAAAAATATATGTTTTGGCCCATGAGGACGTGGTCCCCAGCCAACCCCCATGTGCATGGCTGACGGCCGTTTGCAGTGTGGAGTTGGCCGTCTGCGGGGGTTGGCTTTCCGTATGGTAATAAAATATTACTTAAAATACTTAAAATATTACATAAAAAAAGCCCTAGAAATTCACTGAAAAAAACAAGGCTTATAGTAAAGTTATAGTTAAATGAAAATGTTACGGACTACGTAACTTTTTAAACATACGAAACCACTGAAATTCACCAGTTATAGTTAATCTCAAGTAGCTATAACTCATGCCCTAAGGTTACTATAACTCGCACCCTCAACATGCTCTGTTAATTACAACACATATTGCATCCCTGATGACCTCTTCTATGACATAACTGATAATATTACTGCAACATTTGCAATGAAATCGAGAGAGCACCAGCTCTGGGTATCATAACCCACTCTCCAATCCACAAGTTGTTTCATCCATTTCCTTAAATTTACATTGCTAAATTGATATTGCTGACGCATTTCAGCAGGACACCTTCCACAGTGGCCTCTTCTTTACTTATATGTGATGTCATTCTACTATATTGCTGTATTGTGGGTCCATTAGCAACTAGACTGACAACCTTTTGAAAATACTCAGAACAGATCGCCCTTTGTTTTTGTGCATGGTGTGTGTGTGTGTGTGTATATATATATATATATCAGTGCTCCTTGCCACCTTTTCCTGCGCACTCTCGGGAGGGTGCGGTTGTCACAGGGGTGTACCTGTGAAATAAATTATTGCTCCTACTCCTTCAAAAAGGAATAAGCACTCTGGGTGAGTTCAATAGTTATTTATTCTTAACAATGCGTGCAGACACACAGTTGCATTTCGGCTGTCGCCTTTGTCAATGTTGTCCAACAAATGCGACAGCCAAAACGTCTGCGTCTGCACGCATCATTAAGAATAAATAACAATTGAACTCACCCCGCGAGTGCTTATTCCTTTGGAAGGAGTAGGAGCATTAATATACATATATATATCTCAATTTCAAACACATCAGCCAATGAGGTTTAACCCACTTCAGTCTGCAACCAATAGGATATATAGCTACAGCTAAATCTCCTAACAATTGCCATCTGACTACCAACAAAGCGAATTGCAGTCCATGTCTCGTATTGTTTCTTCATTTAATGTATTCTTCTCTGGTGGCAGTTGAGAGTCATCCACGGTTCAAGATGGTGAAGAGTTGCTGAGACTCCCATAGTCAGCGAATCATCTATACTACTATTATAAAGAGAGAAATGGAAACCTTTGAGGCGGGTAAACTCAAGAAGTACAGCACCAATCACAACATCCAATACACCATTGTAAAGGGTAGTTTCAGCAGATGGACATAGACTATACATCTGGCCACCAAATACATTAGAAAGGTCAAAGAACATAGGGGGGTAAAGTAGTCCCTTGTGGGCGTTGTCGTCTTAAACCCAAGTGGGCGTGTCGTGTGGGTGATCGGGGGGCGTGGCGTGTGGCGTCTCATCATGCTCCAAGTTCGCCACCTTCACTACAGTGGGCGTGTCGTGGGCGTGGTTGTGGAGCGTTATGCTATAGTAAATGGCCGCGACGTGGCATTATGGTGTAGTAAATGGCCACGTACTACAATCAATCAATGTGGGCGTATCGTGGGCGTCAATCATATGGGTGTGTAAATGGGTGCGAACTACAAATGAAGCGCCGTCGCTTCATGCGCAACTTTCGACATAGGGAGGTGTAAATATCCATGTACAAACAACAATATGCAAGCCCCAAATCATACACAACGTTATTCATATGGCCCTGTAAATCGCTGCGTACTAACAAAAATATGCAATCCCACAATATTGATTAGCATAAAAAGGAGCGCAGCTACCAACAGCAAGCACGCAACAACATACCTTTCTCATGATTGGACGTGTCAGCGTTGTCAGAGGGGTTTGCAATACAAGTAAGTAAGAAAAAAAACGCGGCTTCCGGAAACATTGACGCTCCGCCATGACGTGAAACTTTAACTGTTTTTGGCCACTTTGCGAATGACTCCAAACGGCTCCGTCACACGGCTACACCGAGCCAGGCAAGTACAAAGAAAAAAAGGAAAAAACGCTACCATTCAAACCAGCACAAGCAAAGGCACTTTCATCACGCACGCACAGTCACTCCGGAAAAACATTCAAAATCAACATGCACACACAATGAAGAAAGTAAAGAGACGGGCAACTCAGAGGCACTCAAACAAGCACTCGCTAACGCACATTGACGCCACACAAATATAAAAATTCATCATGCACACACAACAAAGGCACTAAATACACGGGCTACGCGCAGGCACACAAACCAACCCTCGATAATCAATACAACGACAACGCACAGGCAACGGAAACACCCCTCAAACGCACATTCATGCAAAACAATCATTAAGACTCACTGGGACACACAACAAAAAAGATAACATTCATTTTCAACCCCGGACAACGTCGGGACGGGCTGCTAGTTTATATATATTTCAGCAATACTGCTATTTATTGAGAACGCTTAGGTTTTCCTGGAAATCTTGCATTGCTCGAAACAGCTGTATATTTCTTTCTTGTTTGGCAGTGGTTTCTCTTTTTAAGAATTGCTAACTGTTGTAGCTAAAAATATATTGTCTTTAAACACAAAGAAATACTAATAATTCTATTGCTTCTTCTGTGACGGACATTTTATCTTATAATAAACGAGTATTCCCTCTGTGTGACTTTGTCTTTGCCCATTATAATACAGTGTTAGAGACTATAGCAAAATGATTGACAAGTGGGAGTCAGACTTTCAACATAATTTTCTCCAGGTGCATACTATGTAGCTGCCTGCTGATGACATTTCAGGCACTTTTTCTCGCTATGGTGGCTGACTCCCGCAAATGCTAAAAATATTGTCTAGTGCTAAACCTAAAGATCAAATTGATCCCCACTTCTGATAGACTACTCATCTAAATCTGTTCTAGATAAAATTGTTATAATTTATTTTAGAAGACGTAACTGGTTCAACAGATACGGGCCGCACTCATAGATTGGGCTTCCAGGAACAGGGTTCTATCAAGAGGACTCCTAAATTCGGCACCATTATTGTAGCATCTGGGGAGCTGCCCATTATATCAGACCATATCATCCTGTCCCATTCTGCGACCAACTAAGCAGAAGTAATTAAGATCTCTGTTTTGGTCAGAACACGTGTATGTACACGTTAAACAGAAATGGCAAGATCTGTTGTATGCCTTCAAAAAGTACGGGGAAGAGTAACCACTTGTGGTCTTTCCAAAATTAAAGATTTTATACATTTCAGTATTTCACCGGTGTTACCTTCAGCTTCCAGGATCTTAAGCAAGATGTTGTGGTCTGTGTTATCAAATGGTGCTACATTTGTCGGCCGCATCAGCTCTGTGATATGACCGAAAAGAATGACTGCTTGTTGCCAATTGATCAGGTCATTAGATTATGGAAAGTCCTGAAGCTGACACTAGGCAGCTTTTTCAAGAGGCTTGCCCCTGTAAGAGATCAATGCATCAGCTCTCCTGTTCATGCGGTTTACTCCAAGGGTAGGTTTCTTAAACCGAGGTCTCACTATGACTACCTTCCAGAGATCTGAAAAATGGAATGCTTTAAGGAACAGTTAGACTGTCAAGCGACAGTTGGATTGCAATGGAAAATAGATTTATTGAATAACCATCTCCTCCATTGGATGTATGACGTAACAACGCGAGTCAGTACAACAACGCAAGTCTTTAGAAAAGTGTAATTTACTATTCCAACTCCAGTCCACTTAACAGTAGAGAAGGTGTTGGGGGTAGTAAACTGCACTATTTGTAATGTTAGCACGCCATCTAGCGCAAGTCGATGTAAAGACGTGTAGTGTAGTTCCTAGTTTCCCACTAGGCCCTGCGCATTGGAATAACATAAACAGTAGTATCGACGTGGAACTGCTTATATTCCAGGCCTCCACTGACTATGCTAAACTTAATTGGGTTGTGTTACCAACTAGCTCAGAGGTCACTGGAAACTTTCTTCTCTGCATAGGAAGTGATCAGCTTCCTTGGCACAGACAAGAAGGGATTCAGCTTTCCAACAACCGTGCAACATGACAACTTTGCTCCTCAGATCAAGAGTCGATCTCTAGGGTCGTGTGAAACAATAGACATAGATTTCACTCAGTCAGTCTAGTGCAGTTTACTTTCACAGTATGTAGAGAATAGAGAGACGGGCGTGTATCAATAAAGGTTAACATTTATTGAACAGTCTTTCTTCTCGTACAAGAGAAATGTATTGCCACAATTGCAATAACTGTTGTTATGAAAAGTACGTACAGTAAGATAAGAATAGCGAAATAGAACTGTAAAAGCATTGATATGGTTTCTTAGCCATACAATGGTTTAAAAGTAATAAAACATATATACAGTCATATATACATTAGGCTAACATACTCAACTGGTGCTTCTAACTAAGCCTACCCCAGTGTGCCTGACCTAAGCCTAACACGTGAGAAGGGGGAGTAAGTAAGTAGCTTAAGTTAAGTTGGTTTTGCCAAGGTTTGTTTCAAGAATTCTCGTCTAAGGGTTTAGTCAACACCATACCTCTGAATAGAATGATGGAGGATTGGTATCTCCTTCAGGGGTCTCTCTCGATATCCCAGTCACCTGCGAGGGTAAACTGGAAGCGCCGGGACTGGATTTCTCTGCACGAGAAAGGCAGCGGCTTCTCTCAGCGCGTCGAGGAAGGAGGGGTGACAGCGTCTGCGGGCAGCTGGGCTGGATGTCTTCGCAGAGGACGGCTGCACGGCTCCTCAAGCGTACTGCACCATAGGTCGCGCTGTAGCGGCGATAATGGTAATCAGTAGCTTCACCACCACAGGATAGCAGGCTGCAGCGACAGAGTGCTAGTTTTTACCAACACGGGGTCATGCAGGCAGCTGGCATCAGCAACATGTTCGCTCATTGCTTAAGGCAACGTTGGTAATATTTATACCTGACAGGTGCCGGGTTTGACGCAAGTTTGCTGGACATAAGACGTCAATTAAAGATGTCACTAGGAAGTGATAGTTATCAGTTGCTCATTAGAGTTCCATTACTAATCAAAACATAGCAAGCGGGGATTTCCAGGTTTGCTAAGTTTTTATCTTGTTGAAGAACTCGGAGTGTTATCTAGGAATATCAGATAGTGACTGCTGCTCTGTCATTGCACTAATTGGTCGCAAAGGAAGTAGCAGAGAGTCATGCTGGAATGTGGCTCTGTGGCTCTGCTCGTGTGAGGCCAGAGATGACTTTACAGAAAATCGCACTTGAACGGTTATGCCAATATAGGGAATAAATGGATTTATAGCCGAATAGGGGCATAAGGTCACAGTATCGATCAGGAACCTAGATAAGCACATGACACCCACTCCACGAATTCATGTCCATCAAAATTACTAAAACTAAGCAATTAGATGCATGTGTAACATGGTGTAACATAGCCCACCCCAAAATACATAAATGCATTCGAAATAGGCGTACTTGTAATACATGGAATTTAGGTACTGTACGTTTTTTAAAGCATAGTAATCATTCAAAAGGTATTGCATATGAAATCAATGAACGATTATGCATAAAGAATTACACATGAAGTATCTCTGACAGAAGAAATGCGAGATAAATCATCACATAAAAATGCATTGTAATAATATGTGTGCTAGAGGCTGGTGTTATGTTGTTATGTCTCTAGATGTGTTTTTAGAAATAGAAGTGTGAAGCTTCTGTTCTCTAAGAATAGTTTTTACGTTAAGCAAAGAATTGTTCGTGCCAAAAGGAGAGGGTCAATATTTTTTAAAATTGTCCAATTCAAAGAAAAAATCAGTTTACCAAAGCTCCTGGCAGTTTTATGTTGATCAAAACTGAAGGCCGAATTCAGAGTTCATTGGAACGCTGTGTGTCGGAAAGCTTCTCAAAAGTTATTGTTTCTCTGTGGGTGAGAACATCGTATCAGACAGGCTCGCAAAGAATTGGTCTACAAAATCAGGTGATAGTTCAACCAAATTAGATAGCGCTGTAACTTGGCAGGTGTGAGAATGATTGCTGTCATCGAAGACAGGACCAGCCCTGCTCACAGAACGTTGTACCTGGATGATGTTGCTTTTGTCACTCGCTCCACTGTTACCACTTGGCTGTAGTACAGGAGTCTCCACGAATGCCGTCATCAGGATTGGTAGCCGCTGGGGACAACACAATGCGTGAGCCGTTATTGGACTTAGCAAAGTATCGACGTCCGTTGGTACTGCTGATGGAAGTGAAAGACAGATGTCCAACACGCATTCATCGCCGCAAAGCATACACCGTAGCACAGGTAAAATGCAATTTTGCCATATTGGTCTGAATGAAAGGAACCAGGTCATGTTTAGATCTCTCAGCCTGGCCAATCCGAGGACGTTAGTTATCCTGTCCCTGTAGCGCATTGCTAGGATTGTTTCTTCCATTCCCATGGGAGCTATGTCTGAGCCGAGGTTTGCCATAACGTAGCAGAAGGGTCAAAAATAGAATCCCTGCGATGAGTCCAAAAAATAGTGGAATACCACCAAAGATGGAGTGCACAAAATTAGGAAAGATTCCAAAAATTGCCTGGAAGGGTGTTAGCAGTCCCGTAAAGACTGTCTTAAATATGCCTGGGATGCTTGTAGCACTAGACATGTTAAGGAGTTGGTCGAGCATTTGTACGAAATGCACGGGGCAATTTGTTGATAAAAGGTCATGGACCTCAGTAGCCGTCCTTGCGACTAGAAGATCATACGTCTCTTTAGATGACGTTATAGGCACTGTTGTCTGTAAAAGCACAGATTTCATTTTGCTTAATGTATCAATTCGTATAGAATAGAGATTCAGACGAGGCCAGAGGGGAGTCACTATGTCTGGAGGCCCGCTCGGGAACAATGCTTGCATGCAACATTTGACCATGGACGTTACTTGTACTAGATAACTTTTTCCGGGCGCGAGGCCACAGCACCTGTGATCCGTTCTTAGAATGTAACTCCCGTTTGCGAGTTGCATAAAGAAGGGCTCGATCTGAGTTGCAGGTGTGACTAGCTGGTGGCATGAAAGGTTGTTTGAATTGCCATCACATGCTCCGTGTAAATTAATACCCTGACACAAAAGTATACCGCTTAGTGAGTGTTTACAGTTGTCACCACTAAGAAATACATTTTTGTCGCTGTCACTATAGCAAGAATGAGTGTATGGTAATTTCCATTCGGATTTAACATATCCCTTACCCAATTGTTCATACTGGCCAGCAGGTATGTATTCAAGGCATTTATGAAATCGGAAAGTTGTTATCGGAATTGTGATAATTCCGTGTATTATCCATTCAATGACAGGGCTCTCTGACATTGTCAATGGTAATCTCTCGAGTTTCTCGATGCTCAAGATTGTATAGTCTGCTCCTTTCTGTGCCAAACTGATCTGTTTATCAGTAAGGTTAAAAATGGAAAATAATGACGTCGTGTTGATTAAACGCCAAGGCACATAGCCTGAACGAAGATTTTGCAGCGTCCAGCCTAGTTCTATAATAGAGCGTAATTGAGACTGGCCATGTTGTAACATTAGCAAATCTCTGTCTATCACATCAAAGGCAGAGGATACAATATTGTCCAAAGAATATATTCTGGAAGACAGAGTCATTAACCCATTGTCTACCACAGAAAGTTATTTTTCCAAATTAATACGATCAATTTCTCGTATCTTTTCAGCAGTTTCAATTTGCTTTACTTTCCAAGCCTCGTTGTAAGCAGCATAGATGCTGGTCGCTATGAAACGCTTTTGACGCTGTTTGCGTGGTCCAAGAATGAAATCGCGCAAATCAGCACCATCTTTTAATAAAGACAAGTGTTGCTTAATTTCAGCCAGTGTGGATGTAGTTAGCCATTCTAGGCAGAGTTTCCCTACACTGTATGTGGTTATAATTCCTGGATGTTGTCTCTGGGAATATCTCGAGTCTAATCTGGTCATTTTTAAACCCTGTGTTTTATTCAGGAATCTATCTTGACAGCTATTTGTGTCTGTAGGCCAGATTAACCACTTTTTCCAATCAGGATGTGTTCTGTTGAAATGTAAAATTTGTGACACGTCTAACTCAATATCAGCTGTTGCATTTTCAGGTATTGGCTTTGGTATAGACGGTGCTTTCATTTCTTTGTTCTTAGCTAGGCCAAGACAAGATGTTTGGTGTACAGTGTCATTTAGAAATAACATTTGTTCTGGTATCATGCAGGTTCTAAATAGTGCTTCTATGCCTTGCACCTGCCAATCTTTTGTACCCCAAATTGATTTCGTTTCAATATTATTTTTCCAATAATCAAAACCAAATGTCATCATTTTGTCATAAAATGCTTCTGAATATATCAATTTAGAATTTGTCAGCATTGTTTTCATTCCTGTTTTATCTAACAGTTTATAATAAAACGTTTCTGCATCACTGGTGTTAAACCCTGAAAAATATTTGAATTTCTCAAAAAATGCTTTAGAACTGCTTTTAGGTGGTGTAGAACAATGTTCCCATTGATTATACATAAAAACATTTCTAGGCTGTGCAGATTTATGCAAGTAATGATCCCTATAGTGGGTGTAACAGAATAACTGCTCATAACTAGATGAACCTTGTAAATAATCATGATCTGTGAATCTAGCTGACATTACTAAATCAGACATCATGTCATTAATACTGTTAAAGTCCCAATCATCAGAGAATGTACTTGGTGTCAAAAAGTCACTTAAGGAAACCTTTAGTTGATGAGGATACTTCAGGATTTCAACCGGACCATAGATCTCATAGTCTGTTTTCTCCCATACTACCCCACCAGGTATTGGAATTGCTGTGACATTTACTGTTGACAGTTCTCTTTTCTTCACGTGGGATGATCTGTGTGGTTTCAGGACTAGGTTGATGTTCTGACTTGCTGTGTCCATTCAATTGTAATGAACTTTCCTAAAATTAAAACTAAAATTAGGCATAGTAGGAGTATGAATACCCCTGAGATGATCCAATGCTCAATCAACGGTGAATCCAGATATAGTTCTTTGATTTGTTGAAGGAGTCCTGTTGTATTTTCTTTAGAATACTTTTTTGTTTCTGGCATCACTTCCGGGTCGTTTAAATCTTCAGAGAAGTTGTCGAAGTTGATGAAATAACCAGAGGCAGTTCTGTCAATTGATGGGATTGTTTTTTCAATCTGTCTCTCGGTAGCACTTTCTGATGCCACATCATTGTAGACTGGTGTTGTTTCTTGACGAACTGTTTCAATCTGTGTTTCAAGAGGCACGAGTTCCATGGCATTATTGCATAGTCCTTCATTGTGCACTGCAGGCTGATCGAATGTGATTAGTCTTTCAGTTTGAACCTCTTGGATTGTTGCAAGTTTGGGTATTCTGTTGTTTCTTGGGAGTCCACTGGGCCTACTGTTGATTATAGGCCACATGCTTGTGGTTTTACCAGATCGATGGACACGACTCTGTTCTCCTTTTTACCAGCAAGGGGCGGTAGCACAACTGATCTTGTTCCGGTGACTGCTAAGACAGGTACTGCTTTTCTGTAAGAAGGCCCAAATTCCTTCTTAACCGCGATCTTTTCTCTGACTAGATCCCCAATCTTTGGAATCCAAACAGGCCTTGCTGGGGCTGTTGCGGGTGGTGCCTCGTCAGTGGTATTTGGCTGTTGCTTTAACTTTATGTTGCTTAATGATTTTCTTGTTTCATTCAGTTCCTGTAAAACAGCCAAACGGTCTTTTACTTCAAACTGCTTTGTTTCTGCTTGTACCACTGACATCTGACTATCGAGGTCCTGAACGTTCATTCTTATTCCGAACAATAGTTCGTATGGGCTGAAACCTTTTAGAGAATTTCTTGGCATGTTGTTAAGACTAGTCTGGACACTTATTAAATGTTTGACCCACCCAGCGCCTGAACCTAATACCTTCGCTGTTATAGATTGCTTTATGTCCCGGTTTTTTCTTTCTACCACACTTGTGCGACGGACAAGAATACCGCAACCCAATTCCCATGCTGGCCATGGCCTCCTTATAGGCTCGAGAGCTGAAAGCAGGACCCTGGTCAGAACGGAACGTGGTAATTGCGTATATGCCGATATGGACTCGCAAATCTTTTATAACCTTTCTAGCGTCAGCCGAGCGCTGGAGGCCTCATTTTTTTTAAATGCATTTCGTCTTAACTATTAATAGGACGCAGGACGGGGTGTAGGCAGCGTTACGCTCTTTCTGATTGGTAGCCGGTAGCAAGGTTCGCTACTGCGATCCCTATTGCAGTTTTCACAGTTGTTTGCATATATTTGGTGTTCTACACTCATTCCCGGCCACCAGAATACTGATTGTAATTCAGTCAGTGATTCCTTGATCTCTCTGTGCCTTAGACCCAAACCCATGTGTGCGTCTGCTATTAAAAATATTCTCCTGTTCATGTTTGGAATTACTCTGTCCCCCACTCCAGGGATTCGAGCAAAAGGAACGGAGTTTGCATCGATTATGTATGCATAATTGAGTGGATAGTTTACGGGTAGTGCTGCACAGTCGCCTTGTACGGTCGTTTTTACTGCCAGCATGGTTTCCCCGTCTATATACTTATCTGTACGCTTTTTTGTGGCTACGGAAGCCGGTTTAGTTGCTTCCGCGGTGGCTGTATTTAGCCAATGAATTCCCTGCAACGTGAACGCCATCACGTTGAAGACTCTGTGCGTGAATCACGTGAGTCTTTTGTAGTTCTTTGTGTAAAAGAGCTACCTCGTTCCAGAGCAATTTATGCTTTATTGTGGCACCTGTGTCATCTTTGTAGTCGTTTTCGATCCAACTCTGCAGTTTGTTGTTGTAAGAATTGACGCAAAAATGAGAATCGCACACTATAAGTGTGGGGAATTCGCGTTCTGCATTTTCTAGCGCCATCTTTAAAGACCTGATTTCAGTTCTTTGAACCGAACAGTACTTTACTGATTCAGTTTTTGTTACTTTCGGTCTGAATTTACCGCACAGCCAACGACCTTTAATAATCGCACATGCTGCATCGTAGGATTTTCTCTCTACGTTGAAATGCTGTACAAAGCTATCTGTATAGATTATACATGCGTATTGTGGGAGAGGCAGGATTTCGATTGGCAGAGTATATTCTTCTTCATATTCTAAATCATTCAGTTCTTCGTATTGCGGGGCGAAATAGTATTTCACGTCTTCCGCTCCTAGAGAATCTATGCACTGTATCCATTTTGGATCCAGTGACACTGTAGGCAGGTTTACTGAGCTGAATAGCGCCTCGAAGGCGGATTCCGCTGTAAGGATATTAATCCGTTTGCCGTGTGCTAGTTCTCGTTCATTTGCTAATGCGATTTGCACTGCGTTCACAGTTCTTTCTGTGTGACTGAATGTTTTTTCTGCTTGTGTGTACAAGTGAGATTTAATTGAAATTGGTACCTTTTCTCCCTCATTAGAGGTCAGGTACGTGAATCCGCATCTTCCTGGGATGACTCGGATTACAAGATCGATCGTGTTGTCACGTGTATCTAATTTTGTTTTTGCTAACATGTCTGTTTGCAGTGATCTCAAAATTTCTGTGTGTTTTTGAGTCCAATTGATTTGTTTTAAATCAGGTTTTATTAGTTCGTAGAGAGGTTTAACCCTCTCTGCGTAATTTAGTATGTAAGTTCTTCCGAAATTCAGAAAACCTAGTATTGATTGTAAATTCTTCAGCGTTTTTGGAGCTTGGAGTACAGCGCACTTCTCTAAGAAGTTGTCCGCTAGGCTTTTCCCTTCACTTGATAATTCGTACCCTAAAAACAGTACTGTCAGATGGGCAATTCGGGACTTTTTAAAGTTGAATTTGTAACCCTCTGCTGCGAACCCAAGTATAATGGTGTTCACTCTTTTCAAGTGAGTATCCAAGTCGTCGTCTGTGAGATAAATATCATCTACGTAAGATAATGCTTCATCATCATAGATTTGTAGTAACTCTGTTACCCTAGCTGAGAATAGTCCTGGGCTGTTCTTGAACCCCTGTGGGAGTCGACAGAATTTTTTCTGTGACCCAAATGCGGAGAAAGCGGTCAAGTATCTGCTTTCTGGTGCAATGTTTTGACAAAAGAAACCATTAGAAATGTCTAATGTCGTTTTGTATTTTTTCCTAACTATGTTATTCATTAGGGCTGCACTATGCGAGTTTTGTACTGCAAAAGTTTTGCAACATGTATTAAGATGTCTGTAGTCCAAAACTAGACGATATGAATTGTCTGGCTTGGAGACAGGAAACAAAGGATTGTTCATTTGAGAGGTGCATGTTTCAATCACCCCCTGGTACTCAAGTTGATCTAAGATCTCCCTGACCTCTTTTTTAGCTTCTTGCTTTATGGGATACTGCCGTTGGGCAGTTGGTTCACTTTTTAGTTGGATTTTGTGAGGCGGTGAATCCTCATCCCATCCTACATGATTTTTATACAATGCAGGTGCCTGGGCTACAGCCCATTTCCTTGCATATGTGTATTTTTTGTGAATCGGTATGTGATTCGAGAAGGCAGGCATAATCACTTCTTCGCCACGAGGGCACTCCCTGACAAACTCCGGGGGCCAATCTTTTTCAGCTAACAGAATATCATAGCCTTTTGAGAGCTTATCCCAAAATAGACCCTTAATTTTCCTAGTCTTATCACCCTCTATACGCAATGTTATTTCGTATATTTTATGGGGCTCGCTAAGTCTGGTGTCGGCAGTTTCAACCTGAATGTATTCATTCGTGTCCACTGTCTCCAGATGACTCATCAAGATCTTGCGCGCTATACTGATTTCTGCTGCACTGTCCAACATTGTCAATGCCCACTCCCCGTTTTTCAACTGTGTCCTCAGTATTCTCGGCATGGTTGATTACTCTAATACTGGCTACCTTCTTTTTCTGAAATTGAGATTTCTTATTTTGAGCAGGTTCCTTGTCTTTGGACTTGGTGTGCTCTCCTGGGTCTGACCGTCCTCTTCTTTCCGAATTCTGTGGAAAAGATCGAGAGGGACGTGTATCAATACTTTGATATCTATCAGGTTTTTTCAGATTATCCCTATTTCTAAGGTTATATCTTTTCTCAGAGGGCTCCCGTTGGGGAGACTGGCGTTCTCGAGTCGGAGTTCTCTCCCTCCGTCGAGGAGACCTTCCTCTGGACTGGAAAACTTTTTCCTTGGGAGTGGATTGTTTATTTCCATCCCAGCTCTTTTTAGGAGTGTTTGAATTATTTTTAATAAATAATTTTTCAGGATTTTCGAGCAGTTGGGGTTTTACTGGTTTCCCACCCAAGCTGTCTCTACCTAATTCTTCATAGCATTTTTCTATGATTTTGGCAAGCTCAACAGGATCTTTTATATCTGTTTCCCTCAACTTCTGGCGAATCGCCACAGATGCTGCTTCTCCCTTTACATTGGCTAATAATATAGCCGTGACCTGCTTGAAGTCTTTCAGTAATTTCATACCTAGATTTAAAGCTGGTTCTGGACCGAATTCATTTTGAATCTGTTTTAGCACGTCTGGTATTACCGCCATGGACGGAACACCGTGTGTTTTTGTGTAAATGGAAGCAAAGACTGTACCCCAAGTGTCACAGTCCTCCACGTGTGGTGCGATTCCCATAGGAAGGCAGATGGTCAAGATTCTGTGTTTCTCAATAGGGGTAGTATCAGGAAATACTGCCTCTATTTGAGTGATTTTCTGGGCTAACCAGAAAGGAATTTGTTCCCGTTTTACGGGTGTTTTACCAAGACATGACTGTATGTTCTGTGGTGTAATTTTATTTGTGTTCCCCTGATGAGGGGTCAGCTGGTGTGAATTAACAGCTGGCTGGACTGTTGCAGTCTGTATTACATATTGGACTAATTGCCTATGTATTTTTATTAATGTGTTTAGCTGTACTAACAGCTCTTCTCTAGACATTTTTATAATGTCAGGATGTGGTGTGTAGCTGGCTAGAACCGGCCACGTGGCTCCTGGTCTACCTAGTGGACCGAGCCTGGTAATGTGATCAGTATGTTTTAGGGCGCCATTAAACCAGAGCAGGTGCTCTTGAAATTTAAGTGGGATTTCAATCTCCTCGAAAGGAGCGTACTCTCCCGGAGGTTCCTCTATTTTGTAATAGTGAAACTCTTGTGTTATAGCGTTTACCGCTGGAAAGTTTATCCATGAATAGAATACCTCTGTCTGCCGATACTCGTGAGCCTCTATCACGAAAATTACTGTACCACCTTGAGGTGTCAGTCCGTTTTCTATAAGTTTTAAAGTTATAGATCTTCTTAAGTGGACCGGGATGATAATAGCATCCGGGTCTGTGTATTCAGGACCTTGCTGAGTCGCATCTGCTGCGGCCCCAGTGGTTCCGTTATTTTCTACTGACATTGTATAAATGCAGTTTTTGCAGAGTAGGTCTCCAAGGAGACAAAGATTAGATGCACAATATTTTGGAACACTGTATCCTTCAACGTTGAATAAACCAGAGCTTTACATAGGAATCTCTTCCTACTAAGGTCGGGCGGATTTTAACCTTTCACCCACTCCAGACGTCTATTGGAGTATTTACGGGCGAAAGGGGTGTGAAATATGCACGACTGAGTTACTCTACAAGTCTTACGTTAGTTTATCGCCTTACCAAACGTTGGGCGCCATGTAGTGTAGTTCCTAGTTTCCCACTAGGCCCTGCGCATTGGAATAACATAAACAGTAGTATCGACGTGGAACTGCTTATATTCCAGGCCTCCACTGACTATGCTAAACTTAATTGGGTTGTGTTACCAACTAGCTCAGAGGTCACTGGAAACTTTCTTCTCTGCATAGGAAGTGATCAGCTTCCTTGGCACAGACAAGAAGGGATTCAGCTTTCCAACAACCGTGCAACATGACAACTTTGCTCCTCAGATCAAGAGTCGATCTCTAGGGTCGTGTGAAACAATAGACATAGATTTCACTCAGTCAGTCTAGTGCAGTTTACTTTCACAGTATGTAGAGAATAGAGAGACGGGCGTGTATCAATAAAGGTTAACATTTATTGAACAGTCTTTCTTCTCGTACAAGAGAAATGTATTGCCACAATTGCAATAACTGTTGTTATGAAAAGTACGTACAGTAAGATAAGAATAGCGAAATAGAACTGTAAAAGCATTGATATGGTTTCTTAGCCATACAATGGTTTAAAAGTAATAAAACATATATACAGTCATATATACATTAGGCTAACATACTCAACTGGTGCTTCTAACTAAGCCTAACCCAGTGTGCCTGACCTAAGCCTAACACGTGAGAAGGGGGAGTAAGTAAGTAGCTTAAGTTAAGTTGGTTTTGCCAAGGTTTGTTTCAAGAATTCTCGTCTAAGGGTTTAGTCAACACCATACCTCTGAATAGAATGATGGAGGATTGGTATCTCCTTCAGGGGTCTCTCTCGATATCCCAGTCACCTGCGAGGGTAAACTGGAAGCGCCGGGACTGGATTTCTCTGCACGAGAAAGGCAGCGGCTTCTCTCAGCGCGTCGAGGAAGGAGGGGTGACAGCGTCTGCGGGCAGCTGGGCTGGATGTCTTCGCAGAGGACGGCTGCACGGCTCCTCAAGCGTACTGCACCATAGGTCGCGCTGTAGCGGCGATAATGGTAATCAGTAGCTTCACCACCACAGGATAGCAGGCTGCAGCGACAGAGTGCTAGTTTTTACCAACACGGGGTCATGCAGGCAGCTGGCATCAGCAACATGTTCGCTCATTGCTTAAGGCAACGTTGGTAATATTTATACCTGACAGGTGCCGGGTTTGACGCAAGTTTGCTGGACATAAGACGTCAATTAAAGATGTCACTAGGAAGTGATAGTTATCAGTTGCTCATTAGAGTTCCATTACTAATCAAAACATAGCAAGCGGGGATTTCCAGGTTTGCTAAGTTTTTATCTTGTTGAAGAACTCGGAGTGTTATCTAGGAATATCAGATAGTGACTGCTGCTCTGTCATTGCACTAATTGGTCGCAAAGGAAGTAGCAGAGAGTCATGCTGGAATGTGGCTCTGTGGCTCTGCTCGTGTGAGGCCAGAGATGACTTTACAGAAAATCGCACTTGAACGGTTATGCCAATATAGGGAATAAATGGATTTATAGCCGAATAGGGGCATAAGGTCACAGTATCGATCAGGAACCTAGATAAGCACATGACAGACTTGCGTTGTAATGGCATAGCGTTGTTACATCGCGGTCGTTGTAACGACCGCGATGTAACAGCATCGCGGTGTACTGACCGCAATGTTAAGATTGCTTCCCACTCCATTGAATACATGTTTCTTTCTGAGAATATGTTGGTGGAGAACTTGAGATTTGATGTGTTTGATGTGAACATTTGCCAATGTGTGGCCAGCTGCATTAAGTAACATGCATCTTGGTGAGCAACTGTGTGTGCGAGAGTGAATGGACAGGAAACGAAAACCGAGAAGAGCAAAGAAAAACATTACAACTGGACAAAATTAGACATTGCCTGATTGGCCTCAGTACATTTGCCCATCATGTCCCCGCACCTGGAATTACTGTTCGGATCCTCGCAATTCTATGGACAGGGAAATAACAGGGTACACAAATGTTTGGGGAGTAACATGTAGGAATTCGTTTTCGTACACAGATTCCTGCATGTTTTTCCCTAGTGTTCTTTACTTCAGACAAAATCTCCATGCCCAACCTGACACCCTGGTGCTGCTGGGAACTGGTTACCAGCCCCATCAGGATTAATGGGGGCACTGGTCATCAGGCCTTAAAAGTGTCTTTCGATTGTCTAGATATATTTATTACTGCCATAATGGAGTTAAATCCCTTTTGTTTTATTTATATAACTGCTATATATAGTGCAAGAGCACCGTAGGAATTGATGCGATTTGTTTAATTGCAATTTCAAGGTCATTCATTGAAACCAGAAATGGAACAAACAGCTGGAGGAATGGGAACAAATGACCAGAGGGGACAGGAAGAGAAACATATTGGAATGGAAGAGGAAGGAGAATAAGTGCAATAGAGAGTGACACAGAGTTAAAAGAAGGGACAGGCGTGAAGGAGGTAGGGGAATGATGGGAAACTAGGAGAGAGCTGGAGGAAAGGGAAGGAAGGCGATAAAAGACAGCGCAGGAGGGAAAACTGAAAGGGGGAGTTTGGGGAGAGGGAAGGCGTGGCAGAGGAGCAGAGACTGGTTTGAGGAAGAGAGCAGGGAACAGAGAAGACTAGGAAAGGAGACAAGAGGGAGGAGGTGAAGGCAAAGAAAGAGGGTGATGAGGTGCCGGGATGGGAGAGGGAGGAATGAATGGAAGCAGACCTGGAGGGTAGGCAGGGAACGGGGACTAGGGCTTAAGAAAATCCAGCAACTACTAATGCAATAGGGTCACTGGCATGGCTTTAAGTGGACCAGGTCCTGCTGGTACTGAGCACAAGCAGTTCTTAAAAGCAGGTGCTGAAACGGGTCCTCATAGGGCTCTCCATTTTTACCTTCAAGGTGAAAAAAAAAAACTTAGCTCTGCGATAGTACGCCTGTCACTGCTTTTGACTTGGCTTCAAAAGACTAATTTTTCAGTATTGTAGAGCGCAAATATGAGCACCAGTTACATAACACCAAGCACATACTCGTGTTTTGAATCAGAGAATGTTGAGCCGACGTGAGGCTTAAATCTGCTTTCTCAGCTCGAAAGTCGCAACTCTAGCCTTAGCCACAACCTTCCCCAAAAGAACGGAAACATTTTAAGTGTTCTACCCAACGAAGTAGTAGTTGTTCCTGATTTAACTTATGCAATTTACAAACTTTGACAATAGTCCGGGCTTGTAAGTATTATGTTACTTGTTATGTTAAATAGCTGGATAAATAGACAGAAGCAGCAAAATACCAGTGGGGTGGTACACTATTCAGTGTTTTAGGCCACACCCTTAATTACACCGGCCACGCCCCAATGAGAGACTCCCCTCCAGTTTTTCATCCCACTTCAAGGCCTGGTCTCTGGGTCAGTTACTGTTTAACCCCCTGGCTGCGGTCGCGATTCTGCGCCTGTGCGGCACATTCCAATAGCGGGTGCGGTCATGACGGCCGGGAGCCGTCGGCACACGAGCACTGTGTGCCATGACGTCTCCCGGCCGTCATCAGCATGGAAGGGGTTAAAGGGGTTAGTCCTGGGAGGCAGTGGAAGAACTGATGGTCCACATGTCCAGAGAGAGGAGGAAGAACAGGGAATGGGGACGAGGGTGAATGGGGAGGAAGGAACTGGGGACTGGCAAAGAGGGCTGGAGAGGAAGGTTGGTAGAATAGGGGCTGAAGGGGAGAGGGGCTGGACCAGGAGAGTGGGCAGATGGAGAAAGGTGAAGGCATAGAGTGAGTGCCAGAGAGGAGGGTGAAGAGGAAGCATGGGGGAGGAAGGTAAGGGTGGTAGTAGGGGCCAGAAAGGAGAAACCAGATAGGGAAGGAAGAGGTGAGGGCAGAAAGACATGAAGATCAGAAAGGAAAAGAGAGGAGGAGGGGAAACATGAGAGGGAGAGTGGACCGGAAGAATGAGCTGCAGCTGGAGGGACACGGGAAACGGTCACGCAGAACATCCAAAGGGGAGATGGAAGTTGAGACCGAGGGCTAGGAGGGGAGCCCGGAGGAGAAGAGGACCAGTGGGGTGGGACTGAGGGCGAACGGAGATCGAGGCTGGGAACGAGGGCTAGGAGGGGAACCCAGTGCAGAAGGGGACAGGTGGGGTAAAGGTGAGGACAAATGGAGATGGGAACTGGGACGAGGAATAGGAGGGGAGCCCAGAGGAGAAGGGGACCGGTAGGGTAGGGTGGGGTAAGGGTGGGGGCAAACGGAGATGGGAGCTGGGACAAGGGCTGAGAGGGGAGCCCAGAGGAGAAGGGGACAGGTTGGGGGTAAGGGTGAGGAAAAACAGTGATGGGAGCGAGAAGCAGAGGGATAGGAAAGCATGCATGGGGAGGGGGACAAGAGGGGGACAAGTGAGGGGAGCAGCGATGGGGGAGGTAAAGACTCAGTTAGGGAACAGGCGTGAAAGGTTGAACACGCACAGAGGAGGGTAGAGGGGGCATCAAAAGGGATGAGAAGGGTCAAGAAGGAGTTGACAGTGAAGAGAGGGAGACTTGATTAAGTGGATAGGTGAGGTGCATGTTACGGGGAGGGGGGGGCGGGTGTAGGCCAGGTAAAAAGGATAGGTGGGTACATTTTGCAATTTTCAATTTAGAAGAACCTTAAAGGAGTAACATAACAGTAGTCCTCCAAATCCAGAAACCATCTAATCTGTGCAGGTGTGCGCTTCTAATTTCCAAATGCACCCTTCAGGTTCCCACGCCCCACAGATTGATTGTAGTGAGTTTTGTTTCGATGATCCTCCTTCTTTTCACTGTATTTGTATCAACCTGTTTCTGGTGTACATAAATGGCACGACTATTGTGTTACACCTTCTAAGGATCTGTCTGTAGTCTTCATTATCCTTCTTGTAGTGAAATGCAGAGCATCCTCTCCCAGTCACCAGGCCATCCCATGATCTTGCATTACGGGTTTTTAAAACATGATTGTAATAAAAAATAACATTTTACGATAGAGTTTTATGCAAAGTAATACGATATTTAACACAGCGGCATGATAGCGTGTATGAAATGTAAACAAAAAAAATGATTTAATTTTTTTCTTGAAAGGTTATACACTTAGTAACGTGCTTTTTTGTTGTTGTTTTTAAGTGGTGGACCTGCTTCGTGAAGAGACAGTTCATGAACAAATCTCTCTCCGCACCCGGACAATGAACAGTAAAACTGCACTGAGGGAAAAAACTCATGTGGATTTCTGCAGCAAGTTGTAGAAAGTTTTTGTCGTACTTTTATATAACGTGATGAGAACCCATTGTTGTCCTTTGGAACGGTATTGACGAAAAATGAAAATATATGGTCATTCAAGTGCTTCTGCAAGCAGTGTTAAGCTGGCGCTTAATAAAAGTAAATATATTTCTAATGTTTTTATATACGTGTTTCATTCGTCTTCGTATCTCAGCTCTATTTCTCAAAAGAATGTATCTAACAAGAAAGACCCTTTTTGTTACGCGAGTACCTGGAGTACCCATTATCAACATGGCATTGCACATTGAAAATTAATTTTGTATATATGCTAGAATGTTGCACCATGACCAGGTATAATAAATTCAGAATTTGGTACGGAATCAATTGATTAGTCTTTTTAATTTTTGATTTGGGTATGGAAGAATTCCCTCAACCCCCACCCCTCCAAACATGAACCACATTACTTGCCATGGCAACCTGAATAGTGTTGGCTAGGGCCTATTTTCGTACAAGACGGTTAAAAAATGTTTAGAAAAATCATTGTATGCTAAAAATATCATTATTTCTTATGACCGTCAACACTGTTGTGTGGTAGATATCCCAGAATTCCATAAACTGTTATTTATAATTAAATTATGATGGATTTGATCCATATCTGGCAGTTGACAAACCTGTGAAGCATTATGAACCTGGAGTAAAGCAGCTCTGCAGTGACCTACAACACCCCTTATAAACATTCGTGTTCCAATAATAAGCCTGTCGAGAAAAGGTACAGCGCTGCCACCTCACAACAGCAAACATGAACCAGATAAAGTGATTTAGTTACCTTTAAAATGGTGCAGCATGCGACCAAGCCAAATTATCATTTAGATGTGGGTGAAATTCGCTTGCTGAACAGTCCATGGGGTTGTTGAACAGATTGCAGAAAAGAGAAAATGTATGTGTGTGCTTTTTAAAGTCCTTTGATTTCAAAAATAAAACAACATTTGTAACGGCTTTGTAAGCGATGAAAAGGTGGCAACTAGAAGAAAGTATGGTTGGAAGAGTAAAAGTGCTGCATTGTGTATATTTGGCAACAAATCAACTTCACAAAGCCATGTTTGGTGACAAATGTAGTGTATAAATATTGAAAAAGTATACTAAATACATCACAGGTCCTGTATCTAATACTGGGTCAAGATTATAAAAAATGATTGCAGAACTACACAAAAGCCTCCCATAATTAAAAAAGAAATGTAAGTTTGTGGAATGTATTTTTTAAATCGACAGTAAGCCGTAAAAAAGAAAATTCATGATTTTTGGCACACCAGATTTTTATTTATATTTTTGCCTCGACCCGAAGCTGAAAGTAGGAACAGAGGAGTTTGGAAAGCTTCAGAAAAAGTAAGAAGGAAATGGTAGCGGGTTAGGCAAAGTCTGAGGAGAACGATATGATTGGAAAGGGGGCCAGAAAAAAACCTCGGAAAACGGGAGGAACAAAATCTGAGGGCAAGAATCGAAGATGGAAGAACCGAAGGCGGCACAAGGGGGGACGAGTTGGGGAGGAAAAGTAGGGGGTAGAAGTGAACAGATGATATGGGGTAGGGGTGAATTCGAGTGGGAACCCCTCCAACTCTCACAGCATCATTATGGCAGCAGAAGGATGAAGAATGGGCAGTTAGGGATCACCCGCAGCATCAAAGTAAAAAATACAATTAAGAGAAAGAGCTATATAATCCTAATTTTTTTTAAACAGGGGCAATAATTTTCAGTGTGAAAGGAATTCACCACGTTGGAATTGTTGTTCTAGTTAATGCTGTGCTTTAAAAAAAAATGAGGAAACTGTTTCTTCAATTTTGTTTTCAGTGTTGACTAACTTTTTTCCCCCCCGAGAATTTATTTGAACCAACTTCTCTAAGGACGAGGAAGACCAGGTAGATGTTTAAGTCATAGTCCAGGGGGATATTAATTAAGTCCCCTACTAAGAACATGAAGTACAAATAATTTACAGAGATGGCTGTATGTCAGAAGAATGCTTTCAGAAATAACCTCAGACATAGATAGATATTGTTCTAAATATAGTTAACAATATTGCTTTATTTGGTGTAGATTTTCTATCTTTAACTCCAAGGATATTTAGGCTTTTTACATCTTTCAGAGAATATTCTGACCAGGGAATTGTACTACACCTCAGGGATTAGTCCTTTTGAAAGAGGGCTTGCTTGCTAAGGAAGTAGAATTTAGACAGGAAGTAAATAAGTGGTATATTCAGATGACTGGAGAGAAATGGTGAGCTTATATTGGTGATGCCACGTAAACTAGTTAGGAAAATTGACTTTTCTCCTAACTTAATGCTGGTGATAAGATAGACGAATTCCAGGTGAAAACATACTCTGGGTGTACCGCTTTTCCAAGGTCCATTCAAAAGAAGCTGGAGTGGTTAACAGGCTGCATTCCAGGATGGTTAAGCTTGATGCTACGGTGTGTCTTTATATTTTTCCAAAACCGATCATGGTTCAGGAGATTTGCTACATAAAAAATTTGTGTTGAGACGTTATTGCTCCAGGAAAGGTTATGTACCTGGTATGAAGTGGAGACCAGGAAGCATGTATCCATATGAACCGAAGACAGAATGAAGACGGGAGTAGGCAGTTAAACTGCTATTATGAATAGGTGTTACAATGAGGTGTCCAGAAAGGATTGTAGTACCAAACAAATAAATGTTCGAGATATAAGATCTTTACTGATAAAGGAAAATGAAGCACAGTGAGAATTGTTGCTATTGGATGTGAAGAGCTTATGTCCCCAAGTGTAGACTGTGAGTCATGCAAGTATCCATATTATTATTAATATTTTATTTAGCTGAAGAAGCATTTGATCAGTGGACAACGTTAGTAACCTTGCTAGTCAGTGATTCTCATACTGTTTCTGGTTCGTTGAGAAGATTTGTGGGGTAGCCTAGTGAGGAATACTGGCATACAAGTTCATATGGTTTTGTACCAAAGAGTCTTTGTTTTGGAGGAGGGGTGTGGAGTTTCTATCTGTGCTAGAGAGCATTATAGAGTAAAGATATGCCAAGGGTATAGTGTCGCCATAAATCTAGAGTAAAGGCAAGATTCATGAAGATGGTGCAAGAGTGTTCTACGGGAGGCAAAAAGAATGTAGGACATGAGGGAGAAAGACATTCTGGTATAATAGCATGTTGAAGTGAAGTCTACTGATCCGAATAGGGGAATGAGGAATAGTGTTATAAAGTATGAATGTACTCTAGGCAGATCTTTCTTAGGATCTCCTAAACTAAGTAGTGTTTATATACATACTTTTGGATTAGGCGGCTGAGTGAATGGAATGTTGTAAAGTATTGGAATGTAGAATGTTGGGCATTTGTGGAATTTTTGTGGGTGTATGGGATTTGCTCTCTCTCTCTCTCTCTCTCTCTCCCTCTCTCCCTCTCTCTCTCTCCCTCTCTCCCTCTCTCTCTTTCTCCCTCTCTCTCTCCTTCTCCCTCTTTCTCCCTCTCTCTCTCCTTCTCCCTCTCTCTCTCTTTCTCCCTCTCTCTCTCCTTCTCCCTCTCTCTCTCCTTCTCCCTCTCTCTCCCCCTCTCCCTCTCTCCCACATGCACAAGCCCAAAGGACGTTACATTTATTTGTAAAGTGCCCTAACACCAGCGAGGGTATCATGGGAAGAGTGGTTTGTAAATGTCAGAAGAACCCTAAATCGGCAATAATAGCATATTTGTTACCTATTTTGTATTTTTTATGCTGTACATTTATTTTGGGGGACTTTGCTTGAAGAATCTGTTCTCTTAAAAAGTACGGCTAACAATGGGCATTGATTGGAATTAGAATATTTATATTTCTCTTTCATAAATACATTGTTGATAAAGCAATCGATCAACTCTGATTTATAGAGTGCGGCTAATCACCTGCGAGGATATCCAGGTGCAGGGTGGTAAGTATTTATGCTTCTCAGTTGCTGCAGCATTTAGCACATAATTAAGAATTTAGCGTCTTTGCCACATTTTTTGCTACGTAATTTGCAGATGTCCTAAAAATGTTTTTAACTCGAATGGATGAAAATATTACTGCCAGAAAACGTGTGGCATAATTTGGCTTTTTCCCACTTAATTTAGTTCACCTGCCCACTTAATTTAAATAACCTTGCTGTATAATTTAAATATCCTTGCTGCATAATTTAAATAACTTTGCCATTTAATCATATTGGCCCGGACAATGGTCTACCTCTGCATAGTAGTTTGGGGGCTGTCATGAGGAAACCTGTATTTCACGGGCAACCATCAAATATGTTGTTTTCAATCAAAGCACCCAAATGCATGCATGCATGCATACATATATAACACAGTGGCTGTCACCACTGTACTATTGTGGGTCAGCCTTATTTTTCATGGGAACTGTATTTTTTGATTTGCCTAGAAATGTTAGTCCCCCAAGGTTCTGCATGCCAGGTTTCATGAAAATCTTTGCAGGTGAAAAAGGTTAATGAGGGAGGGGGAGGCTAGAGTGGAAAAAAAGGTGCTTTTCCCATTTCAGGTCCTGTAGGTTTTGCTCATGCCTGTAGACTAAACAGCGGAATTGACTTACACCAAACTTGCATAAAATGTGAATGTTATTCATAAAGTGTGCTTTTGTTGGTTTAATGTAAATACATTCAGTAGTCTTTGAGTTATAAAAAAAAGTTGCCAGGCTGGCTGGAGAAGGGGTCTGAAAATGTTTTTTCTGCTATCTGGAAAGTCACAAGTCTGATCTGAATTCCTTTATTTGCTTTGCAAAGTGTTCATCCTCGGCATGCCAAAGGTTTAGAGTTTGGTGTGTTGGTAGTGAAGCAATCTCACTCGAACTCTGTTCGATGTGCAATCACAAAACCTCTCTCTCCATATTCAGTATCTTTTTCTTACTCGGCCAAAAACATTCTTCTCTTGAGATAACAAGCACTGTATGTCTTTAGGCATTGTAAGCTTAGATTACCTACTTATCAATTTTAAAATCTTAATCTCTAAATCTCCAGAGGCGAACACCAGTTGCCTGTAATTCAGTACACACATATAAATGTAAGGCAAAGAAAAAGAGGTCTCTGTGAATATGTAACCCCTTCCACCACTGATGCAGGCTTGTGAGTACACACCCAACAAGTCAAAATGTTCATAATTGAATAAGAAGGCTAAACCAGACAAAAATAAGTATTTTCTCGATATTCGTTATGGCGCGGCATACGCCTCTCTCTTTCCTTTATCCTGCTAATGATCGCTGGGATGCAGGACCCACAATGTCCTGTTGTAAAAAATCACTTGCACCAGCAGAGCCAAAGTAGTCCTGGTGTGCAAGTATCAAATGCAGCTCCCATGATGACTAGAACTGTTTGTTGTTGTTTGCCTTTTCTATTTTCACCTTTGATCAGACTGCACTGTTATTTTCTGTTGGCTCAGGGTGTCTCAACTGCCCTTCTCATCTTCCCTTATTTGTGACTTCCTTTCACACAGACCGGGACAGTCGTCAGTGTGCAATGTGTGTCTGTTGCTCTCCACTGGTGCCTTTCCCTTCTTTGTGTGCGGCGAGTGCAGCCAGGCAGCAGTCATTCCCTTTTTAGGCAGTTTGTGATCAGAAGAGCTCGATGAGGCCCTTTCCGCCTAAGCTGTAGACAGTTTTTTCTTATTTGGTTCTTCACCAGGACCAATTCTCTAGGTTGCAAATAATGAAACATGGCATTTGAAGAGACTGGGGCAGCTTACTGGACTTGGCGAGACATAGACTGCACTACGTTAGATAGTTATTATTAATAGTTCAAGATGGTGTCATTAAAGATGGAAATGAATGCCGTAGTAGGGATACTAGGCACTCCCATTGGTCTCCCTGTGAGAATTTCATCAGGACTCAGTCCAGTCTTTCTGTTTGGACTGTAATGCATGCTCATGAGCACCAGAGGAAGAGTACTGGGCCCTTTCAAGATATTAGCTGCACATACATGAGCCAGTTTATTAATTATCACTCCATTCAGTCTCTCCACTAGGAAGATTCAGGGTGATGTGCTCAGTGTAGTTGTTGGGTATTGCCAACATTTTCACTAATCAGTTGCATGATCTCATTTTTAAAATGTCAGCCTGATCACTTTGTATATACATCAAAGACGCCATGTGTGGGATCAGTTCTTTCAGCAACAGATTTGCCACAGACATTGCATCACATCTGCGCGTTGGCTAGGACTTCACTTATCTTGAAAACATGCACACCATCACCAGAAAATGCCAGCATCTTTCATGGGAGATTGGTTAGGTTGATAAAATCAATCTACAGTACCAAGAAAGGTCCATATGTAGAGGAGAATGACTGATTGACACACTAAACATTGTGAACCATGATCTTGAGCAGCTTTCTGGACAGTGTGTTTGACCATATTCTCTGAAAGCTGTCTGTCATTGCATTACTTCCTAAGTGGGTGGGCCCATGGAACAATTTGGTCATCTGTGTCAATAAGGTATTTGGTAACGGCGAGGTATTTACCCATTAAGAAGTTTTTTGTCTCCTTAAAGGACGGAAGTCTTCTGATGGCAGGTGGGAGAGAGTTCCAAATCCTTTGCGCAGCCCCAGTGAAGCCCCAGTTGTAGGTTTTTTTTTTCTTGAAGCGTGCAGGTTGCAGCAGTCGTACTTTACCAGAACGGGAGTTTCTGGGTCCACCTGATACCACAAGTTTTTGTGCCAGAAATGCAGGGGAGTTGTTATAAAGAGCTTTGTGAGTAATGTGGAGAAGTGTGGCTCACTGGTTAGAGCAGGCAGACCCTGAAGCAGAGGTCAGACCCGGGACCAGGGTTCGATTCCTGACGCGGCAGGGTGTTGAGCTCAAAATGTCCACGGACTCGATAATTCTCGCTTCGGTGCCTGACCTAATCATGGGTTCACACTCTGCAACTCTGGGCATTAAGCTTGCTTAATCTCCACAACGGCCCCCCGCGGTGGGATGCCTGGCTTTCACCTTGGGGATGCCCTGTAGGGGCTATCTCACAGGGAAAAAACCAGGACGGGTTCCCAAGGCAAGCGCGGAGATACCCCTTCGGGGGTCGATTCTGGCGCTATATAAGAAATATAATAATAATGCAGGCCGGTTTAAATTGGATTCTGGCCTCGAAGGGAAGCCAGTTCAGCGCTTTGAGGTGGGGAGAGATGTGGTAATGGGTGGCGTTCCCCTACCAGTTCAGGATGTAGGTCACTTGAATAAGGACATAGCAACCTGTTGAACTGCTCAAGAGGGGCGGTCGGAGGGGACACTATTATACACTCTAATACAATTGCTTATGCCAAAAAGCACTCGTGCACATCACCAGATTACTAAAGCTTCCTAAACCTAAGATGTCACAATGTGACAACCTTCAATGGGGCCGCATCTAATCTGATTTGAAAGCTTACCAGCAAATCCAGTCTCAAACTTGAGATTTTTTCCAAAGTCCATAAAGTCTTCAGTGAGAAAAGGCCCCAAGTGCCAGCAGAAATTTGCTTTGTGGTACAAAACTCTGCTGATCAAATGCCAACTTGATTTAGAGCTTTCATTCAAGATGAAGCACAGAAGCAGATCTTTACAAGGTCCAGGACTGAATGTCCTCAACTCCACCTCGAGATCTACACCCATGAACGTGTTTCAGGAGTCTCTTGAAAACCGAACAAGTCAGACTTGCTTTCTAATCGACATTAGAGGCCATCACTGGCCTGGTCGCAGAACGTAAGTTATAGGCACACAATTCAATTCAAGAAATCTTTATTCGATCTGTTATGGTCCTAAAAGAGCACATAAAAAAAGCTTATAGAACAATTACAAATATGCATCATACAATATACAAACCGGTAAATATTTTTCTTAACTTAAGGCTCACAATAACTGCCTGCTGGCAAAACTGAACCATTCTGATAACATTTCACATTTGTCAATTTTGACACAAATAACTGTCATAAAAACAACTGAATCTAAATTACATATCCATTGATTTCCTGGTTCTTACAACAGATTTAACAAGCATTTACAATGCAATAGGTCTCGCAGCATTAAAGTTTGAGTTATTGGCATTGTGTATGACAATGCGTTGCATAAATATTTTAGCAAACTTTGAATTGGTGAGCAGTGAGAGTGTGTGCAAGAGTATGCTGTTCTTGAAAGCAGTGTGGTAGAGAGTGCAGGAATTTGGATGACCTGAGCAATGTGGATGATGCACCTCATGCACGGGGCTGACGCAGTTATTATTCACACAGCTCTGATGATGCACCTCAGGCATGAGGTCGCAGCTGTTATTATTTACACAGCTCTGATGATGCACCTCAGGCACGGGCTCACAGCTGTTATTATTCACACAGCTCTGATGATGCACCTCACGCACGGGGCTGACGCAGTTATTATTCACACAGCTCTGATGATGCACCTCAGGCACGGGCTCACAGCTGTTATTATTCACACAGCTCTGATGATGCACCTCACGCACGGGGCTGACGCAGTTTTCATTTACACAGCTCTGATGATGCACCTCAGGCACGTGTTCACAGCTGTTATTATTCACACAGCTCTGATGATGCACCTCAGGCACGGGCTCACAGCTGTTATTATTTACACAGCTCTGATGATGCACCTCGTGCACGGGGCTGACGCTGTTATTATTCACACAGCTCTTATGATGCACCTCAGGCACGGGCTGACAGTTGTTATTATACAGCTCTGATGATGCACCTCAGGCACGGGCTGACAGTTGTTATTATCATACAGCTCTGATGATGCACCTCAGGCACGGGCTGACGCAGTTATTATTCACACAGCTCTGATGATGCACCTCATGCACGGGCTCACAGCTGTTATTATTCACACAACTCTGATGATGCACCTCACGCACGGGGATGACGCAGATATTTTTCACACAGCTTTGATGATGCACCTCACGCACGGGGCTGACGCAGTTATTATTCACACAGCTCTGATGATGCACCTCAGGCACGGGGCTGAAAGAGTTATTATTCACACAGCTTTGATGATGCACCTCACGCACGGGCTACAGCTGTTATTCACACAGCTCTGATGATGCATCTCACGCACGGGGCTGACGCAGTTATTATTCATACAGCTCTGATGATGCACCTCGTTCCTACCAGGAGGATGGGTTTCACCCACCCCCCACTGAACTAATCGTGGATGCTAAATAGTACAGATAGAAGTTAGCCATCCCTAGGCCCCCTTCATACAAATCATGCTGACAGATGTATAAGGCTAAACAGGTTCTGAAATCATGCCACAAAAGGGAAATGGCCATGGAATAGCAAAATGATGAAACCACTGTAAGCATCAGATACACAAGTTGAAGGAGAGAAATAAAATGCCTCACTGGAGAGGAAAAGGGTGGGTGCCTAGTGTGCAATGGTTACTGAACATTATATCTGTGTTACTCACAAACTGCACAACCCTTCTTCCAGCCAATCGAGTCTCCAAAAATGTACGGAAAGTACACAACTTTAGTTTTTTTCAAAGCAGTTTAGAAACATCTGCTCTAAAATTGACTTGACTTGATAATATTCCAAGCAATAGCGCATACGCTGGGATAATTTATTACGTCACAACTTCATAAAGAGTAGTTCAATAAAATGCGAGCAGCAGCAATCCAAATTAAAACAAATTGACAAACCTAGTCGGTCAGGCAAGTCCTATTGGCTTTATCAATGCTTGTTCAGTAAGTTCTTATTGCTGAAATTTGGCAAGATTTCATCACTAATCCCACCACACAAAGGTGTTCAATACAGATATTAGAGTGGATGGTGGGGCGTGCAAAGCAATAGGCTCGTTTTAAGTAGAATTTTAAAATAATTAACAATGTCACTAAGGCCGGGATGCTGCAAGGAAGGTAGCATAGGCTTCTGCTGGGCAGGAGAACTTTCTGTCTGCCTCCCTTGGCACTCTACCCTACCCTCTCCGGCTTGTTTACTTCAGGTCAGTCCCCAAACACCTGCTCTCACAGCCTCCATCAGGATTTGGAACACTATTAGCTGCGTGTGCATAAGGATAAATAAAAAAGGTAAACATTTGAGATTCGTGTCCTCCTGGCAGCAGGAGGCTGTAACAGCCTCTCCTTATGATTATTATGTGTTTCCACCTTCACACCCCTCAGCCAGCTAAGGGTTGTAATGTGCATCATCTTGCTGGCAAGAAAATAAAATATTTCCTTGGGGGTTGGCATCAGGAGCGTAAACTGAGGGTTTTAAGGCATATATAATTTGTCAGTCAGTTCTTCGGGCTGGTTTTGCAGGATTTGGTGGCGCATCATGAAAATGGTTGATATCGGTGTATACTGCGCAGTCTTTTCCTCAAGTCACACACCTCTTTATATCACATAACCTAACAGGCATATGTGTAGGACGCACACTCACCCGAGGGGTCTCTTTGCACTGTTTGCATATAACAGATGTTTCGCTTTTCCTAACACATTGGTTCTCATGTTATCGACCTCAGAAGGATAAAAGGCTGAGTGGCCCATTGGAATTTAAGCACAACAATAAGGAATAGCCAGGGAGTCACTTTTTGACACTAGCAAGACTCATCGGTCCCGAGACTTTAAGAACTGCATTTTTCAAAAGTTAAGAAGGATTCTGTTTTCGCTGTTGTTGCACCAGTGTTTATGTCCATCATGGCTGGCAGGAGAACACGGAGCTCAGGCAGCGTTAAATAGTGCCGGTCCTTGCAGTGCTGCACACTGACAGTGAAGTTATGCAAAAGACTAACAGTGGCAGGTTCATCCTAATTAGTAATCTATCAATCCATAAATAAAGAAGTGGCGCAGGAATGCGGGGCTTTTCTCATGAGCCCATAAGCAGGGACTGCCGAACACCAAGGCTGCCTGATCTTGATGCCACATTGTGCCCCCTTCACTTGCCATTCAACTCTCTCTTGTGCCGTGGTTTTCAATCCTGTTTTCTTCCTTCTTCACGGTTTTCCTTTATGCTTTTTACTCATCCTGTCTTACCTTTCTCACTCTGGCTGGGGGTCAAAGTCCGATCATGAAGAAAAAAAAAACGACCCGGGCTCCAAAGCGAAGTGTTAGTGCCCATCCAAATAACCACCGCAGAAATTAAGCCCCAGGCACCTTGCAGTGCTGAACACTGGCAGTGGAGTTATATAAAAGGACCATTATTCACTGGTCGGTCATTAGTCTTCTAAAGACTGCCAGTCACTGGCACCACCTCCATGCGGATGTAACACACATTCTAACAAAAGTCAAAGCGGACACGGAAAATGAAGTGCCTATATGCGCTGCTTGGAACCTCGAGGCACTGGGTAGAGTTTATTTACTATCAGTGATAATGCCTCGCCGAACTGTATCGAACGGCACTTCTTGCTCAGTTGAAGGCTAGCGCTGCGTCTACCTTCATTCCCCACGGCCGCTCGGTACCATAACGGTGACACCAGCTTTTTCACAATCTGGAAGACTTGAATTATCGCTAGTTACAAAGACAAGACACCAGCTGCGCCACTTCTAATTCCAACAGGTTTCATCATTGCAGGGCCTTGCAGGCTGATGAGACAGCATAGAGAGGCTTCAGAAAAAGGCGAGCTCCCTCTCACATCGAGCCTGGGAAGCAAATAAACAATAATAGACTGCTTGCCAAGACGTGATGGACCCTCAGGGCTGGTGGCTGCCCTGCATGGGGCAAAACAAGCCTGGACACGTGAAGCTCACAAACAAAAGTGAAAGCTCATTTAAAACCAGTTATAAGTATTTGCATTTGGCAAAAATAGTAACCGCTGATTTCAGTTAAGGCCCAGTGGTGAAATAAGCTGGTGATGCTTGCACACCTTACCCGATTCACAGGCTCCCTTCTGCGTCTAGAGGATGGCGGGTAGCCCTTGTTGCAGCGCCTTGCGGGTCTCCACCTTCATTTGCTACACATTGTCATAGGCCCTTCCATCGCTGCCACACACCTTGGAAGTCAGCTTGCACTGGCAGTGGCACACGCCCTTGGCCATGCGCTTCCCTGCTGGGTGCTTGCACTCAAGACTGTCCCCACACAGCGGGTCCTCTTTACGGCGCAGACGAGACAGCAGTTGCAGCGGTCGGGCACGTAACTGCTGGGGCAGTTGGAACTTGGGCATCTGGAGACATCACAGCACGAGGAGCACATGCTGAGGCCTAAAGGGTCCGCCGCACACTGCCCTGTGATCGCGGACACAAGTAGGCACACTAACATGTTGGCATGTGCTGATTTTCAGCATCAACATTTTTTAAAACTAAATAAATAAACATAACATTTACAAAAATGATGAAAGCTGTGCAGTTCGGCTCAACTAATAACCCTCTATTGTGTGGTTTAGTCAAAATAGTAAAAAGTGTGCAGACAAGCTCACATGCACTCTGAAACCTGCCAATCTCCCCTGCCTAGAAATACAAGACGTGCGTGCGCACTGACAAAAAACGAAACCTATCGTGGGGCGGAACTTCCGTCTTGTGAAGCCCGTGCCCACGGAGTGCCTGGCCAGAGGAGCAGCAGTGACTCGGGGCTCCCTTGCCCGAGGGAGAGCCCCGCGGAGGCTGCAGATGTCCGGAGTGGCGGTAAGTGGGCCTTACTTGGAGGAGGAGGGGGGGTGGCGGGTCTTGGTGCGCTTGTGTGTGTGTGCAAGTGTGTGTGTATGTGTGCGACAGCAGGGGGGGCTTGGTGCGCGTGTGTGTGTGTGTGTGCGCGCGTGTGTGTGTGTGTATGTGTGCAGCGGCAGTGGGGGGAGGGGGGCGGGGGTCTCTGTATGTGTGTGTGCCTGTAGGTGTGCTCGTGTGTGTGCGCATGGGTAAGCAGGGGGAGGTGTGGCTGTGTGGTACAGCTTTCCAGGAGAGGAGATAGGAGCTGACCACAGCGAGCACGTTTGCGTGCGCGTGGCCCGCTCAATTCCGAGCGCGCGGCCAGCTCCTGTCCCCTCTCCTGGAAAGAAGAATCCCAAACAATAGGTCTCTGGCGAGACCGCGCTTCGCGCGGTTCAACGCCACAAGTCCTAAAAACGAACTAACCTGTAAACATACTTCAGGTGAGTTAAGTAATTGCAGGTGACTTAAGGCCTCTCTCTATCTGTAAATCCTTATGTCCTTTAAAAAGGGCTTACGAAAATATTTTCGCACAAATTTGAAATAGTTACAAAAATATATAAAAGCAGAAATGACCAACTAGTTTTGCTATTGCCGGAGCAAGGCAAAGATTGAACTCTCATGAAGCCAGGGACATAATTAAAACAAAGTAACCGCCAAATTGTTCCTGCTCGAAAACAAAAAAGTAGGGATCTTTACCAGTGTGTAAGGTCAAGGGACATGTAAATAACGTGCTCAACTGAGGGTAGTGTTTGGTTGATTCTATCCTATTTTCTTCACATTGATCTAAGAAGTAGCACTTCACCCTGCATTTGAGCATATTTATACTCTTTGGATTTGTGAACAAAGAAGGCAAACCCATCACACATCTTTCCCAAGTGGACGCCTTCTCCCCCATCTGTAATTTTTTATTTTTATGTCTGATCATACACTGTTGTATTGTTCGTCTGGCACTCTTGAGTGACAAAGCGATTACAAGTACCTCCCTGCAAATCTTCCAAACAACTAAATTATCAGTAGCTGTGTTTGTTATGGTAGGAAGATTGTTCTGAAATGTTTTGGCCTTAGTAATCGATGTGTGGCTTATTTTCGAAAAAATAAATTTCATGATGTGTATTATACTTTTTACGGAAACTTTCCAATGATTACAGAGTGTACTATGTCACAATCTGGCCCGTTCAGAGCCGCAGGGGTCTAATCTGAAACTCCCAGGTGCAAGGTCTTAGTTCAATGCACCAACACACACTACAGTTAAACTACGACCTACTAAGCTCTACTGTGCAAGTGATGTTTTCTGGTCACGACTAGTCCCTCTAGATGAGTTCAGGGACATAGGGGAACTCCAGACCCTCTTTCGTAACCGAATAAGACACTCAAAATAGCACTAAGAAACACTGTATCGAACTTTGAAATACTTATTTCGAATATCCAAGTCTATTGCAAAAACTTCAAATGGGAACCACACAGAATGCGAGAAAAAAAAATCAGCAATGCATGATATGGCCAGCGAAAACAATATGAACGTTCCCTAACATGGTTAGCATGTTCCTAGCATTCTTACACCCCATTGGTTCTTCTAAGTGCAATGCTTACGTTTATCGGAATTCTATAGATAGAGTTTAAGATGGATCACACAGCATACTTTTCAAACTAATTATTACCTATTTAGCCATTTTCTATCATAACCCATGCCTGGTAATAAGTAGTACTGTGCAGAAGGCCATTTCTCTGGGCTGCTCTAGGAGCCACAGAGCAATCCCAGTCTAAAGCTGGTTTGGCATGACCTCTGACCTGATAGTTCTATCACGAAGCCTCTCTAAACTACAGCAAATCATAGGAGTTTTTTGCACCTAATCACCGATTTTTTCTCTCATGTTTATAAGTTTGGTGTCACTAAATTCCCTACAAGACAAAATAAGTATGGCGATAAATGCATCACCTCGATTCACAGGTAGACGTTTTAGTTTCTACTCTAAACAACCACAATCTAATCAATAAAAATCTATCAGCCTACATAGGAGGTGGACATGATTCTAACACTTTTGCACATGTTTAAACTTCACACTTTTTAATAGAAAGAAATAACAGTTTGCAGTCAAACGTGATAAAAATAGAAGTGATTTAAATGGGCCCTGTCACAGTATTCCTGACATCCCCGGATTGTAAACTGAAATAATATTGTCTAAAAAAACAAATTATAATATAAACATATATTATTCATATTGATACTAAAAGAATAAAATGCAATATGAAACGAGGAATAAAAACAGTGCCATAAAAAGTTGTTTAAGAAAATACTGGATGAAATCTTGCAAAGCAATATTGCTTAAAAAACCACAACATATATGCCCATATGAGCACTCTTAGATTAAAAGCAAGCCATTTTATCTTTAACTAATGTTGCTGGATTCAAAAGAAAAAAATATAAATAGTATCTGAAAAAAATGCGTACAAACTTTCCTTCGAAACACTTGCCATTTTATTTTAGAAAAGCAGGTGCAGTCTTTTTCCTTTTTAGGTCAAGCCAAGACCGCGCGCATTTGCTGTCTTCGAGACATCTGGTATTCACTCTATGGGCTTGAAACACGCCCAGTGCTTCTCACTGGCTGTTTCCTCTGGCTTTTGAAATTCCTTTGTTTTTGGTGAATGTTTACTTTTGTTCCACCTTTTGGTTGCTTAGTTCCCATTCTGGAGACTGCCCCAGCTACATGGATTCTTACGCTATCGGCCATATGCTTAGTTTCAGTGCGCTCTTTTTTTTGTATTTATTTAGCTGTGGTTGCAACTTTGGCTGTGGGGTGGCCACACCTTTCTTTTGTGCTACATGGCAGAGCACGCCCACCACTTCCACCTCCTATTTTTCTAAATTTTGAAGAGACTTTAATATATTTTCACTCATTGCTACACCAGTTTCAGGAGCACTGTGTTTTAACTACTTGTTTGATCTTTGTACTATCCTTGTTATATTGCTTTCCCCCCTCCTGCTTCGTGTTAGGAGCCCTCCCTACCCTCTGAGCACAAAGTGTTCCCCCCCCCCACACCCACTCTCTCTTTTTCTGTATGCATCGAGTGAGACAGGAAGAAGCCCAGGCACCCATCTCATCCCCGGATCACTTTCACGGTGCTCGGATGCCTACTGGGATGACTTTACTGTGCTCAAAGTGACTGCACCGCTTTGGTGCTCAGGAGGCTTTGTGCTGCTGGCAGGGTGGTCGACAGCAGAGTCTGGGAAGCCAAAGCTTGGCTGCACTTTTAAGTTTGCAGACGTGACATCTGTCAGACCAAATGGAGCCTCCTACCCAAATAGGTGAGTCTCTTGATCGGAGGGCAGGTGGGGCACTTTAACAAGCTGACTCTCGAGTCCACAATGATTCCGCATCCCCCAAAGTGTCCGGTGGGTTGGCTGTTGGTAATCTAGAAATCAAGACAATTCCCCAGCGGTGAAAACATCTTGAACCCGTTGTTGCCAGTCAACAGCCAGACGCCAGGAAACACTAGGAGTGTTGAGGAGCCGTTTCGGTGGGTGCAGCAGCAGGCAAAAACAATTTGCTGCTGGCCTGGGCTAATCAACAACTACAGGCCCTGAAAACAACAGAAGGCGCCTGGTCCATGTGTAGCAAAGTCGCAGCCTGTCTGTTGTGTTTTTTTTTCTTATGCTTCAATATCCTTGTGGCTTCGGAAGCCCGGCCTGGTTTCAGCTTTGTTATGAATGTCCGTGGAGACGACCACCACTGTGAGTTAACCACACCGAGAGCTAATTTTTGAGTACAGTGTGATATTGCTTGCTGGCTACGTGTTCTTGTGAGCCCCAGGGGTCCCTCAGGATGCTTCATCGGAATCTCACAAGCTCACATTTCAGCAGCGTGATGGAGATGGGCTCGTGTTGGATCGTAACACAGCTTCGGATCCTCCATCGTCTGCTGCACCAATACCGCTAACTGTCCCTCCTTAATATGTTTCGGTGAAAATAATGTGATCTTCACTTTCACCCTTCAGCTACTCAACTATGCCTAGTTCCGTTCCTCTTCTGCTGCCCAGGCTGCTCTACTTAGGTTTTGCTTTTGCCTAATTGCCCCCTCCCAAACCCTCTTGTCCTAACTTCTGCTTACTCTTTGATAATACCTTCCTAAATTAGTGTCTCCTTTTTAGCCCCAGCCTAGATTCTTTCTTCTGTGCCAGTGCCCTCTTCCTGCTCACTCATCCGGTGTGCTGCCACATAAATAGTGAGCCGTTCTCATTCTTATCTGGTACAACACACTGTGCTTGTGTGGTCACTCCTTCCATTCCCTTCTCAAGTATGTGGCCTGTTCTGTTCATTTTGGCTGTTCATTGTGCTTTCTTGAGCTAATTCTGCTATCTTTCTAATCTGCTTCTTGTGTATAAAGCTACATTTCTTTTATCGACCTCCTTCCTTGTCCTCCTGCTGCTGTTCTCCTCCTCACTCTCCTTCCTTGTGTCTCACCACACTGCTCTTCTCCTCCTCACTCTCCTTCTTTGTGTCTCACCACACTGCTCTTCTCATTCTCACTCTCCTTCCTTGTGTCTCACCACACTGCTCTTCTCCTCCTCACTCTCCTTCCTTCTGTCTCACACTGCTCTTCTCCTCCTCACTCTCCTTCCTTGTGTCTCACCACACTGCTCTTCTCCTTCTCACTCTCCTTCCTTGTGTCTCACCACACTGCTCTTCTCCTCCTCACTCTCCTTCCTTGTGTCTCACACTGCTCTTCTCCTCCTCACTCTCCTTCCTTGTGTCTCACACTGCTCTTCTCCTCCTCACTCTCCTTCCTTGTGTCTCACCACACTGCTCTACTCCTTCTCACTCTCCTTCCTTGTGTCTCACACTGCTCTTCTCCTCCTCACTCTCCTTCCTTGTGTCTCACCACACTGCTCTTCTCCTTCTCACTCTCCTTCCTTGTGTCTCACACTTCTCTTCTCCTCCTCACTCTCCTTCCTTGTGTCTCACACTGCTCTTCTCCTCCTCACTCTCCTTCCTTGTGTCTCACCACACTGCTCTTCTCCTCCTCACTCTCCTTCCTTGTGTCTCACACTGCTCTTCTCCTCCTCACTCTCCTTCCTTGTGTCTCACCACACTGCTCTTCTCCTCCTCACTCTCCTTCCTTGTGTCTCACCACACTGCTCTTCTCCTCCTCACTCTCCTTCCTTGTGTCTCACCACACTGCTCTTCTCCTCCTCACTCTCCTTCCTTGTGTCTCACCACACTGCTCTTCTTCTCCTCACTCTCAATCCTTGTGCCTCACGCTGCTATTCTCCTCCTCGCAGTCCTTGAGCCTCAAACTGCTCTTCTCCTCACTCTCCTTCCTTAACCGCATCGCTGCTGCAGTGATTTTTGCACTGTGCGGCTGTTTTCTAATTACCGCGTTACATGACGAGCTCAAAATAGGACGACTGTCCGTTGTTATCCACAGTGGTAAGTCTAGCGTTTGGGTTAGTCCCCCTTTGTCCTCACGCAATTTACACCTCCTGACGTGTGGTTAACTGTGTATCCCTCTGTTTACTTCTCGACAGTGCCCGGCTGGGTTCACTGTAAGTAAATTTATTTTACTTCCTCACGCATGGGTTACATATTGGAACATACCCCACTGCAAGGTACATTTCTTATCCCCTACCCGTGAATACATAATATTCATGGCGACTGCACATAAAGTTACTATTTTACACATTTTTTCTTTTAGATGTCCCTCACTGCCCAGTCCTGATGAGACCCATACCTCAAGGGTCGAAACGCCGTCGACGTAATAGGAAATGAACCAGACTACTACAGTGTCTATGATTGTAGATAGCCGCTGTTTAATAAATGGTTAAATGATTGTTTTTGGTCAATTTTCCTTCCCTGTAAATATTCACAGCTGAAACTTGTATAGCTCACTTAATTTTACACATTTTTGTTTTGCTCACAATATCACTTGGGACACATTGTACTTTGATATATTGTGTGTATGTCACAGATATAATTGCAGTATTATCTGTCTTGTTTGAAATACAAAAACACATTTTAAACTGGTACAATTGTGTTTCTTTCTTTTTGCCAACCTCCCTCTAATAATTGAATTGCCATTGAGCTTGTTACATTGACCAAGTATTATATAAGTAATATGCCACAGGAACCATTGTTTTCTGGATAAACGCATTACCCTGGTTCCGTCGTGAGTAGGGTTTCCCTTGTTCTCTTTTTCGATTTCTCTCATATGGCATGGAACTGTACTGGCATATTGGAGTGGAGTCTTTCGCCGCCTTGCTGACATGATAAAGAACAAACTGACCTCGTTCCCTTTAATGACGTTGCTGGGCTATGTGAAGCGGCTCAAGCCCGGCGTGCCCCTCTTGTCAGCTGTCGCCTTACTCCTAGCCAAACAACAAATTCCTTAACATTGGTGCAGCCCAGTGGCTCCGGCAGCTAAAGCTTGGATGAAGGGCCTAATATATTGTGACACTACTAGTGATACATATGCCGCCATGCAACCACTTACCTCTAGGCCCAAAATTATCTGGCATCCACTCTGCTCCTACCTACTTTTGCATCCCAAAGAAACGGACTAAATGTTACATTAAATATGCTTCACAGAGAGACCTAAAGTGTAAGCGATGAAAGCAATGCCACTGGTGAAACAGGAATGAACAGTGCTTGCAATGTAAGGATTCCGCTTGATTTGATTGCTATTTACTTATTTTAACGCTACCAGTCCCTTATTGGTCAACTATTCCTGTATGTTTTATTAGTTTGAGTATTAATTGGTCTTTGTGTAATTCTTTAAACACAATAAATAAAAAAAAGTCTGCCTAGTGTTGCCGCTACATGCATGGACCTGTATTGGCCGAATCGGTTCTAAACGAAAATATTTCTATTCTTTTTAATAGATTAAAAACATTATTAACAGCTGTTTTATTTACATCCTGGTTCTGGAAGCATATAATTCCCTCTAGCGCCTCAAAAATGTAAGCCCATACCATCGATGTTACTCATGGTCTGTGGATTATTAGTTATTTTACTAGTGCCTGGAAGTGATTTTATCCACTCTGTACGCACGTTGAAAACCCTGCTCGTTGCTTGCAGATGTGAATCTATGATGCCTTGGACTTTACAATTAAACACCACTATAGTATAATGTACACAACACCCTTTACACCACCCAAATATACTCTATACACCTACACGGCACTCCATGGCACTCTATACTACTTAACAATACTACTGCACTAAAAAACTATGCTCCACTCTGACAATCCACTCCACTAAACATGACTCCCTTGCACTATAAAACACTATACTCCCCATATTACACTACACACCACTCCATAACACACCATACCACTCAACACCACTATACTACACACCACTCCATAACACTACACTCTACTCTAATTTTCAAACCTTCACTCAACACACCTTTACACCAAAACCAAAAACCGTTAGCCATACTACCTAGCAACAACACAAATGCACAACAAAACAACAAACAAATAAAAAAAGAATTTGCAAAGTCACAACAAGCACAGCTATTAACACGTTATACGTTAGTCGGAAACAGAAATGCTTATAGCAATTGTTTATGATAACTTTGCAGCGTGCTAGACAGCAGCCACGCTTCTCTATGACCTACCGTAAACACATTGTCAAAGCCAATAGCTCTAGCTAAACACTTAAAAGGACCCAAAGAAGAGACCTATTTGCTATGTCAATACTTGTTTATACTGGAACTGTGGTTTGTTAGTCTCCATTACATCCATGCTTTTCCCTTTGAAGATGAGGCACCAGGAACAGCATCTAAGTATGTTCCTTGTGTTGTTTCTTTACCTTTAGTTTAGCACCAGATGACAAGATATATGGGCATATGCACTGGAACAGCTTTTGTAGATCCAGGGAGTCCAAAGAAGGTGTCATTACCTAACTAGTCTTCCTCGTCCCAGTCCTCACACATGGAGCAATGTCTCCATATCAGACAGAATTCACCCAGCTTTAAACACTCCTCACTAGTGCCGCTCACATATGACTCCAGCAGGAAGACCACTGTAGGAGAGCAGGATCTGCTTACTATGGTTACCCCCTACTTTTTGCTGGTGTTTCACCGATTTGTCAACTTTAGTCTGGCTGGGGCCCTTATAATCAGGACCCCAGCCTAGATGCTTCCTCTCTAAACTGATTGCATGTACTTTAGGTACACTCCAGGTTGGTTACTGGGTTACCCTAGTGAGTCCCTAGTATATGGCACCTTGGGTACCAAGGGCATAGGTACCCCAGAGGCCTACCAGGGGCTGAAACATGTATTATGCCACTACTGGGAAGTCTTCCAAAATGGCACCACAGGTCTGCTACAGCAGCCTGGGTAAGGTGGTGCTTGCACCCCTTACTAAGATATAGGCTACCTATACCTACCTTTAAATACAGACACATGTAAACCTATAAGTCACTCCTATGGCAGGCCATGACAATCCTGAAGGCAGAGTGCTTGGTTTTGTGTGGGAGGGTGCCCAGGCATGAGCTGAGCTGCTCTGCTGCTTTCGGAATCACTTCTCTGTAGCTGTTTTGTGATGCAGCCATACCATATACTCCTAAGTGCATTATAACCTTAGGGTAAATGCTAACTTTGGAATGGCTGCATTAAAACATGTAGTGTTTGGCGTCAAATTCTTCAGAATCCTACCCCCTGCCAGTCGTGGCGGCGTGAGTAGAATTCCACCCTTCTGGAGGGAGAAGACATGTACAGCCTTACCTGACCATTAATAGTTTAAAAGAGCCCCAGCATCACAAAATGGATGCTGCTGCCACAGACACGAGGCTGACCTCCTGCTGCTGGATGAAACTCCGGCAGGGGAGGCCTGGACAATAGGTTTCCTGTCACAGGGAGGTGTAACCACCTCCCCCAGACAGGCTTTAGTGTATTGGGGCAGGGTGGGTGCATTCAGTGAATGCTTTTCAGACAGTGCCTGGGGCACACAAGGTGTCCCTGTGCATACCCCATTTCAAACCGGTTGCTGGGGCACTCAGCCCCAGCTCTGGTGCGAAACTGGACAAAAGGGAAGGGGTGTAACCACCCCCTCCCCAGGTCCTCCCATAGGGGGGACCTTATAGTTAGTCCAGCCCCTAAACTTAGTATACGTATAGGAACCCAGTCCCTAGGACTTTAGATTACCCTTGACGAAACTCTGCAACATATATCTTGGAACTTTGACATTCTATTTCGACTAGAAGACGGAAGGATCTACCTTGGGGTAAAGGAGTGACTCCCCTGTTCAAACAGGCACCAAAGAAGCATCTTGTCAGTCTGCATTTCCAAGGCTCCTGCCGGATCCCGAAGGATTTGCGACACAAGACACGGACTTCCAGACCTCTCCGAGAGACGTGGGACCGGAACTCCTGGACACCGTGCATATTTGCAAGTGCACCTACTTCCAGAGCTTTCCTGAAGTGGTGCATTGGGCTACTTGTAGTCTAAGCCCTGAGCACCTTTTGCACTGAAGATTGTGGATCTACACTCCACGAGTGTTCTGTGGGCCCGCTTCTAGCATTTCTGCTCGAGGCCCCTTTGCGATCCCTGGTCCGTCAACTGGTGGGTCCCCACGAAGGTAACTCTTTTGTTTATTGGGCTTCCCTGATTGCTCCAGATGTGCCCTGACTCCCCTCCAAAGGTCGGCCCCAAAGCCAATCTTTGCATTCTGCATGGTTTACTGTTGCCAAGGCTTGTTGAGTCCAATCCGGATACCGACACTGCAGTACTCGACATCCGACCTGGGACAGCTTGAATCCAGCTCCTGGTTGTCGTCAACGCCTCCTGGTCCTCGTGGCTGAAGAGTCAAGCTTCACCTCCTGCACCTGAAATACCCCGACATCCATGGGCATCTTCTTACTGCCTCCCTGGTCACTGGCAAGTGACCCAGACTCTGTCCCCTCTGCTTTCAGGTTCTTCATATCTTCGATCCACTCTTGGATCCACCGAACACTTTTCATCTGGTCGCCTGCAGCACTTCTTTGCAGCTCTCCATAGGAAACGACGACGAAACCCGACACGAAAAGGCACCTATGCACTCTGCTGCCCTGGGTGAGGTAACACGAGTACTTCAGTGCTCCTGTGGGTCTTGACTCTCGAACTGCCCAGTTATCAAGGGGTTTGTTCCTAGTCCACTCCAAAGTGTCCCTAATCTTTAAATTTCTAACCGCAACTTTCTCCGTAGAAGTCAATGGTGATTTGCGGCTGTGTTTAGACACTGCACTCGTCCCCCGTGGGTCTCCTGTGTCACTACCTTGGTTGGTTCCTGGTTGCCCCTGCGGTTCTACAGGCCCTAGGCCTTGTCTCTATGACTGTAGTGGTACTTATACCACTTTTTTAGTATATGGTTTGTGAGGCCCCTAGGGCAAAATGTTTATTGTGTGCTAAATAAGTTTACTGTATGTACTTTTGCCCTCTAGCCTCATAAAGAGACTAGAGGGATGTGTTTAGATTAAATACATATATTTTATATTTACCTGTTGTGGTTGTCCTTTCATTTGGTCATTCTCGAGATTATAGACTGGTAAAACAAGCTGATTTACATTCCTTCAAGACTTAGCCTGAAGCTGCTCTCCACAGCTACCACTAGGATAGTTTTTTATATAAGTTGTATTTAAACCTACCATCAATAAGGGTGGTTTGGACTGGTGCAAGGTGCCTACTAGAATAGTGGACAGCATATGCCAGGCCAACTTCTCACAACCACCTACTGTGCCTGAAATGGGAGGAAACTTTCCTTGTGTGTTGGCTCTCATTACCATTGATTGTTCAAGCATCCAAGTGATTGTTGGCTCGAACATTGGAAGAAAGACTTACCCATCTATTGTGCATATTTCACTATCTGCACCTGCAATGCTCAACAGTAGGCTTGGTGCCTTTTAGTGGTCGTAGCAGTTGTTACCCATAGATTGACTAGGGGGCACTTCCAGCTGACCTTTAAGAACAGTTTCTTGTAAACAACTTACACGCCAAAAGAAAATCAATAGCTGCTGATATATACCTATATACATGTATTGGTTTTGGATTAGTAGAGCATTTAATTTGTTGTGCGAAAGTTATATTGCTATACATAATATTTAGTTTGTTTTGGTAAAACTAAAGCCACCCGTATCTTTGCTGGAGCATGGCTACTTTGTCAGTCATGCCAATATGTGCAGACACTAACCCCTCTTGCTAACGCGTTCATTTGGAATTTGTCTCTCACTCCAGTTCATGTAACCATCAGAATGTTTTCTTGATGGTGGGCATATGAGTATTTACAGGGAAAGCCATCTGGAGGCAATCCTTTTCCTCCAAGACCAACAGTTGACCCTCTGACTCTGCCGAATGAGACAGTTCATCTGTCTTCCTCGGGCCCAATTCTGCTAGACTTCCCGCCCCTTACGGTATCCTCATCCCTAGCTTTGATGAAGAACTTAAATCTGGCTCACCGCGCGATCCTTGCCCGGCAAAATTTCTAGCGAGAATGGCAGATGTTGTCAACCCCATAGCCAATCCCATTCTTAACCTCTCCTTGAGTCAGGGAGCTCTGCCACACCCCTGGAAACAGGCCATGGTTATTCCTCTCCTTAAGAAGCCCAACCTGGACCCAGAAGCCCCGTCCAATTACAGATCGATCTCGCTCCTCCCAGCACTCACCAGAATCTTAGAGAAACACGTTCATAGCGTGCTCTCTAACTTCCTGGAGTCGAATGAGTTACTCCATGAGTCCCAATCGGGCTTTCGTTCGAACCTAAGCACCGAGACGGCGCTCTTGGAAGTCTCTGAGATTGTGAAGGAGGTGCTGGAGGCAGGGTGATGTTAGTCATGTTAGACCTGTCGGCGGCGTTCGACACCGTCCCCCATGAGGATCTCCTCACTAGGCTACATGACATCGGTCTAGGGGGGACGGTGCTCAACTGGTTTCGTTCCTTCTTAGCCAACCGCCGACAGACGGTCTGGGTCTCATCTGGATCTGCCGAAATGCCGCCATTGGGAGTTGGAGTTCCTCAGGGCTCAGTATTGAGCCCTACTCTATTTAACATCCTCATGACCCCTCTGGCGACATTGGCGGAGTCCTATGGGGCCCGGATCGTCTCATATGCTGACGACACCCAGCTTCTTTTCACCTGCCGCAAGAGCGAAGATTTCGATGGGGAAAGTATCCGTGAGTGCCTTGGGGCTGTTTTTAACTGGTTCCAACTGAACAGCCTCAAGTGCAACTCGGATAAATCCGAGATACTTTTCTTCGGATGCCCATCGGAACCGGATTGGCGTGGTTGGTGGCCTGCCGACATGTTCTCCCCAGCTCAGTCATCTAAATGGGCTAAGAACCTGGGAGTTAAAATTGACAACGAGCTCACGCTCAAATCCCAGGTGGCTACTCTGACAGGGACATGCTTCGGGATCCTCAGGATGCTTCGAAAGTTCTTTCCTCTACTTTCTGAGGAACACCGGAGGATAACTGTACAGGCACTCATAGGATCCAAATTGGACTATGCTAATGCTTTGTATCTGGGTCTGCCGGAATATCTCTTACAGCGTATGCAGGTGACCCAGAACGCTGCAGCACGAGCGATTTTTGGCCTGCATCGCCGTACTAGTGCCTCTAACCTGCTTCAATCCCTCCATTGGCTTCCTATACGGAAGAGGATAATGTTCAAGGCCATGACCCTAGCCCATAAAGCCCTGCATGCCAATGGTGCAAAATACCTCCAGAAGAGGCTGGACTTTTACCGTCCTGCACGATCTTTACGATCAGAGTCACTGGCTCTGGCTGTGGTGCCACGTATAAAGAGGGCCCGACTGGGCGGTCGGTCCTTCAGATTCCTGGCCCCTCAGCTATGGAATTCTTTACCGCTGTCCCTGCGGGCCACATCGAATCTGCTTGCCTTTAGGAAGGGTCTAAAGACTTGGTTGTTTTCTGGTTAGGGCGCTTTCCCCTTTTTTAGCCTCTGTTCTCTTTTCTGTTATGTTTTTCCAGTCTTTCTGGGTCTGGAGCACAAAGCGCCGGGACACTCCTTTGGAGTAGCCGTTGCGCTATACAAGACTCATATATAACATAACATAACATAACATAACATAACAATGTTCAGCATTCGGTCCATCATATTTTGGTGTTGCTATAATCTCCCTAAATGGGAAGGGTATGCCCCGACATGGGTCCTGTGCTCTCTATGCCACTGGTTACGAGCTAGCCTGGCTGATGAGGGGTGATTCCCCCGAAACCGGTCCCAGGACGCTTGTTTTCTGGTCCAGGGAGGACCTGGCCTGGCAGTTCAGGCTAGACTGTTCCCATGGGGAGCAGGGTCAAGACTGATATGCATATGGCTTGGTGCAAACTAGGGTGGCATGGAGAGCAAACAAACAATGCATTTAACCTAGATCTGTGACTGGGGATGTATGTTTGACAATATTCAGTTTTCAGACCGTCATCTTTTTGTGCTGCCACTTTGTCAGTCATGCCAGTGTGAGCATACACTAACCCCTCATGCTAACTTGTTCATTCAGAATTTGTGCCTCACTCAAGTTACTGGATCCATCAGAATGTTTTCTTGATTGAGTGCATAGGAGTATTTGCCAGGAAAACCATCTGGATGTTTTTACCCTTACCCTGTGCTTGCATTGCTGTCAAAATGTCTGTGCCAATCTTAGAGATCTGGTTACCACTGCTAAATTTGAAAGTATGAACTGCTTCCTTCTTGGCTACGTCAACTGCACATTTACGTTCAGGTCAATTCCCTCACTTTTACAGATTGTGGTATGTTAAATATGGACTAAAGTTTGTCTTTTAAGACTGCTCCCTTTCTCCAGAGCTATTTTATTTAAGTAGTTTCCTTTTTGAATCTCTGAATCTTTTAAATTACCAGTGTACTAAATTAGCATTGTACATGGCATGGGTTCACATGTTAAGTTTGTTATTTTGTGCTTTAGTGCGGAAGGTGAGCATGGTATGGGCTTCATGGTGGCCTGTCGTCTGTTTCTGCCTTTAGAGTTTCCAGGTATTTATCCCAGGAATCGCTATGTTGAGTCTCCCCAGTGCATCTAGGCAGCGGGTGCCAGGCCTCTTCCTCAGAGTGGTATGTATTTATCCCCAAATATCTGAATGTGTCAGACTGCCATTCCAGAGCCAGGCGAGGCAGTGCCTCGCATTCTGGTTGTGAGAGACTATGTAAGGGTAACAAGTAGGACTTGGTCAAATTCAGTTATAAGCCTAAAATACTTCTGAAATCTACAGTGTTTCCATCACCTGTGGGAGGGTTCCATGGGGGTTGCAGAGGTACACCAATGCATCTTCTACATATATCAAAATAGCCTCCCAGGTGCCACCATTTGGCATCCCCCACTGTTCAATCAATCAATCAGTACATTTGTAGAGCGCGCTACTCACCCGTGAGGGTCTCAAGGCGCTAAAAGGAGGGGTGCTGTCATTGCTCGAACTGCCAGGTCTTGAGGTGCTTCCTGTTGTCTTGCAAGCGCACCAAGCCCATGAGGTGTTCCATCTCTAGGTCTCTAGGTCGATTATGATCGGTGATAACGGACTTCCTTGTCTAGTGCCCTCATGTATGTTATGTTATGTTATGTTATGTTATAACAATTTATTATGCGCACAGCGACTCCAGCGAAGGAGCGTCCCGGCGCAGAGACAAGGAGCAACATAACACAACAGGGAGATAGGGCCTCAGAGAGATGGCTAAAACAGGAAAGTCTTGATGGCTCTAAGGAAAGACAACAGGTCCTCAAGCAGTCGGATTTCAACTGGGAGGGTGTTCCAGATTAACGCAGCTTTCACCCTGAAGGAACGACCCCCCATCCTGCTGAGCCTAAATCTGGGGACAACAGCAAGGGCCTGACCTTGAGATCGGAGGTTGCGGGTGGGAACATAGAAGGAAATTGAGTTGGCCAAAATCTCAGGGCCTATACCTCTTAGGATTTTGAAGGTCAAACAAAGGACCTTAAAAAGAATACGCTTCCTTACAGGGAGCCAATGCAGGGAGCGGAGGACATTAGCCACCGGGCAGAATCTAGGTAGGCCGACAATGGCTCTCGCCGCGGCGTTTTGCACCCGCTGCAGACGAGTTAACTCAGCCTGGTTAGCCCCAGCCAGCAAAGAGCTTGCGTAGTCCAGACGGGAGATGATGGTTGCCTGGACTACGAGCTGTCTGGTAGGGGCATCGAAGAATTTAAGAACTGGTCTTAAACCTCTTAACAGTCCAAAGCAACAGGCTGCAATTTTTTTGGTGTGCCCTACGAATGTGAGACCAGCGTCTAACCAGACCCCTAGATTCTTCACCTCCGACACCGGGGTCGGAGTGGGGCCCAGCTCCGAAGGCCACCACTGATCGCCCCAGAGCTCCACTCCCTTCCCGACAACCATAACCTCTGTTTTTGTGGCATTAAGCTGGAGACAGTTACCTGTCAACCAGCTGGCCACCGCCTTCAGTCCAGACTGAAACCTGGGGGCTTCCTGTTCCGCATCCCCGCTGAGAGTAACCGCCAGCTGTGTGTCATCGGCATATGAGACCAAAGTTAGGCCCCACTGCCTTGCAACATCAGCCAGCGGTCTCACGTAAAGGTTGAACAACGTGGGACTCAGCGAGGACCCCTGCGGAACCCCATGGCCAGAGGCTGGAACCTGGACTTGAAGGGAGGGATGGCAACACAGAAGGAACGGTTGTCCAGGAAGGAGCGGAACCATTGCAGCGCCTGGCCGCCAATACCGATCTCCTCGAGCCGCTGCAGGAGGATGCTGTGCGATACAGTATCGAAGGCGACGCTGAGGTCTAACAAAATCAGCGCCGCCGTCTGACCAGCATCCAACCTCGCACGGAGATGTTCCACCATCACAAGAAGGGCAGTCTCCGTGCTGTGGCCAGCACGGAAGCCATTCTGTGTGGGATCGAGGGCATTGGACCGGGCTAGATGTTCAGACAGGGCCAGATTGACATGGGCCTCTGTCAACTTAGCTGGCCAGGGTAGCAGCGAAATGGGACGATAGCTTTCCGGCTTAGACGGGTCAAGGGAGGGTTTTTTAATAATCGGAGACACCACCGCCTGCTTCCAACTAGTGGGGACTACCCCCGACTCCAGGGAAAGATTGACAAGGGAGCGTATAACCGGGCGTCCCAAAAAGGTCTGGTCTCGAAAGAGGGCAGGCCTCACTGGATCAGATGGAGACCCAGATTTAACTTGCATGGCAAGTTTGTCAAACCCATCCAAGGTGAAAGGGGGAAATGAGAGCAGAGTGGTCTGATGAGGTGTCTCCTTGGAGCTACCAAGCACATTTCCAATACTAGGGAATGTCCGATATATAGCCTGGACTTTTCCCAGGAAATAGGAAGCGAGGGATCCGCAGTGTGCGACAGAGCTCTCAGCCGTAGAGGTAATCCGCTTTGACATAAGATCTTTGACCGCCTTAAAGATGGCCTTCGACGGGTTGGTGCTGTTCCGGAATTCCTCGGCATAGAAGGCCGCTCGGGCACGACAAATGGCCCGGTGGTAGAGCTTGACGGACGCGGCATATGCAGCTTTTAACTCAGCCCCATATGTCTTCCGCCAGGCCCTCTCCGCCCGTCTACAGGCTCCCTTCAGGGCGCGCAGAGCATCATCATACCAGGGGCTCGACACACGAGGATTGATCTTCGTCGTTACAACAGGTATCAAGGCGTCCAGAGCCCTAGTGAGCCAAGAGCAGAAGAGGTCATACCCCTCTTCTACATTATTCAATGGGCCAAGGGGCTCCACTGACAGAAGATGGTGGAAGTCTTCCAGCCTGAGTTTACTCCAGGGTCTCCTGGGTACCCGTCTGGCTGAAGAGGTAGAGGTAGTGGCTGATGTAGGACAACAGATGGACACCAGAGAATGGTCGGACCATTCTACAGGAGCAATCGACGTGACTTTAGCCTCTGTCAGATTGGTGAAAAAAGGGTCAAGAATATGTCCCCCGGAATGAGTAGGCTGGGAGACCAGCTGGGAAAGTTGAAAGGCCTCTAAGTCCATAAGAATACTACGTGCTGTCAGACTGGAAGGTGTGTCGAAATGCAAATTTAGATCGCCCAGAATGGAAAAATTGGCGCAGTCAGTGACCAAGGTGGCAACGGTGTCCGGGAAGGCATTCCTGAACGCCACGTCACTGCCCGGCGGACGATACACCACCATCCCAGAGAGTGTAAATTCTGGGCTGACAGAGACTTTGAAAGAGGCACTTTCACAGCCAGCAGTCTTAAGGATGGTCCACACACAGGAAAAGCTAGACCTCACTATCAGGGCTATTCCCCCCCCTCTAGATAGCCTATTCGCAGTGTACATAGAGTAGCCAGGAGGGCATACAAGATTGGGGATGGCAGTGTCGGCTTCCTGAAGCCATGTTTCGGTTAAGGCAAAGATATCCGGGGCTTCATTCTCAATCAGATCGTACACGTTCTGCTGATGTTTCAGGATCGACCTGACATTGAGATTCATGATCCGCAATGAGGAAAGTAAACCCCTGCTGTGCAGGGCGGCAGAGGGACTACGCCGGGGGAGAGGCACCGGGGGGTCAAGCACCAGACCATTGCAAGGGCAACGGTAAGGACCGCATAAAGGATGAACAGGCTGTAGAGTGCAAAGACAGCTCACCTTGCTGATGGAATACAAGCGCTCCCTAGAGTATGTTAGCATGGCGGCAGTGCTAGGTATGTTAAACGCCGGAGAAATCGTGCCACCCATGCAGACTTGGGCCATTGGGTTGGTATATGTCAGGGGGTTCCTACCTGCCACGACTCTGCTGCTGATGTTTGTCCCTCTTCGTTTCCACCTCGGCACACACAGGATGTTCGTGCACCTTCCACGGCCGCCTGGGCTTGCCCGGGGGCGGGGCCTTCATCGGTGACGTCGTACTCTGATGTCCAATCATCTTCCACAACGGCGCTGATAACGCGAGGTTTCGAACAGGAGGGCGCGAACGCCGGAGCAGCACAGGAAGCATCGGGCGTCTTCGCCGCTGGACGGAAGGAACCCGGAACCGGATTGCTCGAGGAGACTGGAGCAGGAGACGGGGAGAGACCGACAGCAGGAGAGCCAGGAGGCCAACGGAACCACGCTTCGCCCAGCCACACTTCACCTGGAGAAGTGTGGCACCGCAAGGTACGAGCTCGTATACGGGGACTCTTTCAGTCGGAGGGAGGAAACGGTTAAGGGGCGGGTGAGAGTGACTAAGGGACGGGATTGCATAAGGTGCCGCCTTGATAAAGAAACACGACAGAAGGTGATGGTCCCTGGTGTCCCCCTCACGCCCCTACCCTACCCTTTCATCGTGTCGGATAAACAACGCAGTCCAGTAATGTGGCGTTTTCTTTCTTTCTTTTCCTTTCCGCGCCACGCCCCCTGGGAATAAGAAGATCCTCCTACAGATGTACCATCCGGGAACCCTGGCCTGACGGAGGAAACTACTTTATATTCGACCTACAGTTCTGTTATCGTATGGACTTTAATAAATCCTTCAGTACCACTATACTTTCCTCTGTGGTTTTGCCTCATTGCTCGCTATCCCAGCACTCGCAACCCTTACAAGTGGTGCCGTGACTCGGATTTCCCTTTGAACCGTCCTCTGATACAAGATGGAAGCTTTAATTCAACAAATGAAAGAGGCTCAGACTAAACTCGAGTGGGCAATAGGTAGGCTTTCCTGTTTTCAGTTTCTATTTTTGGTAAATTCTGGTGGTGTTTTTTCAGTGTTTTCCAGTGATTTCCATACCTCAAAAAAACAGTGCTTTTCAGTGTTTACTCATTTTCGCGCCATAAAAAACAACTGAAACGGTGTTTTGCCGGTGTTTTTGGAACGCTTTGCTTTTATGATTGCTTTTTCAATTTTTATTCATAAATTGTATACTGCTCTACAGTTCAGAAGCTTAATAAAGTCATGAAATACTTTCTATTGTTCTTTGATTCTGCAGCTCAGATTTAACAAGCATTTGCAATGCAATAGTTCTCGCATTTATGCGAGTTTCAGCTATTGGCATTGTAAATGACAAAGACTTTTATTTATGTTTTAAAAACAAAAATAAAAGGCATTGTTATTCGCAATGTGAATAGCTCAAACTGCTTAAATGCAAGACCTATTGCATTGTAAATGCTTGTTTTAAATGGAAGCATGCATTGGTCACTCAGCAAGTGTTTGTCAAATATACGTAGAGAACTTTTTTTAATGCTATTATAAAAATTGCAATGTGGCTGAAGGGGCATATGCAAGTCAAACAAGCATTGGCATAGCCATAAGGTCTCGCCTTTGGGACCTTACAAGTGTTTAGTTATCCAGCACAATATCCTTCGTGCAACAACATCAACTGTTGCATGGCTTAACACTTATAAGGTCCCAAAGGCGAGACCTATTGCCTATGCCAATGCTTCTTTGGCTTTGTGAGCTTGCACATTCTGTGTGCTCAGCGCAGACTTCGAAGAATTTTAGTGAGGAGGCCAGGCAGAGGATGTACACAAAGAAAGTTGTTTTTTGTTTTGTTGAAACAATGCGCTTTGGTTCTATTCACCTGAGAGTATGGGCTCGCATGACGGCATCAAAGCACTCAAGCCTTAACAAGCTTGTTAAATGAAGAGTAGATAAAGGAGCCATTTGCTTGTGCTCCCAGGTTACCCTGGTGCCCTACCCTTTTGTTTAACTGGCTATCGGAATTTGGCGCCATTCCACTAATCTGTATTGCCCTGCCTCCACAGCAAGTGTAGTCCTACAACAAACTTACTCTGAGCTTTCCGAGCACGAGCAGCAAGGGTGTAGGAGACATCCCATTTCTGGGGAGAACGCACAGCCTGGGAGAGCTAAGCCAGGGGCTCTGGCTCGGCCCCAAGAGCCAAAGCAGGAGTCATCAAATGATGTAAATCCGACAATACGTCATGAAACAATATGATCACGGTTTTAAAATTAAAAAAATAAATGTACCAGTGTCTCGGGTACATAAGATTTACATCAAGGCATTTTTACTTTTTTAAACATGAAATAGTCAAGAACACATACATATTCCCATGACCTGACTACCTTCCCACGAGTTACCCAAAATGCTGGTTTGCTTTCTCTAATTGTTTATACAGCCTATATTACTATTAAATGTATAGCAAGATTGTTATATGTTACACACAGAGAAGTTTGGTTTTTAGAACACAGATCCTTTACCAAATTATTTCAATGTGCTCGCAAAGTGAATAGCTAAGGAAAATGATACGTAGTTGTGGGGCACTGGAATTATGCGGCACAAGAGGGCCAATTATGCTGCAGAAGAGGGCCAAATTACGTGGCAGGGTTGACGAAATTATGCAGTAAGAAAATGTAAACTATGCTGCCTAATGCGGCACATTTGCTGATAGTATTGCTTCACTATTTCAACACTTGTTAACACTGTCTGGGAATAGGTTGTACCTCATTAGTACCAAGTTTAACAGTTAAACATAGCCATAAGCAACAGAAAGATGACCAGTCAACCTTTACAATGGGCCTTCCGTTACACTGCAACACATGGCAGGAAGCTTTGCCAATGCTTGTATCTAATTGCGATCAGGAGCTAAACTTTCCTAAAAACACTTTGTTTTCAAAACAGGCATTCCAGCTGTAGCTTTAACATAAAATAGCACCTTCATTCCCCATCGCTGGGTCCCTTGGCTTACATAACTGAACGATATTGGTAGAAGTTCAATACCTTACGTACCACAATTAAAAGAAGAAAAAAAAATTAAACGAAGATGTCGTGCAGTCCCCAAAGAACTGAAGAAGATTTCTTTATTCTTCATTTGCCACTTTAAAATTCTGGTGGTGGGAATTGCCCCTAAACTCCCCACTCAAAAATCTGGTTGAAGGGTGATACATCCCTCGTAGTTTGTACCCCCACCACGAGCAGTGGGTGTTTACATGTGCACTCTGCGCAGAAGCACGACAGAGAGCACTAGGTCACGAGCAAGATTTATTTATATTTATTTATTAGAGCTCGGTTCTTGGGTCCCGGCCATGGCTAGCACTCGGAACTGCAGGCAGTGGCAAGAGAACTCAGGAAGGGGAGGAGGTGGGGCTCCACTGCTGGAATAGCAAGGGGCGCTGGACAATCAGTTGGGGTCACGGTTTGAACAGGGGTGCTGCTGTAGCAGAGTTCTATGGCTCCTGATCAGGCGGGCATCTAGAGACAAATTTCGGGGGCGGGGGGGGGGGGGTGGGGGGGGGTGCTGAAAAATATCTCTGGGGGGGGGGGGGGCTAATTCTAACAACCATAGACAGCTGTAAGAAGGGGTGAAAACATAACAAAAGCCTTCATTACAAGTAAATGGTCTTTCAAAGACCTGTTAACAACTCGGGTGCGGCTGCAATCAGACGGTCGCCAGGCACCAAAGCTGTGTCAGCCCGGGCTGACACACACGACGGGGGTGTGGGGGGTGGGAGGGGGGCTGATACATTGAAGGCGAAAGGCGCCGCAAGTCCGCTTTAGGCTGCTCCCTGTCACTGTGTGGCATCATTCTCTGGGCTCAGCAGACCCCCCTTGCTAGGACGATTCATTATTCTGTGTGGTCCTGCTGGTGCTCTGCTACCATACTTACGGAAGGCAATTATTTTTTTTAACAATTTTCAGTCGTAATCCTCAAATTACGCAAGTGAGGTTCATTGGAAGGCATAAACTCTTGCCGTATACGAGGCAGGTTATTACGAGTTGATACCCCATTACAGATGAAGCATTAGCATTAGGGTCTGCTCTGTGACACCTCAGTGCTCTCCGTGACCCCCAACACTGCGGCAACTCTCTCCTCACACCAAAGGGGTGAAGCAGAGCCCTGTAGCCCCCCCGCAGTGCCTGTGTTAACAACATCAAAGCCTTATTAAGGAAACGGTCTTTTTAAAGACCTGTCAAGTACTTGGGAACGGCCTGCGGCAGTAAGACAGCGGAGCACAACAGCTCCTCACCCCCCATGTGAGCCAGGCAGGGGGCCTGGTGTTGCTATGGCCCTTGGGCCATTCACACCACGTCTCCCCATGTGCATGTGCTGGACCGGCCCAGAAGCACTGTTTTCGCCTCACACCTCCGCGCCAGGCACCACAGTTTATTATGCTTTGGCTCCCTCAAGTGGCCAAAACCTGCAACAACGATGAAAATCAGTGACACTCGGTTTAAACCAGGTCAGCTGATTTTCATCCTGTAGGATATTTTCGAGTAGAGTCGTTTTTAACCGAATTCCGAACAGCCTAGCAATAGGCCAGACCGCTACTCAGGCTGACACGGACCGTAAAACGTTTTCTAACGCCATACAGGCTCAAGTTGATAATCTCGTGAAGTTGGCTGAGGGACAGAATCAACTTTTGGCTGTGTTGGGACAAGGCAGAACAAACGCTCCTGGTCCCGTTGTTCCACTACAAAAATTCACTCCGGGTGACGATCCTTTGGCTTTCTTCCTCAACTTTGAAAGAGCTGCCAGAGCCAGTGCTTGGCCGGGGGATAGGTGGCCATTCTACCTTGCACCATTGCTAACTGGTGAAGCCCAGTCCGCTTACCAAACGGTTAATAGAGACGGCACTGCAGTGTATGCCGTTGTAAAGAATTATATCTTGGATCGGCTGGGTGTTGATGAAGAGACTCACAGACTCAAATTCCGACAGGAACGTGGCACCCCCGGAGACCTTCCCAAAACTCTGTTTTACAAAGTAAAAGCAGCCGCAGACCTCTGGTTGAAACCGCAGGAAGGTAACATAGACGATGTAATGAATAAAATTTACCTCGAACAATTTTTAGAGGCCCTCCCTTATGCCACACAACGCTGGTTGAAACAGCACGCAGGACTAACTCTCGAGCATGCCATTGAAATGGCCACCTCTTATGCCCATGCTCAGGGTCGACCCCCGGTAAAAGAACCGGAAAAACCTCTGAAACCCGTACCAGTGAGAGTCGAGAAAAAGTATGTAAAACCTCTGTTTGAACCTCAACGACCACGCTTTCCCAAGCCTGAGGTACAACCTACTCCAGGTCCTCAATGCTACGATTGCGGAGAGTGGGGACACATAGCGAGGTTTTGTAGAAAAAAACCAAAAGAAAGGGAGGAAGAGCCCATGGATGTCAGTTATGCACCGTATTCTCTTCTCTTTGCGGAAGAAACTGGACCGGTGTTTTACGTAAGTGTCACCATACATGGGAAGGTAGTAAGGGCCCTACTAGACTCCGGGTGTAAACACTCGGTTGTGCGCCAAGAACTAGTACCTCACTCGTGTTTAATGGCGGGAAAAACTGTACACATATGCTGTGTTCATGGGGACGTTAAGGAATATCCCCTAGCCACTGTTAGTTTGTGTACTGCTGCAGGAACTGTAACCGAGGTAGTGGTGGGAGTAATGCCTTCTCTGCCGGAACCTGTGATCATAGGCACTGACAACCCGGGATTTTCTGCCTTGTTAAAGGATGCCTTGCAAACTGGTCCCCGAAATGCGCTGCTTGTTCCCGAGCCCTGGGCTAGAGACACACATTTTAGAACAGCGCAGCTGAATGACGCTACGCTTTCCAATGCTTGGCAAATCGCCCGCTCGGGTCAAGACCCTTCACAGAGAACTTTCCCCACCTTTATTGAGAAAAACGGGTTGTTGTACAGGTTAGCCAAGTCCGGTGACACTCCCCAACTCTTAGTTCCTGTCGACTTCAGAGACCAAATACTGTTTTTCGCACATGCACATTTGTTGGCAGGCCACTCAGGGGCAGAAAAGACAGGACAGGCTATTCTAAAACACTTCTTTTGGCCTGGAGTATATGCACAGATACAACGTTATTGCCAGGAGTGTCAAATTTGCCAGCGAAGGAATCCTTATGTCCCCCCATCGGTTCCATTGAACCCCCTACCCATCATCGGAAAGCCGTTTGATAGGGTAGGGATGGACCTTATTGAGCCCTTACCGAAGTCGACACGGGGACATTTGTATGCCCTAGTCTTGGTTGACTATGCCACTCGGTACCCTGAGGCCTTCCCTCTCAGAGCAGCCACTTCTACAGCCATCGCTCAGAAATTGGTAGAAGTCTTTTCCCGAATGGGCTTTCCTCGGGAAATCATTACTGACCAAGGAACCCCCTTTGTATCACGACTCATGGCCCAAGTATGTAAACAACTGGGAGTCAAGCATATCAAAACCTCTGTATACCATCCCCAGACAGATGGCCTAGTTGAGCGATATAATGGTAGTCTAAAACTTACCCTAAAGAAGCTTCTGTCCGGGGATAGTAAGAATTGGGATCAGTTGTTGCCTTTAGCCCTTTTTGTCCTTCGAAGCCAAAAACAAGCTAGCCTGGGTACATCCCCGTTTGAGTTGCTGTTCGGTCGTGCTCCCAGGACATTACTGGAGATTACGAAGGACAGTTGGGAAAAAGAGGGAGTTCAAGAGGCCGAGGCTCTCTTGGACTATACACGACAACTCCAGTCGAGACTCCACAAACTTAGAACGCTGGCCCATGAACATCTAGCTGTAGCCCAAAAGAAGCAAAAGACCTTTTACGATAGGGGAAAGAAGTGGAGGGAATTAGATGTGGGCGACTGGGCTTTAGTGTTGTTGCCATCCTCTACACACAAGCTAAAGAAAGAGTGGCAAGGACCTTTTGAGATTCTCCGGAAAATAGGAAAGACCACCTATGTGTTGCGTGTAAAAGGGAATAAGACCCAAATGTACCACATCAACCTCCTAAAAAAAATGGTTGGGAAAACCTCCCCAGTCGGTACAAACTGTTGAGACCATTTCTCATACAGTGCACAAAACCCCTGTCAACCCTGAAATAACGGAGACTCAAAGAGAAGAGATACTGGCCCTACTTCTCCGTTACAAGGATGTCTTTTCTGACCAGCCCGGGAAGACCAACATAGCGGTTCACACGATTCCCACTCCCCAGGGGACTGTAGTGAAACAAAAACCCTATAGGATTCCGGAGGCTCGAAGACAGGCCTTTCAGGACGAAATCGAACAGATGTTACGTTCTGGAGTCATTGTACCCTCGAAAAGCAACTTGTGCTCTCCGGTTGTTCTTGTTCCCAAACCGGATGGCAGTATCTGTTTTTGTATTGACTTTCGAGCTGTCAATAGGGTCTCAAAACAGGATGCTTATCCACTACCTCGTGTGGATGAACTACTGGAGCGTCTTGGTGAGGCACAATATATTACAACTATTGATCTCACCAAGGGCTATTGGCAGATTCCCCTACACCCAGCAGATCAGGAGAAAACGGCCTTCTCCACCCCCTCAAGCCATTTTCACTTCACTGTTCTTCCCTTTGGCCTCCATGGAGCACCGGCCACATTCCAAAGAGCAATGGACACAGTACTATCCTCACACCAGCAGTATTCTTCCGCTTATTTGGACGACATTGTTGTCTTTAGTAAAACGTGGGAAGAACACAAAGAACATCTTGAGAACATACTCTCTAGTCTTCGCACCACGGGGTTCCACATCAATGCCAAGAAAACCCGAGTAGCCTTAAAAAAGGTTAAGTACTTGGGGTACGTGCTCGGCAATGGACTGATTGAACCCCAGACTGAGAAAGTTAAGGCTATCCTGGACCTTTCCTATCCCAAAACCAAGAGGGAGTTGAGGGCTTTCTTAGGTTTAGTGGGCTACTACAGGCGCTTCATTCCACAGTTCGCTGAATTGGCCGGTCCTCTCACGGACTTGTTGAAGAAGACGCAGTCGTCCCCAAGGCTACCGGCCCCTGGTCCTAAGGAGTCGACCGCCTTTCAGGCCTTACAAACTGTCCTTACGACTTCACCTGTTCTGGTTTCCCCTAACTATAGGAAGCCTTTCATTCTTCAGACTGATGCCTCTGGGGTGGGTATAGGGGCTGTCCTTTCCCAGGAGGATTCTGATGTACTCGAGAGGCCAGTTCTTTTCATCAGTCGTAAACTCTTCCCCAGAGAACAGGCTTACTCCACCATTGAAAAAGAATGTTTGGCTGTCCGCTGGAGTGTGGAAAAACTCCGGTACTATCTGGAGGGTCGTCCTTTTGTCTTGTATACGGACCATGCCCCTTTGACTTGGCTGCAACGCAACCGTGGCCACAATGACCGCATCCTTCGGTGGTTTCTTGCCCTCCAGCCCTTTCAGATTGAGGTTCAACATCGCAAGGGTCGTGATCAGGGCAACGCTGACTTCTTGTCCCGGTTTCCTCTTTCCCCCGATCGGGGAAATCCTGGGGGGGGGATGTGTCAGGGGGTTCCTACCTGCCACGACTCTGCTGCTGATGTTTATCCCTCTTCGTTTCCACCTCGGCACACACAGGATGTTCGTGCACCTTCCACGGCCGCCTGGGCTTGCCCGGGGGCGGGGCCTTCATCGGTGACGTCGTACCCTGATGTCCAATCATCTTACACGACGGCGCTGATAACGCGAGGTTTTGAACAGGAGGGCGCGTACGCCGGAGCAGCACAGGAAGCATCGGACGTCTTCGCCGCTGGACGGAAGGAACCCGGAACCGGATTGCTCGAGGAGACTGGAGCAGGAGACGGGGAGAGACCGACAGCAGGAGAGCCAGGAGGCCAACGGAACCACGCTTCGCCCAGCCACACTTCACCTGGAGAAGTGTGGCACCGCAAGGTACGAGCTCGTATACGGGGACTCTTTCAGTCGGAGGGAGGAAACGGTTAAGGGGCGGGTGAGAGTGACTAAGGGACGGGATTGCATAAGGTGCCGCCTTGGTAAAGAAACACGACAGAAGGTGATGGTCCCTGGTGTCCCCCTCACGCCCCTACCCTACCCTTTCCACGTGTCAGATAAACAACGCAGTCCAGTAATGTGGCGTTTTCTTTCTTTCTTTTCCTTTCCGCGCCACGCCCCCTGGGAGTAAGAAGATCCTCCTACAGATGTACCATCCGGGAACCCTGGCCTGACGGAGGAAACTACTTTATATTCGACCTACAGTTCTGTTATCGTATGGACTTTAATAAATCCTTCAGTACCACTATACTTTCCTCTGTGGTTTTGCCTCATTGCTCGCTATCCCAGCACTCGCAACCCTTACAGTATACTAGGCCTTTCGAGAGTAGTGCCTCTAGGTTATAGCCCATTTTCTTTAGCCCTGCAGTTAGATAGGGCCACACTAAGTGTCAAGGCCTTCTCTATGTTGAGATAAGGCCGTAGAATAGGTTAGTGTGATTGTTCTCTTCCATACTTCAGAAGGTTCAAGAAAGTGTTCCCATTTGGTATGAGGCGTTTTGATCAGTGTGCACCAAAGGGGTGGGGGGGAGTAGCAGTGGTATTCTGTTGGATATACCCTTCCCTAGATAGCGGCCTCTAGCAATGCACCTCCAACCGGTTTCTGTCAGATTTGGGGAGGACGACGATTAATGCTGCTCACAGTCACTGGTAGGGTCAGTTCCCTCACCTAGTTGCACAATTGCAATAGTTTCAAGGTGTAGCTCTATATGTGGAGTACACCTCCACTGGCAGTCCCTCTGTCTTATTTCACACTACTTGATCAAATGTGATTAAGCTCCTCGCTGGCCAGGTGCTCATTTAGTGTATGGCCCTGTAATGGGTCAAGCTGCGTCAGGGGGATGCGAGCGAGGTACTATTGCAGTGGGGGCCATCCTTGAACGCTGTCCCTTTTTATAGGGCGCTGGCAAGAAGACTTTATTAGTGTCCACTTGTGCATTCAGTAATACCCGTGTGGTGGGACCTAATCACAGACACTTGGGATCCAGGGGAATCGATGCACAACAAACACGCCACTCTGTCTCCATCCATGTGCTGTTTAGTGATATATTCTGTGTAGTCTGGGTTTCCCAGTCTACCCGCTGCCACTTTGTGCTCTCATTTAAGATGTGTGATGTCAATGTAAATTCCATGCGTACCTTGGCCTCCCAAATATGTGTTCCAAGGCCAGAAACCGTGTGCTTAGTCCTAACTTTACAATCAATCAATCAATCATTACATTTCTAAAGCGCCCTACATACCCGTGAGGGTCTCAAGGCGCTAGGGGGGGGGGGGCGCTACTGATCGAAGAGCCAGGTCTTGAGGAGTCTTCTGAATGCCAGTAGGTCCTGAGTCTGTGGTAGGTTGGTTGGGAGGGTGTTCCAGGTCTTGGCGGCGAGGTAGGAGAAGGATCTTCCGCCGGCTGTGTGGTTTTCCGGATGCGAGGGACTGGGGCGAGGGCGAGGTTGGCTGAGCGGAGGCTTCGGGGGGGGGGTGTGGAAGCTGAGTCGGTGGTTGAGGTAGGTAGGTCCGGTGTTGTGAAGTGTTTTGTGTGCGTGGATGAGGAGCTTGAAGGTGATCCTCTTGTTGACGGGGAGCCAGTGTAGGCCTCTCAGGTGGGGTGTGATGTGGCTGCGGCTGGGGACGTCGAGGATCAGTCGAGCTGAGGCGTTCTGGACTTGTTGTAGTCATCTCAGTCGGCTACGGCCCTCATTCCTCTGTGGAGGTTGGCTTTGGCTGTGCGAGGGTCTTCGGTGAGGGATATGATCAGCTGAGTGTTGTCGGTGTAGGAGATGATGTTGAGATTATGTTGTCGTGTGACGTGGGCGAGAGGAGCCATGTAGATATTGAACAGCGTCGGGCTGAGGGAGGATCCTGTGGAACCCCGCAGATGATCTCGGTGGTTTTTGAGCGAAAGGGTGGGAGGCGGACGCTTTGGGTTCTTCCGGAGAGGAAGGATGTGGTCCAGGCCAGGGCCTTCTCTTGAATGCCGGGGTCCTGGAGGCGCGTTCATAGGGTGCGGTGGCAGACTGTGTCAAAGGCTGCTGATAGGTCCAGGAGGATGAGGGCGGCTGTTTCTCCTTTGTCCATCAGGGTCCTGATGTCGTCAGTGGCAGCGATGAGGGCGGTCTCGGTGCTGTGGTTGCTGCGAAAACCGGATTGGGAGGGGTCCAGGATATTGTTGTCTTCAAGGTAGCGGGTTAGCTGTTTGTTGACGATCTTCTCTGTTACTTTCGCCGGGAAAGGGAGCAGGGAGATGGGCCGGAAGTTATTGAGGTCCATGGGGTCCGCCTTGGGTTTCGTTAGAAGGGCGTTGATCTCAGCATGCTTCCAGATTTCCGGGAAGGTGGCTGTCTCAAAGGAGCAGTTGATGGTTTTCCGGAAGTGGGGCGCGATGGTAGTGCTGGCCTTGTTGAAGACGTGGTGAGGGCAGGGGTCCTATGGGGATCCGGAGTGGATGGAGTTTATGGTTTTGATGGTGTCTTCGTCGCCAATGCTGGACCAGGTGGTCAGGCGACTGGTGCGGGTGGTAATCGCAGGGGCGGTGGACTCGGTGGTGGGTGCGGGGGGGTTGGAGTTGAAGCTTTCATGGATGTCGGTGATCTTGCGGTAAAAGAAGGTGGCCAGGGAGTCGCACAGGTCTTGTGATGGTGGGATGTCGTTGGTGTTGGAGCTGGGGTTGGAGAGTTCTTTCACAATTCTGAAGAGCTCTTTGGTGTTGTGTGCGTTGTTGTCTAGGCGGTCCTTGAAGGCGGTCCTCTTGGTGGTCCTGATGAGTCGGTGGTCTCTGCGAGTGGCACTCTTAAGGGCTGTCGGTGGGTGGTCTCCGGGCGAGAGTGGTCGTCAGTTGGTCCTCAGTGACCTTGTCCCAGCAGCGGCGCGGCAGCTGTGGGGTGCGGTGGTGTGTGGTGGGTTTCCTGAAGGTGAAGTGGACGCATCTGTGGTCGGTCCAGTGGGGTTCGGTGGTGCGATTGAAGGAGACGTGGGGGCTTACAGAGAAGATGGGGTCCATTGTGTGATCGGCAGTGTGGGTGGGTGTTGTCACTAGCTGCTTGAGTCCGAGGTTGTCAATCAGGGTGGTGGAGTTGGCGTTGTTGTTGTTCTCGAGGTGGAAGTTGAGGTCCCCGAGGAGGATGTAGTCCGTGGAGGCGAGGGCGTGGGTGCTGATGAGGTCGGTGATGGTGTTGCTAAACTGTGGTCGGGGTCCAGGAGGTCTGTAGATGAGTGTTCCTCTGAGGGTGGTGTTGGGGTCGGTGTGAATCTGGAAGTGCATGTGTTCGGTAGTGGTGTGGGTGACGTCGGTGTTAGTTGAGATTCTGATGGTCTTTGTGGACGATCGCGATTCCCCTTCCTACTCCATTGTCGCGGACTTTGCAGTAGAACTTGTAGCCCTGTGGGATGGCTATGGCGATGTCGGGTGCTGAGGTGGCGTTCAGCCAGGTCTCCATCAGGAAGGCGATGTCGGGGCGGTGGAGTCTAGGAGGTCCCAGAGTTCGATGGCGTGCTTGTGAGCGGAGCGGGTGTTCAGGAGAATGCAGCGGAGGTGGTTGGGTTCTTTGGCTGGTGTTTTGGTGGGCTGGGTGCTGGTGTAGCTGCAGTTGCGGCAGCTGAAGGGTCCTTGGGTGCGTTTCTGGGTAGCCCGGTAGCAGGGGTGGGCTTGTCCGGTTTTCAGTGCACGGAGGGTGCTGGAGTCATAGTGCAGTCTGGCGTAGTGGGGGGCGTGGGGTCCAGGGGTTCTGGTGCTGGGTGCGGTCCAGGCGTGGACGGGCGCAGACGGGCTTGCCTTTGGCGCGCCAGCGGCGCGCCCGCTGCGCATGGCGACCTCCATAAATGGCCAAGTGGAAGGGAGGAGCAGCTGGGAGGCGGGAGTGGGGTGGCCAATGGGCGACAGAGGGAGTGGATACAGAAGAAAAAAGGGGCGGGGAGCAGCGGGGGAGAGCGGGGGGGAACGGAAGCGGGAAACAGTCACGGGGAACACGGAATCGGCAAATTACTGGCAACAGAACAAAAAATACAAGAAAACTGGCAAACAGGCACTCAGCTGGAAAAGAGTGCAGGAGAAACGAGCACTGGGGCGATCAGCACAGCTCAGAAGCGTGGCGGCAGCGGAGGGGCAGGAGTCGGAGCGACCGGCACTGCACCATGCAAGGTTTTAATAGAGAAGCGCCCCTCCCCCAATGACTGCTTTGAAATCATCCCACTCCACCACTCTGTCTATGGCAGTTCCTTTATTCTCTGTGAAGTAAGCCTATTGTTTCGCGGAACACTGTTTCTTTTAGAGCAGTGTATACAGCTTCCATGTAGGCATTGGCGTACAACGCCTGCCCCACTGTATCATCAGTTTTAAAAGATTGTGATCAGCCAGTGTACCACTCAGATGGCATATCAATATTGCAAGGAATAAGGTTGATTCTGGTGTAAAGTTGCTGAACAGGGGAAAAGGACTGCTCTCTCGCATCTGGGTGCATTTGACTGTGGTCTAGCTGTAGTGCCCAGGGAAAGGAGGGCAACGGGGGGGGGGAGTTGGAGGTAGGGTGGAGATCCTGTCTGTGGTGTCCACGAACCAGAACTAGTATGTCTTGGACTAATGTCCGGGGGAGGGTATTAGTCAGTAATTGTGATTGGTTGCTGTTAGGGACGTATATCGTGACCACAGGGATCAGCACCCCCTCAAGTAGCTCCTCCACTATAACCTAATTGGTCCTCAAGGTCTATCAGTGTGAGGGCTATCACCAGAAGGAGCAACCCAGATGAGCACCACAAATTGGCCCTATCACAGTTTGAGGAGTTCCATAGTGGTCAGATTTGTTTCCTGAAGAAATGCAATGAGTCTGTCTATTTCAAAAGTAGGAATAAGTAAGGTGGTGGCGTCTAGACATGGGCATTCCCTGGAAATTCCAGTGCAGTATCTTTTATATGAGTATGGATGTCATGTGAAGATTTGCCATACTGGTGCCGAGGTTGTCCACCTGCCCCCTCCAAGCTCAGATTTTTAGAGTCTGTGCCCACAAGCGGGCGGGCCTTACCCACATTTATGGTGTAATGATGGGTTTTCACGAACAAAAACAATTACCCCAGCTGCCAGTGCCTGGTCGTGTCTTGAACATAGCCATGGCCAAATCACAGCTTAAATGGAAATCGGAAAAGGAACGATCTGGATCCAGGTGTTACAGTCTCTTGGGTTGTTGAGAATGATTCACAATCTGTGCCCTGATGGTGGTGTCCATTACACCCCTTTTGCCCCAGCCAAGGCCAGGAGGAATGTAGCTTTCTTAGCCCACCCTCTGGGGGGCCCTGTATTCCCCCCAAAAAAGGATAGATTTTGTGGAATCGTATCACTTGGCCAGGCATCACTGGCCTGAGTTCCGGGCCTATGTGCACATCTGCCATGACGAATTCCAAGTCAAAGGTCATCTATCAATCTACAGGGAGGCTGTTTTTAGGGGAGGCTGCTTTTTTTTTTTACTTTGGCAGGATTCAACCTATGGCACACTATTGGGCCTACTCTGGGGGAAGCCGGTTCTGATACTTTCTTGAGCTGGACAGTTTCCAGTCAGCATTCAGTTGTATGTTGGAGGGCACACCCCTTAGATTCCAGCCAGCCCGAGTCATCAGACAGTGTTGTTAAAAACAAAAAGTGGCATCAGAGTCTACCACACACAATTTGTCTGGGTTCATAAGGAATATTTAAGGTTGAGTTGCTGAAGCTTATGTTTGATCTGCAAGAATGAACCTCTGAGTCACTGTCCTTCTGTAATGTAGTCTGGATAGATGTTCACTGAGGTGCTGGTAATTTGCCAAGAACCCTTGGACCTGGCGACTTGCAGGATGCAGTTGAGGTCCCTGTAGTTGAAGAGATGCACCACCACCGTCCAGGATGGACCCCCTGGAAGGAGGGGGGTCTCACCCAGGACTCTGTGAACCCAATTCCAGGAAGAACATGGTAGATTTACTGCCAAGGACAGCAACCAATCCTTGAGAAAGAGCTCCATACTAGGGCCTTCTGAAAGTCCCACCACTCGGATATTGTTCCAGCGAGATTAGCTTTCGACATCCTCTGAATTGGCGCGTAGTTGGGAGATCTCCACCTAGAGGGCCTTGAGGTGGGACTTCCTCTTCGTCAATGAGGGGTGCATTCCGTGCAGTGCAGATTAGGTCACTTCTACTCTGTCCTAGAAGTTTGCCTAATTTGCTCATAGGAGCCCTCTATCAATTACTAAGGAGTCCACTTGGGGTACCACAGCAGTTTTCACATCCTCTTATGGCCTGCAGCAGCTCATCAAATCTGGAGCTTGTGCCAGGATCAGATCACTGCAGCGCGCGATAAATGAGGTGCACAAAGCTGTGGAGCACATGGCTGGTTAAGAGGCACGGCGATGTGGCGCTCGTGCCTGATTCAGAACGCTGCAGTGCACTGTATGAGCTGAACAGAGCTGTGGAGCTCGTGCCTGGGTCAGAGCGCTGCAGTGCGCTGCATGAGCTGCACGATGCTGTGGAGCCCGTGCTCTGATCAAAGCACTGTAGTGCGCTGTATGAGCTGCACAGAGCTGTGGAGCTTGTGCCTGGATTAGAGCACTGCAGTGCACTGTATGAGCTGCACGAAGATGTGGAGCTTGCGCCTGGGTCAGAGCACTGCAGTGCGCTGTATGAGCTGCACGAAGCTGTGGAGCTTGTGCCTGGATCAGAGCACTGCAGTGGGCTGTATTAGCTACACGGAGCTGTGGAGCTCGTGTCTGGGTCAGAGCACTGCAGTGCGCTGTATGAGCTGCACGACGCTGTGGCGCTTGTGCTAGGATAAGAGCACTGCAGTGCGCTGTATGAGCTGCACAAAGCTGTGGAGCTCATGCCAGGATGAGAGCACTGTAGTGTCCTGTATTAGCTATAGAATGGTGCACATATCTAGTCTGGGCCTGAGCTGCACAAGGGTGCATAGACCCTGCCTAAATCAGAGCTCTCAAGTGTCGGGTATGAACTGCACATGTGTGTGCACACAGGAACACTGATCCTGCCTGGGTCCGTGTTCTGTTCTGCAGTGCCTTGTATGAGATCTGAGCCCTCAGTACCCTTTATGAGCCGCACTGAAGTACACAGGTGCATATGCCCTCCTTGGGAGGTCGCCCCTTGTCTTTTATGTACTGCATACAGGTGAATCGATCCTGCCTGTGTCTCTGTCCTGCGGAGTCCTGTGTGGGCTGAAAACACATAGAAAGCTTTAGCCTGTTCTGCACGAGGCCCCTTGCCCACTGCAGCCCAATACAATTCTACGACTACACGTACAGTGATTGCGATCGGTTCGTTGTGTGGTGCAGTTCAACATTCTACGCGATGAAAGGAAGGGTGTTGCTCCTGCATTTATTGTGTCACCGTTTGTCCTAGCTAAGGCAACATCATAGCTTACTGTATGTCTGGACTCTGGGTGCCTTGTGCATTGCATTCTGCAGAACTTATGTCTGGGTCTGGGTGCCCGGTGCATTGCATTCTGCAGTACTTATGTCTGGGCCTGGGTGCCTTGTGCATGGCATTCTGCAGTACTTATGTCTGGACTCTGGGTGCCTGGTGCATTGCATTCTGCAGTACTTATGTCTGGACTCTTGGTGCCTTGTGCATTGCATTCTGCAGTACTTATGTCTGGGTCTGGGTGCCTTGTGCATGGCATTCTGCTGTACTTATGTCTGGGCCTGGGTGCCTGGTGCATTGCATTCTGCAGTAGTTATGTCTGGACTCTTGGTGCCTTGTGCATTGCATTCTCCAGTACTTAAGTCTGGGCCTTGGTGCCTTGTGCATTGCATTCTGCAGTACTTATGTCTGGACTCTTGGTGCCTTGCATTCTACAGTACTTAGGTCTGGGCCTGGGTGCCTTGTGCGTTGCATTCTGCAGTACTTATGTCTGGGCCTGGGTGCCTTGTGCATTGCATTCTGCAGTACTTATGTCTGGACTCTTGGTGCCTTGTGCATTGCATTCTGCAGTACTTATGTTTGGGCCTGGGTGCCTTGTGCATTGCATTCTGCAGTAGTTATGTCTGGACTCTTGGTGCCTTGTGCATTGCATTCTCCAGTACTTAAGTCTGGGCCTTGGTGCCTTGTGCATTGCATTCTGCAGTACTTATGTCTGGACTCTTGGTGCCTTGCATTCTACAGTACTTAGGTCTGGGCCTGGGTGCCTTGTGCGTTGCATTCTGCAGTACTTATGTCTGGGCCTGGGTGCCTTGTGCATTGCATTCTGCAGTACTTATGTCTGGACTCTTGGTGCCTTGTGCATTGCATTCTGCAGTATTTATGTCTGGACTCTTGGTGCCTTGCATTCTACAGTACTTAGGTCTGGGCCTGGGTGCCTTGTGTATTGCATTCAGCAGTACTTTTGTCTGGGCCTGGGTGCCTTGTGCGTTGCATTCTGCAGTACTTATGTCTGGGCCTGGGTGCCTTGTGCATTGCATTCTGCAGTACTTAAGTCTGGGCCTGGGTGCCGTGTGCATTGCATTCTGCAGTACTTATGTCTGGACTCTTGGTGCCTTGTGCATTGCATTCTGCAGTACTTATGTCTGGACTCTTGGTGCATTGTGCATTGCATTCTGCAGTACTCAAGTCTGGGCCTGGGTGCCTTGTGCATTGCATTCTGCAGTACGTATGTCTGGACTCTTGGTGCCCGGTGCATTGCACTCTGCAGTACTTACGTCTGGGCATGGATGCCTTGTGCTTTGCATTCTGCAGTACTTATGTCTGGGCCTGGGTGCCTTGTGCATTGCATTCTGCAGTACGTATGTCTGGACTCTTGGTGCCCGGTGCATTGCATTCTGCAGTACTTACGTCTGGGCCTGGGTGCCTTGTGCATTGCATTCTGCAGTACGTATGTCTGGACTCTTGGTGTCTTGTGCATTGCATTGTGCAGTACTTAGGTCTGGGCCTGGGTGCCTTGTATTCTGCCGTACTTATGTCTGGACTCTTGGTGCCTTGCATTCTACAGTACTTAGGTCTGGGCCTGGGTGCCTTGTGTATTGCATTCGGCAGTACTTTTGTCTGGGCCTGGGTGCCTTGTGCGTTGCATTCTGCAGTAATTGTGTCGGTGCCTTGTGCATTGCATTCTGCAGTACTTATGTCTGGACTCTTGGTGCCTTGTGCATGGCATTCTGCAGTACTTATGTCTGGACTCTGGGTGCCTTGTGCATTGCATTCTGCAGTACTTATGTCTAGACTTTTGGTGCCTTGTGCATGGCATTCTGCAGTACTTATGTCTGGACTCTGGGTGCCTTGTAGATTGCATTCTGCAGTACGTATGTCTGGACTCTTGGTGCCTTGTGCATTGCATTCTGCAGTACGTATGTCTGGACTCTTGGTGCCCGGTGCATTGCATTCTGCAGTACTTATGTCTGGGCCTGGGTGTCTTGAGCATTGCATTCTGCAGTACTTACGTCTGGGCCTGGGTGCCTTGTGCATTGCATTCTGCAGTACGTATGTCTGGACTCTTGGTGCCTGGTGCATTGCATTCTGCAGTACTTATGTCTGGGCCTGGGTGTCTTGTGCATTGCATTCTGCAGTACTTATGTCTGGGCCTGGGCGCCTTGTGCATTGCATTCTGCAGTACTTATGTCTGGGCCTGGGTGCCTGGTGCATTGCATTCTGCAGTACTTATGTTTGGGCCTGGGTGCCTTGTGCATTGCATTCTGCAGTACTTATGTCTGGGCCTGGGCGCCTTGTGCATTGCATTCTGCAGTACTTATGTCTGGGCCTGGGTGCCTGGTGCATTGCATTCTGCAGTACTTAGGTCTGGGCCTGGGTGCCTTGTATTCTGCCGTACTTATGTCTGGACTCTTGGTGCCTTGTGCATTGCATTCTGCAGTACTTAAGTCTGGGCTTGGGTGCCTTGTGCATGGCATTCTGCAGTAATTATGTTTGAGCCTGGGTGCCTCGTGCATTGCTTTTCTGCAGTACTTATGTCTGGAATCTTGGTGACTTGTGCATTGCATTCTGCAGTACTTAAGTCTGGGCCTGGGTGCCTTGTGCATGGCATTCTGCAGTACTTATGTTTGGGCCTGGGTGCCTTGTGCATTGCATTCTGCAGTACTTATGTCTGGGCCTGGGCGCCTTGTGCATTGCATTCTGCAGTACTTATGTCTGGGCCTGGGTGCCTGGTGCATTGCATTCTGCAGTACTTATGTCTGGGCCTGGGTGCCTGGTGCATTGCATTCTGCAGTACGGATGTCTGGACTCTTGGTGCCTTGTGCATTGCATTCTGCAGTACTTAAGTCTGGGCCTGGGTGCCTTGTATTCTGCCGTACTTATGTCTGGACTCTTGGTGCCTTGTGCATTGCATTCAGCAGTACTTATGTCTGGACTCTTGGTGCCTTGTGCATTGCATTCTGCAGTACTTAAGTCTGGGCCTGGGTGCCTTGTATTCTGCCGTATTATGTCTGGACTCTTGGTGCCTTGTGCATGGCATTCTGCAGTACTTATGTCTGAACTCTTGGTGCCTTGTGTATTGCATTCTGCAGTACTTATGTCTGGACTCTTGGTGCCTGGTGCATTGCATTCTGCAGTTCTTTTGTCTGGGCCTGGGTGCCTTGTGCATTGCATACTGCAGTAGGTATGTCTGGACTCTTGGTGCCCGGTGCATTGCATTCTGCAGTACTTAGGTCTGGGCCTGGGTACCTTGTGCATTGCGTTCTGCAGTACTTAAGTCTGGGCCTAGGTGCCTTGTGTATTGCATTCTACAGTACTTAGGTCTGGGCCTGGGTGCCTTGTGTATTGCATTCGGAAGTACTTATGTCTGGGCCTGGGTGCCTTGTGCTTTGCATTTTGCAGTACTTATGTCTGGGCCTGGGTGCCTCGTGCATTGCATTCTGCAGTACTTATGTCTGGGCCTGGGTGCCTTGTGCTTTGCATTCTGCAGTACTTAGGTCTGGGCCTGGGTGTCTTGTGCATTGCTTTCTGCAGTACGTATGTCTGGACTCTTGGTGCCTTGTGCATTGCATTCTGCAGTACTTATGTCTGGGCTTGGGTGCCTTGTGCATTGCATTCTGCAGTACTTATGTCTGGGCGCCTTGTGCATTGCATTCTTCAGTACTTATGTCTGGGCGCCTTGTGCATTGCATTCTGCAGTGCTTATGCCTGGGCCTTGGTGCCTTGTGCATTGCATTCTGCAGTACTTATGTCTGGGCCTGTGCGCCTTGTGCATTGCATTCTGCAGTACTTATGTCTGGGCCTGGGCGCCTTGTGCATTGCATTCTGCAGTACATATGTCTGGGCCTGGGCGTCTCGTGCATTGCATTCTGCAGTACTTATGTCTGGGCCTGGGTGCCTAATGCATTGCATTCTGCAGTACTTATGGCTGGGCCTGGGCATCTCGTGCATTGCATTCTGCAGTACTTATGTCTGGGCCTCGGTGCCTTGTGCATTGCATTCTGCAGTACTTAGGTCTGGGCCTGGGTGCCTTGTGCATTGCATTATGCATTACTCATGTCTCGGCGCCTTGTGCATTGCATTCTGCAGTACATATGTCTGGGCGTCTCGTACATTGCATTCTGCAGTACTTATGTCTGGGCCTGGGTACCTTGTGCATTGCATTCTGCAGTACATATGTCTGGGCCTGGGCGCCTTGTGCATTGCATTCTGCAGTACTTATGTCTGGGCCTGGGCGTCTCGTGCATTGCATTCTGCAGTACTTATGTCTGGGCCTGGGTGCCTTGTGCATTGCATTCTGCAGTACTTATGTCTGGGCCTGGGCATCTCGTGCATTGCATTCTGCAGTACTTATGTCTGGGCCTGGGCGCCTTGTGCATTGCATTCTGCAGTACTTATGTCTGGGCGCCTTGTGCATTGCATTCTGCAGTACTTCTGTCTGGGCGCCTTGTGCATTGCATTCTGCAGTGCTTATGCCTGGGCCTTGGTGCCTTGTGCATTGCATTCTGCAGTACTTATGTCTGGGCCTGGGCGCCTTGTGCATTGCATTCTGCAGTACTTATGTCTGGGCCTGGGCGCCTTGTGCATTGCATTCTGCAGTACTTATGTCTGGGCCTGGGCGTCTCGTGCATTGCATTCTGCAGTACTTATGTCTGGGCCTGGGTGCCTTGTGCATTGCATTCTGCAGTACTTATGTCTGGGCCTGGGCGTCTCGTGCATTGCATTCTGCAGTACTTATGTCTGGGCCTGGGCGCCTTGTGCATTGCATTTTGCAGTACTTATGTTTGGGCGCCTTGTGCATTGCATTCTGCAGTACTTATGTCTGGGTGCCTTGTGCATTGCATTCTGCAGTGCTTATGCCTGGGCCTTGGTGCCTTGTGCATTGAATTCTGCAGTACTTATGTCTGGGCCTGGGCGCCTTGTGCATTGCATTCTGCAGTACTTATGTCTGGGCGCCTTGTGCATTGCATTCTGCAGTACTTATGTCTGGGCGCCTTGTGCATTGCATTCTTCAGTACTTATGTCTGGGCGCCTTGTGCATTGCATTCTGCAGTGCTTATGCCTGGGCCTTGGTGCCTTGTGCATTGCATTCTGCAGTACTTATGTCTGGGCCTGTGCGCCTTGTGCATTGCATTCTGCAGTACTTATGTCTGGGCCTGGGCGCCTTGTGCATTGCATTCTGCATTGCATTCTGCAGTACTTATGTCTGGACTCTTGGTGCCTTGCATTCTGCAGTGCTTATGCCTGGGCCTTGGTGCCTTATGCATTGCATTCTGCAGTACTTATGTCTGGGTGCCTTGTGCATTGCATTCTGCAGTACTTATGTCTGGGCCTGGGCACCTTGTGCATTGCATTCTGCAGTACTTATGTCTGGGCCTGGGCGCCTTGTGCATTGCATTATGCAGTACTTATGTCTGGGCGCCTTGTGCATTGCATTCTGCAGTACTTGTGTCTGGGCCTGGGCACCTTGTGCATTGCATTCTGCAGTACTTATGTCTGGACTCTTGGTGCCTTGTGCATTGCATTCTGCAGTGCTTATGCCTGGGCCTTGGTGGCTTGTGCATTGCATTCTGCAGTACTTATGTCTGTGCGCCTTGTGCATTGCATTCTGCAGTACTTATGTCTGGGCCTGGGCACCTTGTGCATTGCATTCTGCAGTACTTATGCCTGGGCGCCTTGTGCATTGCATTATGCAGTACTTATGTCTGGGCCTGGGTGCCTTGTGCATGGCATTCTGTAGTACTTATGTCTGGGTCTGGGCACCTTGTGCATTGCATTTGCAGTACTTATGTCAGGGCCTGGGCGTCTCGTGCATTGCATTCTGCATTACTTATGTCTGGGAGCCTTGTGCATTGCATTCTGCAGTACTTACGTCTGGGCCTGGGTATCTTGTGCATTGCATTCTGCATTACTTATGTCTGGGAGCCTTGTGCATTGCATTCTGCAGTACTTACGTCTGGGCCTGGGTATCTTGTGCATTGCATTATGCATTACTTATATCTGGGCAGTCTGCAGCATTGTCTGCCATGTCATGGTCTCGCCTGGCAGCCTTTTCAGATTTTGGGCAGCCTTTCTCTGCATTGTTGGGCATATTCCGGGGTACCCAGAGTATCTCTACAAAATAGTATAGATGCATGGATTCTATTGGGTCATGTGCCCCTTAACAACATATTGTTTCCTGTGACCTTTGGCACATGCCAGACAGGTAAGGTCACAGTGGGAGGGGTGATGAACCAGGAAACGCCACTCCCAGGACTACTCACTACACAGCGCTTGTATTCTGTGGCAGATCTGAGAATAAGTCGGTCCCGTCCTTGACTGCACGGAGATGAAGCAGAATGGAGATCACAAACGGGGGAGCTGTGAAGTTTCAGGTGAGAATTGTGGAGAGTGCGCCCCCCACCTTCTGTGGCGAGGATGTCCTGTATTCAGCATTCTGCCTCCGTGCACCCGGCGTCTTGCATCTGAGGGGAAACCTTCCTAGAAAGGGGTTGATTTCTGAAAAGGCTTGTCATTTTATTGGCAGGTAGGGATGGTGCACAGTGATTCGTGTCAGTATAAATCTGGCACTCCACACATACTTTTCACCAGATTCGACCGGCCATGGAAGCACGGGTTGCTGGGTAATTTGTTACTTTCTCCATTGCCTGTATATGTTCTCACTGTGTGTGCTAATCTCTACTTCTGTAAGGATGTCTTCCGGTTTGTGCCTCTGTTCTGTGATAGTCGGCCCTCTACTGCTCCACTGATTGTAGTCCCCTTGTGTCTCTCTATTCTTAGTGTCTTCTCCCTACCAGCCTGTATCCCAAAGTGAAACCCGTCTTTCCTTCGTCACTTTCGCCATGTGTGTCCCGTGTCGCGCTGTGTTGTCTTCTGCCCCCTGTATAATCTCCCTCTCTCTCTGACCCCTTGTGTCCCTCTGCCTCTCCTGGTGTCACTGTTCTTTTTCGTGCCCCTTAGTTTTACTGTCTCTATTAGTCACTTAGCCCGGGTGTGTCACTCTCTGTCCTAGGTGATTTAAATCTCCTTTCCCGTGTTACATGCGTTTGTTCTGTGCCACTGTCTGTCCCCAATTTGTCTCCAGCCTCCTCTCTTCTCGGTCTGTTCTGTCACTGTTACCAGGTCTCGATTATCCTCTCATCAAAGTGACCCGTTTCTTATGGACACTTCTTACCACAACTTTGGGGAATATTTCCTAGAGGTGAGACTGTATCTGGAAATTTTAAAGCAGTACTCGTGCGCACCGGTAGGTGGTGTCACAGCTCCAGCCTGTCATTTCGGTAAACGTCTCCTGCCCCATTCAAACTACAGCCGCCCCTCAGACACGCTCTGCTGTAAGCGGTGCAGGGGCTGCCCATTCGGTGCATGGCACGCCTGTCTAGAACTCCACCTTCAATCCTGACGTCATTTATTTTCAGGCTACGAAGTTTAGGCGTTGTTCTATTTAAAGAAATGCAGACTTTGCCCCATTGAATGTACTGCAGCCCTGCCCGTCAGATTTGTAGCACGCACTGTCACCCGGGAGGGTATCTTGCAGCCGAGGTGTAAGTCTAGCCAAGCCCTTAGCACAGTGGGACTACTTGTCTCGAAAAGCTTGGTTTTCAGAGTAGGTTGTTATGTGTAGTGGCAAATCGTTCCACACTTTAGGAGCGATGTGAGAGAAGGGGCGCCTGCCATGGGCGTAGGAGACACTAAATTTCTGGGGGGGACAGGGACAATCTTGTGGACTTTCCAGTGACCCTATACAAATCGCCCATTGTGAGAGACCGTACGCGCGTTAAATGTATACAATCGCATAGTTATGAAGAGAAATATTAAGAAAGGCAGGAAAGTAGTGGACTTGAAAGATGTACTGGCTACTCAAATGTGGTACTAAGATCATCCTGCTCAGTTGCTAAATGGTGACAAGTACAAAGAAATGAAACTGAGGGACTTGAGACAAAAACTTCACTAGCAGTATCCTGAGCCGGGATACCATCAGGTGTAAAACTCCACATAGTTTTAAGAGCAATAGAGAATTGTGAAACACAGAACTAGGAGAGAGAGTGGGAGTGTGTGTGTGAGCTGCACGAAGGCTCAAACATGGTGCAGGTAACCTCTAGCCTATAGTCCACCGGTACTCTGCCATAGCCTGCCCTTGCACCCAAAATATGTAAGGGAGTGAGTAAAAATTTAAAGTCACTTAGCTGAAAATCTAATTTGTACAGTGTTCAAAAGCATAATTTTTCCTGAAATCCCACTTGAGTGTCCCTAATTCAAGATGACCCACAGCTGTCACATACAAACACAAACAGAAAGCTTGGAGGGCATGTGGCACTTGGCACATGTTTTATCAAGAAGATGCCCTAGCAGGACTGACACTTCTAAAGGTGGACAGGCGCCGACTGGTGCAGTAAGGTCATAAGGGCTACACACATTTCAAATGCTGGTTCAAGAGTGTGAGTAAATCTCTTGCACTTTTTGTGAGTCACAAACACAAGCGGCTTAAGTGGGAAAATCAATTTTTAATTTGGGAACACTGTCAGGCCATTAATGGTAAAAGATTTGATAATGGGCAGTGCTTTAAATGGGCCGGTACTCACCGGTACTGAGTACCGGCACTTCCGAGTTTTCTGTCCGCCAGTACCGGCACTTTTCTTAGTTGAGGGAAGAGTACCGGTACCCTCATTGAGAGCACAGCAGGCTCAGGTTCAGTGACTCCTCCAGCTCAGGGCAGACGCCGCTTTGCTTACGAGGAGCTTGCAAGTCACAGAGCGCATGAAAGGCCGGTAGCAGAGTCGCTGCTGGAGATTCCAGCATTGCTCAATTGAATGGCCCCACTGCAGAGGTCTGAGAGGGCTTGCCCTGTGTCATGCTGTGATCAACAGTACACGGTCTAAACTGACCCTGCACTGTTGATCAGGTGCGCAACGGCTATCAGCTTAAAGTGTTCCTCCATCAGGCATGTGAAATGGGCTGGGGCTGCCAGTCATTAATCTTGTCCGATTTAGGGAAGTGCACGAGCAGCAGCGCCAAACAATCCTCTACCTTCCCAAAGATGTTTTTTTCACCTTTTAGTTCAGCACAAAGGCTGCTTTCCTTTGTGTGCCCCTCTGTTGAAGCAGGAAACGAAGATGTAAAGTGGATAAATTATGTTTATTCAAGTAGTAACATCATAAGGGCCCAAACGCAGGTGGAAATAGTCACGTGTGAAGAACAGCTCTCAAACAATCCAATCAGCAGAACATTCTATAACGTTATTTATATAAGATAAATGAACGTCCCAACAGATGCTATAATCAACACTAGTCTACCAATGAAATGAAGATGTGTTTTTTTCAACATAAACGCATTCCTTATGCGTTTTGATATGTGCTGTAACTGATATAGGTCATTATGTATCATCATATCTTACCCTTAGCCCCGCCGCTTGCCCCGCCCCTTTCCCACACCTCTAACTAATTTTAATGAGTACCTGCACTTATTTTTTCCCATTTAAAGCACTGATAATGGGGCAACTCAGGTTACACTTGCCGCGCCTGCAAAAAGGGCCCTCATATTTTTCTCCGGGTTCAGAGTGGTTCTGCCTGAATAAATGTAGCTTACCATTAATGTTATCAGCGTACTCTATAATATCATTAGATACACAGTGGTCAAGCCATGGGTCTTCCATTTCCTTTGTTGTAGAATGTCATTGCTGGCCAGCGCACTGGAGCTGAGTCTGCGTTACACAAGAGGAGGGTATGGGTTTTAGGCAGAGCCACTGGAATCCTAAAACTGGGGAGCACAACATTTCACAGTCATGTCACACCTGGCTGATCACATGTCAATGCCAGGTAAAATCAAAATTCAGCAAATAGCAAACTAAAATTGGAGTCAAAGAACAGAAGAGAGGGAGAGGTGCAACGAGAAAGCAAGAAGGAGGGAGGGGGAAAAACGAGTACAACAGACCGACAGATGAATGCAGTGTAACAGCCCTTGGCTTTACTTACAAGTTAACCGAACCAAAAGTCAGTCACTTCAATGGGATAGGTACTCACGCAGGAGGGACCTCACACTTAGTGGGAGCGTGCTGCTGGAGTCCTTCCGTCTTCAAGCCGGCAACAGACACGGGGGCGAGGAGTCCGAGGTCAGCAAATCAATCAGTGCACTGCCACTGGCTAGGTTGTATGATGATCCATTGGCCTCAACGTCAGACGCCTACGGGTATTCGCCGCGCTCAATAAATGTCAATAAATAAACGTCATCACGGGCGTTCGCATTGTGGCAATTACATCGTAAAGGCAGTTACACCAGCCATTTTCACATCGCACGTAGTTGCGACGCAAATGTGGCCATGTAATAGGATCGCGTGTCACATCGGCGACTATACTTAGCACGTCTTGACAACGTTTTTGCGTGCCCTTCTGCCTTATGTTGCCCTCGTTTTTTGTGGCCTTCTGCCCTCTGTTTGCCTCGTTTTTGCGTGCCCTTCTGCCTTATGTTGCCCTTGTTTTTTGTGGCCTTATGCCCTCTGTTGCCCTCGTTTTTCGTGCCCTTCTGCCGTATGTTGCCCTCGTTTTTTGTGGCCTTCTGCCCTCTGTTGCCCTGGTCATTCACCCATCCATCCATTTTGCATCTTCTGCCCTCTGTTTGCCTCGTTTTTCGTACCCTTCTGCCCTATGTTTCCCTCGTTTTTTGTGGCCTTCTGCCCTCTGTTTGCCTCGTTTTTGCGTGCCCTTCTGCCTTATGTTGCCCTGGTTTTTGTGGCCTCCTGCCCTCTGTTGCCCTCTTTTTTCGTGCCCTTCTGCCCTATGTTTCCCTCGTTTTTTTGTGGCCTTCTGTTTGCCTCGTTTTTCGTGCCCCTTTGCCCTCTGTTCCACTCGTTTTCCGTGCCCTTCTGCCCTATGTTTCCCTCGGTTTTTTTGTGGCCTTCTGCCCTCTGTTTGCCTCGTTTTTGTGTGCCCTTCTGCCTTATGTTGCCCTCGTTTTTTGGGCCTTCTGCCCTCTGTTGCCCTCATCATTCACCCATACACCCATCCATCCCAGTAATCCGGGCACCATACACCCATCCATCCATTATGCATCCATCCATTAATCCACCCACCCACCCAGCACCCATACATGCACCCATGCATCCATTCACCCATACACCCATTCATCCCAGCCATCATATTATTTCTTTTGGATATCAGGTGCAAGATGACAGTGGGTGCATTGTACTGAGGAAAACACATTGCCTCCAAGTACCAATCTGAACACCAAGACTAGAAGTTGAAAGGACAAAGGTCTTTTGTTGCAAATAAGCATTCAAAAAGTTTAAAAAAATGTTAGTTGGAGCATTGTAGCTGGAAAGTCAGTGGCAAGGTGTTCCTAATTCTAGGAGTGAATACACAGGACATTTCAGCTCTCTCGAGGAAAGTATCCTGGAGGACTCATGAAATTTGACGTGCACTGGGCAAGTTTTTAACATGTCTAGGTAAGCTTTTACCTCCTTCACTAAAGCAATTTAAGGCAGAACAGATTATATGCCACTTAAATGGTATTCTGGTGGTCAAGATATAGTCATGCTTTATTAAACCTCTAGACTCTAAAGAGTCAGCCACTGATGAGTACTTAGAGAAACAGGTTTGACAAATCAGACAAAATATACACAACTTTATTGGATTTAGCTGAACTTGAGCTTCAACTTGTGCATTATCAAAACTGCTGAAAAAATATTTTATTTAATAACCAAGAATTGCATTAACAAATAGTCCATCGCAACCAACAGTGACAAAAATCCTTTCCAAAACTACACCAACAAGAAAGACATGGGGGAAAAAAAAGACATTTGCAAACATTATGTACTGCATAAAGGGGAACATATAAAAGTCATTTTAAAATTACATTTTCAAAAGGTATATTTATTTGGAATAAATAAATGTACAGTCCTAGGCGGGATTGAATACCAATCATTCATAATTTATGCAGTGAATACACTAAAAAAACTCAAAACAAAAAAGGCAAAGTATTCAGAAGGAGGAAGAGAAAATGGGCATGAAATACAAAATTTCAAGCTCACGGCGAGAGCATGAAATCCCCATCTTTCTTATCCACAAAGTGAAAACTATTGCTTAAGGATCAAGTACTGAGAAGATGTTCTTGCGCTGAAATCTGAAATCAAAGAAAGACAAGAAGCCGTTATAGATTTTTCTACCACTCTACCAAGTCAATGATATTTAATGTTCTATTGCTAGCAGTTAATTGACATCAATACTAAAAGTGACAAACAAGAGGAAAAACAATGAAAATTGCTGTAGTTCATTGATATTGTTAATTAGCACATGTATAACACTCAAAAACATGAGCTCCTAGGGAAGGCTCATTAAAAATGCCGGGGGCAGATTCAATGAACTCAAAATACAAATAATGGTTTCAAAGTAGCCATTTTATTCTATAACTTGACCACCTTTGGTAGGTCCAGAAAACTGTGTCTAAATAAGTCTGGCTGCCCAAGATACACCTGAAAAAGATTGCTTGTTACAAAACATCACAATGGGCAGATTTACAAATATTTATTCGATGAGTAAGTGTGAGTTACTCTAGGAAATACAGGAGCAAATCAGGTGTGCGCTGAAAGTAAGACACACCTCACAGAAAACATTGAGAATCCGGCTATTATTTTCTGTACTCTCTCCATCCCGCCACATGTTTTCACACTACCCAATAAAAGTCTCAAATGACCCAAAATAATAAAGAGTCGATACGGAATTGACAGTTATTTAAAATACACGTTAGCCTTCATTTCTTGGCTCACTGCAAATGATTACTAGTCGATTGCAACCGAGGTGGTGATATAGGGCCCGTGTAAGAAATTACGAGATACTAGAGTAGCTTAATCAACAGCTTTAAATGCAAGTAAATGATTAATTGATAGCGGATACAAGCACATAAAAGAACAAGATGATTAACATGACAATAGTTACCAGGAGGGAAAAGCTGATCACAATACAAGGTGGGATCACAAATAACAGAGGCAGCAGAGGGTACAGCAAGAATAGGGACAGGAACAAAGAATGCATACATTTAAATTGCTGGCCTAGACCTGGAGCATCTATCTTACTACTAGGAGAGCATGCAGACCTGAAGTTCATGCCTGAAACTGTGGGGGAGAAGACGTTGGAAATAATGACACGAAGAAGCAGCCATATGTGGCGGGGGCAAGTAGGGACGGGGGAAAAATACAGACATAAGAAAAGAGAAAAAAGTGTCTCGGGCAACACAAAGAAGCAGTAGAGAGGGCAAAACAAAAGGAAAAAAGATAATGATTTAAAAGCAGAGAGAAGGGACACCAAAAGAAAATACAAAATCCTACATTTAAAAGAGAAGAGTTGAATCAATCCAAAAGGAGCTGGAAAGTTGAGACACAGGGTCCAAATTAGAGACTCAGACCAGCAAGAGTCAAAAACAAACGTTTATTGCAAAGAACCAACTGCTGACCGATAGGAGACATGTGTATCCCCTGCTGTAGGTATCAACATTTATCATCACTAAATGAGGCAACTGTTGATAATGCAACCAAACTATGTGGGTGAAATCCTCTAGAATCACCAACTAACAGAAGCACCAAACATGAAACCGATAGGTGTGCGATAGGTGTGAAAGAGATTCATAAACCAACAGGGCAGAGAAAAGAATGTCAGGAAAATAATATTTGCTTGATTAACTTTTAAACAATGCCACAACTTTTTCTTCCAGCAGCACACGCTTCCATATCTCGTTTCTGCAAACAGGTTGCAGGAAGGAAACAGTACATACACATGTATGAAAGGAAGAAAAAAAAGTGGCACTGTGGGGTTGACTCCCATGGCGGCCAGGACTGCTCAGTGAGCAGCCAGCATGATTCGCGCCGGTACTGCCTGACTCTACAATGGCGCCGTGTCTGGAACCTGATATAATCGGAGCCTGCCCCCTGCAATTGTTGTTCTGCTCAAGGGGTTATCTGGTCTGATTTGGAGCCCCCATGCCAAGCCTTGGCTGCTGCTCTGTTTAAACCCTCCCAAATAAGTTCAAGATAAAGGATTCTCAATCCATCACCCAGTTCACTGCGCCAGACCCCAAAATGGCGGATGAAAACAAGATTTACGCCAGTGTTTCTCGTGCTCCTCATGTCCTGAGCCCACTTTTGCTGCTTCAGCATCACCTTTTGCCCTACTAAGCAGTGATCGAGCCCGTAACTGCTGAGCGCCACAGGAGGGCGGGAAGACTCACTTTCTTCAGCGCAGCAAGTCCTCTGCTGATACACCATTTTGTCTCTGTCTGATCTTTCATGGACACAAGCTTTCCCTTCAACACGGTGGAGAGCTGGGAGCAGACCCGGGAGCAGGTGAGCGCCTCGATGCCGCGCGCCTAATTACTGAGCTGTATTAAGTGAGTTCACAGCCTGTCTTCCAGATTACTTATTCCCTATTACTGAGCTGTATTAAGTGAGCTCACAGCCTGTCTTCCAGATTACTTTTTCCCTATTACTGAGCTGTATTAAGTGAGCTCACAGCCTGTCTTCCAGATGTGTCATCTTCACGGCCAGTGATTCCTGCAGCAACCGGACAGCCCTGCGGGCATCTGCGAGAAATGCATTCTTCCATCATAATCGCCATCCGCTTAACTCTTTAACTGTGTGGTATTTATTTTTAACACTTGTACAGCTACGCAGCAAATAGTGCCAGCTGCACCGTTTAGGCCTTTTACAGCTGCGCAAGTAGTGCCAGTTGCACCGTTTAGGCCTCCTACAGCTACGCAGCAAGTAGTGCCAGCTGCATCGCTTAGGCCCTTTTTACAGCTGCGCAGCAACTAGTGCCAGCTGCACTGTTTAGGCATGTTACAGCTGCGCAGCAAGTAGTGCCAGCTGCATCACTTAGGCCCTTTTTACAGCTACGCAGCAAGTAGTGCCAGCTGCACCGTTTAGGCCAGCTGCATTGTTTAGACCTTTACACAGGTGCACATCTAGTAGTGCCTGCTGCACCTATTAAGCAACTTTCTACGTGGGGGTCAGTTCAAATTGAGTCATGACTCCTGCTGCATCAGAGGTGGTCTGAAGATGACGAGGTTGCTGTGCATTTTCTAGACATTGCTAATCAATTTGTGATCCACCCTATGCTCTTTGCCCCAACGTTAGTGTCTCATAGGAGCTTAAGGTCATATAGTAGTCTGGTGAGAACTTGGGCATACATGGCGGCTGGTACCGAATTTGGTTCTATTAGCAGGCTGATACTAAGTTCAGTGTTCTCTAATGGTCACTGGGTGGTCATTTTTATTCTGTTCTACTTTGTCTGTATTTGCTCTGTGATGGGTCCCTACTATTTGCAAATATTTCCCTTGTAACTTATCTAGTGCCAGGTGGCACCTCATACTCCTCTTCATGGTGGCCTTCGTCTATGGGCCAGCCTCCAAACCCGGTTGATAAGGTCAGGAACCTGGGTGTCATGTTTGACAATCATCTGAACTTCCTACCTCATGCTAACCAGATCTCCTCCTCCGTCTTTTACAAACTCCGGCTCATTAAGAAAATTCTGCCCTTTTTACCCGAACATCTTGCCAAAACCTTGGTGAGCGCCCTGGTTCTCTCCACCCTAGATTACTGCAACGCCTTGTTTCTAGGTGCTCAGGAGAGAGTGCTAGCTAAAATGCAGGTTATCCAGAATGCAGCCGCAAGGCTTCTAGGGCGCGTCTCTAAATACCAACCGGTCTCACCAACCATAAGACAACTTCATTGGCTCCCGGTGAAAAAGAGGATTAAGTTTAAGGCATTATGTCTAATATACAAGGCCCTACACAATGCCGGACCAGTGTTCTTCACTCAGAACCTAACCTACTACTGCCCGTCTAGAACACTGCGTTCCTCTAGTTCCTCTGATCTGGTGGTCCCCCGAACTAAAACTGTCAACTGGGGTGACAGACGATTCCTGGTAGCTGCACCGAAACTGTGGAACACACTCCCCCACTCAATTAAGACCAGCTCCTCCCTCTTGTCTTTCCGTAAAAGCCTTAAAACCTGGCTTTTCAATCTTTGATCTCCACCATCCTCTGTATTTAGTGCCTCCAAGGGTTAAACATCGCAGTTATCTAGCGCCGAGATGCCTTAGGGCCGTCGTTCGCGCTTTATAAATGTTGTTATAAATAAATAAATACTCCTAGATGAAGGGCCCAACAAATTCCCACCTCACTTCCCTGACGGCACATTATCTCGGTTATCTCACCATAAACGTTTAGATTATGCACCCCCTTTTTGCCCTTTTATTTCTCCTCACCACTGCTTTCCCAATAACACCCCTCTCATCCCTCCCCCACCCTTCTTCCCCTCATCCTCCCAACATGGCCACCTCTCGAGTTAAGTCTGGAGCCAATTGCTACAAAATCATTTATCCTCCCGATCAGTCTAAAGCTACAATAAAACGACTGAAGCATAACACTATTGAACGTTTCCCGGACTCCCTTTTTGTTGATCAATTTTACAATGGTTGTCTTGGGAGGCTCAAAAAAGATTTCATTTTCTTCACTTGCGACACCCCCTCTTGGTCCAACAGTTTTTACAATTCCCTCAACGTCACCTCCTCCTCCTCTATCCCTTATGGGAAACAACTAAAAATTTCCCCCTCTGAGTGCTTCAATGGCTACCTCACTATCTCACTCTATAACAACGGTACTGTCATGATCCAAGGCAAAGATACCTGCCTCTCGCTCTTTGACCACCTCTTCCCCTCCTTACTCCCCTCCTCTGCAACCGGGTTTCCCCCTGTCTCTCCTTCCAGCTCCACCCATTACTCCCTTTCTCCTCCGCCGACCCCACCCCACTCCATATGGCTGCACTCTCGAGAAGCACAGGTCGGCCCTCTTCCCTCCCCGCCCCAACTTACCTCATCTCCTATTCCTCCCCCCTCACAGTATGTCCCCTCCCACATTACTTCAGCCTTACCACTAGCTAATACGCTCCTCGTCCCATCTGCACTATCACGATACTCCAATCTCTTCTCCTCTCCCATACTTCTCCCTATCACCCCCCTTCTTAGTCCACCTCTCCTCCAACACTCTTCCCCCAATTAACTTTCCCTATGCTCCCCTTATCCCTCCTTCGATCCCTCCTCTCCACCCCCTCGCCATTCATCCAGTTTTCGCCACATTCCCACTGCATCTCTCTCCTCCCTCCTACTCCTCCAGTACTGCTGCACTACCCCCTTTCCCCTCCTAGTAACCCCTTCCATCTCCCTCCCTCGGGCCCAGCAGGACCACTTCCCTTCCTCAACTTCCCTCTCTCTCAACCCCCCTCACTCTGCCAGATGACCGTTCCCTCACTGCCACCTCTCCTAACTGACAGGACCTCCACAACCACTGCACCTCGCTTCCTCCCAAACCTCCTACATTCCCATGACGCCACTCAGGCCTCCCCCCCCCCTACTTCCCTACCGCCGTGTTCCGCACCTTTCTCCCACTAAGTTTGTCCTTAACTCCTCTCTCTCTTGCAACACCAACAATGACAACTCTCCCTTAACGCCCAATTCACTTACTCCACCTGTGAACCCCACACCCCAACTTACCTCCTGTCCCCCACCTCTCCCCAACTTACCTCCTGTCCCCCCACCTCTCCCAGACTTCCACCACCAATTCCACCCCCCCTTGTCTCAATCGAGCCACCCAACCTTCCGTGCTCTGCCTCATTCTCACGGGAAAATACGCTAGACTCTCTGATCACCTCCATCTCCCAGCTTACAGCTGCCATTTCACTTTTATGCTCTAAGATCTCCACCCATCCATCCATCCACCTCTACTCCCTCCCAACTTCCCATGAGATGCACCTCGCCCCTTCACCGCAATACAGCCAAGCCCAACCTCTCGTCTGCAAACGTCGTTAACTCACACAAGCCCTTGAACAGCACCCTTCTTCAACAGACATACCCCAGCAACCCCACTATCTACACTATTCCGACCATCACCTCTGTCAGAACAAAGCATCCACCTAAACCTTCCCGGGCACCCCCACATAAGTACAATATCCTGATCACCCTTCAGAGCCCAAGAGCCCCCGTCACCAAAACAGTCTTGACAGAGCTGCGCTGTATGCTTCACAACTGCAGATCTGCAGTAAAACACAAAATTGAAATCTCCGATACCATCACCCTTCACAAACTTGACATGCTCTTCCTCACAGAGACCTGGTTCAAAGATACCTCTCACTCTATGTTTGATCTCCTATTACCCACAGGTTACTCCATATTTAGGAATGACAGAACTGACAACACGGGGGAGGTGTTGCACTCATCTTTAGAAACGCCCTCCAACTTAAGGCTTCTCCAAGCAGTTCCTCCCTCACCTTTGAATGCCTTTCTCTTGAGCTTCAAAAGAAACACCATTCACCGCTCAGATTCCATATCATTTACCGCCCGCCTCGTAGTGGCCCTTTGTTTATAGAAGATCTCACTGACTTCATCAGCGACCAATACACACAAAGTGACAATCAGACCTTCGTGGGTGACTTCAATCTCCACTGGGGCGTACCGCAAGACTCCTCTGCGAACTCTCTGGCCACCTTCCTCTCTACAAACGATCTTATCCAACACTGCATTGAAACAACCCACTCTAAGGGCGCAATCCTGGACCTTGTTATTTCTAAAGCAGGCATGCTTTCTACCACTACCCCATTCCATGTAGATTGGTCTGACCACCACCTCATCCCATTCTCTCTTCAACTTTCACACTCTATAACACTTGGCCAACCCAGGAGGGCCATCTCCTGGTTCCGTGATGCCAAAAATATTGATGTTGGTCCCCTCTGTGAATCAGCTTTGCTATCACTTCCAAGGCTAGACCCGAACATAGCTGTTGACGATCTCACCTCCCAATGCCTCACAGTTCTTGCAGCTGAAATTAATAACGTCGCTCCACTCAAAAGCAAAAGGATAAGGCCCACTCCCTCAGCACCTTGGTTCAACAAATCCCTTTATGAGGAAAGGAAGCAGCTAAGATTCCTGGAGAAGCAATGGAGGCAAGTGCCCTCCACAGACAATTTAGCCATGCTTCGCACATCAAGATCCAAGTACCACAAGCATATCTTCCTTGAGAAAGCGGCGCACTTCAAAACCCTCCTTGACTCCGCCAAAAATAGACCCAAAAAACTATTCAATCTCATCAAGATTCCGAGCTGCTCTCCCCCATCCTCCGAGGTGGAGGATTCTACTAAAAGAGCAGCGGATTTCGCTATTTTCTTCGATGAAAAAGTGAAATCACTTGTGGATCACGTCGCTCATCCTACACCTCCAGAGGAGCGCAAATCCTTAGCCATTTGGCAGAGCTTTGACCCCCATATCTGAAGATGCCCTTCTCAAGTGCATATGCGAAACAAAGCCCTCCAACCATTCTCTTGACCCTATCCCCAGTGCCATTGCCTTTGACTTCTATACCCATTCCCTTTCCTATTGGACCACTCTGATCAACCTCTCCCTCTGGCAAGGCTCCCTTCCTGTCTCCTTCAAAACTGGGCAGGTCACCCCTCTGCTTAAAAAGCCCACTGCTGATGCGAAGGACCTCAACAACTTCCGCCCCATCACTAACATTCCCTTCCTTGCGAAAATCACAGAAAGATGTGTAGCAAAACAACTCTCTCGTCATATCAAGGACAATGATCTTCTTGACAACTGTCAGTCCGGCTTCATCCAAAACTGCAGCACTGAAACAGCCCTACTGCAAGTGGTTGATGACGCGCTGAGGGGGGAGAAGGGGGGGGAGGGGGGGGAGGGGGGGGGGGGGTCCTGTCTTCTAATTCTCCTTGACCTTTCTGCAGCCTTTGACACTGTCAATCACAACACCCTCCTCAATATCCTTCCACAGAGAATGGGCATGGAGGGCACTGTGCTTAAATGGTTTGCATCCTTCCTCTCTGACAGATCCCAAATGATCAAAATAGCGAACAGTCTTTCTTCTCCTGTGGCGGTAGGTCAGGGTGTTCCTCAAGGCTCTATACTTGCACCCACGTTGTTCAATCTCTACTTAGAACCACTGGGAAACCTCCTAAGCAAATCCGGGATTCACTATCATCTCTATGCAGACGACACTCAACTCTACCTCAAGGTTGCCTCCACTCATGATCTCTCCATCCTAAGCTCTACTCTGGACTCCATCCAAAACTGGATGTCAACTCATCAACTGATTCTGAATCCCTCCAAAACTGAATTCCTCCTCTTCTCCTCCTCACTCTCTCCTCCCCCGGTTCAATCATGGATGAATCTACTAAACAATAAACCCATCATTGTCGACAGCGCAAAATCCCTTGGAATCATTCTAGACAAAAAACTCAATCTAACTCCCCACATCAATTCTATTGCAAAATCTGCTCGTTACCAACTGTGCCTTCTTTGGGGAATCCGACGCTTCTTCCCGGAGCAGGACCTTATAACCCTGGTGCAATCGCTGGTCCTCTCCAGACTAGACTACTGCAATTCTCTTCTTACTGGCCTCCCCAAATCTCACCTGTCCCCACTTAAGTCTGTTTTCCATTCAGCAGCTTGCTTCATTTATGGGGCCAAAAGAAGCAATCACATCACACCGATGTTATCCACCCTCCGTTGGCTTCCCTTCGAGGCTAGAGCGATCTACAAGACCGCTTGTATCACCCACAAAGCCTTGCACTCCTCCTCCCCTCCTCTCCTCGCTACCTGGCGAATAAACTGAAACTCTCTGGAGGCTCTAGACCTTCACATAATGCGGAGAATCTACTACTTGAACCTCCCACTTTCAAGAAGGAGAGAACAATGGCCCAATCCTTTTCAGGCAACGCAGTGAGAATCTGGAACTTCCTTCCGCCTCAGCTCCGGACCACCGCCTCCTCCCAGGCCTTCAAAAGGGACCTCAAAGTTCTCCTCCTCCAGAGACACCTCCAAAAGTAATTCACGTCCTTTTGTTATTTGGAGGAAGACTTCCCACTACTGATAATTTCTACTTTCCATGACCATGGAAGTGCCTTCCCAGTGTATTCCTGGGGTTGGAGTGTCTGCCTTTTTGCAGTATTTTCCATGTACTTGTGTTTGGTGCCCTTTTGTAACATGCACACACCACTTTGCCCTTGTAACACACGGTTTGCTACCTCTCACATGTTTTTACCTTTGATACTTGCACAAGTGCCACCTTTGCCTACATAACGCTTGTTCTTGTGCCTGAGTGTCTAGCACTTATTGCAGTATTATACCTCAAATTATACTTTGTTTTCTCTTGTAACTGCACACTTGTCACTTTTTCCTCTTGTGCACTTTTTACTACCTCATGTATTTTTGGTTGCTCACAATTTTTACTACCTCATGTATTTTGTTCGCTCACAATTGTCACTATTACCTTTACTACCTCATGTATTTTTGGTTGCTCACAATTTTTATAGCCTCATGTATTATGTTTGCTCACAAATGTCACTACTACCTTATGTAACGTATGCTTTTGTAATCTGTTCTTTTGTAATGTTTCTCATTATGTTTCATTTCTGTTCCTTTTGTGAAGCACTCCGACACCTTCGGGTAAAGTCAGCGCTATATAAAAATGCATAAATAAATAAATCTGCTGGTCAGGTCTCGCTTTACCAGTATAACGGCCAAGTCCTGAAACCTTGCTGTCACTTTAGTCTTTGCTGAGTGGGGGAACAGGTTAAGCAACACTTGTTCTGGGGGGCATGGTACTACCCTCCCTATGATTCTCATTTCCCGAGTCACCTCCTGCCAATATATCTCAAGTGTGGGCAACTCCACATCATGTGTAAGTAGCTGGCTCCATGTTCGCCACAGCGTGGGCAGCCTGCGTCCTCTCTATGGAAATATCGATTGATTCTATCTGGGGTGATGTATGCATGATGCAGTGTATAAAAGCTGATCAGCCGAAATCGTGCATCCATATATATTTTAGTGGCTCTCTGAAGTGCATTTTCCCAATCCTTATCCTCGAAGGGTTTTCCCAGGTCGGCTTCCCATTTGGCTCTCAACCCCTCCAGCGGTTTTGTGGAGTCTTGTCTAATGGCCCGGTATAGGCATGAACCAGCTTTAATCACACCCCCTGCCAAGCTTATATACTCACAACAGAAAATACTCTTTAGTCCCCCCTACAAAACAAGTGTAGATAATGAAGGGGAAAGAAAAAAGATGGAAGCTCTTAAAACTGGAGAATACTAAAAAGCAGGGATTGTTGGAAATCAGTTGTAGCAACACAGGAATGCTCTATCTCAGGCCAAAATAAGAAACTGTGGCTAGTGACAAGTTAGGGGCTATGATTTAGCCTCTAATAAAACCCAAAATACACATACCATGTAAAACAAGCATTGGAAATGCAATAGGTCTCGCATTAGAAAAGTTGGAGCTATTGGTATTGTAAATATAATTATTTTTTAAGTTATGTTTAGGTTTTTAAAATATTACATTTATTAATATTGTTCTTTGAAATGCCAATAGTTATAAAATTAGCAAATGTGACACCTATAGCATTAGTAAAGCTACATGTTTAGTTTTTCCCTGACTTACATGTATTGATATTACAAATCCCAATGGCTTTGGTCTTTGCTTTGAGTGTTGCTGTGGTGGTGCTGATTTGTGTTGCTGTGGTGTACAGGGGTGCTGTGGTGTTGCGCTGAGTGTTAATGTGTTGCTGAGTGATGCTGGGGTGGCGCTGAGTGATGCTGGGGTGGCGCTGAGTGATGCTGGGGTGGCGCTGTGTGATGCTGGGGTGGCGCTGTGTGATGCTGGGGTGGCGCTGTGTGATGCTGGGGTGGCGCTGTGTGATGCTGGGGTGGCGCTGTGTGATGCTGGGGTGGCGCTGTGTGATGCTGGGGTGGCGCTGTGTGATGCTGGGGTGGCGCTGAGTGATGCTGGGGTGGCGCTGAGTGATGCTGGGGTGGCGCTGAGTGATGCTGGGGTGGCGCTGAGTGATGCTGGGGTGGCGCTGAGTGATGCTGGGGTGGCGCTGAGTGATGCTGGGGTGGTGCTGTGGTGGTGCTGAGTTGTGCTGAATGATGCTGTGGTGGTGCCGAGTGATGCTGTGGTGGTGCTGAGTGATAATGTGGTGGTGCTGAGTGATAATGTGGTGGTGCTGAGTGGATAGGTGATGGATGGATGAGTGTATGGATGAATGCATGGATGGGTGCTTGAATGCATGGCGGATGAATGGATGCATTGCGGATGGATAGATGCATACATGGATGGATGCATGGATGGGTGGGTGGGTGAATAGATGGTGGATGGATGGATGCATGGGTGTATGCTTGGATGGGCGGATGACTATGGATGGATGCATGGATGGGTGTGTGCATCGGTGGGTGGGGGGGTGGATGAATGAATGTTCAGGCTCGCAGATGGGGGAGGGGGAGCAGGCATATGGGTTGCGAGTGAGCACGTATGTATATAGAGATAACTATAATCAACAGTCTCTTCTTTGTCTTCTTTGCGTGAAGACATTTACATTTTTTTTATATTTGTATCTTTTATCAAACGCATGTAATCCAAAGTCCTTATGTTTTGCAACTGGTTCTTATGTAAAGCGCTCTGACACCTTCGGGTAAAGTTCACGCTATATAAAATCGCATTAAGTAAAACTTTACCCAAAAAATCCACCCATCCATCCATTTGGGCCTAGGCTTAAGTTTTAAGGCTCAAAGCAGACAGAGAAGGGACAGTTTACAAAGTCGAGGCACGGCGGGGTAGTTTAGGGATGTAGGGAATGGAGTTCAGGGTAGGGGGACTGGGGTCGGGGTAGTTTTGTGGGCAGGGTAGGGGGGAAGGGATAGTTTGCAGGCCAGAGGGCAGAAGGACACCAAAAACGAGGGATACAGAGGGCAGAAGGACAAAAAAAACAAGGGATACAAAGGGCCGAAGGACACAAAAAACGATTGAAACAGAGGGCAGAAGGACACAAAAACGAGGGATACAAAGGGCAGAAGGACACAAAAAACGATTGAAACAGAGGGTAGAAGGACAGAAAAAACGAGGGATACAAGGGGCAGAAAGACACACAAAACGATTGAAACAGAGGGCAGAAGGACAGAAAAAACAAGGGATACAAAGGGCAGAAGGACACAAAAAACGATTGAAACAAAGGGCAGAAGGACACAAAAACGAGGGATACAAAGGGCAGAAGGACACAAAAACGAGGGATACAAAGGGCAGAAGGACACAAAAAACGATTGAAACAGAGGGCAGAAGGACACAAAAAACGAGGGATACAGAGGGCAGAAGGGCACGAAAAACAAGGGGAAAACGATTGAAACAGGGCAGAAGCACAAAAAACGAGGGATAGAAAGGGCAGAAGGACACAAAAAGCGATTGAAACAGAGGGCAGAAGGACACAAAAAACGAGGGATACAAAGGGCAGAAGGACACAAAAAACGAGGGATACAAAGGGCAGAAGGACACAAAACGATTCAAACAGAGGGCAGAAGGACACAAAAAACGAGGGATACAAAGGGCAGAAGGACACAAAACGATTGAAACAGAGGGCAGAAGGACACAAAAAACAAGGGATACAAAGGGCAGAAGGACACAAAAAACGATTGAAACAGAGGGCAGAAGGACACAACACTTCTACAATCAGAATTCTATTAAAGGAGAAATCAGCTTTATTACTGATACAAGAATACAAACCCAGTACTACACTTCGCTTCACACATTCAAAAAACATGCTACACCTAGGAGGTAATTCAGTGCTATATGGTACACCTGCAAAAAGACAAAAAATATTCACCCTACTAATATAATTCCCATACCAAATGCAAGAAGTCTCAAATGCCTTTCTGCTCCCAATTCTTATTGAATTGAGTGAGTAACAGGGCACCCCCTCCCAAGATCACTGTGAGCATTTCTTCTAGGACTACAACTTTGGATATTCAAAGTTGGGGGCAAACATTTATGCTCTGAAATTCAGTGTTTTAGATGCTGAATTTAATCATTAGCATATGACAGGACATAGTGGGGGCAAAACATAGAGAGATTGGATAGGGCGGATTTGTATGGCTTCCAGGACACAAAAATATGCCTGGCAGAGTAAGGACTGGTCAATTTCCAGCCACTGTAAATGTATTCTGAGGATTAAAATTATGCTTCCAAAATAAATAACAATTAACATTTTAATTGTTGAACTGGTTAACTAAACAGTTTCTAATTAAACTGCAAACGGCGCTTCCAGCTACGACGAAGTCATACCCAAGTACAAATGTTGATATAATTGAACTGTGGAGCATTGACAACTACTTTCCCCGTGTCCTGTAGGTGGCGCAATTGCGCCATTAGCTTGCAGGGTGCGCCTCATTTATGCGCGTGATCGCATATCGTACTCCAAACAATTAAATGTGGGGGTAAAGGATTAAACGCTGAAGAGTCAAATCGTGCACCAATTCTAGGAAAATGTTATTTAGGGAAAGGGTTGCATCTGCACCAGTGTTGATGCATAATCTGCATGGACAGCATCTCGCGGTCATGCCGAAGACACTAACGGATTGTTCTGATGTTGTGTTAGTTCTGCTGCTCCGTGACAAAACTCGATACTAAAGGCTGCAAGAGGACACCGTTAGTTTGTGGCCGTCTGACCATGTGGGAGACATATGTCATGAAATAGAGACGAGTTATGACATCCCCCCACGGTTATCAAAGCTTAATAACATGCAACCCCGACAGCAACAAGCATTAGCAAAGCAACCAATCAAGCAGAAAACGAAAGCTGTGGAAAACTAGATGTGCCGGCAGGCCAGCAGTGAATAATTAGGGGAGAGAGAGGGGAGGTGCTGGGGAACAGATGGCCGTGAAGCAGGGGGCGGGGCAGCGGAACCCTTTGAAGTCACGGCCTGCGGCCGTGAATAAGTGACGGCGGGGGTCGGGGCAGCGGAACCCTTTGATGTGGCAAATGCTGCTGGCAGGGGGAAGCTCGTGCACGAGGAGCTTGTCACGTGATTCGCTTCTCGTGAACTATTGACAATCCGGATCGTAAAAAGTGGATGGACGGCAATAGGTTCGAGTAAACTCGACCTAAAAAGGATGCCTTTGAAGGAAAGATAACAGAAAAGGAATATTAAGTCACAGATAACCTAAAGAGAATCATAGTCAAAGGAAGGAGTTGTTTAGACTGAAGATATGCTCAGATGGTTCTATCCCGATACTTCTCAACACACATAGATATGGGATACGAGGTACAAGACCACCTCACGGCAGTCAATTGAAAATAATAATTAAAGTGTGTGATATGATGCAATACGGAGAGAAAAAGGAAGGAACAGATCAGATCATTTATAACTGTAAAAGGAGGCTTCATTCTCAGACACGGAAGGAGATGAAGAAACAGGAATGTTTGACATGATAAAAAAATACAAACATTCTAAATGGGACAGGGAGAAAATCAATAGGATTTCCAGCACAAGTGAAAGTTCAAAATCGAGGGATGCTATTAGAAGTCTAACATAAGCAAAATAATAGACAGATTCTAGAGACAAACGATGTCAAATGCCCAGAAGAACCATCAATGAAAACTGAAGACTGGGCCAGTGCAGGACCCCGGATCAGACCCAAAGAACACTTTGAGCGTGCGGTATGATTAACAAGATTTAGCAAGCATTCTAGTAATCCACATAAATACGATATCTTTGACTCAATATTTTCAAAAGCCTCCACCCTACCTCTCTCTACTTTATCATAAACATATGGTCATTACCATGGTGAAGACAGTATTCTAGGGCTGACCCCGGAGAACCAAGTTTATCATGGTTTGTCAATGAGCAAAGCCCCTTTTAGAATCTCTCCTGGTAGATGTGATATGGTTCCTTTGAAGCAATGAAACTATGTCCTTTCTAAGTTCTGTCTGTGTATATGTGATGCAACAGTCATCTATTAAAAGGAAAGGGAAATAATATGTAGACCGGTAACACATGCTTCTAAACCATAAGCAGGAGACGTGTCAGCCTGAATCAAATCACAAGTGTGCCACCTCCAAATCTTAAATGAGTACCTGCTTCCACCCCTCAATCTCAGAAAAGTAGCTTCGCAGAGGCGCAAGATGGCCAGACTCTTGGAAGGCTCCTGACCACAGAACAAATGAGCTGGATAGGTGGATATAAGCTTAGGTATGGCTCCCTATAAGGTCAGTAACTGTGCTTTATCCTAACCATTCTTCTTCCAGCACATGAACTGCAGAAATCTGAACTGATGGTGGGAGCTGGGCCTGCTCCTCCAAATTCAGGCAGCGTTCAGGTGACTCCACAAGCTTGATGTGGAGCGAAGAACAGAGGAGAAAGCCATGGTGGACCAGGACATGAACTAAAAAGTGCCACCAGAGATGAGGATGAAAGAGGAAGAGGCCATGGCGGAGACTTTACTGGCTCCAAAGCACACCATTGCAGCTAGTTTGCTTGAGGCGGATTCCCTGCTTCTTTGTGGACTCTGGTAAGTAAAGTGGGCATGGAAGAGTTCTGTTAGTGGAGAGCCCCCCACCCTCTAAATAATAGGTTTAACTTGTAAAGAGGTGCTGCAGTCTATATTATTTGTAATTTGGCTAACAGAAAGATAAAAAAGGATCTCTTTACACCACAAACTGCAGTTAGAGTACTGAAACACCCAAAATCAGAGAGTTATGAAAAGGAAAACATGGCTTACTACATTTTATACATGGCATTAAGTAAAAGCATAGACTTCAAAATGGTGAGAATTGGAAAGCTGGTCAAATTTGTGAAAGAAAAAATGGTGAGCTTGAAAAGTCACGAGTTGGAATGTGAGGACATCAGTGGCCAAACTGATCAACCTGAAAAGGCAAGAGCCAGATACCAGAATAACTCATGTAAAACTACTATGTTTAAAAACCGAACCTGAAGAAACTAGAACAGTGTGCCTTGTTGGGCAACCTGAGGTGTGGAGCCCAGCTCAAGGTGCTGGGTGGGAGTCCCCTCTGAGTATTATTTGAAGGTGCTGAAAATGGTCCAGAGGGCCTAATGGATCTCAGGTTTGAGATGTCCAGTGAAGGTTTGCCGGGAATTCAGACTGTCTGCAGGGGCAAGAAAAGATAGCAAGACCGGAGGCAGCACAGTGATGGTCATGGAGGTTTCTGCAGAAAGAAGAGAAGATACTGCAAGCAGCCCTGCAAACCAAGATTGTAGTTCTATGCAACGTTCAGATGCTGCTCTTTTTAGATGTTTGCCTAGACACCCGCATTAGAAAGCGTGCACTAATGGAGGTCAGAAAGAGCCCGATAGACAATTGCAATGAGGCAACTATAGTATTCCCAGTGCAACTGAAATTGGTCTATGTAGGAAAGGACCATCTTGTGTGTGGTGTAACCCAAGATTTGTGCCTGAACTGCTTTTGCTGGCTGTAGAAATCTGTGCACTATACCCCTGGTAACCAGCGGTAAACTGCCTCCAGGTGGTCCAAAACTCGGCGGCACGGGCCATTTTTGGCCTACCTTGCCGAGCGAGAGCCTCGGACCTGTTACTTTCCCTACACTGGCTCCCTGTTAGGAAGCGGATTGTTTTTAAAGCACTTACGCTGGCGCATAAGGCACTCCATGCGGTGGTGGCTGAATATATCCAGAAACGCCTTGCTTTCTACAAACCTACAAGATCCCTTAGATCAGAATCTCTTGGTTTGGCTATTGTCCCTGCTGTTAGGAAAGCAAGGGTAGGGGGACGTTCTTTCAAACACCTGGCTCCTCAGTTATGGAACACCCTCCCCCTGTCGCTCCGCTGTTCCTCGAACCTGCTGGCCTTTAGAAAAGGTCTGAAAACGTGGCTCTATGGACAGTGACCGGTCTGTATTTTTTCACCTTTTTCTTTCTCCTCTGTAGCTTTGCTGTGGGTCAGAAAGCACCTGGACACTCCTTGGAGTAGCCGAGCGCTATATAAGACACCCATAACATTAACATTAACATTATGCTACTGCTTTCAATATGATAAAATTGGTACACACCTGATTGGAATATAAAATGTATCTAGAAGTCACAAGTATATGGTACAAAGTGTACCCAGGGTCTAAGTTAAATGTTACTAGTGGACACCAGCACCTATTGTGCCATCCACTACAGTGAAAACATGGCTTAAGGCCTACCATTGTAGCCCGACTAATCAGCTTTTAAAGTGGAATTCAACCTGCCAAAATAAATACTTTTAAGCAATTTAAACCTTCCTTTTAAGTATTAATATGTCACCTCTAAGCAGGCCTTATTGCTCATAGGGCAGGGTACATGAAATTTGTATGGATTGGTGACAGTACAACGCGGATTTTTACAACGCATTCCGTTACAACGGAATTTTTACAACGCAGGATCCATTACATCGGATGCCATTACAACGCATGGCATTACATCGTAAGTATAGGTAAGTATACCTTTTTAAAAAAAATGTTAAGTTAATTTAATTAATTTAATTTAATTAATATACATTTTAAAATAGATATTATTTTATTAAATTAAATTAATGGCTATTTAATAAATGTAATTTTAATAAAAAATGGACATAATTTAATTAAAATAATGAAATTAATTTAATGTACATATTTTTATAATTGAAATTAAATTAAATTAATTGAAATAATGTATTTTATTTAATTAATTTAATTTAAAAATGTAATTAATGATATAAAATTAATTTAATTTATTAAATATATTTTAATTAATTTAAAAATGGTAAATATAATTTAATTATCCCAAAACACAAACCTACCCCTGAACCCTACAATACCCCTGTACCCCAAAACCCAAACCCTGCCCTAAAACCTAAAAACACACCCTGTACCCCAAAACCCAAACCCTGCCCTAAAACCTAAAAACACCCCTGTACCCCAAAACACAAACCCTGCCCTAAAACCTAAAAACACCCCTGTACCCCAAAACACAAACCCTGCCCTAAAACCAAAAAACACCCCTGTACCCCAAAACCCCAAACCCTGCCCTAAAACCTAAAAACACCCCTGTACCCCAAAACCCAAACCCTGCCCTAAAAACACCCCTGTACCCCAAAACCCAAAACCCTGCCCTAAAACCTAAAAACACCCCTGTACCCCAAAACCCTGCCCTAAAACCTAAAAACACCCCTGTACCCCAAAACCCAAACCCTACCCTAAAAACACCCCTGTACCCCAAAACCCTGCCCTAAAACCACCCCTGTACCCCAAAACCCAAACCCTGCCCTAAAACCTAAAAACACCCCTGTACCCCAAAACACAAACCCTGCCCTAAAACCTAAAAACACCCCTGTACCCCAAAACCCAAAACCCTGCCCTAAAACCTAAAAACACCCCTGTACCCCAAACCCAAACCCTGCCCTAAAACCTAAAAACACCCCTGTACCCCAAAACCCAAAACCCTGCCCTAAAACCTAAAAACACCCCTGTACCCCAAAACCCAAACCCTGCCCTAAAACCTAAAAACACCCCTGTACCCCAAAACCCAAACCCTGCCCTAAAACCTAAAAACACCCCTGTACCCCAAAACCCAAACCCTGCCCTAAAACCTAAAAACACCCATGTACCCCAAAACCCAAACCCTGCCCTAAAACCTAAAAACACCCCTGTACCCCAAAACCCAAACCCTGCCCTAAAACCTAAAAATACCCAAACACCCCAAAACATATACCTCAGTACCCCAAAACATATACTCCTATACTCATACTTATTTAAAAAATTACTTAAATTAATATATTTAATTTATAATATTTAAAAACAAATAATTTTTTTTATTTATAATTAATAATAATTAAATCAATTATATATTAAATAAAAAAAAAATATATACTTACCAATACTTACGATGTAATGGTATGCGTTGTAATAGCATCTGCTATGTAATGCCATGCGTTGTAATGGCATCCGATGTAATGGATCCTGCGTTGTAATAGCTGCGTTGTAACAGCATTACGACGTAAAAGTTGCGTTGTAAGTGTAACATAACAATTTGTATATGTCCTATTTTTAAATACCATGTCAAACACATCTTTACAGTAAAAAGTCCCCAAAAACAAATTTTCACTGCAGCAAGGCTGTTTGTCCCAAAGGAAAACACTTGGATGCCAGTGTGAAAATAGCTACAGATTTCGTTCTGAGACTTTTATTTATTTATAAAAACCCAGTTCACTGGTGAAGTCTGATTGTTAATAAATATTATCAAAAAGGCACTTCTAGAAAGTTACCTTTCCCTGCCTAAAGCTTCTGGAGGCTAAGTTGCGTTAGCATCCCGCCGCAGCCCTCTGAGGGCTTAACTATGAATTAGGTGTGAAAACTGCTCCAAGATTAGAAGTCAAAGGGTTGGGTGTGGGGAGATGTTTCTGATCCTCTTGCAGAATACCCATTTAGGCCGTGCCCAGGAACTTAATTATTTCAAAAGGGGCCTCCCCCGTCACAGGCAGATGATACCTGCACAGACCCTTTCTTTGTTCCACCCCTCGGTCAGGCTCCAATCACAGTGGGGAGGGGCCTGCCCCAATACTGATTAGGAGGGACCACAGAAGAGGGGCTGCTTATTGCCATGTTTCTGCACGAGACTAGAAGGATTTCACCATCTTGGATTTAGGCAGAGAGGGGCACTGTGGGATTGTTTGCTGTAGGGCTCATGGGAAATGCTGCAAAAGGGGGTAGGATTACCACTGGGCTCATTAACCCTATTGGTTAGGAAGGAGCCAGGAATCAGCCCCATCCACAAACTGGTGCCAGGTATAAATGTGGCACCCACAGTAACTCCTGCAAAATATTACTGGATCTGTGGAAGAATCAGAAGAGGACTAAACCTGCGCTTTGTGAACAGAGAAGAGCCACAAACAACTGAATCTCCTCTCTTTTTTACCCGGGACAAGGAAGTGGATTCCCGGATCATAAACCTGACCTCCTGTTCAAGCTACAGGAACACAACAATGTGCATGACGCTTTTCGGCAACTGCCCAGCGGACCAGTGCCAACTGGACCTGCCCCGTACCCTGCTGTGGCTTCAGCTGGAGTGCATCTTGACTCAAGTAATAGCACCCAAGGTCCTGGACCCTTTACTGGTGTCTGAACTCCGACTATCATCCCTGAAAACCTGAGACATAGAAATGTTTTGGCTTTTAAGCCCTACGGAGGACTGGAAGAAACTTGACAAAGCCAATCTAATGCATGTGTGTTACAGCTGGGCAAAAGATTCAGGTTTCTCCTGCTCTGAAGTTTTCTGCAGTAGCAAATACTTTTCAGGTGGCTCCCATGGGACAGTGTCCAGCTTCGTCGAGCCCTTTTCAGCTATAGCTGGCAACCTTGCCCTTCTGGAAGAAAGCTCCAAAAATACAGGTCCAAATGTAGAAATATTCACTAGCTGAGGGATCTTCTCTGGGTGCAAATTTCAAATCCCCCCAGCCCCAACCTGAATGTTTCCAGCAAAAGTCAACAGCTTCAACAGGACCTTGTCCAACTGCTATGATGCGTAGTGGAGCTATCATCAGCCACAGCCTGCTGCAATCCTTGGCTAAAGATTTTTGACTTCCATTTTAGAGTTGGGTCTACTAATAATATTAGTATTATAATTTTATCTGATGTGGTCACTATTACAATAGTGGCCACCCCGTACGAGATTACTAACAGTGATCACCTTAGTGCACCAGGCAGGTTTCACAGCAGTAAGTGTTTCAGATTTGAATGCCTCTACATGACAGTCATAGCTGCAATGCCTTTGGAACCAAGGGAGTAATATTAGTAATACATTTCTCCAGTGCCGCATATTTATCTTTGAAATATCAGTTTTAAACATATTTTGGAAAGTCAACCAATTTTCTTCAAAGATCAGAACGGCTTAGAAGCTTTGAAAATACAAAAGTTTCCAGCTCAAATGCAGGCGTACACATTAATTGAACAAATCAAAATCTTCTAATGTAGTCAGCTGGGCTGCACACAGAAGAGCTATTTAAAGGTAGCTGGAGAGCTAATGATAGCTCACCAGCTACTTGTTGGAGAATCCTGGCTTACATTATCGACTGCACATCGAGTGAAAGGGGAATCTCCAGAGCTCTTTTCTTACTGAAGAAAACCTTCAACAAACTTCTACAAATCAACAGGAAGTAACTTTGAACACACACAACATCAAAGACAAGAATTTGTAATTTATCTTTACCCCACTTGGAGTGGTGTCTAATAATTTTAAACTCGCTCAGATGCAGAGCATAAAGGCTTCCTCCCTGCTGCCCCTTCCTCTCTGGTGTTGAAACTCCAAGTGACATTGGTTCTCACACCATTAGAGCTTTTGTATTTATTATGGTTCAAATACCTAGCAATGTGAACAAAACTGTTTATAAAGTCAGTTAGCCCAGTGGGCGTAGAACAATTTCAAGATGGCCTCATTTACTTCCTGCCCTCTCCTGATAATTCACAGAACTGCCGTTTGCAAGACTTTCTCTGCTAAGACGTGGTGTAACAAGAAGAGAAGTCTGGTCTTTGCCCTGAAGAGAATCGAATCCTTTACCAAGGAATCGAGACCCCCCATATTGGATGACTATGTATTCTGAACACCTTTTTTGACCCACTGACAGGCAGTGTAAAAAACTCACTCTGCCTTCAGCCTCCATGCCAGCGCTCTCAATTATGGCCTCTTATAAACACCTGGAGGTGATTCAGTGCAAACTATGCACTATACAAGAGCAATATGCTACACAAAAGCAAAAACAAATACAGAAACACTAGTCCTGCAATGGCTTACTTGATCTTGCATGCCCTGAGAGTGTTAAAAAGGTGAAATATAAACAGGAACTAAATTGAGGACATGGATTAATTTAACATTTTCTTTACATTCATTGTTCGGAAACCAATCAGTGTGTTTGCAAGTTAAGAACATTAACATAGGGCCCGATGGGGACCCGATTTAATGTCTATTTTCTAACTTACTACCGGGTCTGAGAGCTGGATTGACCAGCCTCACTTAAAGCCCTGCTCTTTCGGACACCTTTTGTCAGTAATAACAGGAATTGTAGTGAATGAGCAGTGGCAAGGGCTGCCATTGCCTATATCAACTTGTTGAAGCCTGCCTTTCAGGTCAGAATGGCGAGACTGGGGCAGCCAGGCAAAGCCCACTGCTCAGACAGGGGAGCAGGGTCATCAGTTGCCTTGCCCCTGCTAAAGTCCTACAGTGCGGGCCTGGCTTTACTGCTCGAGCAGTGTCTCGTCTCCAAGGTTTAAACTCACGGATCATTCATAAGCCTTCTCTATCAACCACCACATGTTAAAGGCTGCGATTGAAGAGCATCAAAAACTTTGAGAACTGGGATCCCGAGCGCAGTGGGGATGGAATCAAGGATGTAGTTTAAAGGACAAAATATTCTGTAACTGTTGTTGCCCTTTCACCTTCAGGTAAGTGCATATAAAATAGAACGCACACACCTTAAATGAAAATTGCGCTCTTTTACATAATGAAAGCTCAATTGGTTAATGCAATCACTGGAGCACTCTGTGCGTATGAGCCACACACTTTAATTCTGGTTAATGCAGTGGGGAATAGGGACGTATAGGTTCAGTGGTACGAGGCCCTGGCCAGCACAAAGCACGGTGAATAGGTCTGTCATTATTTTAAAATTGTATTACATTACAGTTTAAGGTATGTTCTTAGTAGTGTGCAATTAAATTGTACCTAGTGCAAACCTTTTTAGGTCTCGCACCTGCGACGCATCGCGAAGCGATGTCACAGCGAGACCTATAGTCGGCGAGTCTGCTTTCAAGGAGACAGGAGATGGGCATGCGCAGCATGCTGTAATCGGATGAGGTCGCGTGCGCGTTCACCATCTCCTGTCTCCCTTGAAAGCCTCCAACACACACAGCCACACCCCCCCTGCTTTCGCTACACGCACACACACACACAGACACGCACACAAACACACAAGCGCACAGACGCAAGCACGCACACACACGAGCACACCTACACGCATGCACACACGCGCACCTACACACACACACACACACACACACACACACACACACACAGAGAGACACACACCACACACTGCCGCTGCCGGCACCCCTCCAGTACAACTAAGCCCCACTCACCGCATCCACGCCACTCCGGACTTCTGCATCCTCCGCTGGGCTGTCCCTCAGGCATGGGAGCCCCACGTCACCACTGCTCCTCTGGGCCAGCCACTCCGTGGGTGCGGGCTTCAGAAGACAGAAGTCTCGCCCCAAGACTGGTTTTTGTTTCTGCAGTGCACGCTCACGTCTTGTTATAATGTTTAGCAAATAAGATGTTTTTTATTGGAAGTATCTACATGTAAGTATCTACTTGCATGATATTGGGCTCTGCGGAAGGATGAATGTGTATTCCATAAACTTGGTTTATTGTCGCTGATCGCTCAGAAGTAAATGAAAGTCAAGCGTAGCACTCTAAAATACTCCTCAATAAATTAATACATACCCATTCCAGAAGCAGCGATCTCTAGACCTTCTTCCTCGATAAACAGCACTATAAAATGTTGGTTTTCAATTGGACGAGCCTGTGAGCCTTTTAGAAGACGACCTTGTAAACAGATGTAATTTGCAGGTGCGGGAAAAGAAAGTGCAAAAATCCAAAGGCATAGTAGTACCCAGCTGTTCGAACATCAGTTAAACCTGACTTTTTTAGCCTACCCTTCAAATTGAATTCCAAAGACTGAAATCCCTGTTTGATATTTCCTAAAGTTCATGCGACGATGACCGAATATAGCCACCTTTGATAGTCCAGATATTCACTACCCGATTTAAGGTTCTGTGACCCTATAGTAGATTTGAAGCAGGCTGGAGCCAGTCTGAGGCTGATAATGCTAGTTTTAAGTGTTACTGTCCTGATATTAAGTTCCTGTCCATCTTGCAACACGGAACTCCGACCTGTCCCCTCCCGTTATGACTGCAGCTGTGGCTAGGGATGTTGGGGGGTTATTACAGATGGGATCAACTGGTGGGGGAGTGAGCAAGACCCTCACAGATGCAGTGAGTGGACCGAAACACGGAAAACGAAGAATACGAACGTGCAACCTTCAAATTACATCTTGAAATCCTCGCAGGTCCTATTCAACTGTTATCCTACATACACTAGTCTATTGCCGTCGAGGTAAATAATAAATAACTCCCATTTCTAGACACAGTAAGGTGCCAGTAAACATTGTAATGTAGTAAAAAAAATTTTTTTAAAGCTGTTTGTTCTCGGACAGGGCTGTCTTGCTGTTCATCATTCCGACAACATGAGCGAAATCGAATTAAATAACAATTGTCCCCATGATATAGTATTACTACATTAACACATTCTAATGTTATACCTGTTTTTTTGTGATGTTTTTATTTGCCGATCTTTTATGGCCAATTTCTGTGCCGAATAAAGAAATTTTTATTATGAATTACTATATTGCCTTTCTAAGAGACATGCTGGTGCACCTGCGAGTTACATAAATATCAGAGGTTACTCAGACTAATATTTCTGATAAAATGAGTGACATCAATCCGAGTAATAATAGCAGTAGTGCAGACTGTATGAAGAAGTACTCGGAGACACAATAGTTAAGCGGAGTGTGTTATATTAAGGAAACACGTTTATATTCTCTAGGGAGGCTCCGCCTTTCATCTTTCAACGTGTGTAAGAGAGAATTGTATTGTAACAACCTGCTCTTTACAGATCTGTGAAATGCCATGTAAAAAAGATAGTTAGATTTTCTCAATTGTTTGTCCCAGACTATGCAATAACCCTCAGGCTGCCATTTATTGTACATTAAAGCCCTGGCAATATGTAGATTCTCGCCGAGCTTCCCAGCGTGTGTCTGAAGCAGAATCAGTGTAATGTGAAAGTCGTGGTGCACCAAAAAGAGGAGCTGGGCCGGCTCGGTGTTACAGAGGGATCCCACGGCCTCAAATCAAAGCGAGCTAAATAGGTACAATACATGGTGGCTGTGCGCAGTGACGGGTGGAAAGAAAAGCGGCTCCAGCCACAGCCATATTGCGATTGGACCGGCTCAGTACAGCAAAGCAATGTGGTGACCTCGCTCCACAGCGAGATAATTAGATAGCCGCGCATAACATTAGTGCATGGCCTCCATATTAGACGATGCAGGTCAGTATTCTGGGCTGCAACAACTGAGAAAAGAGTTCTCCTCAACAACCCATAAAACCACCGAAGTGGTTGAAAACTGTAGTTGGGCGGTGCTGCTTCCTGAAAAAAAACGGAAGTAACATTTCGCTGCATCAACGATTTAGAAAGCACATAAGGAGAGTGGCACAGCATTAAGCCAATGTCAGAGCAGCAGGCGGGAGCAAGTGTGAGCAAAGTTCTTTTACGGACTACTACATACCACACACACACAACCAACCACACACCACACCCAACCACACACACACACACACACACCACACCCAACCACACCCAACCACACACACACCCACCCACCCAACCACACACCCAACCACACACACACACACCCAACCACACACAACTACAAACACCACACCCAACCACACACACACACACCCAACCCCACACACACACACACACACCCAAACACACACACACCACACCCAACCACACACACACACACACACACACACCACCACCCACACACACACACCACCACACACACACACACACACACACACACACACACACACACCACCACCACCACCACCACAAACATTCATGCTCTCCAGCCCGGACAACAATGTCATTAGTAAATAAAAGACAATTCAGTTATGTGACCTTTTATGTGGCAAAGATTTTTATTCTACATGGAACAACATTATGGTCTATTCGCTCAAACACAAAAAAGGTTTTTGTACAGTGCTAGTCCTTAACTAATGTATTTGAAAGTGCTCTTATATGTGGTAATGTAGAAAAATTAAAAAAGAGGCTCAGTGGAATAAAATATTTGCTTAGGATCCCACAAACTAGGAAGCTGTAATCAATACCATATTTTCTGGTACGACATTGAACGACTGGGGTACATCAGACATTAACAATGTGTCTTACATTCTTGGGGTATGAGGCTAAAACGTTGGTAGGCAGAAGCCACATATAAATGTGTCGTGCTTTTTTTTATTTTTATGTTTTATTAAGCATTTATCATTTTTCTGCACAAATACATTTCAAATTACAGCACACATCATTAATTTTTCAGATTCAAATAATTACAATATATGCCTATATATAGGAGGGGTAAAATATCAAACCAAAATAACATAAGAAATACAAATAGTCTGGATGGGAAAAACCTACCGTATTTTCCGGCGTATAAGATGACCCGGCGTATAAGACGACCCCCCACTTTGCTTGATCAAATTTAGGTTTTGTGCTATACTCGCCGTATAAGACTACCCCAAGACTACCCCCACTTCCAGCACAGTCCAACGCTCTACTTGTACCTTGTACGCTTTTATAACCTGCACACTTATCACTTTTTTCTCTTGTAATGTACCGATTGCTACCTCATGTATTTTGTTATACCGGTAACCTGCACACTTATCACTTTTTTCTCTTGTAATGTACCGATTGCTACCTCATGTATTTTGGTTGCTCGCTATTGTCACTTTTAAACCATGTAACTTAGGCGGGAAATGTTTCTTCCCTTCCACCTTGCTTGTATGCTGGGAATATTGCAAGCCTACCGTAATCTCTCCACCCGCTAGTCCTCCGAGTACGCTCAGCTTACCGCAGTGAAGCAGCTCCAGTGCCCGGCGGTGTCCTCCGACTACGTGGATGCTATCGCGGATCCTCAGCGTTGTCCACCGATGCAATGCTCCGGCGGGAATCCTCCGGCATTATGGCTGCCAATTTCTGCGGGAGGCCTCGGGGGTACCCACCAGGCAGTAGGGGCGAAGTTGGAGCGAAGTTGCGGCTTGAAAGCCAATTGTGCGCGGGAGCCCCCAGGATGCAATGCTCTTCGACTCTTCACCTCTGTGGCTGGCGAGCGGATTAGAGCCACCCTCCCCCACCTCCGGCTGGATTAGAGCCACCCTCCCCCACCTCCGGCTGGGCCGGAAGCGCAGGAACCTTCAGGAGTAGTCCGCGCTGTTGAAAAAAACCATGAAAACAAACGGTCTAATTTTGTATCCGGCGTATAAGACGACCCCCGACTTTCCAGAAAATTTTAAGGGGTTAAAAAGTCGTCTTATACGCCGGAAAATACGGTATGTACAAGGAGCATTATACCTTATATAGCCATTGCCAAGGCCTGCCCTTCGCCAACCCTGCCATTTTTCCAGCTAGTTATAGGTTGCCATATCTTACGTCCTAATATCTTAGCTCTTCGCCCCTTCCTATCATATATTGCTTTTTCCAGGTTATACATAGCGAAGAGGCTTGCAATCCATATTTGGAAAGAGGGGGGGAACCTTATCCAACCATGTCCTTGCTATGCAAATACGATAAACTGCCACAGAAACAAACAAGAATTTCACTGGTAATCCCTCTACACCTTCCCCCATCCCCAAGATAATTAGTTAGTCTGTAAGCTTTATCTTAATTTTTAGTGAAATTTCCAAAAATTCCTCAATCGCGTTTTTTAAAGTATACAACTGTGGACATTGAGCAAACATATGTGCAATGTCTGCATCATTAGAATCGCAGCGAGGACATATTATTCCGGACGTGCCGCCCCATTGTGCAATTCTAGCCGGTGTATGATACAGTGAATAAATAGTCTTATAATTTTGAGATTGTAATGTGGCTGAACAGAGCACAGTTCGTCCCAAATCGAGGGATGCCTGGAAGCATTTTAAGTCGGTCCCCAGTTTTTCTATCCATTTTAGGGCATATTTCCCCCTATCAATTTTAATTACACTGAGTTTGGCATAGAGTTGCCTAATTGTGCAAAAGGTGGAACGTTCTATATATTCCATTACTTTACTCTGACCAAAACGTAATGGGCCACCCTGCTTTTGTAGAAGAAAGCTTCGTACTTGTAAGTACTTAAAAAAGCTGTGTCCTTCTAGTTCAAATTTAACTTGTAGTTCCCCAAACTGTAGTATACCCCCCTGGAGGAGTTTACCAACCTTTACAATCCCCTTGTTATTCCAGTCCCTCATTATTGTATCTCTGAAAATGTCTCCTGGTAATGAACTATTCGTGTACAGCCTTGTATAGTTATTGTACCTACCTAGACCCAGTTTTTTAAAATCTCTCTCCAGATCATATAAGCCGCATTAATGTCTTAAAACGTGTATGCTTAAAGTAACTAACAATTTTTAAATCACTTTTTGAACTACACTCACAAAAATTACCCGTTCCACTGTAATTCAGGTGTCGCAGCACACCCGGATGACACTCTGCTGTCTGGGTGGGACCCCGATGATGAAGCATGTCACCAACCAGGTTGGTGAGTGAGGGGTCTTCTAAAAAAGGAACAATTTCCTTTTGACTTCATTCCTCTCCCTACTCTCCATTAGAACCACTACCTGGTCCTATGGTGATACTCTTTTTTTTGTTTATACACATTATGTTGTCTGTCACATTTTGATTAATTTGAATATTGTTTGCTAGTTTTTTTTAAATCTTTAAATAATACCATTTCCAGATTGTTTGCTCAATACTTCTATGTAATATATAAACCAAACAAAATAACCTACTTTGAATTGCTCTTGTGTTAGGCATCTACTTACTTTCATTTCATTGCTTGAACTACTCAGTGAGTTGTGAAATCGACCTTTTACTTTGAATTGTTGTCCTGAATTTTGATCCTCTGTCCTGAATGCTAAGAGTTACTGTGCCGAATGTGCCTCCATGCAAGGTGGTCAACCTACTACCAGGACTGAGTGATGGTCAACAAATGCAACCAGCTCTTTATATATCATGGATAGTCCTACACGTGGAAACACCTAATCAATGTAGATAATCTTTGAAGGGCAATGGTAAGGAGACGGGGGAGGGGGGTAGATTTAGTAACAAGGATAATGAAATGACCACCCACATTTGCATGGGATGTGGAAATGTTAAGTATTCGCATCAGGGTGTTCATATATTGAGTGTGTGCTGCCCCCCCACCCCTTAAAGACTCGTAAATAAAAATTAGAATGAGAATATTTCTCCTGTGGAAACTTTTTGATGTGGAACACCCTTTCTTCGCGCCTGTATCTTACTGGAATTTACCTGGTTTTCAGGAAGAGAGTATAATCTACTTACATGCTAACATATCTGTTTACATGCTTACCCATACAGCCTATCAACTTCCGGATTTACAGTTTTCGCTCAAAGATGCTTTGTTGATAAATGTGAGCTCTACAAAAAGCAACAACTTGACATGCAATGAATATATTTAATAGGTTGGGGGAATTACAAATGGCAGGAAAAGGGGGTATAATTGGATATGACTCATTTCATGCAGAGAAAGAAAAGAGCTGACAGGTCAGCAGCTTGACCTTAAGTAGAGAATTAGGCATTTGTGCTGGGAACTTTTTGTCTGCTATCAAATTATTTGCATCCATTTTTTTTAAAGGTTTATTTTTCTATCTCTGGGGCTTATTCAATAGTAAAAGCAATGAAATGGAGTCAGGGATTCAGTTGTTTATAGAACAGGTCGAGTCAGACATAGAAAGTATTTGCTTTGCTTACCTTGAACCAGTCGATTCACACATAGCAAACGTCCCTTTAAAAGGCTATCTAGTTGTACTCAGTGCGAACAACTCCTTTAAATTGATGAATCTGTGAAGGGTCGGTGCCTTCAATATGCCCCAAATCCCAAGTAGACCAATTTCTGAATAGCATACATAGTTGACTACCTGTTGCGATTGAGAAGACATTACATGTATCCTATGTTTTATAGCACAAGAAAGACTAGAATACATTGGGACCTGGTCTAAGAGGTAACTTCTAAAGAACAACGGTCCCTAAGGTAACAGTAATGTTTTCGCTAGTATCTACAGAGAGGAATAAACATGATCAGTACTCAAGGTGAGCAATACTAATGTCAAATGTATGTGCCGCAATCCTCATCAGTACAGCTCGCCAGTTTGGAATGGTTATAGTGTGTCTCTACAGTCTGTCGACCGAGTTTCGATCCACTGAAATTATTGCATCATTGTCAGGACTTAATTATAATTTGTCCGAAACAGTCGTAAGTACAATCCGTAAAGGCAAACAGCAATTCAAGAGGAAAAGGATGCAGGCACATCAGAATGACAGTGAGAGATGTAGATGGCTTTGTGGTTGATAAGGATCAAGGCCGAGGTTAGGTGAAGACTAAGGAGTGCGAGTTCATGTATTGAACCTGCGACATGCAACACAAGGATTGGCAGTACGTGTGGACCCGGCTGCACAGCGAGGGACCGTTTTGAGAGGCCCCGACCAAACTACAACAGTACGCCCATCCCTCAGATCCCTGCCTCACTGTGCAACTGGACCCACATGGACTGCCACACCTTCTGATGTAAATTGCAGGTTCAATCACCTTGGTTCCTGTCTGTGACTGAGGAATTCTATATCCCTATCGGATCCTCCTGCCTGGGCTCATCTGGATATTTGTATTCTCCTTCAAACAAATACTAGAACTCGACCTCCTTTGCCTTAATATATCTTTCCCCTTCCTCCCTGGCTCCTTTTCGACTGCCAAGCCATATAAGAATATCCAGAAGAGGCCAGCAAATAACGTATATCACTTACATAAGTGTGCATGGGTTCACCCCGGTGTCATACGCTGACGACACCCAGCTCCTGTTCCCTTTCCAGTCCCTTACTCCAGCAATAAGGAAATCTTTTGCGGATGGTATGAGGGCGGTTTCTAACTGGATGGCTGCAAACTGCCTTCAATGCAATGTAGGCAAAACAGAGGTGATGTTATTCGGAGAGGCCTCGCTTTTGTGGTCCCCAGAATGGTGGCCTCTAGATCTCGGGCCAGTGCCAAATCCAAAACATACCGTTAAAAATCTTGGAGTGCGTTTGGATCAGGCACTGGTGCTTAAAGAGCATGCCAATCAAGTTGCTGGTCTATGTTTCCACACCATCGGACTTCTGCGACGTGTTTTTCCACTCTTGCCTGACTATCATCGCAAGACTTTGGTCCAAACGTTGGTGATCAGTAGATTGGACTACTGCAATGGCCTGCTCATCTCGGCCAATGAGGAACAACTTAATCGTCTGCAAGTGGTCCAGAACACCGCAGCAAGACTGGTACTCAATGCCCAGCCCAGAACCCCTTCCCGCCCGCTTCTGGATAGCCTTCATTGGCTGCCGGTTCGGCAGCGGGTTAAATATAAAATCTGTTGTACTATTCACAAATGCCTCTTTGGCATAGGCCCTAAATACCTAACAGACAAGTTCATCCCTTGTAGTCCTGGACGCTCCCTCCGCTAGAGCAACCAGTAACTGCTTCAGGTCCCCAGGATTAAGAGAGTAATACAGGGAGGACGTGCCCTCTCCCACAAAGGCCCCATTCTCTGGAACTCACTTCCACTTGCCTTAAAAACTAATTTAAATTTTCAATCCTTTAGGAAGGGCATAAAAACCCATCTTTATTCGACCTCATAGTTTACTGGTAGCTCTACATCTCTATTATCAGTCCAGCATCTGAACCTATGCGCAAGCGCGGAGATACCCCCTTGGGGGTCGAATCCTGCGCTATATAAGAAAATAAATAAATAAGATGATACAACAAGGCAAACCTATTTCACATGCTAGTTAATTTCAAACTACGTGGACAATCATGTTTTTAAGGGTGTGGTGTGGTTTTATTTATTTTTTAGCATCAAAGCATATAACCGTCAAAAATGATTTGACTGAAGCACTTTTAAAAAATGTGTTGATCTTTTAAAAAGACCTCTTGACATAATTTGATAAACGTGAGAACTTGCACAGCACAATTACATACAGTCCTTTCTCTGGAGGCTTTACTCCAGAACAGAGACATAGGCAGTAGCTTAATGTTTGCAAGATTTTTACTGTGGAACAGTCGCTTTGTAGCTTCAATGATTCTGAGAAGCCTTAGAATAGTCTTAACCGTAGTCAAGGTCACTTTAAACCGGACTGACAATTCTCCCAAAGAAGGGAAACATTATTTTGCCCTGTTTAAGCTTGCCTATCAGGGTGATGTACTGTGAATGCTTTAAGAAGAATGAAGCTTAAGTGGTCGGCAAATAACACTGAATGTCCATGTTGTGCAAAGAAAAGTTATTAAAAATTGGCATTAAAGCAGAGCAATGGTTTTTGAGCAGCAGAACAAACATACCACTCTGCCAGTCATTAGTGTTGGCTTTTCATGCATGTAATGCCTCTGGTGTGTGATCACAGTGAGCTGGGAAATAATTGCAGTTGAGCTCCTCTAGGTGCAATGGGAAGAGCAATGAGGAATTGATATTTTGTCTTTTTACAAGTGGTTGTCAGAGCAGTGGTTAAAGAAAACAATGAGACCAATGTCACAAAGTAAGTGGTCTGGGGTTGCAATATTTACCTGCTTGTAGTAACCTCATTCAAACGCCATCTCTTGACTTTTTCTCACACATCGAGCAACTTTTCTCCTGAATTCACCGTTGGGATCTTCTCTCCATTCTTTCTGTAAAATTGGAATGAGGCGAAAGCAGCGGTTAGGAAGAAAGGAGGCTACGGTCAGATAATGGATGGCTTTAGGTCATCTTGTTCAAGAATTGCATTGTATTGTATTGTAATTGCATTTATATAGCGCTTACTACCCCCGACGAGGCGTCAAATCGCTTTTTCGGCGGGTAGCACGCTACTCCGGAACCCACAGAGGATTAGTGTTGAAGTAGTATAGTGAAACATGCAAGTACATTTTAAGTGGTGGATAGGTTGGTCAGTTATTTGGATTCGGAATGATAGCTGAAGGATAGAGTAGGACAAAGGTTAGTATTTATTTATCGCTCGCTTGTTGACGCATGCTATTCAGGGAGCCTATAAAGGATTAGTGGTGAATTAATATGGTGAAATATGAGGTAATTTCAGTGGTGGATATTAGTCTGTTACTTGGAGTGAGAAGGATAGCGGATGGATAAAAGGGGAAGAAACATTTAAATTCATATAGCACTTGTTACCCCTGATGGGTGTTGAAGCGCTTTTTTGGCGAGTAGCACGCCCCTCCGGAACCCATAAAGGATTAGTGTTGAAATTTAGTATAGTATAAATATGAAGTAATTTGAGTAGTAGATATGTTATTCAGTTATTTGGGCAGTATATTAGTATAGTTGAATATGGAATATGGAATTTGAGAAGTGAACATGTTAGTCTGTTAATTTTGATAGAAAAAGGATAGTGGAGGGATAAAAGAGTGAAGGATTATTTTTTTTTAAATGAGAAAAAGGGCAGCATTTCTGGCCCTATTCCCGACCAGTCTAGAACAGGCCCAAACAGGCAACTACCCTTTTCCTCTCCACCCTTAACAGGCTCAAACAGGCAACTACCCTGGTCCTCTCCACCCTTAGCCTCGACGCCCGGGCTGAGACGCCCTAAGCCTGGCCTTTTTTGTAGCCCTAGTAATCAGGTGACCCCTTCAGCCAATGGGAACCCTAGCCCTAACACTATCCAATCACAACACTAGCCCTAACATCTAGAACCAATAGGAGACCAGGAGCTTGCAGCCAATCTTAACCCTAGTTCAAGCACCCAATCAGTTCAAAAACACTGATCTCTACGTCCAATAAAGGCCTTAGCCAACAACCAATCACACCAGAAGCACTAAATAGCTACTTCCAATTAAAGTTCTAACCCTAGCCGTAGTCCCACTCTACTCCCAACAACCAATAACATAGTAAGCCCTAATCCCTACTTCCTAAAGAAATCCGAACCCTAGCCCTAGTCCCAACCCTGCAATGATTGAATCACAGACAGAGAAACAAATCAGAACCCTAAAATACCCAACCAATGAGGACATTAACCCTAACCCAATAGAAACACCAGATACAACCACCAATCAGTGTACACATGTGCCAACCACCAGCACACCATATAAGGTCCCAGCAACCTCAGACAAGGTTTGCTGGCCAGGGAGTTGGAAGCTGCTTGCTCCTATTCAGAATCTTCTAGGAGACAGACTGGCTCAATCCACAACTTTGGACTTCAGCAGGTAAAGGCTTCACTAACTCTAAATCTAACAATACTGTTTGAATAAAGCTTTACTACCCCTGCTGGCCAAAAAACGAAGTGCACAGGCCCCAGTAAATACAGTTTAAACAGCTCACGGAAGCACCCTCTGATGTAGAAAATCCCCGTTGCCACCAAGGGATGAGAGGGATAAACTACAGAGGTTGGACTGCAAATCCCACAATTCAACACACTAAATGAAGGCAATCATGTGCAGGGAAAACCACACATTTAAAACACAACACAGGTGATAAAATAGGCAATTACAGGCAGGCTAAAACTACAATTTTTAACTGTAACAACCACAGGCATAGACAGTAAACACAGAAAGTGAAAATCGTTTTTTAAACAACTTTTTGTCTTGGGAAGAGACAGCACTAGTCTGTCTCCTTACCACTTCCTGGACTCTGCTCACTGCAATCTGGGGCACAAGAGATTTTCAAAACCTTAGATTCAAATCCCACACCGATTAAAGAGAGATCGGTGAAGAGCAAATAGTGGCATGGGGGGAGATTTATAGGAAAGTGCAACAATGTCCTTTATCCAGCAACATTCAGATTTCTTTGCATGACCTTGCTCAAACGGGTTGTTAAAGTAAGGAAACGTAACTTGTAAATCTAGCTTTCCGCCATGGGCATGGTCTTTAAATTCATAAACAGACTACCCTGAATACATTGTGTGAGGTAAATTTAAACTTTGAAAATATGCCTGCAGGAGGGCAACTTTTTTTTTAATGAGCTAATTGGAATTACATTCTAATACTTTAAATGTAGGTACAAATCTGCTATATTTCTGCCCCCAAAAATGTAAAATAAGCAGCTCCTTTAAGGAATATGGGAGCTCAGTTACTTGAATGTCTAGCAGTGTCAATGAGTCCAATACCTCCTGGTGTATTGAGTAGAAGGTGGAAGTATATTTTCCAAAAGTCGCAATACTTTAAATAGGCGTTTTGACAGGCAGTCTGTGGGAACATTTAGATAGCAGTAGTTCTACTGTGATATTCCATGCGATACAAGAACATTAGGTTATGGTGAATGGTCTTCTGTGACATCTTGCATAAAAGACACAACCTGCACAGGTGATTTCACCTTCATTCTTGTGATCAGACATAAGAATTTTGATAGCAGCATTGTTGTGCGCAGTCAGGAGAAATGCAAGCCATCTTGGTTTTGTGTGGTTTCCACCTGATCTGCAGAAAGGTATTTTTGAAAAAAAGAGTAACTATATATTCCGTTTCAGTCTATGAAAACAGCATTTCCTGTGGAGATTGTTCTAGGTACATGAGTCCAAAGTCAATTGCATTTTTTGCAGTGCAAAAAGATTGAGTTGCTGTCTGCATCTTCTGGAGAATGTTTTTGAGAACAGTCATTATGCACACACCTTGTCCTTTTCAGATGCTTTTTACCTCATTAGCCTTAGTGCCTGATGGCTCAGCACGTAAACAGCAGACACCTACAAGCCTTTGGCTAGCGAGCAAGAAACTAATAGCAAATCTCACTCATCCACCATTTCCTTTATGATGACAGTTGTTTCTAATGAGCATTACACAACTGTCCAAACACATTTGTGAAGATTAGTTGGCAATCTCCTCCTTCCCCCTTCAGGTGCCTCGGATGTTCAATCACTGACTGACCACTACCTTGAATCTATGAATACATTAGTCAATGAAGTCGCTCCACTGCAACTGAAGAGAGTCTCCACCAAAACTTCTAACCCCTGGTATGACGACAGACTCAATGACGACAGGCGTTCGATGCGAATGGCAGAGCGCACCTGGAGAGCAGACCCCTCAGCACTGCACCTCAAAAGGCTTAAAAACAAGAGAAATGCCTACTTCAGGAAAATAAAGCGCACAAAGTTGGACTTCTTCAGCCTCCAGTTGGACCAAGCAAAAAACAGGCCAAGAAAACTGTTCGAACTAATCAAGACCCAAACAAATGCACAACCCTTACAATCAAATAGCACAACAAGCGACACCCCACACTGTGAAGACTTCTCTGCTTTCTTTAAGCTAAAGACTGACAACATAAGAAATGACCTCATCATGGATGTAAGCCGATTTCCCAACCACACAAGAATGGCTAACACTCAACCTAAAAACATGGCATCTTGGCTATACTTCGATACCTACTCGGAAGAAACAATACACAAACTGCTCTGCACCTTGAAGCCCTCTAATCACCTCACAGACCCTCTACCTGCTAATGCTGTAAAAGACTTCATCCCCTTGCTCCTCCCTCTCTGGACCAAAATCATCAACTGCTCCCTGCAACAAGGCCTCATTCCAGACTCCCTCAAGGTGGGGCAAGTCACGCCTATACTCAAGAAACCTACAGCTGATCCGTCTGACCTAAACAATTACCGGCCCATCACCAATATCCCCACCCTGGCCAAACTGCTGGAGAAATGTGTCCAACTCCAACTAACAAGACACATTGACCAATTTGACCTCCTCAACTCTCATCAATCAGGCTTCCGAGCGAAACATAGCACGGAAACAGCTATGACACACATAATTGATGACGCCCTCCAAATTCTTGATCGCAATGAGTCCTGCCTCCTCATCCTTCTTGACCTCTCGTCAGCTTTTGACACGGTCAAACATGAGAACTTGCTGGAGCTGCTAAGCACTAGAATGGATCTATCGGGAACGGTTCTCAAATGGTTTTCGCCCTTCCTTCACAACCGGTCTCAGAAGTTCAAGATCGACAATGTGCTATCTTCACCTGTGCCTGCCGATCTAGGTGTTCCACAAGGATCCTCCCTCTCCCCCACATTGTTCAACCTCGTCATGGAACCGCTCGCCACCTTGCTCCAAGCTTCTAATGTCCAATTCCATATGTACGCCGACGACACACAACTGTACCTAAAGCTTCAATCTCCGGAAGATATCAAACATCTGAATTCCACGTTTATTAACAATCAATCTTGGCTAGCCGATAATCACCTCAAACTAAATGCTCTGAAAACTGAGTTCCTTCTCATCTCACCCCCGGCGACAATTTCCACCACCCAAACATGGCTCAACAACCTAACAGCACTCAATGTCCAACCCACCATCGTGGACTCAGCGAAATCCCTAGGCATCACACTAGACGCCAAGCTCAACATGCAGCAGCACGTCAGCAAAGCCACAAAAGCAGCTAATTTCCAAATCAACACACTGAGGAAAATTAAACCCTTCCTCCCTACTGAAGACTTCCAAACTGCTGTACAAGCGTTAGTCATCCCTCGAATAGACTACGGAATTGTGGCCCTCAGCGGACTCCCGCTATCCACAACAGCACCCATAACCGCATGCGCGCTAGCGGAATTCCGCTGGCGCGCTGGGTTTTTCAAAATCGCACTTTGCGTGACGAGCTGGGCTCGTCATCAGTGTGCGAGCGGGCTACACCATGACGAGCCCAGCTCGTCATGAGTGTCGAAGGGGTTAAGAGCCTCCCTGAACTCTGCCGCAAGACTCATTACTGGCTCAAGAAAACATTTGCATATTTCCCCAGACTTAAAGTCCCTAAAATGGCTGCCTTTTGAAGCCAGAATACAACTAAAAATTGCAGTTATGACACACGCGGCCGTGCACCACAATGCACCCAACTACCTCGCTCAAAAGTTGTCTATATCAGGAGGTTCGAGATCCAATAGAAGCTCAAAAAATCTACTCCTGAAACCCCGTAGATTCCGGAAAGAGAAAACTTACAAGCGCTCCTTCTCAGGAATGGCACCCAGGATCTGGAATGCGCTCCCTCCTGAAACCAGGCGTATCTCCTCCACTGCACTCTTCAAGAAAGAGGTGAAAACCATCCTTCTGGCCAAGATCTCCTGAACCTTATAGGTGCTGGATCAGAGACTCTGCATTGCCTTGTGTCAATGCTCACCTTGTCCTTTGGCACTATACCTCTACTTGATGGAGACACTACTACGCTACTTTCTTACAATATATGATACACGTTGGGTCACTGATTCACCCTCCCGGTGCCCCCACTCAGTGCTCTCTCTATACTAAAACACTGGTATAAGCCTTCCACACACCCAAAGTGTACCTGAACACCTCTGTAGTGGGATCAATGACTTGTGCCGTCTTATACTACCGGTTTACCTGACTGTATATTGATATGTTTTATGTATGTTATTATTATCCTTTCATGTTAGTGACTACTACATTGCTCCCATTACCCCTGTTCATTCCTACTGCCCCTACCCTGTCATTGTGAAGCGCTCTGATATCTGTAAGGATCTTGTTCGCGCTATATAAAACTTTGAATAAATAAGGAAGATATTCTGGAAGGAGACTCGCTGTCAACATATTCTTTCTTTGGCTAACCAATGGAATAACTAAGAGTTGCAGAAGATCAGCCGAAATAATCTTCTTAAACTCCTGTTCTATGACACCATTGGAGGTCTCCTGTGAAGTAATGCATTAAGTTCAATAAATATACACAATGCCACAGAGCCCAAGAGAGGAAATCTGGCTGGCGGTCAGAAATAGTTGTAAGTTGAATATATTTCTAGTGTATAGAAGACAGTCTTTCCTCCGAAGGATATACATCAGCTGCCCTTCTTTCTAGAGCAAAAGCTGAACTAGCACGGTTGTCAACTATGTATATCTTACTTGGGAGTCCCAGGTTTTGTAGAACCAGGAGTCTCAATATCTTGACACACCTTGATGCCAAACATTGCCTTGACCAACCAGTAGTCCAACTGGATGTTTAAGTATTTTCCCTCAGAATGTCCGTTATTACTGCCATGCACTTGGAAAAAAAGAGAGTACCTTTAGGTCTCTATGGCCAAATTATTGTCTCTGCCAATGCTTTTTGCTATTCGAATGAACACTCATGGCTGGCATTGTTGCAAAGTGTTTTTATCCCTGAAAACCAATGCAAATCATCACCAATGCGCACTTCACAAAGCATATGCACATGTGCATGGTAATGCACAGCAGCCACTTTTCTTTTACTGACACACTGTACATGAATACAATTTTAAAGAAGTACATGCTAGAGTGAGCAAACGAAAAAATGAGCTGTGGCAGAGGGAGGTGATTGGAAGAAGTGCACAGGGAAGGGAGGAGTAAAAAAAAAAAGAAAAAACTCACCGGGAACAGGATGGAGAGTGGGTGGAATGAAAGGAGTGCTTGGGGAAGAAGAAATGCGGAGAAAGAGCAAGAAAACCAGCACTCCCATGAACCACAAAATTTAAGATCAAAGAGTCTCTTTCAAGTATGACGTGAAGGGTACAACTCCTTCAATTACAAAGACGTGAATATATATTATATATATGCATAACCACCCACCAAGGCTTTCAGGCGCCAAAATGCGTTGATGTGTTCACATCAGAGACTAAACTGATAATAAACCACTTTTTGAGTACTGGTTCTTCTATGGAAATTGGCAATTTACAATGTTTGGGAAAGCAGTCCCACCAATAGCCTGTGACGTCATTCAACATAGGGATATATATAGGGATATACATCTTGACTTTTCTATAGCCAGATTATAAACATTTGAATCTGGCAATAATTAGTAGTGTGCACTTTAGTAGGTGCTTGACAAGCAACAATTATGATTATGCCTGCTTTTAATGGCAGGCAGGGGAGAGACGGGTGCAACGTTAACTTAAATATATTTCTAATGAACTTGCTCGTTAAAGAGAGGTAGTGATTACATCAGAGTGCTCAACACTCATCACTGCCAAAATTATGGTTTAAAAACAACAGGTTGTGAGTAATTACGGCTCTGGTATGGTTCTACACTGTACATTTTGTAACAGTCAAACCAACGTTTAATCAACATTCAAAAAAGAAGAAAAAAAACAGAACACTCACTGCAGCATCAACATTTGCTGGAGAGTCGCTGTTCGGATCTGCCAGCATAGATATAACACTGATCATGATGGTTTCCACCGTGTGGATTGGGAGCCAGCGCTCTTCAGGTTTTTCATAACCAAACTTATCCTCACCAGGCTCATGTAGGATGGAAATGCAGACATCCCCATTCTTTGCAACTAAATTCAACAAAAGCAAGGAGAAAGATTGTATGTATGTGCAACAGAAAACAATTAAAATGTACACATGTTGATGGGATTGCACAACTATTCAAGATGTACTTAGCAAGCAAATACATGGTTATTAACACACAAACCCATCAGCCACGAAATATTTATTTACGTAGGATGCACAACTTATCACTTAGTGACCACATTTTTTTAAATTGAGATACAAATGTAGGTGTCAGCTTAACTGGGAGAAGCTCATGTATACCCCACTTAAAAAAAACAGGCATTGACAAAGCCAGAAGAAGTACCGCTTAATAATGTTGAAAGGGTAATGCCAATGTCCAATTTCCCATATTAAAAGATAAAGTATTAGTGTGATCGGAGCATGTTTTGTGACCTTGACATCTAGAGTGTAATGATATCAGGGTTTAGAATGTGTAGATTTGAAGAGTGACAGTGGGAGCAAGAAGCCAACGAAGATTCAGGTAGAAAGCCTTATTCAAAAGTAGATAAATACGAAGCTGCCACAAACTATTGCCAAAGGCTCCTCTCCCCCATGCTACCTTCTCCCCACTGTCCCTCTTCAAATCTACACATTCTAAACCCTGACATCATTCTATTCTAGTCTTCAGATAATCCGTCAGATCAATATTTTGACAAAATCCAAGATGATCTCAAGGATATGGTATTAGTTGCCATGGAGGATGACGTGATCACAGGCATTCCTGCTAATTTTGTTGATCCTTATGTTGATGTTATAATTGGAGATAAGACTGAAGTTGTTGGGTGATTGGGGGAGCTAGAATAACTATGGTTACTCAAAGTTATTAGAAAGGCTTTGACCAAGAAGGGTACTTACGTTAAGTAATGAGAAGAGGATTTCAATGAATTAGTTATGGTTAATAAAGTGTGTGGAAGTGCAGCCAAAGTGAATGGTCGATATAGGTGGAATGCAGGAAAAGTGGTGAAGTGTAAAGATATGGCACAGTGCAAGTCAGACAATGAATGGTTCAGATGCTGTTACTGGGAGTAGTCCGGGTAACAGCAGGAATGAAGACAATAGCTCTTGTATCAGTTTCCAAAACTAACCCCGTAGGGGTACTGATACGAGTGCTCGCAGTAGTAATCGTGTCAGAAGGCTAACTATTCGGTTCAGATCATTTGGAATTTTCCAAATTCTGCTGATATGTGTGTGTTTATTGTACATTGTTATTTTTGTTACAATAAGTTTTTCCCGTTTTTTGCCGGGTACATTTTGTTTTGCATTATGATTGTTGTCATTGGATTTTGGTTGAATCACCTTTTTATGTTGGAGTTGATATTTGTTTTGTATGCCATTTAAGGGGGAAATTTAATGTAGTGATCTGACCATGTGTTGTGACCTTGGCACCTATGGTTTAATGATGTCAGGGTTTAGAATGTGTAGATTTGAAGAGGGATAGTGGGGAAGGAAGAGTGAGGGAGGGGAGCATTTGGTGATAGTAAACTCTATCCAAGTAAGAAGCTGCCATATCCTATCTCAATCTGCCCTGGCTTTCTCATTTTAGAGACTAATACAGTCTTGTGTTGTATACTTTCAGGACAGCCATGGCATTGTGTGACTACACCACGAATGCTACATCAGGCAACTCAACAACAATCTCAAAAGTTTAGAAAACAATATTTCAATGCCTTCTAAATTTTGGAAATGGCTTGTCACCCCTACTGACTTCGCTATTCTCTGTGGCGTGTAAACACCCTTGCATTAACAAAGCAAATAGGGGCTACCACCATAGAAAGGAACAGCAGTGGACAGAACAGCAGGACAGCATCCAGACATCACCAAGGCCATTCGGATTATTACTCCTGTCGGGATCCCCAGGATACTTAATCTTGGTCCCTGGGCTTCCTAGTCCAGGAAGAGGACTGTAGGGAGCGGAGAGGCCTGTGGGCCAAATGGGAGGATCTGCATCTCTTGTTCTCTACCTCAGGGAACCAACGCTTGCCCTCCATGTTCCTTTAATTGCTTTTCCCATTGAGACAGAGCTATTTGGCCAATGCATGGTGGAGCTACCTTATAGCTATAGAGGAGATGGGTTTTGGGACTTCCCCCTCGACCGTCACATACCCAGGGGGACTTTGGACAGACTTTCCTTTCGACTCTCTGCCGTATCTCCCGCCTATCCCTTTACCCCCCCCCCCCTCCCCTCTACACTTCAATTATCTTGTCTTCTATGTCTCTTGCAATTGTCTAGCAACTGATGTAAATTGAAACCGATTTGTAATTGTAATTTTTGTGGAACCTCATGTAAAGCGCTCTGATACCTCCGGGTCTAGCCAGCGCTATATAAAACTCTTGAATAATAATAATAATATAACAGAACCACTTGGAATAGGCTGATGCAAGACAGTATACCCATCTACCTGCCAATATTAGTAATGGAAAGCTAACGCCCTGCTGCACTTTCACTGAGAGCACAGCCTTTCACCTACAGTATGAAAGGTGTCTGCTACCATACTTTGTAGCCTGCTTACATTGAAATAGCTCCCTCCCATTTGCACTGCAAATCTTCCCAAATGATTGAAAAACATTCTCCAGTGCAACATCTTGGTACATGCCGATTCGGATACACTAGTATATATTATGTTAAAAGGATGCAAAATGTAACATTTTCACAGCAGGGACCATGTTAAGGCCGTTTTTTCTTCGAGAACTGGGAGGTCCGAGTGCATCACTATCCAAAGACTTAACCCTTCACAAAAATATATTAATCTATCAAAACACCCTCCATGTACCACAGCTGAAGTTATTGTCAAGAGTTAAATACTCGTCCATCTGCTCAAGTACAGATATGTTTGAATTGACGCCGCCTACTTCTGAAAAGTTAACTTACCATTAGGATGCCAGATTTCGGTAATGAACTTCATCTTTGGCGGTCTCAAAGGATAATCGTGAGGAAATGTCAGATGCACTTTAAAGAATCCACCCTCGCTGAAACACCAAGTTAAAGATGATAAACATGTCAATTTAATGGTCTACAGAATAGGTTTATATTGGTTACTGGATACAATTTACACTAAATATTCATAGAAAGTGTACATCTTCATTAAGCAATGCCACAAGAGGAGATAAGCAATGCCACAAGAGAAGATAAGCTGTCAACAAGGGAAGCTGCAAAAAAATATTATTAGCCACTAAAAAAATAAAAAAGGCGGCCAGGGAGGGGTTCACTCCAAAAATTAACCCAGTAGGCGAAATAAAGTGGACTTCGATTATTAGGCTCTTATTGAGATTTATTGTGGAAATCATAAGAATATTCAGCTTTTGGTCAATAGATTTCCGAAAAAGTGCATTATGAAGACCTAAATCTGTTGGGATTTTCATTTGACAACAGGTATTGTGTAAATCTGTAAATGCCACCAACAAAAGTATCTGTTGAGCTTTCCTAGAGACGGCTGAAGTCGAAATGTATAAGTTTCTATTACAAGCAGTTCTTTCATTTTGATACAAACCAGATGGTTTGTATTTAGTTGGTTATTTTAAATGATGGCTATATATGGAATGTAAGGCTATGTTAGAAAAGTGTCCATTTCATTCATGGTAAGCAGCTTCTGAGCAGAGGAGAGGCGTTAGAGAACCAGGTCTTTGTGGCCCTGTACAATACGCTTCAATCAGAGCACAGCATCCATGACCAGATGGGTGCTTTTTTAGGTCGAGGACTGTGTTGCACTGCGTAGCAGTGTGGGCAGAGCTCCGAGATTTTATGTTTCTTAGTTAGGGGGCTTGAACCCGCCCCTCTTCTCCATTGGCTGGCCTCGTAAATGCTGGCCAGCCATTGGAGGAGAGGGGCATCACTCCCTTTAAGCCCTGTCTTTTCCAGATTCGGAGGCATGTTTTTTAGGTTCTTTCTATCTGTGACGTCATCCGTCACTCAAACCTAAAAAACACGCCCCCCCAGTCTGAAAAGTACAGGGCTCTTTCACGATCCCTCCCCTGGTGTCATCCTCCTGCCCCGTCTCTTCCCACCTCTTCTTTCCCTCTGGTGGTTCCCCCCTTCCTTCCTCCCTCCCCAAATGAGAATCTGTCCGTACTAAACAAACAATACTAGCTCTGATCATTAATTCTAAAAATACATGTATGGTTCCTGCAAATATTGCTTTCCCGTAAGTTCCCAGCCTGTTACTGTAACTGTGCAGCCTCTGCGAGTGAAGTTTGCCCTTCTCCTTTCTGTGTGACACGCACTGAATGACTCAAAGGCTCGGCATAACCCCTCCCCGGCTCTGTTTACCATCCCAGCCTCCAGAGAGACCCTGTTCCTCATGCACGCTTCTTTCGAAGCACAGGCTAGCAAAGTGCCCCTTTAAGGCGCACCGGGTTCAGCCGACAGAAAGTAACCGGATCCAGGTCTGCCATGTCTTTAAGGGATTATAAAGCAACACAAACGCCACTGCTGGAGCTATTTGACCAAGAGGCTTAACACAAATGAATGTTTAGAATGAAGCATAAACATCCTGCATATTTAGCAATTGGAAATTTTTTATTATTCCTTATTCGAAATTTTTCTTTTTTTATATATAACACAATATTTTCAGTGCATGGGAGAGAAAAACATATATTATGTACAATGTGCAATTATGACATATAGGAAATTGTTTACACGCTCACTACATACATGGCCTTCCATTCGTACAAAAACATTCATACACGAAGAGACATGAAGTGGTAACAATACAACAAACAAAACAATTTTTCAAAGAAACTTTTCAGAAGAAAACCGCGTATCGGTCGTAAATCAATGGGGGACAAATCCTAGGATTTTTGAATTTTCAAAAAGTCTTTTTAGCTTGATCTCGGAGCGGAAGTCCGCTTCACATCTAGTTGAAAAACAGTCCTATTCTAGCATGAAAGTTCTTTTTGACCAGATACGGGAAAAGGTCAGGTCGACGCGTTTCGAACCCTTATGGTTATGATGGGTTCTCCTCAGGACCTAGGCTGGTTCTGTGGGGATAATGAAAAAATAGGCTACTTAGTATAGCGAAGTCTAAAAGGAAGAGAGACGCTCACACAGAGCTCAGCCACTGCCTACCTTCAGCCGAAGAATCAGAAGAGTAAACATGCTTCAAATGTAGAAGTGCCAAAACAGAAGGTTCACCGTGAGGTGTGTTCACGGGCTGTGAATAGAAGAAAGAATGAAAATAAATGTAAAAATAAAATAAAATAAACGCGCTTTGAATGCAACCCTACAGTGCACTGCTCTAAGTTGGAGTGTATCCTAGCGGTCGGAGGATTACCTTCACTGGCAGCGGCTGCCGGCTAGGCGTTTATCTCAAGCTGCTCATGAGTCGCGGTGCGAGGACAATTCTTCGCGTATTAGCCGCTGAAAACGGAGGGGCAAAAGGTTAAATGATGCTCTTGGTGTTCCCCAGCGTAGCGCTTCTCATGTGTCAGACATACCAGTCAGAAAATGAGTCCTTCCTCCCTGGGAGCGTTCTTGCGGAATGAATCACGATCGCAAAGCAGTCAGGATTGCTACTTCCTGGTTTAAGTACTCCTAGAGGTTTCTGGGACTTGTAGTTCACCTCTAACGGACCGGGCAGCGGTGGTTCAAGTCAGTAATGTTCTGGAGTGAACTGCTCGAGTTAGGTGTTATATTTATAGATCTCTGACATTTCATTTAGCCCTCGTACAGCAGTGTTAAATTTCATGATTAATAATGCCTCACGCTGGGCCAGTTTCGCATCAAGGTCGCCTCCCCTTGGATCTTTTTCGATTTTGGACAATACTGTCCATTTCAGGTCGGTCTGTTTGTGTTTCATGTTTGCCCAATGATTGACTAAAGGGGCATTTTCGACTCCTCTTTTTAATCGGGATTTGTGTTGAGTAATCCTACTCCTCACTGCTTGTGTAGTCTTACCGATATAGACCAAAGGGCACGGGCAGATGATTGCGTAGATCACATTTTTGGTTTTACAATTAGTAAATGAGTCATGTTTCCAATGGATATTTTCAAATGTGAACAAGAAGTCCTCGATGGTTTCACTGCAACATGTGCATGTGCCACATTTGTGGTGACCTTTGGTGGGAGGCAATCCAAAAAGGCTTTGAATAGTGGGGGCTTTGACTGACGGGAGAGCCGCTCTTACGATGTGGTTCGCCACACTTTTCTCTTTTTTGAAGGCAAAGAGTGGGGGGGCTGATAGATCTTCATGAAGATTTTTTAGTAGATGCCAGTTGGACATTATCAATTTTTTGTACTGATTCGCTGCTGGGCAAAAGGTGGTAACACATACCATCCTCTGGAGGTTTTGTTTGGCTTTTTTTATTAGTAAAGTCTCTCTTGGGGTCCACCAAGCTCGTTTCAGGGAGTTTTTGAGTAATTTCTTAGGGTAGCCTCGTTGTATGAGGCGGTCTTTTAGCTGTTCAGCATGCTTGAGGTATTCCTCTTTGGTAGAGCAGTTCCGACGTACTCTAAGGAACTGTCCATAGGGTAGGTTTTCTTTAAGGTTGCGTGGATGGTTACTGCTGAAATGCAATGCTTTATTTCTATCCGATGGTTTGCGAAATAAAGTGGTGGTCAGACCTGGTGTTTGTGATTGGACTTCCACATCGAGGAATATAATGGAGTTCCTTGATGCGGTCGCAGAAAATTGAATGTCGACAGTTCTAGAGTTGAGCCATTCAACAAATTGGTTTAATTCTTCTTGATTTCCTGTCCAAATTAAAAACAAGTCGTCGATGTAACGCATGTAGTTGGAAATGCAGTGGCCATATGGGTTATTGTTGTATATGAACTTGTCCTCGAAAAGACCCATAAACATTATGGCCAGGTCGCCCAATAATATCTGGTTGCGAATCACTCTTTGAACCAGTGGCGAAGTATATAGATTTCTTTCTGAAACCGTTCATTCAAACCATTCCAGCTCACTTGCAAGACACTACTGCATTTCTCAATCGCATAGCTTCAACCACCTTTAACAGTGAGAACCAACTATTGGTCACACTAGACGTAGTGTCTTTATACACTCAAATTCCGCAAGAACAAGCATTGGAAACCCTAACCGTCTTTTTGGAGAATCGGGAAAGACCTGTTAGAGTTCCAACTGATTTCATCTTGGACCTAGCTCGCTTGACATTGCAGAAGAACTTTTTTACGTTTGATTCAGAGTTCTTCTACCAAGTTAAGGGGGTGGCAATGGGCTGCCCCTTTGCTCCAGAGCTGGCCATAATGTTTATGGGTCTTTTCGAGGACAAGTTCATATACAACAATAACCCATATGGCCACTGCATTTCCAACTACATGCGTTACATTGACGACTTGTTTTTAATTTAGACAGGAAATCAAGAAGAATTAAACCAATTTGTTGAATGGCTCAACTCTAGAACTGTCGACATTCAATTTTCTGCGACCGCATCAAGGAACTCCATTATATTCCTCGATGTGGAAGTCCAATCACAAACACCAGGTCTGACCACCACTTTATTTCGCAAACCATCGGATAGAAATAAAGCATTGCATTTCAGCAGTAACCATCCACGCAACCTTAAAGAAAACCTACCCTATGGACAGTTCCTTAGAGTACGTCGGAACTGCTCTACCAAAGAGGAATACCTCAAGCATGCTGAACAGCTAAAAGACCGCCTCATACAACGAGGCTACCCTAAGAAATTACTCAAAAACTCCCTGAAACGAGCTTGGTGGACCCCAAGAGAGACTTTACTAATAAAAAAAGCCAAACAAAACCTCCAGAGGATGGTATGTGTTACCACCTTTTGCCCAGCAGCGAATCAGTACAAAAAATTGATAATGTCCAACTGGCATCTACTAAAAAATCTTCATGAAGATCTATCAGCCCCCCCACTCTTTGCCTTCAAAAAAGAGAAAAGTGTGGCGAACCACATCGTAAGAGCGGCTCTCCCGTCAGTCAAAGCCCCCACTATTCAAAGCCTTTTTGGATTGCCTCCCACCAAAGGTCACCACAAATGTGGCACATGCACATGTTGCAGTGAAACCATCGAGGACTCCTTGTTCACATTTGAAAATATCCATTGGAAACATGACTCATTTACTAATTGTAAAACCAAAAATGTGATCTACGCAATCATCTGCCCGTGCCCTTTGGTCTATATCGGTAAGACTACACAAGCAGTGAGGAGTAGGATTACTCAACACAAATCCCGATTAAAAAGAGGAGTCGAAAATGCCCCTTTAGTCAATCATTGGGCAAACATGAAACACAAACAGACCGACCTGAAATGGACAGTATTGTCCAAAATCGAAAAAGATCCAAGGGGAGGCGACCTTGATGCGAAACTGGCCCAGCGTGAGGCATTATTAATCATGAAATTTAACACTGCTGTACGAGGGCTAAATGAAATGTCAGAGATCTATAAATATAACACCTAACTCGAGCAGTTCACTCCAGAACATTACTGACTTGAACCACCGCTGCCCGGTCCGTTAGAGGTGAACTACAAGTCCCAGAAACCTCTAGGAGTACTTAAACCAGGAAGTAGCAATCCTGACTGCTTTGCGATCGTGATTCATTCCGCAAGAACGCTCCCAGGGAGGAAGGACTCATTTTCTGACTGGTATGTCTGACACATGAGAAGCGCTACGCTGGGGAACACCAAGAGCATCATTTAACCTTTTGCCCCTCCGTTTTCAGCGGCTAATACGCGAAGAATTGTCCTCGCACCGCGACTCATGAGCAGCTTGAGATAAACGCCTAGCCGGCAGCCGCTGCCAGTGAAGGTAATCCTCCGACCGCTAGGATACACTCCAACTTAGAGCAGTGCACTGTAGGGTTGCATTCAAAGCGCGTTTATTTTATTTTATTTTTACATTTATTTTCATTCTTTCTTCTATTCACAGCCCGTGAACACACCTCACGGTGAACCTTCTGTTTTGGCACTTCTACATTTGAAGCATGTTTACTCTTCTGATTCTTCGGCTGAAGGTAGGCAGTGGCTGAGCTCGGTGTGAGCGTCTCTCTTCCTTTTAGACTTCGCTATACTAAGTAGCCTATTTTTTCATTATCCCCACAGAACCAGCCTAGGTCCTGAGGAGAACCCATCATAACCATAAGGGTTCGAAACGCGTCGACCTGACCTTTTCCCGTATCTGGTCAAAAAGAACTTTCATGCTAGAATAGGACTGTTTTTCAACTAGATGTGAAGCGGACTTCCGCTCCGAGATCAAGCTAAAAAGACTTTTTGAAAATTCAAAAATCCTAGGATTTGTCCCCCATTGATTTACGACCGATACGCGGTTTTCTTCTGAAAAGTTTCTTTGAAAAATTGTTTTGTTTGTTGTATTGTTACCACTTCATGTCTCTTCGTGTATGAATGTTTTTGTACGAATGGAAGGCCATGTATGTAGTGAGCGTGTAAACAATTTCCTATATGTCATAATTGCACATTGTACATAATATATGTTTTTCTCTCCCATGCACTGAAAATATTGTGTTATATATAAAAAAAGAAAAATTTCGAATAAGGAATAATAAAAAATTCCCAATTGCTAAATATGCAGGATGTTTATGCTTCATTCTAAACATTCATTTGTGTTAAGCCTCTTGGTCAAATAGCTCCAGCAGTGGCGTTTGTGTTGCTTTATAGTTTAGTTTGGCTTAGCCTTGCTGAGTAATGAGTCAAGACCCTAGTGTGTTTTGCTGATGTCTTTAAGGGAGGCAGCCGCCTGAGGCTGTCACACAGTCACATATAGAACAGGGGCTGTGGAGGAGCGGGGGATTCTCTTCTACCCTCAATCGAGCCCTCGCATGGAACCGGGGGTGCTGTGAAGCCCCCCAGCGCCTCTCCGCAAGGCTTCGCTCCGCACCCGGCAGCCACCATGAGCCTCTTTGGCCAGAAGGAGCACGAGACGCTGATAGAGCTGAGCTACAGTCTAGCGCAGGACGGTAAGTAAGGGCGGCGGGGCCGCGCTGCCTTTCAAGGGATACATTTGTTTGGCCTTGCCCTGCAGTTATCACAGCTGTGTGATCAGGGATAGCATAATAGATGCTTTGTAGCAGTGTGCAAAATAACGGGCAGGGTTTATTTTGTTTCTGTTTTATACTGTGGGGAAGAGATACTTCACGGATCCATTGTGTGATCTGCGTTCCAAGGGAACAGGAAATCCACGTCGCCAGCGAGGGATCCTTCCATTTAAGGCTGGAATATGGCAGTGCGGATGTTTGTCTGTCGCATAACGATGGAAGTGGGGCGGGAAGGATGACTGAGGCTAGCCAGCGTTCCTAACCGGGCCCCAGCTTTGGGAGGATGGGCAGCTGGATTCCGTCAGGACAGAAGGGCATCTCACGTATGGCTACTTGTTGTAGATGCTTGAAGGGTCCCCCTCTGCTTTCTATGTTAGTCGAGGACCCAACTGAGTTCCCAAGTTTGCTAGACCCTTGTCAGCGATAACCAGGCTTTGCATTCTGATACTTGTAGCATGGACAGCTAAAGGACACCTACAACTGACTGAATTGAATGGGAAAAGCTAGACTGGCTCAGTTATTCGTGGCCCTGTCTGTGTGTGTGCGTGGCTCTGTGTGTGTGCGTGGCTCTGTCTGTGTGTGTGTGTGGCTCTGTGTCTGTGTGTGTGTGTGTGTGTGGCTCTGTCTGTGTGTGGCTCTGTCTGTGTGTGTATGGCTCTGTCTGTGTGTGCGCTTGGCTCTGTGTGGCACTGTCTGTCCATGTGTGTGTGTGCGGGGCTCTGTGTGTGTGTGTGTGTGTGCGTGGCTCTGTCTGTGTGTGTGCGTGGATCGGTCTGTGTGTGTTTGTGTCTCTGTCTGTGTGTGTGTGTGGCTCTGTGTGTGTGTGGCTCTGTGTGTGTGTGTGTGGCTCTGTGTATGTGTGTGTGTGTGTGTGTGTGTGTGTGGGTGGCTTTGTGTGTGTGGCTCTGTGGGTGTAAATGCAATAGGTCTTGCATTTGCAAGCGATTAAGCTATTGGCATTGTAAATGACAATGCCATTTATTTAGGATTAAAAAAAATAATAATGTCATGAGCAATGTGTGAGAAGTTGGCCTGGTATATGATGCTCACTAGTTCTAGTGATCACCTTGTACCATGCCAAGCAACCCTTATGATGATTGGTTGTAAGTCAACCTTATAGACTAGCTATCCTAGAGGTAGCGTGGACAAAGCAGTCTTAGGCTAAACTCTGTAAAGGCATGTGAAGCAAGCTGTTTTACCATATAAAATCCCCTTGAATACCAAATGAAAGGACACCACACAGATATATATTGAAAATATATATTATATATATATATATATTTATTTACTACAAGTATCCCCTATACTCTTTATGAGCACAGAAGCAAATGCATTAAAACAAAACACTGTTTAAATATACAAAAGTTGCACAATATTGATAGGCCCTAGGGGCCACTTAAACCATGTACTAAAATAGTGGTACAAGTATCACTAATCGAAAAGGAAGTAGGTCTGTGTGTGTGCGTGGCTCTGTGTGTGTGCCTGGCTCTGTCTGTGTGGCTCTGTGTGTGTGTGGCTCTGTCTGTGTGTGGCTCTGTCTGTGTGTGTGTGGCTGTCTGTGTGTGTGCGTGGCTCTGTCTGTGTGTGTGGCTCTGTGTGTGTGTGTGCGTGGCTCTGTGTGTGTGTGTGCGTGGCACTGTCTGTCCGTGTGTGTGTGCATGCGTGGCTCTGTCTGTGTGTGTGTGCATGCGTGGCTCTGTCTGTGTGTGTGCGTGGATTGGTCTGTGTGTGTTTGTGTCTCTGTGTGTGTGTGTGTGGCTCTGTGTGTGTGTGTGTCTGTGTGTGTGTGTGTGTGTGTGTGTGGCTCTGTGTGTGTGTGTGGCGGTGGCTTTGTGTGTGTGGCTCTGTGGGTGTAAATGCAATAGGTCATGCATTTGCGAGCGATTAAGCTATTGGCATTGTAAATGACAATGCCATTTATTTAGGATTTAAAAAAAATATATGTCATGAGCAATGTGTGAGAAGTTGGCCTGGTATATGATGCTCCCTAGTTCTAGTGATCACCTTGTACCATGCCAAGCAACCCTTATGATGATTGGTTGTAAGTCAACCTTATAGACCAGCTATCCTAGAGGTAGCGTGGACAAAGCAGTCTTAGGCTAAACTCTGTAAAGGCATGTGAAGCAATCTGTTTTACCATATAAAATCCCCTTGAATACCAAATGAAAGGACACCACACAGATATATATTGAAAATATATATTTGTTTACTACAAGTATCCCCTATACTCTTTATGAGCACAGAAGCAAATGCGTTAAAACAAAACACTTAAACCATATACTAAAATAGTGGTACAAGTATCACTAATCGAAAAGGAAGTAGGCCTAGGGCCTTAGGAATCGCTGGAGCTATTCGGGACTAGCAGTGATTACGTCGGGAAAGGCCCGCGGGACTCGGGTGCAGCGCTTAAAGCACACGCATGCTCCAATGCAAAGTCAATGGCGCGTAAAAAGTACAAAGTTACTGAAAAAGGAACCTTCCAGATGACCTAGAACCTAGCAACTTGGAACATAGACACTGAAGGTGTATTGCTACTCAGGAGCACCGGAGTGCCAGGGTTATCTCACCCACAGGAAGCGGGTGCATATGTCTCAAAGTGTGTCGGGTTTCGTCGAGCTGGTCTATGGAGCCTGTAGATGAAGATGCTGAAGGCAGGTCGTCGAGGAGAGTTCCGGTGGATCCAAGGGTGGATCTGAAGAGGTGAAGACCTGAAAGCAGAGGGGACAATGTTCAAAGCCACTAGCCAGTGACTACCGTGGAACCAGGCGATGTCGGGTGCAAACAGGCGAAGAAGTGAAGATTGTCTCTGCAACCACGTGGACACGAAGGGATCGAGGACGTCCAGGAGTCGATCACGAGCTGTCCCACGAAGGCTCTAGCTGATGGCGGTGTCGGCTTCTTGATTGGAGCAAACAGGCCTTGGCTAATGCAAGCCACGCAGGAAACTATGCAAGCTTCTCACTCGAACCAGCAAGGTCAGAGGGGCTGCTCCTTTTTACAGGAGCGAGGGCCAGTCTGGAGCAACCAGACCAGCGGTGTGGATTTCGGATTTCGTCGCCAAGATGGCCACTAGCCAACGGGCCAGTAACCGGGATGACGCGTCGAGTGGCAAAATGCAAAAGGGCCTAACGCAGATCGTGGAGATGCTGGGGGGCTGATCTTCGGTGCAGATGCTGCTCGGTGGTGGGGCTTCTCAAACCCCAAAGCACAGCGTTGAGGGTGCCTCGGGTGCTGCGCAGTCAGCTTCTCGAGAATCTTCCAAGATGGCCGGTCCCACGTCTCTCGGTGCCTCCACGGGTCTCTTCTTTTCAGGGACTGTGGATCGGGCTCAGATGTCTGGGAATCCAGGTCTTGTCGGGTTCTGGGCTCGGGCGGGAGGCGGCGGCAAAGCAGACGTCGAGTTGCTGGATGGTGCCTGTATTCACAGGGTGGTCACTCCTTGGCCACAAGGGAGATGCTCTCCAGTCTTCTGTGCAGCAGAATGTCGAAGTCCAGTTTTCTTCTTAGTTTCAAGTCGAGTTCAGGATGATCTGAAGTCTTGGGACACAGATCCTACTCTTATTCCAAATCTAGGGGCCGGATCACCTGCTAGGTCCCTCCTCTGGGTGGGACCAGGAAGGGGGATGGTTACACCCCCTTTCCTTTGTCCAGTTCCGCGCCAGGACTGGGGCTGGAAAGCCCCAGCACCGGTTTGAACTGGCTTATGCACAGTGACACCTTGCGTGCCCCAGGCATGTCTCATTCTATTCAGCCCTGTCCTACCTAATACACAAAATCCTGTCTGGGGTGGTGCTAGCACCTCACAAGGCAGGAAACCCTTTGTCCAAGCCTCCCTCGCTGGAAGGACTCCCAGCAGCAGGAGGTCAGACTTGTGTCTGTGGTGGCAGCATCCATTTTGTGATGCTGAGGCTCGAGTTAACTTTAACCGGGGTTCAGGTTATGTACATGTCGTGTCCATCTAGAAGGGTGGAATGCTACCCCCATCGCCAGAATTGGCGAGGGGGTAGTATTCCAATTCGTATGACACCTTACTCGACATGTTTTGATAAAGCCAAACCAAAGTTAGCAAGTAACTGCGAGGATTATAATGCCCTTAAGAGCATATGGTATGGCAATATCCCGGAACAGCTAAGGGAGTTGTTCCCGACAGCTGCAGACAGGCTCAGCTCGTGCCAGAGCACCATCTCACATGAAACCAAGCACTCTGCCTCCAAGATTGTCGAGGCCTTCCATAGGAGTGGCTTATAGGTTAACAAGTGTCCAGATATAGATATGCTATACCTAAGTAAGAGCCGATTACACCAACTTACCCCAGCTGATTAAATCAGCCAGTTTTGTCAAATATGGAGGCCAGGCCAGGGGTGACATAATACATGCTGCAGCCCCTGGTAGGCCGTGGATACACCTATGCCCTGGGTACCTGGGGTACACGGTTACAGGGGCCTATAGGGTGAACCAGATCCAATTCGTAATGCACCTAGAGTGCATTGGCATTAATTTAGAGAGAGAACAGCAGGCTGTGGGTCTGATTAGCAGGCCCACAGCCACATTAAGTCATAAACCAGTGAAGCAAAAAGCAAAAATTTGGGGTGACCATAGGATAGCAGACCCTACTCTCCTACACAATGCCAATAGCTCTACCTTTAATAATGCCGAGACCATTGCATTGTAAATGCGTGTGGTTTTTTACCCTGAAGAGCACTAAACTATAGTGACAAATAGTATTTCACTGTAATTTCATCCTATGAATGCAAATCAACAAATACCATCTCTGTTCTCCCGGACTCTTTAGTACAGAACAAATTCTTCAGCATCTGATAACATTCTACTCACAGCTCCCAAACGAAATGTGCCCAATACGTGTCTTTCATTACCCATTTGCCATTTCGATCAGGCATGAAGAAAGAAAATTTACCATGGTTTGCAACACCTTACTGAATAGTAAATAGATTTTTAAAAAATGCAGGTTTAATGATAGCTCACTTTCCCAACTGCAGGAATACCAACAACTAATGGAAATAGTGGAACTTTTGTAAAAAAAATTTATACAGTTTACACATGAAACTCAAGTGGTAACAAAAAGCGTCGTATTCGACGCACCCAAACACAGAACAGATAAAATGATAGCAGGTGGATATTTTCATATAGCTCTGGGGTTTATGAAAAGGGGGAGATGAGCAATGGGCAAGAATCTGGGGAATATCGGTTCTGCAGCCATGTTCGATATAATTACTTATATACCAATTTTTTGAAATTATATGGTTGCAATTCCTAATCAAGGGCATCTTGTCAATAAGGGCAAATAACAGATATATGACCCTTTCTGAAAAGCAGATTATATGGAGAGTTTTCCTGCCACCATATAATGCAAAATATTCCACATCTGCATCGTAAAGCTACTGAAACTACCCATCAGCAGCAAGTGTCATGCTAATGGACCTTTGGACTCCTCGCGTTAAAAAAAGGAGGTACAGTGCCTCCTAGATCATGCGACGGAAAAAGTCAGAAATAAGGTGGAAGGATCCTCGTGCCATGTGAAATGTATATAGCACTACATATTTATGGCCTTTTTATCATTGTGTTTATGTCATATGAAGCTATTAGCACCAACTATGTGATTAAAACCTGGGCCAGTCCTTGGGATTCTAGTAAATCAAGGGCAAGGCACGTGTGCTTTCTTTTATAGTGTGAAAGTGCTTGTTTTTTCATCTATTAATCCCATACCAACCATGTTTCCGAATGTATCGGGATGAGCCAAAAATGTTTTATTGGATTGAAATAAGGAATGCCACCACTTCATTTTAATGCCAGAGTGGGGCAGGGGATATAAGAATGAGATGCGAAGCCTATTGATCTGATAAACATCACTCAATCTCCTTCTATTGTCACTTTTTTCAAACAGAATCTAAAAGATATTGTTTCAGAATGTAATAGCACCAAGAACTCGCACAGCAAAGCTAAGCATCACTGATACAAACATTTATCTTGGTGATTGCACTCAAATATAATTTCTCAAGCATCAGAAGCAGCAATTCAAGCGAATTGAAAGAATAGCTTCAGCCTATGTCACTAGTAATAGGGGATTCCTGTTCCAAAATAGCTGAAGTTCAGGGGTAGAGGAGCACAGTGGGTGCAGACAAGGAAACAAAAAGGTTCTGATAAGGAGGGTTGCAAGCAAATAGGCACCGAGGATGAGGAGGTAGGGACTCAAAGAGGTACAGGCAGGGTGGAATAGTATAGTATCAAGGTGCGCAACACCCTGCAGCATTATTGCAGTGAGTCGCTAACTCCTTTTTAACCAAGGGGAAGGCAGGACTATTAAAGTCTAATCTCCCCGACTCTTCCATCCCCGTTTTAATTTACACCTTTGCACTCCTACACTATCAGGGCCCCTCACACCCACTGCACCAAACGGCGAGAAATAAAAATATCTCTGCAAAAGAGCCCCTGCATAGGGTGCCCGTCGGGTATTGCAGCGCCGACCCGACGAGAAGCATGCCCGATGATGAAGCATGACACCCAGCAGGCTGGGTATGTGAGGGCACTTATTCCGAAAGGAAGGACTCCCCAGTCCACCCCCTTTCTCACCGACACGAACAATGTCCAGTTAGGGAATCCTTGAGTCACCTCTTCTTTCCAACCCTCCCCTATTAGGAACTGCATACCATTTTTTCTTGAAACCTTTGTATAGTCCTTTCCTTGTACATCTCCCTCACACCACCCACAATTTTACCTTCTAACTTCACTCACTTTAAAAATATCATCAAGATGGATACAAAGGCACATGGTCTACCAGTACATTTTTGAACAACTAGATGTTTAAAAAAAGATGGCTACAAAGGCCTTGCAAATAATTAGTGAGCCACCTTTAGAAGTGGACAGCCCCTCCATCGCTGGAGATGCTCACAAAACTTACGAGAATGGTCAGTCCACACCAACTCCATGACATTTCAGTAGAGGACACTTTACCCTTCTCCCTTACCTCCACATTGTCTGGGTGTAGTCTAGATGCAAGCATTGTAAAAAGGTACTTACAATAAAGTATCCTGTGGTCCAATTACAACAACCTCCCATTTGTAAATGTCATGGTCGTCGATGAGGCCAGCAGAAAACCCCTGCACAGGGTTCTTGTTCAGTTCTGAAAAATAAATTAAAGACAATGAGTAAGGCTACTCTAAAAAAAGCATCACTGTGACATATCACGATGGTTTAAATGTCTTGAAACTTGTATAAATGGTATTTTGAAAGTACACAAATTTTGCTGTGCTCAATGTATTGAATGTGCTATCGGATATTTACACAGCACGTACCTAGCCACTCTGACCAACAGCAGGTCTTGACAAACATGAAACAGTTTCCCTGCCACATATGCACATGGTCACATTAAGAAAGCTAGTTGAAGAGATTCAAAAACGCAAATGGGATGAAAGCCATGTGCATGTTTATGAAGGAAATAGGCCTTTCTTAGTCTAATTTGGGGGTTCTAAACCTGTGGTCTGAAAACCACGACAGTTTAGGAAATGCATTCCACCCCACCCCCGCACACTGTTTCTCATCCTATTCCTCACAAATAAGATTTAACCTTCTGTGGACAAACATATCAAATAGCAGATAGCATATCACTAAGGCACAGCTCCACCCTATATGAAGCAACCATGTAATAAAGGCACTGCCACTTTTCACATCTTGCCCATAGCCTTTAAAACCCCCAATTCACCTGGGTGGTTTGGATGGGTGCAGGAATGTGACAAGGAACAGTAGGACTCGCTCTAATGAAGATCAATGTTGTCTGGATCCAGGGGACAGCTCTTGTAATAAGGTCAGACAACCGGATTGTCAAATCTTACATCAGCAGGCTAATGGTACCATGCCTTCATCTTTGCCACATTACCTAATGACATAGTAATAGGCACATTCTCTTTCTCTGCAGTCCTCTTACCCCATAGAGAGATGAAGGTTTAGATGGAAAGCCCAAGTTGGGTCTTCCCCCTCCTTAACAGACTACTCTCGCAGCTTGGAGGTCTTTCAGGAAATCAAAAGACAGTTGGGGTCAATATGAATAGACTTCATTCCAAACAGAATGCTACCCTACCTTCATTTTTGTACAAGTGGGGAATATATTAGTAGATTGGGTAATGTTATGTTATGTTACTGCAATTTGTATAGCGCAACAGCTGCCCCAGCCAAGGGGCGTCCCGGCGCTGACAGCAAAACAGCTAACACAAGGTGAAAGGCAGAAGCTACTTGGCGGGGAAGAGGTGAGTTTTTATGTCCTTCCTGAAAGCCAGGTAGTTGGTATAACTCCGGATGCGAGTGGGCAGCAAATTCCAAAGATGGGCTGCCTTATTACGAAAAGAACGGCCTCCTGCCCGTACCTTTCGAAACCTTGGAACCTGCACCCGGTGTTGGCCAAGTGACCAGAGTTGCCACGTAGGGAGTGACTATGTAGGCCAAGATACTAGGGGTATTGAGTTTGAGGGCTTTAAAGGTGATGCACAGGGCTTTAAATTCAATTCTCCTGGCCACAGGTAGCCAGTGTAACCGGTGGATGGTGGTTGCTACTGTGCAAGACCTGCGCAGACCAATCAAAGATCTGGCTGCTGCATTCTGTGCCCGTTGTAATCGCACGATCTCAGCCTTATTGGCCCCAAAATACAGGGAGCATGCATAATCCAGTCTGGACATTATAGATGTCTGGATAATGGTCTGGCGAGTAGGTAGATCGAAGAAGCCCAATAAGGGTCTAAGTCCCAGCAGAAGCCCAAAACCGGTCCCAGCTACCTTTTTGGTTTGGACTTGGTAACTGCGGGTTGAGTCCAGCCATACCCCCAAGTTTTTGACAGCCTGCTTAGGAGGGGGGGCGCTGCCTAAGCTTTCAGGCCACCAGCGTTCACTCCATAACTCATGGTCCTTCCCCACCAATAGCACCACTGATTTGCTAGCATTCAGCAGGAGGCAATTGGTGGTCATCCACTCAGCTACCACCGCCAGGTCGCCCCGAAATTTCAGGGCATCCCTCTTGGTGTCGCTAGAGAGTGTTACCACCAGCTGAGTATCGTCGGCGTAGGAGACCATGGTCAGTCCCCTATTTTTGGCCACCGCAGCCAGAGGTTGGACATAGAGATTGAATAAAAGGGGACTGAGGAAGGAGCTCTGGGGGACGCCCTGTTTTATGGAGTGTGATCCCGATGAAAAAGGGGGAACTGTGACCATAAATGACCTTTCGCTAAGAAACGAGGTGAGCCACTTCAAGGCCAAGCCTACAATCCTGGCCTCCTCCAGACGTTGTAACAGGATGGCATGGGACACTGTGTCAAACGCGGCGCTGAGATCCAACACGATCAGCGCCGACGAATGCCCAGCGTCTAAGGCAGACCAAAGATGCTCTGTCACGGCCAAAAGAGCAGATTCCGTGCTATGGATTCATATTTCAATTGCCTCTTTCCTCTTCTGCAGAAGATTGTGAATAATTAATAAGAGTCAGGCCAGAACGACCTCAAGTGTTGTACCCTCTGCTACTTTGGTGGACATCATTGTCCCTCAGCCAACCACATGTGATGGATGCCGAACGCATAGGTCCTTTGCGGTTGGGGTGTCTAATGAGGTAGAAGATACCATTTAGCTTTCAAGTCTCCTCTTCTACTATGAAAGTGTATTCACGGTATTAAAAGATCTTCTGTTCCTGGTGAAAGAGATGTATTAGCACCTATTGGGGCCTCCCTGATTATGTTTGCTTTTTTGCAGCAGTGTTTTGTTGGGATTATCTACTACTTCCTTGCCGGCAACTATCCGTTTATTTATAGAGCATGCTGGATTTTTGATTCCTATTGAGGGTTAAGCATCGTCACTTTTAACAGGACTTGAATGGGCTCATCCCAGAGCATGACCAGTGGTTCCCTCCTGGGATCATCTCTTGGTCCTTAGGCCTCTGACAAAACTGAGTTTGAACCTGTATAGGAGGTCCCCATTAAATGTTTGACCTGTTAGGTGACATTTTTGTTGGCAATTTCACCTGCCAAACATTTGGGAGAGATAGTGACACTTGTGCAGAAAATCTAACATAAGATTTCTCCCTATAGGTCTTGTATTAAAGTCCTTTCCTTTTAAGCCCGGAATGCTGTTCCTTTTTCACGTCTCTCAGGACACTGCTTTACCCAAGTTTGGCCCCGAGATTACTGATAACGACAATCTTTGAATTCATTTATTCAATTCCATAAGATGGACACTTTTTCTTTTAGTATTGGACATAAAGAGGATAAACTGATCATTCCCACGATTAGTGGTCAGACCTTTTCTGCTATTCCTTCTACTAGTTCAGTTGTTTCCCTAACCTAAACAGGGATGATCTATTCGAGGAATTGCATCATCACGGAGGAAACGCAAGGGAGAGTCCATGATTGACATATGTAGGCTTGCTGACTTGGCCTCCTCTCATTCTTTTGTTTCACTCTGTTACCTAGATGTCTGGAGCTTTTTCTATTGCTGCTGGCTAAGTTTGTTTTATATCATCAGCTGATTAAGCACTTTCTGTTTTTAAGTGTCCGTATTACAAACAATTCAGCGAAATGCATTACAATGTGTTTGACATGCACAGTTACTGTTTAACTTTTATAAGTATGTGTTCAGGGCATCCTTGTTTGCTTGTTAAGTCATCATTTGAAAGAACTGGGACAAGGAGGAATGGACAAAGGGTTATAGCCTAAATTATTTACACTGATTCCTACTGTTCTTCATCACAGCCCTGCACTCCACTCAACCTGGAGTTTTACGATCTATGGGCAGGGTGCGAAAAAGGGTAGTGCCTTTTCTATATGGATGCTACACCAGCAGTGGAGCTATGCTTTAATTCCATGCTATCTAGTTGCAGTAACAAAGTCAGAGTTTAGGAAGACTACCGATAAGTAATCCTGTAATTTCCACTTCTTGCCTTGGCTTTTTAAAATGACTGTTAAATTACTTATCTTGCAATGCCCCTTTTTGATCACGGGTTATTTTCCTTTCCGTGTCTCTGCTGCTCGAGTCACAGGTCATGTCGCCATGCCAGGATAAAGTCTCTGGGGAGTTCTGACGCTGGACACGTCCTACGAGTAGGTAGTAGGCCTGTTCTCACTCCCAAGTTTTGGGGCACCAGAGGAGGGGAGGGTTCTACCTTGGCAGTCTTATTAGAGGTAGGCGAGTCACTGAAAGCTAGAGCCTGAAGCCTGGTTCAGGCTCAGGTTGAGGTCCTGTTGGAAACGCAACCCCATAGCAAGCCGAGGTTTCATGTGGCTTCTGACTGCCACCCTCTAGCCACCCAGGATGTGGAATTACAGCCAGAGCTGCCAAATTCGGAACTGAAAAATGTGGTTTGAGTCTCAGCATTGGTTCAACATCCTAAGATTCTGGGGAAATAATTAATCCCCCATGCCTATAAATAATGCATGTGACCTTGTTAATTTTACTGGTAGTCTAGAGTGACCAATTGTCCATAATTTGCATGCACGGTCCATAAATTAGCCCTAATGTTCGCTGTCCATAGTTGATGTATTAAAGGATGGCATTGGTCTGTAATTTTAGCCTTTCAACTAAAGGACAAAAGTTACAAAATTGAGATTTCTCAGCTGAAGAGGAAGGGAGCGAGGATCCTGCGATGTGTTCCAAAGCGAGCGGCAGACAGCTAAAAAGAAACAAGTCTTCTTGCCAGGGTGTCTCCTGCCCCAAAAAAAGGCAAATATGTTCAATTGGTTAATGGGCAAATGTAAAGGATGCTCTGGAGATGGTTGAGACATCAACTGATAGAGTCACTTGAAGCTGCCTGAAGACAAAGATATTTTCTTTTTGAGAATTATTTTAAGGGTGTTTCAAGCTGAGTTGTGGAGTGCGTGTTTTTAATGGACAGGTATAAAAATAAGTGCACTAGGTATTATCTGCACATTACTGAAATATATACTTTGGAAGCACTTTTTTTATTTAACTTTAAATTTAAGATGCGCATTTCGTGCAGCTTAGACTAAACTGTGTGTAATGCACGTTTAAAATGACGACCTACACATTCAAAGTGCTTTCAGGGACATCAAAGCACTAAAAATACACCAGTTTCTTTTCGCTGCTGCTAAAAACAGGATTACATTCTGTGGGCCTCTGACTGCAAACATAGTGATCGTATTAACCAAAAGAGGTTTCATAACATGAAATAGTGCATTTCCCACTGATTATTTTAACTTTCCTTTATTTTTCAGTCAAGGTGTGTGTTAATTTATATGTAGTTACTTGATGGTGAACGATCAACATATAGTTTGAGAATACTACCCAGTTCTCATTGCAGTATCTGTACTTTTTTTAATGAACTGCAACCGCTGCATTGACAGCTTAGAGGTGGGCGAGCCAACAAATTAAAAGGGGGAAGTGAGCCAGAGACGAGCCTAGGGTCTGGCTCTGATTTTACAGCCTCTGTACGTGCCGAGCCCTGATGTTTGCTATGTAAATCATATAACAAACATCACATAAAATATGATAAACTCACTTCAAATTTCAAAAGAAATGTATTTCTTTAAAGTGATGCATTGACGTAAATAGGTCACATTATGGTCCATTAAATCAAATGAAATACTTTTTTGAACAACTGGTATTCAAAACTCACGTTATTTGTAAGTGATTTCAAATGCATTAATGAAGAAAAGAGTTTGTTGGTGAAGTAAAAAATTTGCCTAACATCACACAATTCAAGCAGGGAAGCAATGATTTATCCAGGTTTTTAATTCAACTTTATACAAATTAGCCAGGAAATGGGTATGTATTTTCCTCTACGTTAAGGCTTTGGTTTTAATTCTTTGTGCAGTTTTTACATAACGTGATCTCAACTTAAAGGTATTGGAGCACTTTACATGAGCACCACTTATATTACACCAGGTCACATCCATTATTTATAGGAAGGAAAGATTAAGTGCTTTGTCCAGAATCACAGGATGTTGAGTCGATGCAGAGAATAAAACTTGATTCCCCAGTTCCAAAGTCAGCAGCACTGGCCCTAACACCACATCCTGAGTAGATGGAGGGAGGCAAGCAGAAGTCACATGAAAGTTGGCTCATCGTGAGCTTTAGGTTCCAACAGAACCTCGAGCTGAGCCAGAGCCAGGCTTTAGGCCCAAGCCTGGCCCAAGCTTTCAGTAGCTCACCCACCTATAGAATAGCTACCCAATGTCTAAAAAGCCTGTGAGATTAGCATATGGTGTCCCTTTTCTCTTAACTTCATTATGGACTTTTTTTTTAGATATTGTGTCAGATTAACCTGTGATCTGTACTTATTTAAACATAGTGTACTAGTAGTCTTACAGAAGAGTACTGGTTTTAAAGAGGATGGAGAAAAATACATTAATTTAGTCAGTGAGTTAAGTGCACTGTGTGTTACCAGGAAGCCTGTGTTCAAATCCCGGATTCCCTGCCTGAGTAAATTGTGTGATCTAAATAAAATCAATTTACTTTATGTGTCTAATTTACTTGATAGTGACATTTGAGAGCACTTTCAAGTAATTCGGTTAAAGATGGACTGTGTACAAAAAAAAAACTCACTTGCATGTTATATCTGCCAGAAATGTTCCACCACTGATGATAATATTGGCCAGCATGTAAGGGACACCAGATAATTGGTTCACTTTCTTCACTCCTGGTATTGTTAGGAGGGAGGGTTAATTAATATTTTAAAGTTCATGTTTAAAGATTTTCACTTCCAATAAATGTCAGTGCAATGTTGAAATCTAAGTTACTAAACTGAAACACTACCATATTTGTTTTTTTTTTATTGTTGTATGCCAAACGAGGTAACATAGCATTGTAGCCAAGGATGTAGCAACAGATTCCATCGTACATTTACAGAAGAACAGTGCAGGGCTAGTTAGTACAACAGTTTTATATTTTTCTGTGTAACAAACTGAACCATAAAAAAAACAGCCCAGTCCCGCCGTCCGGCCCAGTTTCCACTGCCTTAACTATCAGGGTAGGGAAGCAGAACAATGACCCCTGCGGTACTTCGAAGTAAGCGTTCTAGTGGGGACATCATGACAGCGTGTCGGAGATAGGTGCACCCAGACAACTGCTGTTGTTTCGATGTGTGCATGTATGTGTCGGAGGTGGATCACAGGTGGAAGAGTATCGTAATTGGTGCAGTCTTTAAAGCCATTCACCAAAGTATTCCACACCTGTGCAAAAAAACCTTTTCTGAAACCAGCTCATTCCTCTCTATGTAACAGAGTGCTCTCAGATCGAAACCCAGAGAGAATAAGACACTGGTCTAACTTACGATAGTCGGGGGAAGTAAATACTTCCAGGGCAGTGTAAAATTGCGTTTGCTGGAAGAGGAGCCAGGTTGAGAAACTTGGTGGAGGATTTTTCGAACTTAGGGCTGAGAACATGCCCAATAGGACCACTGAGGGGAATTTGTTAGTAAAGGGGCCATTGTGGTCCACAGCACCTTGAGAACCCTCTGCCAGTATGAAAGGAGTGCAAGACCAAAACATATGAAGCTAAACTGTCTCTAAATGCATTTAGCAAGGCTGCAACTGGTATATTTTGTTTTTGTTAATTCGGCCAAGTGTAAGGTAGGCTTAGTTTAGAATATTAAATTGAATATACTTAAAATGGAAGCTGCAGGATACTTTGTGGGGATATTCCAATATTTTAGCCCAGTCTGCATCATGCCGAGTTTTGGCAATGTCGGTCTCCCAGTTAGTAAGGAGAGAAAGCCTGGAGTGGTTCCCATGTTACAGGAAAGCTCTGTACACACATCTTATCAGTTTTCCGTGAGTCCCTATGGTGTAGAGCATCTGGTACACCTCATGTGGGGTTGGTGCTAGGGGGTGGACATAAAATATGGTATTTAATGATTGTTTAAGGCATTTGTAAGAAAGGAATTGACTGAGTGAAGACTGTAGTCTGCCATGAGGGTTTGGAAATCTGGTAGCTCATCATCAACAAAAGAATTCCCCAGTTTTGAGAGGCCTGCATCATGTTACTGACGGAGTTGCCCTGAGCAAAGCTGCCCTGTGTGAGTGGGGCCGATGTAGCAAAGTTATTGTAGGAGCCTAGTCAGTTTACGGGTTCTAATATGGCAAGAGAATGTTGTGCTGAATAACCCCGGGTAGCATTGGGTAGAATGATCAGTAAGAAACAATCACTAGTGAAGTACCTCTTAAAGTCTTTATGGGTAAACCCGATCTAATGCAGTAGGTGGTCAGATGGCCAGCTAAATACCCATTTGAACTCTGCAGCTAAATAATAGCGTTCCAAGTCTAGAAGTGCTAATCCACCCGCAGTCACAGGTAGCTTTGAAGTGGCAAGAGCTACCCTGTGGCGCCTAACACCAAATAAGACGTTGGACATGTCAAGGTGTCTGCAGAAGGAACAAGAGATGAGCGGAGGAAGGTTTGAAAAATAATACAATACATAGCACTATCATCTTCACTAGTGCCACGTGGCCCATTAATGAAAGCAGAAGAGGAGACCAAAATGCGAACTGGGCTCAGAGGGACCATGTCGCTCTGCCCAGATTTCCATCCTGCAAATCAGTGGTGGAATGGTAAATATTAATCCCTAGGTATCGATAGGTAACCGATTGGGGAAAACACCACCATATGTTAAAGATGCTGCTTTCACAACCACTTGACAATCAATCAATCAATCACTCAATTTGTAAAGCGCGCTAATCACCCGTGAGGGTCTCAAGGCGCTGAGGGAGGGGAGTTGGGGGTGCCGCTACTGCTCGAATAGCCAGGTCTTGAGGGGTTTCCTGAAGGTGAGATGGTCCTGGGTCAGTCGTAGGTGTGCGGGGAGGGAGTTCCAAGTCTTGGCTGCCAGGTAGGAGAATGATCTTCCTCCGGTGGTGGTTCTGCGGATCGGAGGGACGGTGGCGAGGGCGAGGCTGGTGGAGCGGAGCTGGCGGGTGGGACTGTAGAACGAGAGGCGGTTGTTGAGGTATTCGGGCCCGTGTTGTTGAGCCCTTTGTGTGCGTGGATGAGCAGCCTGAACGTGATCCTCTTGCTGATGGGGAGCCATTGCAGGTCTCTCAGGTGGGTAGATATGTGGCTGTGGCGAGGATGTCGAGGATGAGTCTCGCGGAGGTGTTTTGTATGCGTTGTAGGCGTTTCTGAAGTTAGGCTGCGTTTCCAGCGTACAGGGCGTTTCCGTAGTCTAGTCGGCTGGTGACGAGGGCCTGGGTGACTGTTTTCCTGGTTTCGGTGGGGATCCACCAGAAGATCTTTCGGAGCACGTGCAGGGTGTTGAAACATGTGGACGAGACTGCGTTGACTTGCTTGGTCATCGTGAGGGAGGAGTCCAGGATGAAACCCAGGTTGCGTGCGTGGTCCTTGGGTATCGGTGTGGTGTCCAGCGGCGTGGGCCACCAGGAGTCGTCCCAGGCGGATGGGGATTGTCCAAGGATGAGGACCTCCGTCTTGTCCGAGTTGAGTTTCAGACGGCTGAGCTTCATCCATTCTGCGACATCTTTCATTCCGTCCTGGAGGTTGGTTCTGGCGGTCAGGGGGTCCTTGGTGAGGGAGAGTATCAGCTGAGTGTCGTCGGCGTAAGATATGATGTTTGTGTTGTGTTTGCATGCGATGGCAACAAGGGGGCACATGTAGATGTTGAAGAGGGTAGGACTGAGTGAGGAGCCCTGGGGTACGCCGCAGATGATCTTGGTGGCCTCGGAGCGGAAGGGTGGGAGGCGGACTCTCTGGGTTCTGTCAGAGAGGAACGATGTGATCCAGTCCAGGGCCTTTCCTTGGATCCCAGTGTTGTAGAGGCGGGTTATTAGGGTGCGGTGGCAGACGGTGTCAAAGGCTGCCGACAGGTCAAGGAGGATGAGTGCGGCTGTCTCTCCGTTGTCCATTAGGTTCCTGATGTCATCGGTGGCTGCGATGAGGGCGTTCTCGGTGCTGTGGTTGGCTCGGAATCCGGACTGGGATGGGTCGAGCAAGTTGTTTTCTTCGAGGAATGCAGTCAGCTGTTTGTTGACTGTCTTCTCAATGACTTTGGCCGGGAAGGGGAGGAGAGAAATCGGGCGGAAGTTCTGGAGGTCTTTGGTGTCCGCTGTTGGTTTCTTCAGTAGGGCGTTGATTTCTGCGTGTTTCCAGCTTTCAGGGAAAGTGGCTGACGTGAAGGAGCTGTTGATGACGTTCCGGAGGTGGGGAGCGATTTATTTATTTTATTTTACTGATTTGTAGAGCGCATGGCTGCCCGTGAGCGTCCCAGCGATGATGATGTCAGCTTTGTTGAAGATATGATGAGGGCATGGGTCGGTGGGGGAGCCGGAGTGGATGCTGTTCATGACGCGGGTAGTGTCTTCGGTGCTGATGCGGGTCCATGCTTTGAGGCTGGAGGTGGGGGTCGTTGGTTTGTTGGTCGGAGGCGGGGTCTGGGGTCCGAAGCTGTCGTGTATGTCAGTGATCTTGCAGTGGAAGAATGTGGAGAGGGAGTTGCAGAGGTCTTGTGACTGTGAGATGTCGTTGCTGGCGCTGGGATTGAAGAGCTCTTTGACGATGCTGAATAGTTCCTTGCTGTTGTGGGCGTGTTGTCCAGTCATTCTTTGAACGATGTCCTTTTGGTGGTGCGGATCATCTGGTGGTATTCGCGGGTGGCGTTGGCGCCAGGCTTTTTCGAGGGTTCGGCATGATTTCTTTGCGATTTTGAGGGCGTCTGTGAACCATGTGTTTTTTTCTGTTGCTAGTCTTGCCTGGGGGTTTCCTCAGAGGGGCGAGGTCGTCGGTGCGGTTGGTGATCCACTGTGCGAGGTTGTGCGCTGCGTCATTGGTGTCGGGGTGCTGGCAGGTGGGTTCTGGCTCAGCGATGTGGTCAGTTGGTCTGTGGTGACTTTGCTCCAGCATCTGCGGGGGATCTGTGGTGTCTGGCGGTGAGAGGTGGTCTTTTTGAAGGTGAAGTGGATGCAGCTGTGGTCGGTACAGTGTAGTCCGGAGGAATGGCTGATGGAGACATGGTTGCTGGCGGAGAAGATGAAGTTGAGGGTGTGGCCGGCGAGGTGGGTGGGTGTGTTCACCAGTTGCTTGAGTCAGAGGTTGGCGAGGTTGTCGAGCAGGGTGGTGGTGGTGTTGTCGTTGTTTTTCTCCAGGTGGAAGTTCAGGTCCCCTAGGAGGATGTATTCTGGAGAGGCTAGGGCATGCGGGCTGATGAAATCGGCGATGGTCTCGCTGAATTGTGGTTGTGGGCCCGGGGGTCGGTAGATGAGGGTTCCTCTAAGGGTGGTCTGGGGGTCGGTGTGGATCTGGAAGTGTAGGTGTTCGGCGGTGGTGAGTGTGTCTTTGGCGTTGGTCATGACGTTGATGGTGTTCCTGTAGATGATGGCGACTCCTCCTCCGGTTTGGTTGACGCGGTCCTTCCGGGTGATTTTGTTGCCGTCCGGGGTGGCTATGGCGATGTTTGGGGCCGAGGAGGCGTTCATCCAGGTTTCCGTGAGGAAGGCGACGTCTGGTGCTGTGGTATCGAGGAGTTCCCAGAGTTAGACGGCGTGTTTGTGGATGGAGTGGGTGTTGAGCAGGATGCACTTGAGGGGGCTGTTGTTGTTGCTGTGTTCGGTGGGTGGGGTGCAGGTTCGGAGGCAGGTGAATTTGCAGGCTTGGCAGGTGAAGGGTCCATGGGTGCGTTTTGGGGTGGCTTGGTAGCAGGCGTGTGGTTGTCCGATGTTGAGTGCGTTGAGGGCGGCGGAGTCGTATCTCAGTCGGGTACTATGGGTGCGGCGGGGGCCAGGGGTGCTGGCGCTGGGAACGGTCCAGACGGGCTTGCCTTTGCGGGCGTCCGCCGTGCGGCCTCCATATGAGGCGAAGTGGGAGGGAGGAGAAACTGGGAGCGGGGCAGCCAATGGCAGGGGGTACAGAAGCAAAGGGGGCGGGCCGCAGCGGCGGGGAGCGAGGGGGCACACACAGAGGGCAGGGGCGACTCGAATACAAATCAGCAAGATACAAGAAATACAAGAGAAAAATAAATACACAATTCACAAATATAAATACAGTTCAGCAGTAAAAAAGGAAAGGTGGTAGCAGGGGGATACAGATACCAGGGGGGAACCGGCGGCGCCGGGGGCAGAGAAGCGGGCACTACGGAGGAGCCGTGCGGCGTGGCCTGGGGTCAGGTCACACTCACTTGCGCCGTGCGGCCTCCATATGAGGCCAAGTGGGAGGGAGGAGCAGCTGGGAGGCGGGAGCGGAGCAGCTGGGAGGCGGGAGCGGGGCGGCCAATGGGCAGGGGGTACAGAAGCAGAGGGGGCGGGGCCGCGGGGGAGCAGCGTCTGGAAGCGGGGAGCGGGAGGGCACACACAGAGGGCAGGGGCGACTGGAATACAAATCAGCAAGATACAAGAAATACAAGAGAAAAATAAATACACAATTCACAAATACAAATACAGTTCAGCAGTAAAAAAGGAAAGGTGGCAGCAGGGGGATACCGATACCAGGGGCAAACCGGCGGCGCCGGGGGCAGAGACGCGGGCACTACGGAGGAGCCGTGCGGCATGGGCGGTGTCCCGGGGGCCAGTGTCTCTTCTGTTTCCCTCCTCTCCGCTGAGACAAATCCCCATGTACACAATACTTTCTGATACTCATTGTGGGCTCTGATTAAAGTAATTATCCCAACTATTTCTTCTTTTCCTTATTTGTCCGGTTGTTAGCAAAAACCCTTTGAGTCAGTTGTTGAGGATTTCCCATCTGATCTTGATTTCATCCTGCTCTTTAATTAGCTGTGACTGGTAGTCTGGGCTCCCAGTTCTGAGACAAGAGTTGAGTCCCGGTCACACATTCTTGTGCTGTGAGTACATCACATCCTGACATCAGGTGCGAGATGGTCACCAACACCATCTGCTCTTCCGGATTCATTTATTTAGGTTTCTGAGTCCACTGGAGGTTGAGGTGTGCCAGATTTTTTTTCCAACTTGTCTAAACTAGCAGATGGTCACTGACTTACCTTAATGTTTACCAAATTGTTTGGAATTTTTACCTTTTGTACTGAATTTTTTACTGGTCTGTCCAGAATTTGCCATCCATGACAAGTGGTCACCCTATGGTGGTCCTGTAAAGCACTTAGCCTTTGAGTTTGCGTTAGATATTTAAAAACTGCACTGGTTTGCATAGAGTAAAACCAAAGAACCTGGCTACATCGCAGCTTACCTCCTTAAATTGTATGATCTTAGGCAAATACGTTATTTCACTAAACTTTTTTCTTCATTTTTGTGTATAAAGCCACTTCGACCATGTGAGTCCCGACTACCAGTTGTACAAAACTATTACTTTTAATAAGTACTTCTCAGTGCATTGCTACAATGTCTTATTAATGTCAAAGCTTATACGTGTTAAAAAATCGTTTTTTGAATTATGAAGGGAATTCATCATATTTTTGTTGCAAATATGTTCAGAGTTGGGCTCGTACACGGAGTCGAAGATCGAAGCCAGTCCCTTGGCTCGGCTTTCACTGTTAAATTGCCGTCCCCACCCTCATCACTGTACAACACATAAGTTGCGTTGGGAGTTTTATAGGTCATCGAAACCCCGGACTGTCCTGTTGGGGACAGGGTGTCACAAAACACCGGAAACCCCAACCCCCTAACATGTCATGAAAGAACCGCACATGTCTAGGTATACACCTCGAATGCTACTTTGGGAGGTGTCAGCAGAAGTTACAATTCGCCATGTCCTAATATGGGCGGGGGGGATCAGAAGGCAGCAAACTCTTACGGAACCAGCAGAGGGGAAGGGTAAAGGTCAGCACTCTACGGGTCCCCACTCAGCTTCTTCTCTAGGGGCCACGGATCAGTATAGTTGTGACATGCTTTATAAGGACACATGTCAGTTTGCCGTGGCACTCTCACGGTGTCTAAAGGCAAGAAGTGGCAATGACCGAGACCACAATGCCGCCCGCTCCCCCATACCATGAATACCGTCCGAAAACGTCTACTCTTTCACCCAGGCTCTCACACAAAGACCGGGCACGTCACCTGCCAACTGCTTTCTCAGTAGAAGTACCGACTGGTCGGCCATAGTGCGGGGCGTGGACTGGAGCCGCTCCGGGTCAGAACACAGGGCCTGCAAGGAGCCCAGCTGCCATAAGCGCCCCAATATCTCCGGCCCAGACAGACTCTATTCCCCCTTCTGCCCCGGCCTTCAGCCACGGACATAGAAGAAAGACAAGCGTGCCAGACGTTCCAGTGCCCGAATTCACGCCTTAGTAAACGGAGCAGCCATGTTAAAGCTCGAGTCTTTTGTGCTTATTCAAGGGAAAAAATAGTAAATCACAACAGAGTGCGACTTTTTAATTAATTTTGTGACACACGTATTCCTAATGGTGCATTTTTAGACTAAATTATTTATAACAAACTCTAATACAAAATTAGACATCGCTGTTCAATTATATCTTTTTAAATTATGTATTGTAATTTAATTTACTCATTAGTCCTACTTAACCTACGAGAAATAAATTACTTCAACTTTGACCAAAAATAATTAAAACACTGGTGTAATACTTCCTTTTCAACATGCCGCCATATTTCAGCACCACTGACTAGTCTTTTGCGGTAGTTTCGCTGCCAATCCTACGCCTCCGGGGCCGGTATGTGATTCTTGGCTTCCTGCTCTAGAGCGGTAGAGCCGGACCTTGTTAGGAGACCGAGAGGCCATCTTTGAAGAGCATACATTACTAATTAAACTTGTCCAAGAACCTATAATTACTCAATACCTCAGATACTCTGTCACTCAGCAGCTGCACTGATGCTTTAATTTACCCACTAATTTTTAGGTTCAGCCACTACCCTTCCAAAATAAAACACTCACGAACGCAAGAAGCACATGCAAGATACACTAAAAGTATAAATGGAAGAAAACGAATATTGCTTCTGTATAAACCAGGGGCACATATCTTTGACACTGTTATTCACAACACTCTTCTGTACACTTTAAATCAAAGAATGGGGTTTGAAGGCACAGTGCTCAAATGGTTTCAATCATTCCTCTGGGGCAAATCTCAGATGATCGAAATAGCAAACTGTCTCTCTACATCAATGGCTGTAGGACAAGGCATCCCTCAAGGCTCGATCCTCATTGCAACCCTGTTCATTCTTTAAATAGAACCGCTGGGAAATCTCCTAAAAAAACCTGGGATCAATTATCACCTCTATGCTGGTGACACCCAAATCTTCCTAAAGGTGTCTCTGCACACAACATTTCAATCTTCAACACCACTCTCAACTCCATTCAGGATTGGATGCCAACTCATCAACGAATTCTGAATCCTTCTAAAACAGAATTCTATTTCAGGACAGGAGGCTCCGGTTATGCTTATACTCATTTCTTTACTGACAAATAGCAGCCAATCACAGAACAGTAAAGAAAAAACAAAACTACGTTACCCATGAACCCAGGGTAACCATAGAGTACACCAGTAGTATATAAACAGTCTCAGAGGTAACCACTCCCTCTTTCTTTGCTGCTCCGCAGCCAGTTAAGTGCATATTTGTTATTACCTTGTTATTTGACTTGTCTTTTGAATATTATTCATTCCGCTTTGCATGCGCTGTGTGCTGCTTGCTTCGGCGCTTATCTCGCGCTCTTGCTGCCGTTTTGGTCGTTCGTTTATTCCTCGACCGGCGCGCGCGGTGGGAGCGTGTGTCACCTCCCTGGGTCGGGCACTTGCTGCCGTTTGTCCCGTTTTTCTTGTGGAGGGAGTTTGGGACGGTCCTGCCTCGCGCGCGTTAGGCGCGAGCAGGTTCCTTGGCTGTCGGGCGAGCCGGGTGACTGCGCATGCACGACCTTTGTCACGCAGGGCTTTCCTCGCGCAGCTGCGTTTATTGACATCGCAGCGCCGGCTCCTGACCGCGTCTGGAAGACGAAAACGCCCACTGCCTGTCAGCTGGTCCCGCTTGACACCGGAGCTTGCTAAAAGGTCCCGGTTGATATTTCGCATAGGCTTTGCCTAGAGTGGTTGTGTTTTTTGGTCAGCAAGCCTCCCTCCACGCTCTATATATTGTTTATTACGCAGTTTGTTCTGCTTAAACTTGCTGACTGAGAGGTTTTTCACTCCCTCGGACTGTGTCACTGACATAACTGATTCCTTGTCACCTGGTAGGCTGTATTCACACGCTTCCTGTGTATCATGAGTGGCTCCTATTATTATGAGGAGGAAGGTGACTATGAGGAGGAGGGGTCCGAATTTTTTGAGCAGGACCTTGTTGAGGCACTGGACAAAGGGGTTCAGCATTCTATGAACAAGGCGATGGCTCGCGCCATTACACCCCTGAAGCGCCATTTGACGGAATATGCGCAACAGCAAGGTTGGCTTCCTTCCAAGAAGTCCTCATCTCCTGGTAATCCCCATTCTGCTGATTTTCGAAGGCTAGCTCGGTCATTGTCCTCCAAGTCAAAGGCTGTCCCTGTAATTGTTGAGAGTGACGACCATGATGCTTCCTCCTCCTCCTCGGAGGTTTTGCCTCCTCCTCCCAAGAAACGTAAATGTAAAGAACATTTTGTTGACGCCTCCTCTCAGCCTCCTGTTTTAACTTTTGAGCCTGAGGATATTGTGCACCCTAACTCTTCTGCCTGGCTCCCCTCCCTGCCTGTGGCGGAGTATGTTCAACAGTATATCCGACATCCTTTTGATAAAGACGTGCGTGCACGTCTTCGCTCGGAGTGTCCGCGGCCAGATTTAGCGGATAACCTGGCGGACACGCCTGAGGTCGACCCTACAATGCTGACATACATGAAGACATTTTCTAAGGACCCCAAGAAGGGTCTGGACCGTTCCTGGCGGGCTTGCCAGGATAAGGTCTTGGACCTCCTAGGTCCTATCACTAAAATGTTAGACCTGGGCTTCCGTGCCAAGGAAGCATCTTCCACCGTTGATCCTGACGAGCTCATTCAGTGGGCACAGCGGGCCGTTTGCTTTTTAGGGAACGCCAACTGTGCCCTCTCAAGTGAACGTCGGCGTTCAATTCTGCTGAAACTGGACCCTAAATTGTCCGAACTTTCTTCTTCTGAGGCAGGGGCTGCTGCTCAAGGTCTTCTTTTTGGACAGCCCTTCTTAAAGGAGCTCACACAATTTGTCAATACTTTTAGTAGTATTGACAAGGCACAGGCCACCTTGAAGCGGGCCATGCGTCCGGTTTTCAGCAAGGCCGGACGAAACAGGGGACGCTCGTCCGGCCGTGGTCAATACCAACCCAATCAACGTGGGTACCAGTCCCATAAGGGAGGCCAGCAGGATTCCGGTTATGCCCAGCGGTCTTACTTCTACCCTTCCAGGAAAGGACGTGGGCAGTACAAGAAAGGAGGTTCAGGCGGCAACTCCGGCGGATATCAAGATTCCGCCACTTCAGGTGAGGCTTCTTCCTGCATGCAGTGTTGTTCTGGGGGGCAGGATTCGCCATTTTCTAGCCAATTGGCGCGCAATCTCAGGCGATGCTTGGGTGCTGGAAACGGTTCAGGGATTCAAAATCGAATTCTATCATCCCATCCACCAGTCTCGTCCTCCCTTCCCTCTTCACTTCTCAAGGCAAAGTCAGGAGTTCATCACAGAGGAACTCAAGTCTCTGGTATTGAAGGGGGCCATTGTGCCGACAGTGCGCCATCCTCAGGGATTTGCCAGTTCGATTTTTCTGGTGGAGAAGAAGGGAGGGGGATCACGGTTGGTCCTCAATCTGAAGGATTTCAATGCGGGGGTAGTGTACAGGCACTTCAAGATGGAGGGCATCCATCTGTTGCGAGATCTCTTGAGGGAGCAGGATTGGATGGTTCGTCTGGACCTCAAAGATGCTTATCTCTCGATCCCGGTCTTCCGTCCCCATCGCCGTTTTCTGCAGTTTCAATGGCTGGGGACTTGGTATCAGTATCAGGTCCTACCCTTCGGCCTTTCGTCAGCACCGTGGTGCTTCACGAAACTGTTACGTCCTGTAGTGGAATCTCTCCGCAGTCGCGGGGTTCGTTTGATCATTTATTTGGACGACATCCTCCTTCTGGGGGATTGTCCGGCCAAACTAATGACTCATCTAGACTGGACCATAGATCTTCTTCAGTCACTCGGGTTTCTGGTGAATGTTCCCAAATCTGTTCTTCAT